>NC_042529.1:5662500-6262500 GCF_900963305.1 Echeneis naucrates | reverse complement strand
TCATTTCATTCGCAAGATGTTATTGATTGATCTAGACTGCAATATCACTAATTGTGTAATTAGCAAATGGCAATATTTTCACTAGTACTCGAGTATTTTTTTTAGTAATGCCACTGTAAGCTCTGGTCTTAAATACTCAGCGGACAAGGACAGCAGGATTTGGGAGAGATTCAAGGAGCTCTTTGATAAATTTTTAATTTTCATCCATCTATTTTCCAACCATCTATGAGGATTCACTCCCGCTCTGACCTTTTGGGCAAAGAAAACATTTTGGTCTGAGAGCAACTTTCTCACTCTGGATTCTGAGAAAATTATAAAAGTACCTCTCATTCAAACTAATAATCAGTTTTTAAAAAAGAGAAGAAAAAAGAAACTTACTCAGAGGAATCAATGAAGTATATTACGAGGGCCCCAATGCTGAGAGCAAACACCAGAACAACCTGTAGAGAAGACAAAAACAAACTGGTTAGAGCTACAGAAGCAGCAGATGTTTGATCTTCAACCCTCAACAGAAATTAAAGAAGAAAGTAAACTGGTTCAACACTGAAATCATATGTAGCACAAAAAAAGATTCTTCAAGACATTAGAACAAACTCATAGACAAATTATTCATCAATTGATTAATTTGTTGGCAGAATAGTCATCAGATTCATTGATAACGAAAATAAATCTTAGCTGCAGCTTTAAAAGTTTGTCTTCATAAACTTTGAAAGTTCAAACTTGAACAGACAAGTTAATTTATTGAAATGGGTTTCAGGGTACTTATTAATAAACATATAGACTTTGATCTTGCTAAATCTCTTCATCTCTTTATAAATGTGTTATATACGCCAAAAAGAAAGTCATAGTTTGGAACAGCAGTGTCATAAACAGCCTCTTCAGTTACTGTATGTCTGACAGTGTAAATAAATACACACAAGAGCTCAGCTCATCATGTAAATTGGCAGTGGAAGAGTGGGCGAGGTGACAGAATCCTTTCACAGACACAAACAAGCAGCGATACGACTGAGCCTGAAGCTTTGGTGGCCACAGCGGAGCAGCATGACAATAAAAACCAGGGCATCGCTTTTATCCCGTCACTCTGCCTTTCTGCAGCGGGGGAGATGCTGGAGTAAGGCGACAGACAGGCTGGAAGACTGCAAGGCAGGTTTCAGGGTAATAAACACGAGATCGAAGGACGTTAGCAAACAAAGGCGTCGGATGACAGCTCTGACACTGATGGAGCTCAGATCAACCTTAATCACTGTCCCTACCGACACCGAAAATCAGAACAAACTGCAAGCACAAACTCTTAAACAAGGACTTAACAATCAGCACGCCCAGATAGTTTGAGGACAAACAGAGCTCGGGGTGACTGCGCCTCCATTTCAATCAATAAACAACCCGAGTTCTCACCTGACAACACAACCGCCACTGAGAATCACACAGTAACATTCAAAAAGAGACTGCTCTTATGTTGTGTTTGTGTTTTCACAACTCGAGGGCAGAAGACAAATTTCTGTTACCTAACTAGAGCATACTTTTTATTAAATAGGCTAAAAAGCAACTAAGCTTCATCACATTTATACATTTCATATTTTGCAGGGCAGCTTTTACCCAACATGTTCTTGGCCATTTTGCATTTCAAGAGACTGACCTTTTTAAGTCTTTAAACATCATAATTTTACAGCATCATCAATTGATACTAAGAAGTTAAAAAGCACCGCAGCTCGTTGAAATGTGCATCCTAATGTAATGCTTTAAAAGCCAGTGTTAATGTAGACGAGGCCCCGACCCAGAGAGACACAGATAAGAACTGAAAGGCTTCTGCCAGACAGCAGAACAAATGTTTAACATCCTGAAATGCACTCCCGGGCTATCTGCGACCCTACCTGCCTACCCTTTCATCTATTTAGAAATGACACAATGGCCATCCTGAACAAGAAGCCATTGGGCATCCATAATGAATGAGCGCAGCCTAATTCATTTCCATGATCTGAAATTGTATTGTCGGCCTCCAACCACTGATGGCTCTGTAATGACAAAAAGCTCCCGCGTGCATTTTTAATCGACCCGTCCTCTTTGAGAGCCAGGAAATCTCTTTATGCCTCTGACAATCCCAGTTTAGAACGCGGAGACAATGTTGGTGCAACCTTAGAAATGCTAATGCCGACGACAGAGGGAGATTCGATGATGGCTGTGAATAAAACACACTGGCTGAAGCAAAAAAAGAGGCCACTCACGGCCGGGTTTGTCAATGAGGTGACAGCAGCGGCATTCATCATATATCTCAGTCGAAGGATAATGATGCATCGGCCATCTGCCAACAAAAACTAAGATGTCCTTATACCAGTTGTTCCCTGCAGGAAAGGGGACACTTAAAAAATCTCTGTAAAAAAGAGAAAATACTTTTTTTGTGAGACTGAAGTTTACCTGACATGCCACATGCAACCAAACTTTTTGAAACCAGTCTGTTGGTTTATTACTGAGATCCATATGGGAAGATTTGGTGTTCTCAACAAACACTTGGATAAACGGCCTAGCCCAGGATAATTTCAGCCAATCAGATTCTGCGTCTAATTATGTTCACCCCCTTCCCCAACAGATCATCTGGGTAAATCAAACTCTTTTCAAAGTAAACTGGGAAAAGAGTGGAGACATCTTTTCCACTGTGAAAAGACTTAAGTGCTGTCCTTTGCTCTGCTTTCAAGAGAAAATCTGTCTAGTTCCGTACAAGTGATGCTATAAAAGTTTCTAGTTACCGCAGGCAGCATCGCTGTTAACAAGCACTCACTTCAAGCTGCCAGTAAATTAACAGGACCTTGTAGGACCCCGATCGCTCTGAAACAAGTTAACATAGAGCGTGGAAAGTTGGATTTTTGATTGTGAGAAACTCAGTTGCCTCACAAGGTGAAGTTGAGGTGGAAATAATATCTGACGTCTAAAGGAAATTGAAACAAGTCCAAGTCAACTTTCAAGTCTGGTCTTCAAGGTCTTAAAGCAAGTAACGAGTAATTTCCAGAACTACTCAAGAAAAGTTTTTTGAATTCTTGAGCTATTTCAGGCAAGTAAGAGTCAAGTTTCAAGTCTGGCAGAGAAATTCTCAAGTCACGTCTCGTTAAGGGAAAGTCCAAGACAAGCAAAAAAATAAATAAATAAATAAATAAATAAATAAATAAATAAATATCCAAATGATATTCAAGTTGTCAGGCTCTGCAAGAAGTGTCTGTTTTTGAAGCATACATGGACCTCATTTTCTTTAAATAAGTCCTTCAGGAGTCATATCCAGCAGTGATCATGTCTAAAAAAACCTGGCTCAGGTCTTAACAACAGAAAGTCAGCAACTATGACTGAAGTGTAAATGTCACAATAATTTCTTGCCTGAGAAAAGCTCCATCTGATTCATATGCATATAAAAATAGGAACAACTCTCAAAAGAGATCATAATATTACCAACGGTCCTGTCTGTGAGGTTGAGCAAATCACTGCCCAACAGTTTGCACTGGCACGTATTCACAAGTCAGCCTGCAAACAGCAGAAAACCCACTCATGCCGTTCCACTCTTCCTCAAGAGTGAGTCATCATCGGCCAGCTTGAATAAGCTGCCAAGAGACGGGAACTTTTACTGTCAGGAGCGAGTGCACTCTTACTTTTGTAGTTGAGTCAAGACACAGGAGGAGACACAGAGGAAAAAAAAATATTTACAATATCACACATTAGGAGCCAAGGATGCTTTTAATGTAACATTCCGAGGCTTTCAAAATGCAATACTGGTACAAGGAAAAACTAAATGGATCAGTACTGGAGTTTTAGACAAGTGCAAATATAGTAAATATAATCATCGGTGTGTTAAAAAGCATACTGCAGCGGTTCGCTTGAGATTCAGTTAAGGTAGAGACATGTTTTACCAGTTCTGCAGTGGGAGGTGGTGTTACTCCGTGAGCTGCTAGAACAGGATTCAGGAGAACCAGGGCTCACTTTGTTCCATATTTCCTTAAAGCCCGAGTTCACAGAGGGATCAAAGCTCTCATTTTTGGGCTGCCGGGGATTTGTGTGTGCTGCCAACTGACCGTCTTTGTTGAGTTGAACATGTCCACTCTGGGCTCCATCTGTGTCACATCACGTTCAAGCATCACTCACTTTGACCGTGTTCAACTGAAATGTTCGTGGGAGCAGGAGTCCCTGGCTCGGCGTTACTGTCTGACCTTCAGCATGTTTTTCACTGAGAACACAGCGCTTTCCAAAATAAAATGACCCGAGGATGTTGAAGAAATCTAGCCGAGCCATCTGTCTGTCCTCAAATGGCATATTGATTAATCAGGCGGCTTCCACACAATGACACTCTGCAACATGAATTGCAGGACAACTGAATGCCCTTTTTTGTTCTTTGGAAGAAGAAGAAAAGTGATACTCAGCCATCGACGGAAATTATTTCTCAGATCTGAAAATTGACTTGTTGCACTCATGCAGAAAATAAAACAACTGAACTGACTCAACATTGTGATCAGAAATTCTTTGCATTTTTCAGACACTGTCCATTAACTTCACCACAACAATAACCTATAAATGGATCTTGAATCACAGGAGACGCCTTGGTCATCACTGCTGTGCTCCCTAACTTGGCTTTGTTTACAGCGCTCTTGCAGTTTATCCTTCGCCTTGGATGTTAACAGTAAATTAGCATATTTACAACAACAGCCATAAAAGTGATGGACTGCAGCCCTGGCAGTCACCGAATTAACATCTGAGACATTTACGGGGTCATTAGTGTTGAACTGCAGGTCGTTTAAAGCTGGCAGGACAACCGTGACACGTGACGCAACACTTCAGCTCTGTGATTTCAGGCTAATGCTGTTATTGTTTGACGGTTTAGGAAAGGAGTACTGGCTGCCAGCATGACGACGATCAAGCCCACGGACCTCACACTGACCTTCTGATGGCTCTCAACTCTTCATTTTGAGCATTTAGACGACGCACAAAGCACTTCGCTGGCCTCACAAAGGACAACATAATTACGGCTAAAATGATAATCCAGATTGCACTGCTCAGTGTGAGTCAGGTATTGTCAATCAGAATTACAAGCCTTTGCTGAAGAGGGTAAACAATTATTTAATGGCGTTTTGTGCGCTAAGCTTGTGGTTATTTTTGAACGAAGGCAGCAAAATCGTGGAGCTGCACTGATCAATACAATATAATATTTAATACGTGATGCAGTTTATTTCCGCTCGGTGACCCAGTTCAGTGTCTTGCAGTTACCTGCTGGAGCATTTATGAGAAGAGAAGCAAATGAGAAATGAAAAAAAAAAAAAGCTATTAAAGGCAAAGCACAAAAAGAAGAAAGTTAGAAAAAAGGAAGAGATGAAGTGATTAAGGAACAAAAGACGTAAGGAGGAAAAATCCCCCCTTTCTTCTTTGGATCATATAATATCTAAATCTACGTGTGCGTGTGTGTGGATTGAATGATAAACAGATCATCTCTTCTACACGTGAACATAAGCTTTGCCTGTAAAATGACAGGGCCTTTTAGAGACGACTGCGTCCCTGTTCAGCTCAGACTTGCCCTCACTGGCTGTATCTGCATGTGTCCCGTTCTTGTGGCGACAGGCAAAAACTCAACATGCATACTAATGGGGTCTTGGACGGTGCCCCTGAAGTCTGGCAGCGTGCTCAAGCAGGATCTTAATATAACCTTCCCAGCATGTGTTTCCTAAACAGTCTTCAGCTTCATCTGTCTGAACAAAATATCAAGACTAAACGGTCCAAAACACATCACCAGGGGAAAGTTGGTTTTCTTTCCTGTTCAAAGGGGAAAAACCACAACAGCTTCAAAAATCAATAAATGAACTAATAAATGCAAATGGATGATCCCAGAAAGAAACATCCCTTACCATAATTTGTTTTTCACTTTGACAAACAAAACATCAGTTATGTTGTGCCCCATTTCTGCATCAACTGAGGCAGTCATAAATCTGCACCACTTCAATATTAACACGTCTAACAGCAAATACGTTCGTAATAATGTGAAATGTGTTATTCATGATGTGAAACTAACACAAGATTAGTACTCCTTTTTAGCTTGTTTTGTTTTTACAGCCCATAACTTTACTTCCCCCCCCCCCCAGACGCAGCAAACAGGCTCTGGTAAACTGACTCAGCTGAAGAAGAAAACTTTAAAAATGTATCTTTTACAATTGTGTTTTGGATTTCCTTGCTGTAGCTGTTATTAGGATATCACCAGCACATACTTGACTGACAGCTGTCTATGCAAGTTTCCTCTTGAAAAGATCCCCAGAAATAGTGGGCTGGACTCAGCTGAGGTGATTTATTAGAGCAGAAAGTTTCACCCACAGTACTGCATTGAGAAAATGCATCAGATCTAATTGAAAACCTACATCGCAGGTTGGCAGAAAGTGTGACATTACTCATCATTCGACAAGATAACAATCAGATTGCATAAGAGGCTACAGTCACTGACGACAGCAGCAGGAGGATGAGAAATATTATACAATCCCCAGACATGTGTGGTAATAAATGAAGTCGCCACGTGTCACGCCGATCATGGCCAAGCTGTTTTGACAATCTGGTGATTCACGGCTGAGGCGAAGTTGAAGGACGGGGAGCTGGTTCCGTTCAATTTGTTGGGTTGCTAGCCGCAGGATCAGTGACCCTGGCAGAGTCGTTCCTCCATCCTCTGGGTCGGCTTAGCAAGGACAGTCGACTCATCAGCATCAGCAGAGCGACTCAACGGCCATGTTGAATCAAAAAGTTTTGTCGTTAAGTGGTCCTCAAATGTGGCGAGATATGAGCAAAGAGAACACAAATTCTGCAGTAGTGGCAGTAAGCCCAAAAAAAACAACCCAAGATATTAACTTAATGTTCTATTTTATCAACTCGAGTATCACATTAAAACAAACTAGCCATAAACATAATATAAAGAATGACGCACCGTCCTCAGTATCTTTTCACCTTGCTGATGTGAAATGAGTTCAGCTCCGCTGAGCGCACCCGTCGCTGGCACCGATGGTGAAACAACTTTAAACAGAACTGGTGTTAACACATGGACAGAAGGAACCGAAGTTAGAAATGAATCATTTCATTGTGTTGGTGAGTCAAATGGACTGTCAAGGGCAACAACTGCTCGGAAAGGTAAAGTCATTATCACTGTGATCCTGCCTACAGGTTATTATAAATCTCTGATAAACCCTTCAGCCGGGTCTGGTACCACGAGGCCTGGCTTCTGTGCCTCAGGACTGAAACATGAAAAAGGTTCTGATTAGTTTTGTTTTACTTTCTGCTTTTGGGAAATAATCATGTTAGTTGTAGAAGTTATTGGTATTTCCCGTTTGAAATGTACCAATGGATGTCTAGCCAACAATTATTCAATGGCATTAATGCTGAAGGAAACTTTAAAACATAATGGCTGCCAGCCAAGTTTTGTAGCTCTGAGTTGTGTCTTTTCTATGATTTAGCATTCAGGGAAACTTCTCAATCCTCAGTGGACATCGCAGATATTAACATCAGGTCACAAGGAATCTAAAGGAATGTCTTGTGTCTGTATGTTTAGATTCATGACTCAAAAAGGAGCAAGATTAATTTGAGCAACTCGTTTCCTGTGGTTTTTACAACCTGAGCCAACAGCTGTCCGTTTCATCTCGAGCATTGTCTTTATTTCACACCTCTGCGCTCACACATTCCTGGGAGGGCCATGTCTCATAATTTGGAAACATCCATGTTGCTGGAACTGGACTCCCTGGATCTAATTTTATTGGACCACTGACATGACCCCTTGCATTTGTTTTTCTTTTTTCTCCATGCCATGCTTTAATGACAAATACAACAGTGACAGATGTGGATAGTAATTTCATTAATGCACCACTAAATTATAGATTGGGGGGGATACTACAGCACAATATGAAGCGTGAATACGATGTGAACAATTCTTCCTGAGAACCTTTACAGACCCAGTGCATGTCTGGAGCAGCTGGATGTAATATTCAGGTCTGCACTGCATCATTCAGAATATTTCCCAGGATGAAAGCAGAAATGGTGCATTCAGTACATTCTCCTTAACAGAGCTTCATCAGCGGCTTCTCTTTTGTGCCTTTGACTTTCACGCTGAGGAGTAAAAGCGGAGGGTTTAAGGGATTTCTCTCTCATCTTGTCAATAAAAGCATTTTATTCCTTTGTCTTGCAGGCTTCCCGTGGAGCCGCATGCAGCTGCTTCCACATCATTAGGGATCACTATCAGCATTACAGCGTTTCCAAAGGGATAGACCTGCTTTTCAGCGGTAACGCTAAATCCCCAAGTGTGGATCCATTCACATCTACATGAAACCAGCAGCAGAATGTGCAGGCAATTTAGCGCAGCTACACAGGATACAATTTGTTCAGACACCGTTAATTTCACAAGTTTTATGTGCCATTTTCCCCAAGACAAAAGGGGACTTTACAAAAAGCCTGACCCACTCCCAAAACCAAAAAAAAAAAAAAAAAAAAAAAAAAAAAAACTGTTTGATTGGATTTATTCGTGTCTTTAAAAAATACGAACTCCTTTGTCCATGTTGGACCAAAACGTTTAAAGCCAACACAAAACAAAACAGTTACAAAAATAAAATGGGAATAGAAAGGCTAAACAACTAATGTCGACATCACTCTGCTGAGAATCGTCCGTTGTTTTATGAAAACCCCTTATATCTCCCACTGCATCCCAAATCTAGTCCCTCACTGTCACACATTTGTTATTTACTCTACAGGATGAGGTACACAAGCACGGGAAAAACACACAAAATAACAAATGCATTGGAACACAAACTATTTTGTCCGTGTTCCACTTCATTACTTCATTCATGACGGGTATGCAGTTGATATAAACGGTACTTGACACTGTCTGAAGAGTTTGAACTGATTGTTTGATTATTTAATGTGGGTGACATTAGAGGCAAGTTCCTTGTGGCTTATTTGAGTTTTGTTTCCTTGCAGGAGATTCTGCCTGAAAAAAAATAAATAAAATAAAATAAAATAAATAAATAATGATGATCAAAGGTGTATAATTCAAGACATCCCTCTTCCTTTTTTTTTTTTTTTTTTTTAAACCAAGCACATATTTCTATATCACATGGTTCAACAAGTGAAGTAAGGCAAGGACATTTTTTTTATCTTTACATATAATCATTCAGTGGGCTACTTTTGATCTTATATTTTGTGAGACACATTGTGAGAGCATGTGTATTAACACCATTTTAACCAACAGTCTGGTGTTGAAAACGGTGGGTCAAAAATAACCTGTAACCTTTACTAACAGCTGGTCCAAATTACAGCATGTGGCAGCTTGATGCACATTGATTTATGGTTTTAGTGTAAATATTTTCTTTGAATGTGTCGCGATCTGAACGTGCAAATGTGAGAAATCTGGAAAAAAATAAATCAATAAAGGCGTCTTGCTGTTTTGGTGCAATGGGTGCCACCGAGGAAAAATGGAGGCTGCTGTTAACAGAAAGCAGTACAGGCCTGAGGAGGAGGCCGCAGGGCATCTGCAGCCGCACACATTTCCAGATTCAGTTCGTGACCCATCATCAACACACCAAACTCTAATCTGGGCTGCTCAGTGAAGTTCAGAACAAACAGCATGGAGTTACAGGCTCCTGCAGGCTTTTGTTAGCACTCAATAAAAGAAAAAAAAAAAAAAAAAAGGAGAAGATACAGAAGATACAGGAATGGGCTCAAAGCTTTCTGAATGCTGGCTCAGATAAAAAAGAAAAATATTATTTTGAAGGCTATGCTCATCAGCTGGGTGTAATTAGTAAAAATAAACTCTGCATGTTGTGTATTTAAAAACTACATTTCCATGGACATATATGGACAACAGCAGCAGATGGAAGATGGAAAAGTGGATTAAAGCCATGAAAGCAGTGATTCATAGAGGTCTGCTGAGAAGGCTCGACTGGTGCTGAATGTACAATGGATCATTTCAGCGCAACACTCCAGATCGTTAAAACTCTTTGCACAACATGTGAAATCTGAGGTAAGCGACCTTTTTTCCTATTTGGATGAAAAATTCATGACACCATCCCGATCATCGTACAAAGAAAGACGTGTTCCCTTGAGAGAACACGTTCCAAGTTTGGGGTGTGAGCTCAATATCAAACTCAGTAGCCGGAAAGTTTGCACAAAGCGACTTCGACTATGTTTGACTTTTGCAAAAGAGGCTTCCAACTGCGCAAGTATTTCACCCAGCTGGTGATTCTGTTTTTCAAATGCAAAAGTATCCCTCAACATTGAGAGGGTGACATTTCTGCAGTAATCAGGGCCACATAACAACGTTTTCAATTTACCCTGGTATTTACTAAGACTAAAGATGTAAATGAGCACAGTTGAAGTTCATTTGATTTGCATAAACTGCAGCTCATTAAGGTCTGATGCTGCTGTTTTGAAACATCTTGTGCACGTCTAGATAGCAGCGGTGAAAAGGAAAGTGTTTATATCTGCCCAGAAGAGCCATCATTGAAAAAGCGATGCAGAGTATTTTTGGCAAAACCTTTAACTAAAAAGACAAAGTGATATATAACGAGCCTTCATACATGACCATTACTCACTGTTTCAGTCAGCATACTGGATCGGCCCTGCTGTGAGCCATAAAAGCTCTGAGAAATTACCCATTCATGCAGGAGGCCAACGCCGGAAAGACGGCAGCGAAGTCATATGACAAATAACAGGTTGGTGCTGCTCTTTTGTCTTGTGTTGCTTTTGCTGCCATTGTCTTTACTGCTATGACTAAAGTGTTGACTAACACTCAACTATTAGGTAATTCTCCTATTTATTCACTGTTTCAGCCTGGCTGAAGTTTCCTCTGGAAGTAAACCAGGTCCGTAATTAAAAAAAAAATAAAACATTTTTAAATTTAAAGATGATTTAAAATGAGATACAAACAGTTGATGCTGATTTGGTTTTTACTGAAACATCAATGTGGCCCGTTAGTAATTAAACACAGAACCAATTTGGCCGCTTAAAAACCAGAAATTTGGCTTCTATCCATTTGCATTATTGCAAAGGCATTAAAAAAAAAAAAAAAGGAGTTAAAGCACTTGGAAACTCGATCCTCCCTTAAACCCTTGGCAGCTCCACACAAGTGCTCAGTTTGTGTGTCGTGTTGAATAGGTTGCACTGTAACTACCCTCAGAGTGAAACCTGATGCTCTGTTTGTTTGACACTGGTCACTGTGCGTAGTGAGCGATCTGATCCGATCTGAGCTGTGACATCAACGCTGCTTTCCTTGAACAGTTTGGGTCAAGCCCGTTCCAACGTCTCACTCTGCATCGTGCTACTCGCACGACCTGAAGGTTTATTTGCGAATCTCTTCACTATTTATACGTTTGTCATATCACAGGCTGGATCCAACAATCTTTCATTGGATCACAGCAGCATGTTCTGCGCTCTTATAAATAAGAGACAAACTTATTCCACTGCAGCATGCAGCAGTATTTTATATAAAAAAAAAAAAAAAAAAAAACGGACAATCAAAACATGTAGCGTAGAACCCCAAATCCCACAGTGGCTTAGCCGTGATTTAAGCCATTCTGGAAGCAGCCCAACCACTCTCACAGGGAGGCATAAAGAGCTTAGGATGGGAGGGGATGGTAATGTCTTCTCTCCGGGCCTCTTGCTGGGTCTGTTTCAGCTGAAATACGAGTTTGTAATTCTCTTGCCTTTTGCGGAGACAAACAAGAAAAAGTTGGCTATAGGAAGCTGACATAAAAAAAAAAAAAAAAAAAAAAGACAGAAGATATTTATGCCAAAAAAAAAAAAAAAAAAAAAAAAAGGTTCTCCAGTGTGAGAGGAAAAATGTCCTTGACAGAGTGTGATTGGCGAGCAAGTGATGACTCACCTCTCAGGCAGCTCTCTTCAGAGAGGAGGGGTCGTCGCTGAGAGAAAAAAAAACTCTGCCCTGTGCTAACAATGGTCATGGAAATTCCTCTCGTGTTGTAAATCATGTTCTATGCCTTAGGAGGGTAGACACACTGTAACTGTAGCAGCCACATGCATTTTTTAAGGTTGAGGGGATGGAGGATGTGACCTCAGAGGCCGGACCATCTGCAGTAGGACAGTTCTGAGATGTGATTGGACTCATATTTCTCAGTCAGAGACGATTTGATTGCAATTTAATGGTCCGAGTGAAGGCTAAACTTTACACGAACTTTCAAAATTATAACCTCATGAGCGACACCATCTATTAACCTTCAACTATTCCTTTTAGCTAAGTGGGCGACTAATTTATTTAACTGAACTTGCCAACAAAAAGCCTGTTTGATGGTAAATGCAAGTAATCTGACTTCTGAGCGAGAGAGAGGGAAGAGAAGGATGTGATGAGTTTTAAGGACTACATGAGCTCCAATCCTACAATGATACTTGGTCATTGTATAGCTCCTAATTTTCTGTGAAATCTGGAGAGCTGAATTTGTGATGATTATGAATTTCTATCATGCAGTTGCTCATGAAGTGGATTTTGGATTGGATGCTATCACACAACCCTTCTCCCTGAATATGACGCTACTACACCAAATGAATTATACTATGCCCAGTGTTTATGCCAAATTAGATCCTCCTGAAAATGTGATGGCCAAGAGTAGCTCCAAATTAGAAACAACCCCCCTCTATCTCTGGGGGGATGGCAATTATCACAGCCGATACTTGGTGGCGTCCAAAACTAATTGCATGATTGCTGCAAGAATTTGGCCCAGAGAGTGCAGAGTTCGGGATCAAGCAACACCCAATCTGTAGCCTCTGCAGGCACAGATGGTCACTGGTCAAGACAACCTCAAATAAATGTGTCAAAGTGACATTCAGATTTGTCTGCATGCTGCACTCAGGGCAAATATTAATGATGCTATGAATTTTGACAGACTCCAGACACGACACACATCAAACCAGCGAACAACATGGCTCAACCATCTCCATTGAAATTCTGAAACCTGCATGAATTCAGGTAAGATGCTGCATTTTATTTACTCAAACAGGAGCATGATGGTCTAATAACATCATGGACTTCTCTTGACTTTAATGCACTGACCCACATCCTCTGATATATTGAGATGCACTTTATTGTACTGACTGCAGACAGATATGACCTCAGAAGATAATGTAATAATCATTATTAATTTCTCAATGGGGAAATTTGCATGTTAAAGCAGCATCACAGAAATTAAAAAATACAAAAGAATGAACTACATAAAAAGGTGGAAAAATAAAATTGGCAGAAAGATGACTGTCAGATCCGAAAAAGCAGGAAAACAACTTCGCTCTCACACGGTATTGTTTCCTTCTGGAAGGCCCTGACAAAACAGGCCTGGCAGCTGCTGTCACCCGAAAATAGCAGCAGACTTAGAGACGGGTGGCGAGCCGAGTGACGCTGCCACGTTGTTCACTCTAATGCAATATCTGTGGTGAAAGTCACACACGAGCCCCCTGGCACCAGAATCCACAGGTGGCAAACGCTCTTGCGTCTTTGCCGCCAGGCTGCAAACATATCAGTAGACTATCTGTCCTAATCTGAAGCCAAGGGTCATCTGGGAATGTTAAGAAAAGGGCAAGTGCGGTCAATGATGTCTGAATCCTTTTGTGGAAAACGTGGTGATGAAGCAGCACTAAAGGAAAACGCTCAGTCATGTGAGGGATATGTGCTTCTATGACTTGTGAATGGCTCTGGGGACTTTTATGCTGATGGAGCGCCATGGTTGTCTCAGAGAGGAGCAAGTCATCCACAAGTGTTTGCTCTTCCTTTTTTTTTTTTTTTTTTGCTTTTTTTTTTTTGTAATTCATCATACAAAAAGCTTTTCCGTGTAGTGCTACATTTCCCATTGCTCACCAAGCCTCTCTCAGGAGGAAGAGGAGGAGGTGAGTTTGTCCTCCTGATTAAAATGCCCTACTGGCCCACCTATAATTTTGTTCTGAGCTCTTTTCTCCTCCTGCAGCTGCTACCAGGTGACATCAAAAATTGGAAACTGTCAAATCAGAAGACAATTTCTTCACCCAGTCATCCAATAGGATGTCGCCACATACTGACCTTGGTAATCCTCGACAACTGAATGGGCTTCGAAGCTTTTATTTGACAGCTGGTGACCTTAAAGTGAATTGTTCTTCATGCTGTCTAACCTGCCAGAGCAGATAATTGCAGTCATCATATATAATCGCTGCAGAAAATATTGCATATAAAAGCAGATTTGTTTATATCACCCAGCAGGATGGGAAAACGTGGAATTCTCTGGTAAGACAAGCAATGGCCGTGCCTGAATCCCTTAAATAAAAAGGAGATAACACAGAGCAGAAACAGCCTGGAGTTGACCGGCGGTGCCAAACAATCAGAGACAATTCATCGAACTCTGACTTTAATAACACAAGCTCTTTCCCACCTGCAGGTGATGTTAGTGGGCAAAGACTACAAAGTGAAAAGTGCCAGAGGGCAGTTCTGTGCTTCCATTAATAGAAAACCTTTCTATGGCCAGAATAATAGCTTTGCCAACCCCCCCCCCCCCCCCCCCCCCCCCCCCGATCTCCCCAGACTTCTAGAAGTAGCCTAAATGTCACTCAGCAGGATCCCATCATTTAAGAGATATCACATTTTCCCCCACAATACTCTAATCATCACACTCATACAGGTTCATTCGGATTATATTCTTCAGGAAAGTGTGACTTAATAGGAAACAGATGCATGACATTACAGGGAACCTGCGGGAGTCTTTTTCTTTTTTGGCACAGGTACAAGCTGAAGCCACCTGTTCAGCCCCCACAGCAAGTTTAGTTTGCTTTGACGCAAGCAAACAGTAACGTGATGACATTTTTGATGAATAGGGTTGGCGGTCTAAATGATGCAACAGCAACTTGGGGGAGGGGAAAGGCAAAATTGCATAAAATGACAGATGGGATCCTTCTGGGTCCCCAATCTGGAGGGAAACCATGTCCTTACATGGAGCATGCTGTTGACCTGAAAATAGAAACGTAAACACGAGGCTCCCTCTTTACTTGTTTTATTAGAATGCATGAAAAGCAGAGCTCTGATCTGCAGCAGATAAACATTTCCAGACCTGAAAGGTCATCAGGAAGCGGCCTCCCGGCGAATCAACCAGCCCTAAAGGCGAGGTTTGATCTTTTACAATCTGCTGAGATGTGAGGCCGACCGGGCGAATGAAGATCAGGCCTCTGGACCTTCCACAGGACTGCCTGCACCTGCTTGTCACTCAACATCCTCCATCAGAGGTCAACATTCGACTCAGTGTGCAGCTCAGCTCACTGCAGACGTGACGCTGAAATGTGTTGTGCAATTGTTGAGGCTGACACTCAAAAAATGTGTTTGCAACCGTCGTAATTAACCCTAACACACAGGAGAAAGTCATTTTGTCTAAGACGGAAAAAACAAAGCCCTCCAACTCAGAGAAGGGCACGTCAGAGATTACCTCAATCAAGAATCAGCTTCTTTACTGAAAAGGTTTGATTTGTGGAAGTCTTGATTGCGCAGTTTTTAAAAAGCGTCTTAAAAACTCAAATTACATTTTGCAGTGTTACATTTTGCATTCCTTTTTGTTGGTACCTTTTCACTTGTCAATCTTTTCCCCAGAACACAGTGTTATAATTGACTGTAGACATCAAGAAATCCACAAGATCAAACAAGATAAATAAAAATTGCTGAATACTGTTGGAAGTCTACAGCCGAACCTCATCTTTCCATAATCCTATCGCTGCTGTCAATGCGGGTTGAGATTTATTCTCTCCTCATCTTCATCTACATCACTGCTTAATAATTTAAGGAGGTTTAATTTGGTGAAATTAATTAGAGGACAAGCGCTTCATTTACCCCCACGTGCACCAAAGCTGTAATATCCAGCACTTTCTCCTCCCTGAACACAGAAAGGAAGTGAATTTAAACACCTGTCCATCCTCTCTCCTATGTAGAAATGAGCTAACTAATACAATCTGCCATAAAATGTTCTTTCAGAATATTTCAAGAGTAAAGAGGATTCTTGCAAAACTATATTTTCAAGGAAAAAAAAAAAAGCTATGTGGGTGAACAGCAGCTATTCATTGAACACAGGCAGACTGATGCAAATAAAAAAAAAATGTTTTTAACAAACACACAACCAGCCTTTCATTTAAGCCATAGTGTGCTCCTACTGGCCAGTAAAATTCATCTCAGCTGGCCTGCAAATAGGCTTTAATGTGCCCCCTAAACAGGCTGACATAGAAAACACACATCTGCCAGGTTTAGGTAAGCTGCAGTTGCCATGGTTACAGACGAGCACTGGCTAAACAGTTGTGTGTCAGGCCATCATGAGACAGAGCACTTGAGCTGCACGCGCATGCACACGTGCGCGCACACAGAGAAATGAGTTTAGGTGAGCGTTGGTGGTTCAAAGTAAAAGAAAATAATAATAATAATAATAATAATACAACAAATAAACTACGAAACAAGAAAACAGGACGGCTGTCGAGATGAGACGATGCCACCCCTCTGTCTGCTGTACGTTTCTGTCGTCATTCATCGTCACAAGCATCTGTGCCCGGGACAAACCGATAGAAGCTGCTGTGGGGACGAGCTGAGTTCAGCCTGAGTCATCAGAGTTTTACACAACGTTTGGAGGAAGATGATAACACATGCCGTTTTTAGCCCGAACTGGACAAATTTTATTTCATTCTGGGAATCAGTTACTTGCTTACAGCTACACACATTATCAAAAAACAGCACACACTTCAGCTGATGTGATGTTAAACAGCCACAGTGAGCTGAAGCAGGAAAATTTGCAGACAAACAAGGTTCTTTTTAAAAGCATCTTTTGCAACCAAAACACTTGACTGATGGAATGCAATGAGAGAAAGAAAAAAAAAATCTATTTTCTTATCTTTCAGCACAAATATGGATGCTTCACAAACACAAAGTAAGTGACTCATTAATATTCTACATCAAACCATAATCCTCGAATGTGGCTGGCCACCCAGCACTCTTGATTAACAACCTCCACACGCTGTGCCAACTGGAAATGCTGCACCACATTTAGGAGGGTGGGTGAAAAGTGGGATCAGACCCCCGAGCACTGCGGCAAGTGCTGGCATGGCACTCCGACTCATGCCATTTCATTTCATCACGCCTGAGCGTTACTACGTCCAGTCCCGAGCCTCAACATTCAAATCATGAAACACGGCCATTAAATAAAAAAATAAAAAAATAAAAGTGCAGACTCAGACGAATTAGCTTCTGACTAGGATCTCCTGTCTTCTTTTAATCCTGTCATACAACGTAAAGATGACGTGGGCGAAGAGGCATGTGATCTCAATCTAACAACGTCAGAGCTACCTGACAGAAACACCCTAATTCAGTTGGTAAATTGTACATGTTCCCTCCTTCCACACTAGATCTCTTTGTCTGCCGTCTGAGGGCATTATGGTGTATTTGACCTTAATACACTCTATAAATCTCTCCTCTTTGTAGCCGTGATTTTATTTTAATGCAGCTGCGTGCCTGTCGGCGAGCTGAGTGAGCAAGATTAGCGCCTCAAAACAGTATATTTATGCTGCGGACAGGCAGAAATAAATTCAAGGGAAATGGAAGTGTCCCCGATTTGTGGCTTTGTCAGATGTGAGCTCCTCCTGAGCAAGGTTTCAGGCTCATCCTATAATAACAAGTCTTTTTTCACAACGCACTCTCCCGGAAAAATACACTTTGAGGGAGTTTAACTGAGCTGAGCTGTCATGTGGAAGTTTGGGGATGATCGTGATCCGCTGTCACGCCCGATCTCACTGATGTCTTAACCGACGGCCTGCTGCATGTAGACTAAAGTAGGCCGAGATGTCAATCAAAGACTAAACGAAGGATGACGACTGAGTGTGAACTCACCAGGACTCTTCCTGTCAGTGTCTGAGCGGATATCATAACTCCGGCCCAGTCTTTGACCGAGGTCATCCAACCGACCTCACTGGCTGCTGCGTCATCCTTGTCCGCACGTTTGATGCCATCGCCTGTGGTGATCCGATGGACATCCTAAAAGAGAGAAGCATGCAGAACAATTTTATTTTTCACATTTAAAAAAAAAAAAAAAACTGCTTTCATATTCTAGTTGCTTGTTGCAGATATGAGCAAAGGTTAAATGCCTACTTAGTTATTTGGCTAAATATATTCATAAACAACAGGATTTAAAACCTGAATCACCATAATTACTTTTTGTAGCCACACCAAGCTGTAAACACAATACCTTATGGTGCAGCATTAGCATTCATTTTTTCATTTTTAGTTCTTCTTAGAAACACTGTGATAATTGTATTAAAAACCGTTGACAGAAGGTGATAATCAGAATGGTGAAGCTATGAAAACAAAACTATTAGCTGAATGCTCCAGAGCTGGGGGGGGCACGCAACAGATTTGAATGATCATGAATTTATCATGATCAAAAGGTCCATTTTAAAAATACATAGTGACTTCATCAATTGGTAATTAAAAAAAAAAAAAAAAAAAAAAAAAAAAAAAAGAAAACCCCTGTTTAGTTTAGTTAAAATATGACTTAATACCCCCCCCCAAAAACAAATCACCCATTCAAGAACAAAACCATCTTACTAAATTCAGCCACCAAGCTCGAGGCTTTCAAAATAAACCTACGCACATGCGTGCACACATGCATACAGTAAACATACAGAGGGAGAGCAGTAAAGAGACTCAGGACTGTATCCATGGCAGCCGCTGAGCTCCTGGTGTTTCTGCTCCGCTGAATGAGTGGGCTGCCCGTCTGCCTGCCTGCCTGCCTGCCTGCCTGCCTGTCTGTCTGTCCGTCTGGTGGGACTGGCGTGATTCAGAGAGCAGGAAATGGAGAGTGGATGCAGAGGTTAGCCACACTCCTGGATGAACTACCCCACTACTTCAAGGCAAGCACAACTTGGGCTCTTTACCCCATGACATCCTGCTCCTCCTCTGCCTTAATGGCGTCGCACATCACATTCTCTGAAGCTTTTCTCCTGCAGCTCTGGTTACTGTGCGGAGTTATTTGATGCAGTTCACGCAGTTAGCGGGGAAAAATAAGTGCTGGCTGTTTATATGGTTTCCATTAACCTAAGTGCCATGTGTGCGTTATTACAGTGGTCCATTTTGTCCTGGCGCTTACATCCAGAATCTTAGCATGCCGCATTCTCCAGATGCAGGATGGACTATTTTGCGTTGAGGAGTTGAGGGTGCCAGATTCAAACAACTCCTGGTATGCAACTATGCAACATGTGTTATGTTTCCACTCTATCATAAATCAAAAAGCCGGACGGGGTGCAGCACTATTGAAATGAGTGAAGAAACACATTAAGAATATGGGCTGCACAGTTGTGTCGCATGTGTTTGCCAGCAGTCTGGTGTCAGAAGAAGGGAGGTTGGAAAATAGGCTTTATTCTTACCTGAGCTTAACTGGCTGACATGTTTTGTCTTTACTATTAATGTTGTGTATTAGTTGTCTAGTCTGACTCGAACACACATGCACCACCCTACAGATGAAAGAAATGTGTATTCATTCACCACAACAACAACAAATACAGTACAGACAGTATGATCCCATAATAACATTATTCAAATTGTGTTGGATATGTTGTTGAATTAAAATAGCCTGATCTGCACCATGTTTTTCTTTTTGTATTCCTCTTGAAAATAAAGTGGAGATACATGATAAGTGAACAACTTATGTCAAGTTCTACAGCGTCCTCTTCGTGTATGATTACTTATCTATTTTACACATTTTTTATGAAAAAAATGCTTTTAAAAATTGCCCACAGATACCAAGGTGTTCAACCACCATTATTATTATTACCAAACAGCTGACTGCACAAAGAAATTCAATCATGTTCATTAGTCAGAGACAAGCAGACCACCAGCACAGCATGGTACACTTCCTAGCCTGTCCAAAGCCCTGCAGCACTAACCTGATAAGACTATAATAACATGTCTGGTCCACTTAGGCGCTGCAGCAGCCAACAAGATGCAGGCACAGAAAAATTCTGTGAAAAGGCAAAGCATAAAATAAATAAATAAATAAATAAATAAATAAATAAAACGGTCGGTAACAGGTGGGAACTGTTTTCAGATTCACTTATGAACTGCATTGTATTTGAATTCAGGGCAGGAGTGTCACATTTTGCTGTAATAAAATGAGTAAGCACACTCCTTAGCTGCAGTTACTGTGAACCAAACCACAGACTTTGCATCACTTATTTTGGAAGAAAATGAAAAAAATAAAAAAATAAAAACTACCCAGACTAGCCTTAAAACAGAGCCTCTGGGGAAGTTTAAGTCAAATCACACTTTTGAATCCCCTTAAGGGGATCAGAGTGAGTGGATCAGGCTGTGGGTTGGAGACTGGAAGGAAAAAGAACACGCAGTTTGCCTAACAGACAATAAAGCTGCATATTTCTGTGAACTGAGGAGCCTCTGGGTTGTACAGATTAAAACCAGGAAGGTCTCTTACTAAACCATATCACTGATGAAAACCGATGCCAAATTAAACCAAGTCCCACAATGTAACATAACATGATGATAATAATAATAATAGTGAAAATTTGCATACATCAATAAATGTTGAGCTCAAAGTGACAAATGTTTTAAATCATTGTGTTGATATTTTAAAATAATTAACACGGAGGTCACTCGTGCTAAGCATCATAATTAGCGCTGTCACTGTGATCCCATTTGCATGCTGTCATTAGCGTTTAGCTCAGAGCTGAAAGTTTAAGTGTTTTATCTCTTGTTGATGCAACTTTCAGCATTAATACACAACATATCTCCTGCTGCCTGCAGGAAACAACTTCTAACAGGCTTGTTATTTAACCGATTCAAATTTCGTCCTATATAAATAGGAGACACTTAATGAAATGAGATTCATTGGACACATTTTGTTACTCTGAGATGATGGAACGAGTGTTTGTGTCAGTAAATTG
This sequence comes from Echeneis naucrates, assembly GCF_900963305.1. NCBI lineage: Eukaryota > Metazoa > Chordata > Actinopteri > Carangiformes > Echeneidae > Echeneis > Echeneis naucrates. Next base: position 6,241,584 of record NC_042529.1, on the reverse strand, counting down.
AGCGAGATATTGTTTTGTCTAAAGGCTGATGATGTCAGCCGCGGGTTCTTTAAGGACTTATGGTCACTGTCATGACTCCAAATGTTTCTAAAAATTTAGAAGAGAAATCAATAATTATTTTTTGATGTATTATAATATTTTGGTCTGGAAAAAAAAACCCAAACATTTCTGAACATTCACATAACCATTTCCAACTAAACATGTTTTTGTTTACACATTTAGTAAACTAGTGATGTGACACAACAAGAAATATCCAATAAGAAAGATGCTCAGTCTTTGTCTCATTCAGACTCAGATTCATTCAGAATTGGGCAACAAGTAAAAGTTTCATCCCAATGAAACTGCATCGTCACAGCTCCTTATTTAAGCCATTTACAAAAAAAATAAAATAAAATAAATAAATGTGTTTTAGATAGAAATGGGGTTTCTGTACTCTGAAGGCGCTCCTATTATTTATTTTTCAGGCATTCTTTACTTGTGGTATGATCTAAACGTAGACTATGGTACTGCTAAAGAATTCATTTTGTGTTTCTGACATCCTCTGAAGGCCTATTCACAGTTTATACATTTCATATGATCTGCGCGGTCTTTTTGTGGGCTACACATGAAAGGCTTGACCCAACGTCGTGACACTGCCTGTGCTGAGAGAAGAGACAGATACTAGTCCGCCTTAATTGGCGTCATGCTGTCATCCCTCAGCACTTTGGTGATCAAATCTAAAATGACCATATTATTACTTCAAAGATTCACAATTTACCTCCAAGCTTGTGCACAATTATTTCTTAAACAGAGTCAGAGAGTAAAGGTGAAGATTAATTTTATTTTTCTTCATTTAAGCCTCAAATTGATGTTAAGTTACACTGTGTTTGTTAAGTTCGCTGTTGTGAAAATTGTATCTTTAGTTTTATCGAACTGTCTACAAATCAAGAGGGTGAAACAGTCTTCCACTGGACTTTATTTTGATGAAACGAAAATAGGCAAGATCAATTTTTAATAAGCACAGACACCAAAAAAGTACATGTAGTCATTAAAGCCACCAAGGAATTACATCCCCTCTTTGTCACTTTGATCAATAGTCTAAGGCTCCAAATTTAGCTTTCAGTATGCCGCCTAAATCTAGTCCCCCTGACACCACGGGCCATTGATCAACAACGTAAGCCTATTATCATGAGCCGCCATGATCATTTCTCAAAAGGAGTGCATTAAAATAGAATAGAAAATCTGGCTCATGACATAATTTCTTCAAAGGTGAATAAATAATTAAAAAAATATATTAATATTAATCACATTAATAATGAATCTAGATATTCTCAGCAGAGGACAAACTTCCTGAAATATCTGCACTTCCTGATTGATCTATATCACCCCTGCTGTGTCAGGACGGGCGGAGTCTGTGTTACTTTCAGCACCTGGCTGCGTGTCTGTCCGCTCAATGAATGAACACAACTATTTGGTTTATATCTACATTAATGTACAAACATCAGAGTGTAGGAAGGTGAACCTCCAGTTTGGGGCGAAATTCAGCTCGGGATGCAAGAACATGGATGCTGCCTGCAATCAGGAGCTAAAATTGGACTCTTGTAACGCGTGCTAGCATTAATGAATGGCTCACCTGTTGCCAAACATAACACACCAACTTGAAATAAGAACTTTTGTAAAAATAATAATAATAAAAATCAAACTGCAATACAAATGAGTGAAATGACACTTTCAGTCTTGAGAAAGCATGAAGTTCTTCTTTTGTCCTGACAGAGGAAAAAGCAGTAGGCTCCAGCTCTGCTGAGATGTTTGAAATCTGGTTAATCTGTTGGATCGCAGACGATGCAGTGACAGCCAAGCTGCAACATGCTGCTGATATTATGCAACGTGAGCGGCAAATACTTGCCTAACTAATTGCACAGCCCATTAAGCGGACATAACAAGGAACATAGAAGATTTCTTAACAACAAAGACTGACAAACTAAATTGCAGATAAAAAGGTAGGATTAGATTACAGATGAGAAAAAACGGACACAGGACGTTATCAAACCCTGCAGCAGAAAACAAGTTTGTTTCAGAAACTGAGAACAAAAATAGTTCATTTTCTAATTGTGCTGGATGATGTAACTGTTGTGCAGTTGTGCTGCAGTAATATTTACTCTGCTTGAGCTTTTGGCACTTTGTGCGTCTGTGTGTGAGTGTGTGTGTGCGTGCGTGCCTCAATGAGGTGGAGGCAACACCAAAGTGCCACTCAGCTATTCCGGCTTTCATCATTAGCATTCATCTCGTAATTACAATATTTCAGACAGCACTGTAAAGCCCCATGAGAGCAACTCTCCATTTAAATCATCAAATGACACCCACCCCTTCTCGACCCTGTGCACCTGACGCAACCAAGACCTGAGTCACTGCCAGAATATTCACAAGGCACACTGACCGTCCAATACCTGCCTGTGTGAATACCCTTTAAAAGACCAAAAAATCAGGGATATCTGGGATTGCTTGAACTTAATGTGTTTAACTACTACAACTGCTAAATACAAATGAAGGGTGATGCATGGAGGGACTTTATAATTAATACTGCACATTTACACACTTAAATGTCCTGACAACTATGCGTGCTATGATTCACAGCAATGTTCGTATAAACAACTAAATAAACAAATGTGTATCAATGTAAATAAGATGGCTCCTATATGCCACATAATAATAAAAGCATGTAATTTATAAAAGGCCAACCTGTGTGCTTAATGCGAACATCAGCGTGCTAACCTGCTAATATTCCAAATGCGAGCATGCTGATATTTAGCAGCTATTGGGACAGTAAAAATCAAAAACGGTCAACCTCGTGGTGGCACCTGGGAAAAAGTCAGCGGTAACCGAAATGATTCGCAGTTCATCCCGGGAATGATGGGAATTTTTGCAGCAAAGTTCAGCACCATCTATTTTCAGCTGCATGTGTTGCGGGTCAAATCTCCAGCAGCTCTGCTGAACGTCGTTTAAATAAGAAAACATTTAAACACACACCTTCAATTAAAACTTGCACATAATGAGTCTGAAACATGAGGAAGTGGCCGCCACAAGCTCGTCATCCTCCTACTGAGAATACACCGCCAATTACAACGAAAACCATTCTTTTCTTCCTCCTAGACAGATAATAGCCGTCATTCATCAGGACCTCACAAATGTCTTGTTTCATCGATTACCATCAGACTCAGAAGGCAGAGCCATGGAGATAGAGGCTCAGTCTCAGACATGAGAGCTGTCAGAACAGAGCAGGGCAGTGAACGCCTCGCAGAGGGGAAAAAACAAACTCCTTTTCTGAAAATCAGAGAAGGAGGAAACAGATTATCATCTTCCATCTACAAACAATGCACTGAGAGCTCCTTGTTTGGGCTGCTAATGACATGCACAGACGGGGAAAGGGTCGGGAGGTGTTCCTCCAACACAACCTGCCACATCTCACAGCCTAGACAACTGCATAACACAGAGAGATTTACTCTTATAATGAAATCCTTTGCTTGCTAGTTGCTTAGCAACAAAAATACTGATTCATATGGCACATACCGTATGCGCCTGACATTGCATTTCTGACACTTCGGAGAAAAGGTTGATTCTTGGATGAGAGAGAGAAAGAGAAGTGTGAGAAGAGGAGTTGCAAAAATGAATGCCAGGAGAGCAATAAAGGCAGAGAGGGGAAGATTGGAAGTGAAAGGATGACCCATCTCAGGCTGCCTCCCACAGAGAAGCACAACAGGTTGGAGCTCAGCACATTCACTTGGCAAAATCTGAGCATGAAACACAAAATCTGACTACTCTCTTGTATTCACACATGAGAAGCATTTGACTGTGGACTTATTTTCGCAGGTGCACCTCTTTCCATTTCTGAATTTCTATTAATAATACTGAGATGCAAGCTCATTCCATTATTTTATTTTATTATTTTTTTTTACATGTAACTAAAGCTGAAGCACTTCAGCTAATCTTTCACACACATTTATCAAGAAAGAAAAAAGAAAAAAAAAGTTGATTCGCTGGTTTTTTTCCACCTTTTTTTACCCATCACAACTTGGTCAGACCAAACAAGAAGCAATTAGAAGCCATCACCTGCAGCAGCCATTTATTTTTTTATGCTTTAAAAGACCAAGTGATTCATCTAACTCCCCAATATTCAACAGCAGACTGAAAAGCAATTGTTAGTTGCAGCACTAATTGTAACCAGTGACACCAAAGCATGGAAATGATACAGTTGTCTCGTTCAAAAGGTCACTGCTGCCACCCGCACGTGCAGCTTTTGCCATTTCTCTTCCACCCAGCCTGTCTGGGAGTTGGATGCACATATATTAGGTATAAAGATAAACTGCTCCATCTCCGGCGCTTTTATCAGCTTGTCCATCTTTGTCTTTCAGGATATGAGGAAGGATACGAACTTTATCTTTTACTCATTTAAAAATCTAAAGCTAAGCCTGATGAAAAAGGGATTTATTTATTTATTTATTTTATTCCCCAAATGCAGGTCTGCGGCCTTTGGAAGATGGTGTCACAGGAATTGTGTAACAGGGGAAAAAAAAAAAAAAGATCTAGTGGCAGTCCACCTCAAATGTTATGAAAATTATCTCGAGGGATTACATTGTGACGAGTGTTAACCTCCACACAGACGCTCAGATACACACCACCGGTGACAGAATTGGATATCCCTACAATGTCTGACTCGTGTAGCAGCAGCTGACTGGCTCTGTGTCCTGAAAAACTATTTCTGACTTTTGTAAATGAGTCCAAAAAAAAAAAAAAGGTGCTGTGTGCTTCACTGGAGAGTCTGAAGCAGCAAATAATGATGAGCTTGGCCGTGTTCACAGCAACACAGATTTAAAAAGTATAGTTTGCATATGAACTAAGACTTCAGCATAAAGTAGCTCGGAAACTTGTGTTTGTGGGAAGAAAAGCTCAAAGAAAGCTCATAGAAGGGTCTCACTGGGTCTGTGGCTGAGAGCAAATAAAACTAAACCCACAGGCCAGTTGTTAATATTAAATTTAGTCCAAAAGTAACAAAACTACGAATGGATATATTAAGTGATCCTACTGAAACACTTAAACTATGTCCTTATAGATCTAACCAAAACCGAATCACTTGGCTAAAATATGAACGAAATGAGTGAATGAATCTTAACCTTCCCAGCTCGTTAGCTGACTTTCTAATTAAACTTACACCCAACAAACAAACGAACAAACAAACAGGAGGTGGCTCACCAATCACAATCAGCCGATTCAGCCCACACAAACACCTTCACCTGTGCAGTGACGGCATCTCAGTGTTGCTGAGTGCTTCAGCCAACAGTTTGTCATTCGGACTACACAGATTTCATTTGGAGCTCGTTTCATAAATCAAACGTTGTTGTTGCGCACAAACAGCCGCTGAGTGCGGCGCCGGTCTGCGGGGTGACCCGATCACAGCCTACCTTCTTTTTGGCGTTGCAGTGGCAGCACACGGTCCACAGGTATTTAAGAGTTCTCCACAGGAGGATTATGAAGAGACCCCCAAAGAAAGTGACCATGGAGGACGCGAGGAAAGCCCACCACATCCGCTGGCCGTTGCTGTCACAGGGCACATCTGCTGAGAACGGGATGATCACATCCATCTTGGATATGTGGATGGACGGGTCCGGGGTGAATTTATCCCTCTTTTTCGGCATTATTGGCTCGTGGTCAACAGCCAGCTAACCCCCCCCCCACCACCACCACCTGATGGACAAATAAACTCAGCCGGGATTCAGGCGCTTTGGGGAGCTCCAGCCAGCGCCCCCTGACGCCCCAGCGGCTCAGCCATGTTGAGTCAACCACCTTCCGCCCCTCTGCCTGCTCATCTGGCTGCACCGGGAGAGGACGGTAGAAGTTGGGCCGTGAGCAGACTCACACGTTAGATAATTAGGAAAAAAAACAAACAAACAAAAAAAAAACCAACAACTTCAAATAGAGGTATCAGTCGTGCGCCTCAAGACGCGCGTTCGTGGCTGCGCGTCATCGTTTGAATTTTGCGTTAAAAATAAAATAAATTTAAATAAAGTAAAAAATAGATTTTAAAAAAATAATAATAAATCACATTTTCACATGAAGCCCGGAAAACGTCAGGATGTGGCGGGCAGTCCCGGTGGATGAACCGGGGCTCTGTGACTCCTCCAGCCCGCCTCGGCGCGGCTTTCTGAGGCTCCGCGCTGCTGATTGCTCTCCTCGCGGTGAAGGTCGCGATTTATCGATCTCCTCTTCAGGCAAATATCGCCTGACACACCGAATATGAACGACTCAGCCAGTGACACGAACAAAAGGAACCGCGGCCGCTCGTTGGAAGTTGCACGCCGGCCGCCTGTCACAAACGCTCGTCGGAAGATGGCACCGCAGATTTACAGGTGGCGGGGGAGGAGCCATCTGCCAGCAGCCGCAGACGTCGATGCTTATCTGGCTGTTTGCTTCATTATGGTGACCGCTTCATCCATTTTTCAGGATTTTAATCCCAGCCAATTTTGGCCACACTCATTCATCCGTGGAGTGGTCGGATTTTAAAACCAATTTTCAAACATGAAAAGGTGCCCAATTTAAAAGTGTTCTTTTTATCCTCCTCATACGTGTGAAGTTTGCCCTAACATAATTATAGACCCTTATTTTGGAGAGAAAAGGTAGTTTTTACCCCCTTTGTTGGTTTATATGGTGAAAATGAAGTTAATACTTTAACAGCAGCATCTTCCCTTTGCAAAGAGCACCAGAGATGCTGAAGTGTGAACATAAATGAAGTGAAATAATATCCAGAGGGAAGCTGGTGAAACAATCCATGAACAGGTGTTTTCTGGAACAAGTAGACTGTGGAGGTTCACTCCGCCTGCTGGACAAAAAGCGCATCGATCTTTGAGGTCCAACTTTACAAAGATCAGCCTGAGTAATTTTAATAATCAAAAGAAACCGATTTAAATAAATATATATAGTTTGCTCAAGTAAGATTGAATAAACTTGAAAAAGAATAAACGGACAACTTAATTTCTTTAACTGTAATTGGTTTTTAATATTTTGTAGAAATATTAACCTTCATTAGGAGAAAACCTGACCTAGAGTTTCATCCAAATTGAAGATGAAATGTTGACAATGGGATCTATTGAAAATCTTAAGTGGTGCATGTAAATGTGCTAACATCCAACCAAGAGCCAGAATTAAAATATCCCTTCTTCAAATCCAGCAATGGCAACAGTAGATAAACTTTGTTCAAACTAGCTTACATGTGGTGGATTTATCATGGAAGTTTGTGTTAATAAATCCAAGAATGTACATTAATTAAAAATGATTTTTTTTTTTTTTTAAGCTTGGCACAATGTTATTTTTGAGCAGTGAAATGATGTCAGCGGAAAATAAAATGCGGCTCCAGACTGAAATAAAGCAGAAGACTGTGACACAATGTGAGGGAAGCAAATTAGCTTCAAATTGTCCTCTATAAATAAGAACATTATCTGGAAAATATCTTCCTTCCTATGAAGTAGACACCTACATTTGTATAAGAGAGGTTCATAAACAACATATTTGATTTGATTAGATAAATTAAATGTCAGGAAAATATGTATAAATATAAAGAAGGGAACACAGTGGTCCATTCTATCTTCATTTCAAGAATAAAGTCTTCTGACTTCCTGTGGTCGGACATATTTATGGGACAAAGTGGAAGTACAAGAGTGCCACTACATACAAGAGAAAATAAAACATTCAAGTATTAAATACTAGTGTAAACAGATCTATCTGTAGTACAGTACATCACTATTGTAGTGGGAATATTACATCATCATCATCAGTGCTGATATTGGTATGTGGGAAAAAGCATTGGAGTTAAGCATGGTGTCTGTTAGATGTACCGATTTGCAGTGTGTCCCACAATAAAAAAAAAACAAAAAAAAAAAACAATCCTCTGATGTTTCAGCGTGACATGAGGTGAGAGGTGACATTTCTACAGTGCTCCATCTGGAATCCACAGTACTTTAGTCTGTTCCTGCTCCACAATGGTCATGAGCTGAGTGCAAATGTAGGAGACGCTGCCTCCTTGGACAACACCTGGGTGGGGGAGAAGATTTGGAGTGTTAAGCATGCCACCAAAAAAAATAAAATAAAAATAATTTGATGATGTAAAACTGAAGAACCTAAAGAAAACCGTTATTGATTAACATTTTGCTCTCATGGACTAACATGACTGCGCAGCCTAAATATTTGCAGATGAACACCACTGCAGGGACCGGGTCAGCCCCACTTCATGACATCCAAACACTCAGATTTATAACTGATGATAATTATAGCTGTGTGCACAAGTCGCCCAGCCACCTCTCCCTGTTAGAAGGGATCAGCAGCGATGTGTGTTCATTTCCAAAGCCCTTCCTCATAAATCGCCTCCTTTTATAGAGTCATTAATCAGCTGGACAGTTGGGTGCCTCAGACTGGTTGCTGCTCCAGATACCACAACTTTGTCTCTCATCCGTTAATGACCTTAGAGACAACATGCTCCAAAAACCTAGGATGACCTTCGGTGCAGTTGGAGATCGCTGGTCACGTTAATCCATTATTTATATGAAGATTACAGGCGGTACCATGAAATATTCCAGGTGGGTTGGCTCAATGTTTTTTTTTTTTTTTTTTTTTGGACATAGTTTCTGCATGCTGTTTAAAAGGGGACCATTGAAACATCTACTGCGCCAAGTTTTCAAGTAAAACTTAATCATAAACTTATTTGTTGTTGTATCGTGTGCTTATAACATTTTCATTTTCAGGAAAGACTTCTTTAATATCCTGGAGTTAGTCAAGGTTGAACAAAACCCATTCAGTGTGCACAGAGTTCTCAACAGAAGGACAAGCATCTTTTTTTGTATGTCAATTGGGGTTTGTTGTTTTTCCATTAAGCAACAGTACAAATTTCTGCATTAAGAAAAGGAGTTAATGGGATCAAAAGAGATTAGAAGTCATTAGGACATTGAAACAGTGCTGCTTTATGTTTTCACGGTTAACTTTTTGAAATGTTTTGGCTGTCACCAGACTCCATTCACTTCAGATGTGCAGAGGAAGACTTTGCATGGAGGGATCTACCAAAAATAGTTTTAAATGAAATATATTTGGTTTTAATCTGACCCTTTGACACGTCTGAGGTGACATACTGGTTAAAAAGATAAGTCTTTGTTCATTAAACAAATACTGCAGGAATGCACAAATTATTTACCATATACATATTGAGTATTTCAATCAGGGCTTGTATGAAGCTGTGTACAAAGCAGTCTCTGCAAGCTCAAAATAATTGTTGCTCTTATGTAATCCCTGCATCAATAGTAGACTTTGTGCATCTAAGATAAAATAAGTGATTTCCACGAACCTGTGAAGAAGCGACTGTACTCCTGCTCTATTTTTTGTGCTGCCTCAAACTGCTCCTTGGAATGTTTCTGTGAGAGTTTATCCCGCAAGTACAACGGGTCCTTCTGCTCCCTGATGAAAAAGAAAAAAAAAAACAAAAAAACAAAACAAGACTTTCAGCATTCAGGAAAACTTCAGGTTACACAGATCATAATATGGTCAACATACAGCAACACAGTATGGAGGGACTGACAGCACTATATATTTGTTACGATATGATTTTCACATAAAAGTGAATGAATATCCACACATCCTGAAAATAGTGGAGATTGCACAGCGTTACTTTAAAGCTTTTATTCTGTTAACTCCTCTCTTGGCTATTGTTTTTAATGTGCATGTTTTCAGGCATGATTTCAACACATTCATTTAAAAACCAAAGCACAGTAACACCTTGTTCTGACCTGACTGAACTCAACGATGACCACATACAAAGACACTGAAGGTGGGCGATATGATTATAACCCTCTATTGTGATGACACTTGATTTCAAGTGTGTAAACAAATACAAAAAAAGGCGAATTCAATGAGAATGTTGACTTTTGGCCTATCCAGTGAAATTCATGCTATTAATACATAAAGCGCAGTAAAATCTCTGCACTGCCCCATCAGGTACCACGTACAGCACCTAAACAGAGCCTCTGCGAGATCTCTCTGCAGCCTTCAACCCACTGGCTCACTTCAAATCTGCGTAGTCTTTAGAAGAAGTCATGTGTCCTCTTCCACTGGGAGTCCCTGACCTAACCTAGAATCACACTCCCATCACTCCCTGGTACTCAGTATGCAGTCAACATTATTGGTCTGCTCGTCCCTCCCACAGGACAAAAACCAACGAAAAAGCTTGAGCTTCTGTCAATCACCGCAGCAGGCAGGCAGCGGGAGGTGTGTTTGTGTGTGGGTGTATATGGCAGTCGCCTTGGTTAGGGGCACCAGGCATTTTGCCACCCACGCCATGAAGCACAGCTACCAGGCCCTGCAAACTCTCCCTGGACAGCTGGCACTCAACTGATGACAGGGAGGGCTTAGCAGGAAGCAATCTCCTCCATGTTTGTCTGCTGCACGGTTTCATAGATTTGTGTGCATGTGTGGCAGAGGAAGCCTGTTTCTGTCAGACCCGTGTGTGTGTGTGTGTGTGTGTGTGTGTCTACATGAGCATAAAAGGACCACACAGATTTAATCTTCCCATGCGATTACAAATGAAAAAGCAAAGGGATCTTAGAGAATGACAATCACCCGAGGTGGTTTCTGAACTAATGGCACTGATCAAATCAGGCGGATCAATTAGTTTTTTGTTGTCTGGAGTATTAATATGATTCTGAAAACTGCAAGAAATCTGCAGATGTCAATTTCCTGAGTGTCTGTCCCAACCAACGTAGAGAAAATTAAGAAAGACTAATCAAGAACCATATTTCCTGGAAGGAGGTCTTGCAGCGCCATAGCTCAGAAAAATTTGTAATTTAAACATCCATCTTGCAAAATTAAACATTGTCCTGACCAGGACAGGCATAGCAAGATTTGGGCAATATAAAGTTTGACATTTGTGGGTAAGATTTTCATGACCAATTAAAATAAGAACAGGTGTCTGAATTAGATATTACAGTGTGTGGAAGTAGCTTTGTGCTTTCAATCATTATATAACTTTTATTGACGTAAAAATCCTATTTTTTATTTAGCATTGTATTGTCATCAATGACAATCCAGAACTAAAAGTTTCTTGTGTTGAAGGATCTTAACTTGAAGTGAAATTGAGCAAATGAATGTGACACCAACAAACGCGACACACTTGACATGTCTTCTGGCAAGGAATATGAAAAATAAGAAAAAAGAAAAAAAAAAAGAGAAAGAGATTACTCACTTAATCTGTTTGGCATTTTTGTAGCGGATGAATACGACAATTGGGTAGATGTGAACACTGTGGAGACGTTCAATGGCATGAGGGGCAATGTCAAGTAAACAGTGACAGTCCTATGAGAGATAAGAAACCACATGACAAATGGTGAATGGCTTGTAGCAGAATGTGGAATTAAAAAAATATATCTAAAATCGAAGTTGACATTCAAGCTTTATATCGCTATAACATTTAATAAAAGGCAAAAACAAGCCCCAGTATGGGACTTTATCACACTGAGATGATTTTACCTTCTCTGTGATTTCTTTTATTGAGGCAACAGTTGTCACATCAAAATGGCCGCTCCTGCGTCTGTAGTCGATGAACACACAGTCCTTTACTCCACGCTCTATTGCCTGCTGAGAGGCCTTCATAATCTCTGCAGGTGAAATAAACATATTTTACAAACACTTCAAATCACATTGATTTACTTCCTTCCTACTTGTATAATTATATAGTTTTAGGAAAACTCCTTGTTAATGGCACAAACCTGACTCCTAATATCCTACTGCAAAAACAGACTGGACATGTATGAACACAGGCTCACCAGGTGGACAGCGGCAGAACTTGGCAGGAGCTTCCTTAACTAGCATGTCCTTACAGGCCTCCACCAATGGCCCCATTATCAGCACTGGTCTGGGGGACGAGCACTCCACCTTCTGGACTCGCTGGTACATTAGGTTCACTCCATCTGAGCAGAAAGCACAGAAGACACAGCTCTACTTTAACACACATGAATTTATAAACCCTGGGAGCCAATGTGTCTTTTGCAGCATAGTCCTGCTTTTATATGTGAACTGCCTCATTAGGTTCACAGTTTTTGGTTATGTCACTACACATTATTTTTATATTCTCATCCTCATTTCCACCTGGTGAATACATATTGAGACACCAAGGTGGGGAAAGTATATAGATAGTGAAAATACTGATATGCTGATTATTTGTGTTGTTTGAAACATATTTTTAATACACTTTATATTACAGTATGGCCTCTACTGATACAATCAGAGCATTGTGTTGCTTCTGTTTTGTGTGTTTCTTACCCTCTGTGATGGGTAAAGAATCGGTGCTTATGGCATCCAGAGCCATCAGATCCTTCCCATCCTTGGAGCCACTGCGTTTGTGCTTCAGTCGCCGTCGGAAGAAGGACCGCCGAGCAGCAGCAGACAGAGTCTTGTTGGTGCCATTATCATCTTTCATGTCAGCCATGCCATGTCTCCTGTAGAACTCCTGGTCCATCCTTGAGGAGACACATCAGCGTGTAAACATGAACTTGACTGTAAAACACACAGCTGTTTAGACAGATAAGCTGGAATACTGGAGGTGCTCACTCAAATTTAAAGAATCAGCAATGGTGGCTTGACGGCTGTAATTAATTACATTTACCTCCTGGATGTAAAGGTTAGGAAAAACAATAACTTGGACTTACATGTATTTACTTGGAATCTGCCCTTTCTCCAGCCTCTGTGCGTTCTCATCGAGTTGCCAGGCCATCCAAAAGCCAAAATTACCATTTGGCAGAGTATCTTCAACATACAGGATGTCGTCTTTCTTAAAGCTTAGTTCCAGCTCTATGTCAGCAACCCGCTCATAAAGTGCTCTGTCAAGAGATGAATAAAGTGGTTATGGTGAATAAGATCGTTACACAAAATAACAGACTGACACATTACAAATATGAAAGGTTCCTATAAGAATTTCATAAATTCAGGCTTTGACAGAAGTGTAAATTAATAAAACATGATGGAAATAGTATTGCTACACAAAGTTGTTGTAGTTGCACACCATCTCATGTTTCCATGTGTCTGTCACTTCATTACAAAACACAAATGTGCGCAACAGCAGCTAGAGCTGAACTTCATCTACTTGGTGTCTGGTTTGAATTGTTTCATAGTTTTAATATTTACTGCACCTTATAAAAAATCCATCTCCGGGTGAGTCTTTGATCACATCAAGGTTGTCCACACAGTTCTGGACCTTGAATGTGATTGTTTCTGCTGGTTTCAACATTTCCAAGTAGGCTTCTTCTTTTGTTTTATTCTTCATGCTGATGCCATTATACTGTATGAAAGCATCAATTACACAGTCAAGAAGAGGATAGTGCGTGGCTGCCAGCAGACAATGACTCATCATTTCGGTAAAAGGAAATCAACTATTGAGCAGAAAACAAATACTGGGAAAGGGCTTAAGTTGTCCTTAAGTTGACCTGCGAAAATGAAGCATTTCTTGAACTTTGTTCCTTCAGTGGTCAATCTTGTGTCTAATAATGGTTTTTGAAGTAATCTGTTTTGTGAACAATTAGCAGGTACCTCCAGCAACAAGTCTCCAGGCAGAAGGCCATCAGGACCTCTTGCAGGGCTGTCGTCATCCAGACTCTCCACCACGATGCCGTAAAGGTTTCCTCCACAGATCTGAACTCCCAGCTCCACCTGGATCCTCTTCAGCCTCACCAGTCGAGGCTCTGCAGCCCTGTGTGAACCTGAACCATGAAGCCTAAAGACAAAAATCCACAATCAGGATTTGAGTTCCTCTCAACCTCACCAAGGGATTTTTCAGGTACTTGTTATAGAATGCCAAATGTTAACCAGCCATCATTGACAACTTAAATGTTAACAGCGATCTTTCACAGTACCTGAAGGAGTTGTGCGGGCTGGTGGCAGGAGTCGTCTGTTTGGACGGAGGCGTCATAGTGCCCTCATCCTGCTCGCTCAGGGTATCGACATTTGAGTGATTATCTGGGGTGGTGGCTCTGCTGCTGTGGGGTGTCGGCTGGTTACTGATGGACTCCATCCGAGAACTGAGCAGAACAGAAGTGAAGTCAAAAATCATTCTGTTCAAATCAGTCACTGAAACAAAAGTTAAGGTTGTGTATTGTATTGTCTTGATAGTGTGAACATTACTCAGTGATTAAGAACATTTAAAATTAACTAATGCTAGTTACACTGTCCACTCATTTTGCCCTTTCTGTTTTTTGGCCCCTGCAGCATGTGGTGTGTTTGGTTTAGTTTTCATCGTATTGATTTTCTTTGGAATTTCACAGTCTAACACAAAAGAATGGTGAACATTATTGCAATGTGTCGTCGACATGATCTAAAATGCCCCTGTGTCTGTGTAAGTCTTCACTGTATTCGCGCCTTCTTTCCTTCTTACCCAGATCGAGAATGGTTGCCCAGCTGGAACATGTGAGGATTATACTGGGCCAGAATGGTGATGGTGTCACACTGTTGCCCAATTACCAGCCGAGCCTGCTGCTCATTAGCATTGCGGAGGTTGATTCCATTAAACTGGAAACAGCAGTGAATTATTAGATTTATTAGTAACACAACCAAATTATAAACTATGCTAAGATGTTTAGCTGAACTGTTGTGGTTGCTGTACCTCGAGGAGCTGGTCTCCATATGTTAAACGAGCTTGGTGTGCGATGCTGCCTGCTGTCACTTTGGACACAAATACTCCACCATTCTCTCCACTTACAATGGAAATCCCCAGTGGTTCAGCCCCTTTCTGCACCGTCACATTGCGTGGCTCCTCCAAGTATGGCCTTCAGGGGGAGAAAAAGAACATTATGTGCTTTTTCGTGATTTGCTGACATCTGTGGAAAACCATGAAGGCTGTTGGCAGGATGCACTGTGCAATTCTGAAAGAACTTGGCTCAAAACAAAATCAAAGGAGATGTTGCCTGCAATCTGATGTTTTTACTCAATGTAGCCATCTACATGGCTTCTTTACGTCAAAGATGCATTGGTAGCCTGTGAAAAGCCTTGACAGCGAGCCATGGGAGTTGTGTGGGACATGACAACTGCATTTCAGGTTTCAACTCTGAGTCATGCAATCATACAAAATTCAAAAGCAGTCTGAATGAATCACATGCAGACCTAAGAGGATGTCTTGAAGGGATACATACCCAGAGTTTTCATGATTAAACTTGAGCTTTCGATCAATTCTAAGGCCACTGCCAGATACTATAATTTTTTATTTGCATTGTGTACAGATGGTCTTGATATCCATGTTCATAAAAGTGGGTTGTCTACAAGCTGCACAGGACAAACCTCAAGCTTCTTAAAGAGAAGAACTTGGGCTTAGCTCCCCGTGGAAATCTGAGAGATGGAGTATGAACAGAGAACAGAGAAACATCTGAGAATAAGAGGAAAGATTGATTGCCAAAATCAGAAGAGAAAGGTTTCAAGATGATGAACAGCAGCAAAGAGGAAAGAGATGAGAATGAAATGAATAAAATGATAAATTGTAACTGTGTGTCGTGAAGGTAGGAGAAGTTCTTAACTGTTTACTGCGCTACAGGAGCTTAATCACAATGAACCTGACAGAGACATAGACTAATGGTGGAAAACATGGCATGCTCTGCTGAATGATGGTAATATAATGGCCCGGATGAGGGCCTGGCATACCCATCTTTTCTCCTGTCACCAACTGGAGCAGGGCTGACTGATATCCTGGGCTGGGTGAAAATGGAGCTTTGCGATTGGCTACTGGTGAAAGACGATGTCTCCAGGTTGACAGGGGACATTGGAGGTGTTGGGCTGCTACACTCTGAATGTGACAGCGAGCCTGAAGTGTCAAAAAAAGAAGAAGAAGAAGGAAAAAAAAAAAAAAAAAGAGCGGTATAAATTCTGATTCGCTGTAAAACTGAGTTTTAGACAACAGAGCTGCCAAACTGTACCTCTGTCAGATCCGGTGGAGCGGGGATAACGGATAGGAGGAATTTTGATTCGTTCTGCCCTGAATTGTAAAGTACTCAAGGAGCCTAAAGGGAAAAAAAGGAAATTAAGGAAAAAGGCTCAGTTAATCCAAATTAAAAACAAGATGCACATCACAACTTAACTCTAGAGCTATATAACCATGTGGCTACAGGACTTTTTGCAGGAAATGGCTTGATGAAGGTGACAAGATGTTTTTCCTGACACTGCAAAGAGCCACTATCATTATTCGTGAGTAAATGTTTGATATGGCTAATTGGTCACTGAGATCATCCGAGTCCAACAGATCTGGTCGCAATCTTGTCACTCAGTCAGTTCAGTTGCCAGATGACACGCTCAATAAATATGAGGGCTTTGCTGTCAGTATAATTTATAGTGATGATGCTTCCCCTTTTTCACTCAGGGTTATTGTTATATAAAAAAAAAAAAAAAAAACAACTGCGCAATTTCTCCTGAGTAGTGATAACAGCCTAAATCACTTAACCATTGCACTCCAATAACATCTTCAGACATGCATATCTCCCACATTTCTTACCAACAATACACTTCCACTGCTCATATTATATATTTCAGATTTGGATGTTTAAAACTATTCCTGGTTAATCCCTCAAGCTAAAAACGTGAAGCAGAGATGAGGAACAGGCTACAGGCGTAAACTCACATCCTTCTAATTACAGCTTCAACCAACAGCTAAGCGATATAGAGCATCTCTTTTGAGCTACAAAAGATTGGTGGTGTTTAATGTCAGACAGCTCTCTTCATTATACTGTGTTTTTTCCACTATCTGTACACCACTAGAGCCAGTATTGCTTTCAATTTTGAGTCTTATACTACCTGTCATTCACTACTCTCTATTAAAAATTAAAAATAAAAAAAACTTTCAAAACTGAGCAGGGGGGTTTTTCTGATATTCAATGCATAAACAAATCTAATCAGAATCTGTGCTTGGCTAATGACTGCTGGGAGTAATTTTAATAAACCGACCCCTTAATCATGAGAAAACAGATCGGGATATTTCATAAATTATGATTTGCCATACATACCCAGTCTGGCGCTGGATGGCAGGGAGTTTGTGCTGTGAGGTGGCTGGCTGCAGCTCGTCTCAGCTGAATCGCCACTGTGCTTATGGCTAAGGTCCAGGCTGAGGCGACCCTGATGCTGGGGGCTAAAAGTGGAAGAAAAAGCCACAGTAAGCCCCAGGACGGTCAATTATTCAAGTAAGAGCAAGATGTTATTTACCACATGCCATCTGTTCCTGAGATCTGGGGTAAACACTTGTTTTGTCTGACTTAGGATCCAAAAACCAAAGTTATTCCATTTACAATAATATTAAACAGATTGTGTTTTGTTGTGTGTGCATTGACTTCAGTGTGTGTACAATGACAATAAAAGGGTCTTCTGTGCTATTAATTCAAATCTAAATCATTGTTTAGTTATGAAGAAATCAACTAAATGCTAAATGAGACTAAAAGGTGAGACAATGATCTTTTTGATTGGAGGAGCTGCACTACATATTGTCTTTTTGTAAAAGCCGTTAGGAGCACCAGAGCTTTTCCTCCTGTGTCAAGTCAAACTGTCTGCCGATAACAGTGTGAACAAAGAATCTGGAAAACGAAACCAGCGGCAGATGTTAAAACCTTGTGTGCTGATGTGGGTGGACTCCAGAGCTCGGAGTTGGTGGTGAGTTGTTGTTGTTCTGGATCTCATGGCTCCAAGCTGTGTAGACAGGGTTCCTCATCACAGCTGTCACAGCAGGACATGGGGCTAAACCTCGCTGTGCGGGATCTGGAAGAATACAAAGATCAAAGTCTACGCAAACGAAAACAAAATTTACAAATGTATAATTATGCTATGACCACGTCTTGCTCAGATGGTGGTGGAGAAGTGACCAAATACTCGGGTCATTAATTAGCTGTTGTGATGACTTACGTGCTGGAATGCTGCCATAGCTGGGAGGTGCAAAGGTCATGCTGTACCGATTATTTCTCATAGGAGAAAAGCGTAACAAGTCCACTGGCTCTGGGGAGTACTCGTCATTAGAGAAATTCTGTACCTGCAAAGGCAATCAAACAGCCAATGAGCACAGGACTGCAACTGATATAGGTCAGAAAATTCAATTTGAACAGCCCAATTGTCTTTCAACTACTTGCATACCTGCACGGGAACAGGGATGTGCAATGGAGTCACATTTCTCCGCAGCGCGGGTGCTGATTTTGGCCGGTACCTCCTCTTTTCCCGCTCCTCTGCCATGTGATGACTCCCCTCCTCCTCAGCAAGTTTCTTGGGGGCGCTCTTGGTCTCTCCTGAAGGAGCATCAGTGTAATAGAGCTCATTCCCTGCCTCTCCCTTGTCCTGGGGACTTGTGGTTTGACTTGGGGACACTGGAAGTGTACTGGTGGTGATGGCAGAGTCTGACGCCGGGTTCTGCTGCCGGTGTTTGAATCTGAATGAGTCACTTCTGGCTGGTGGAGTCGGAGGGGTCTGAGCCGATTCAGATACTGAGCTCTGTGGTGAATGCTTCGACAACTGGGAAACAGACATGTAGTCGAGTTTTGGCGGCACCTCGGGTCTCCTGAAAGCATTGATGTCAAAAATGGACTTCCTCTGTTTGGGTTTTTTGTAGATGGACAGCTGGGTGCACTCAGGAATCGAAGCTCCCACTATTACTTTAGGCCATGTGCCCCCACCTGGCTTGGGTGGGGAGCCTGGTACTTGGTTGATAGCTGCCTGGGGAGAGCTGCAGTCAGAGAGCACAGGGGTGAACACGAAAGGGTGATGGTGGACCTCCTGCCTCCTGTAGCAGAAGTCTGGGTTGGGCTCTGATGGAGAGTGTGAGGAGGAAAGAGTGCGGGAATGTAAAGAGCTGTTGGAAAAGGGCTTGTGGTGGGAATGGGCACTACTGCTGCTGCTGCTGCTGCTGCTGTCCAGAGAGTCACCTGTGTCCTTTCTTGCTTCCTCCACTCTGCTGCCCAAGTCACAGCTACAAATGTCTGTCTGTGTGGAGCAGTTGTGCCTGGAGTTCCTGCAGTTCCGAGTGTGGACTTCACAGGGCTGGAGCCGAGAAGTTTTTTCCGAGTCTTTTAAACTTTCAAATAAACTCTGACCAGAGCAGCTCTGTGGGAGGAACTGCCAGAAAGTGTGCGCGTAAATATCAAGACAATAATGAACACAGTTATCATTCTCACAAACAAAAACTCATTGACTTGTTATGGGAATGAGAGTCAGTTTCTAAGATATGAACAATGCAATGTTTTCTCTTGCATGTGTTTCTCTTCAAACATAATTTGTAGTTTTCAGAAACAGAAATAATTTTAAAAACTTTGACTTACTTAAATTAATAGTTACAATAGCATGAGAATACTATCAAGACAGTGTGTGCTCACAGGCGGCTCCAAGTTAATGTTTCTCTGTGATTGATTTCCTTTTTAAATTCTGGAATAAATAATGGTTGTTTATACTGTTAACAGGGACACTTTCACAATACACTGGAAATGCATCTTGCTATTGTGTTTTGTGTGATTATGTATGTTGATGATGAGGAATTCACCTTCATGAGGGAGATGCTGAGAGAATCACGGCAGTTCCTCAGAAGAGATTCACATTCAGACAGTGACTTGTTATCAAGGGCAATTCCATTAATCTGCAGTGAAGATTCAAGATAGAAAATCCAAGATATTACAAATTACCTCATCAAAAAGTATGGTACAACAAATCACTTTCATTAATGCTAACTGCTAGAAAGGTAAATCATAAAAAAAGCCCATACAGTGAGCTTGGTAGTGTTAGAATACCGTGTTGTACAGTTCCAACACATTCATTTAACAAAACATGCTTGTGGTCAGTAGAGGGCACTAGAGACCAGCGTCAGTAGCAAACAGCCTTCTCGTGACTTTAAATAAGAATAGTCGCTTTCCATTTATATTTTTGGGCAGCATACTCACAGCCAACAGTCTGTCCCCAATAGTGAGAGTGCAGTCCCGAGCAGCTGGACTGCCTGGAGCCAAAGTGGCAACAAACACTCCATTTTCCAGGCCTATGCCACTATCTGAGAGATAAGGCAGAGAAAATGAGAAATCCTATTTTCACCAAATAATTATCTAAAGCAATAAGAAAAAGGCATAAGAACTGTCAATTAAATTTTAATCATGAATTATAATGTTCATCAGTATTCTTTGTAAGGGAAGACCATTAGTCACTTTTTTGTAGTGGGAAAATGGCAACACTACTTTCTTAATTAGAGGTTGAAGCTGACCTTTGTTCCCAGCAAGGTTTATTTGGATTGGAGTGACGATCCGTCCTCCAAGTGACTTCCTTCTGCGAACCACCATATTGATCACCCCCTCTTCGCTCAGCATTGCTTTGATCACCTGTTTCCTATCCTTATTAGTCAGGTCCACATCATTAATTTTTAACAACCAATCATTCACCCTAGACAGAAAGAACAAAAGGGGTGATTTGATGAATGAAAACCCTAACCCAAAAATAAATATGCTTTATTCGCCGAGGGGGCAAAAGACTTACCTTAGTCTTCCTTCAGCAATACTTCCTTTATCCACCTTACTGACAAATATGCCACAGTCTCCAGGTAAATAGGGATCATTTACCCCTTCAGCAATATCAAATCCAAGTGCTTTCAAATCCATGTCCTAATAAAAGACAAAATATGGTAAATGATGAACATGACTTCACTGTTCATTCAGCACTTAGTAACTCTAAAGGTAATATACTCAAACTGCACCAGAAAATTTTTTTAGATTGCAGTGACTCTTACTCTGTGCTTCTCAAATTCAACAACTTCCGTCTCCCACTCCATTGAATCTGTGTCGATGGCTGAATCATGTGAACTGTGAGCCATCAACTGGCGAAACCTTGCTTCCTCCTCTAACTGGTCCTCCATCTTTTCTCTGCAGGAAAGATGAAATATCAGGTTCTTAAATAAGTGCAGTTGCAGGAACTGTCATACTCAGTGTGCCCTATGACACACCACTCCACCAGTTGGCACCAAAGATCTGGTATGACTGCAGCCTGGATCTGTATGTAAGATGGGGTACAGGCCCACACACAGGGCGAATTAAAGGAAAGCTTTCAAGTTTTAAAGTTAAATATCAATCTGATGGCACAAGTCAGGCAAGAAATATAAAAAAAAGCATGGAGGAATGACTCACTTTAGTTCTTTGAGTTCCCTAGCAGCATCATTCTTCTGTTTCCTCATGTCGTCCAGATTCCTTAGAGCATCTGCAAGATCACTCACCGCTCTGTCCCTCTCTCGCCTCAGGTTGTCACATAGCGTGCTGACAGTTGAACACATTTTCATAATGAAGCAAACAAAACGTAAACACATCTATTTTCTGTCTCTCCTCACGAGCATGCAATGTAAGAACATATTTCTGAACAACAGACTTTTGAGCTGGTCTCTTACCGTATGCTCTCCCTCTCTGCCACAATCTTGTCCCTCTCCTGAAAGGCCCAGTCCCGTCGACATTTGGCCACCTCAGCCTCCTGCAGGGCTTCCTTCAGCTCCTGAGAAATAGCTTCATACTGTTTCCTCAGCATCTCAATCTCCTTGTTGGCCCTTTCTATGTCCACAGTGGCAGAGTCTTGTTTCTAAAGGAGTTGAAGGAAATGTAACATGACAAATATCGGCGTCGGGACTATACAAACGGTGAAGGCAGGTAAGGATGCAATATGACGGTATGATAGAAACAGTGATGAAGGACTTTAGATCATTTAGGAGATATGAGATATTTACTCAGCAGTAAATGCATTTGCTCCATTTATATTTTTGCGCCACTTGAGTGTCTGATCATGAGTTGTTCAACACAGCTTAACATCACCAGGCAACTCCCACATTTTCAAGTAAAATGTATGCAAATGCACATTCACATGAGATAACACTTAACAACCTGAGTGCTGCAATTCAACTTTTCAATCATAATCCAGGATAATTTTGTTGATATGAAATCCTGTCTATTCCTGATGTTAGTGTGCGAATGTGCGTTACGTAAAAGTCTGTTTTGCTATGTAGCATATTAACTTGTCTCCTGTTTTAATAACTTTACATAGCAAGGACACAGTCAAGTGTAGTGATAACATTAAGTCCACAGTTCAATTAATTCAATTAGTCCTTACTGTACTGTACTGTTAAGGTTAATTATCCATTTCTGATGCAGCAGTTTTTTCTTGTGCAGTTCGAAGTCAGATAGGACCTTTTCACTGTAATTGCTGGTAATTTTCTAATGCAGAAATCTCAGGACTTTCATCACAATTAATCTGACAATCACACTAAAACATAGTGTGATGGCTGATCCACACCAACAAAAATCAATGTGTGGAATCCTGCCAGCTGCTGAAAAAAACATTTAGTACGACTATATGAAATGGGATGAAGGGATTATTGTCAGAGGCATTAATCAATCCCTCCATTTGTAGTGATAAATCTCCCGTCTGTCTGGCTACCTGTCTAGCCTGGTAATACTCTCGCAGCAGCTGGTCCCTCTGGATGATGGCCTCTGTCCTCTCCTTGCGGGCCACATCCCTCTCCTCGCGTACCATCTCAATGTCCTTGCAGGCCTGGTTTAGCTCTTTCTGGGCCTCGGCCTTGTCCTTCACTTCATGGCAGTATTTTTCCAGCAGCTCATTTTTTTCACAAATGGCCCGGTCCCTGTCCACCAGTGCTGACGCCAACTCCTTCAGGTCACAAACACATACACAGCAGGCATTACAGATTAAAAGTGAATACTGGTAACATTCACAATGTTGGATTCCACTGTAACACAAAGTATACATTTTTTATTTTTTATGATTAAGAACTTTTTTCTTTTAAGAGGATTATAATTTATGCTGTTTCCACTTCTTTGATTTACTTCCTGTGCTGGTGTGACATCTGACATTCCCCTTTTGGAATAAAAAAAAAACAACCACCCTTTATCTCATCTCATTAAACAAAAAGATCAGGCAAAACAAAACTCTTTGTAAGGTTGAAGTTGAAGATACTGAAGTACTAAAGGTTCCTTTATGACCGGCTCAGCCTGAACTGGAGCGTTTCAATCATTTTAAAATGTTATTTTATTTTTTCCAGCCGTTACCTGTCGGAGAGCCTCCAGCTCTTCGTTGGCCACTCGTCTCTCTGACGACGTGTTCTTCAGCTTGGCCTCTGCCATTTCCAGCCCAGTCTGAAGTCGGTCCACTTCTTTGATCACTTGGTCCCGCTCGCTCATGATCAGTCGGTACTCACTGATTACGGAGTCCCGCTCCTCCTTGTATTTCTCACAATCCTTTACTGCCTTCAGCTGCTGGGTCTTGAGCCGTGTCGTCTCTGACTGCAGCCGCTCCATCTCTCGCTGCAGCTCCTTGTTCTGGGCTGCGGCCTTGGACAGTTCCTGCTGTGTGCTGTCAAACCTGCACCAGACAGGATATATTGTGATTTTCAATATTTAGCCAATTTTTTTTTTTTTTTTAATCTTCAATTAATATTTTCTGTGGTTTGCAAAAAAAAAACAAACAAACAACAACAACAAAAAAAAAATACAACACAATTAGAAAAGGCAAAAAACAAGCCTGAAGTTTTAAACATACAGCTGAAAGAGGAAAGTATCTGCCCATCTGCAAAGCTTCATCTGCATTGGATTAAGAATGTTTTAAGTACTACGCAGGCTTGACCTTGGCTATAACACAAGTACAGAGTTTTCAGTAAAGTTTGCTATAAATGCTGTTAATCCTGAGACTTTTTACAGCTGTTGCGTGTGTGTGCTGCTAGGTTTGCGTGCCCATGATATTTCCAGCTTCACCTCCTTATAGATGAGGAATATTGCTGCTGATAGTGGATGGCAGCATCTCTCTGCTTCAGCAGCATGTCTAGCTGTTTCTGCAGACGGTGGTTATCCTCCTCTGTCTGGTCCAGACGGCTCAGGTCTGCATTGTGACTGGCTGTCTTCTCATTGTAGCGTTTCCTCAAAGCCTCATAGTCACTTTTCAGGGCCTCCAACTTGTCCATGGCTGTTTCGTACAGTTTGTTGAGTACGTCAGATGATCCCTCTCTAATCACCTGGAAATGACATCATATGGGAGTCTTACTGAGTCAGAGGTACAACTACATACTTCACGAATAGTTCATTTAAACAAGAAGAATAAGGATTCTGCTAAAAAGTGCAATGGAAACATTTCTGTACAATTATAACTCTTGGTCATTCAGGAGTGTCTGGTCCAACTTTGCGTCCATCTGCAACTCAAGTGTGTCCAATGTAAATAATCCAGTTTTGGCACAGAAAGGATTACTCATCTCTTAAGTAATCAATGAATGCTTAGGCACTCCACTGTGTGCTGAGAGAGCAAGCAAGAACAAGACTTAGTTGACAAGACTTAATGGACACAAAATACAAAAATAATTCTGCTTCACTGGTACATTTGAATTTGTTTCAGACAGACTGTCTGAAACTCCTTCCTTGATAAATTTTTAAGATTAAGATAAAGCATGAGAGAAGAACTCCCTTGTTAAGTTTCACTGTGTGTAAAACATTTCAAGACAAACTGTATTTAAAGTTGCATAACACTAATAACGCTGTCACACCAAACCTGTTTGTTGCAGTTAAAACAAACTCTGAAGGTTTTACCCATGTGATTTATTGGTTAAGGTTGGTGTGAAAGCAATCATTTGAACTCTGGTGTGGTTTCAACCCCATGCAGACCAGGTGAAGAGGCTATGAGCCTCAGGGTGCTTCCAGTTAGCCTCTGCACACTCTTTCTTTAAATGGTATAAACTTAAACAGGACCAAGTGCAGGACTGTGTGACAATAGAAGCGATACCGATAAGCTCGGCCGTTCCCTATTCTTCATTTATCAAGAAAACTGCCAATAATGAACCATAAGACATTCTGGTGGTTTATGTAACAGTTTAATTTTGAGCCTTTGTTGTATGTATGTATGTATGTATGTATGTATGTATGTATGTGTATATATATATTTTTTTTTCCCATCTCCCTTATATTTATAGTTTACTTCTGTGCCATCAACCTAAGAGCAAAAATAACAATAAATAAATAAATAAATAAATAAAATCCTACAACAATAGTAACCCACAAAAGAGGAAATACTTGATATACTCGAGATAATTTGTACATGCATGCATAACTTTGCCTGGTGCATTAGACAGTGCTTGTACTTCTATCCTGCTATTGCTGCTCTTTTGGCAGTTCCTCATAAAGAGGTCAGAAAGAGGTAATGACCACACATTTATCATCTATAATGATATGGTACAAAATTCTTTGTTTTTATCTTGTCTGTCATTTGTTGAATATGAGAGCATCTGAGGAGCCAAAGCAGAACTCAATTTCAAATATGTACAATGTCACTGGACTCTACCAAATACATAATAAGAATACATAATACATAAAGTTTGCCTTTGGACTGACATCACTGAACCTGGTATCCTAATTTGACTGATGCTGGACAGTCATTTACCTAATGACGACATAACTCTGGAAACAGTGAAGCATGTATCTTTCCTATCCAAGCCATAAGGCTTTCCCCATGGTTATGAAAGCTATGGCTGGCATTTGATGGTCTCCCCTTCTGACTGCAGTAAGGCTTGACACTTGTCTGATAACATAAAAAGGCACAGGTCAAGTCATTTGGCTAATATGAAAGTATGTTTTGATTGATGCAGACATAGGCCGACCAATTGTCTGACCACGTTCCTCTAAATGATGCTTTCCTCTTTGAAATAATGGTCACGTAGAGGGAGGAACTCACTGCTTCATCTCAAATGTCAAGATCCAAATGATTACGTCTCAAGGGCATGAGCACCAAGTGCGACCATGTGTGGAGCCTGTATGCAATAGTTCATGTCTGAAAGTCTATGTATTCCCCTACATGGGTGTATTTGCACAGGTACCTGCTGATGTAGCATCCTCATATCAGCCACCTCTCTCTGGTCATCCTCATGCAGTCTCCTCAGCTCTTCACAAGCCTGCTTTACATGGTTGTGCTCCCTGACCAGCTGGATGTTGTCCTGTCTCACTGCTTCCAGCTCGTCTTTCAGTTGGGCATGCTCACTCATCAGACGGCTGTGCAACGTGCTGAGGGGATACCACCACAAGTCCCATCAGACTATGGGCACTACCAGGCAGGCTTCAAATCAGGATTACAGGACTGGTAGCCAGGCAAATAATAAGTAAACTCTTGTGCTATGCACATTGTGTAAATATTATGTATTCCTTATTGCATACGGATATTGACTTCATGATGATGTGTTTGGCTGAAATACTCATTTGCTGCTTACTTAACTTGGCTGTGTACATAGATTTATTTATTTTTTTTGTTTGAATCAATTTTTTTTCGAATCAGATCGAATCGATAAAAACAGACAAGTTAAAGCTCACCGTGGGTTTACAGGCAGCTCTTTCTGGCCTCGAGTCACTTAATAGTTCTCTCACTCCATAGTTAGGCACTATTGAATAAAATAATTATGTCCTAATTACCTTAATGCGAATTTTAGCTGTATGAACACCCCATTATGTAATACTGCTTAGCTGGTAACTGTAAAAACATGAATCACTAAGAGGACCAATAAAATCCTCCATGATTACAAAGTGCTAAAGCTTGCCTATGCGCTAAGTGACTTATTGATCTAAATACAATTCATCGGTCCACCATGGATATTCTTTCCCATTCAGAAGATATGACGTTTAGTGTCAATGGATAAGACCAGTAATAAATAAAGACTTTCTCTGATGTGCAAACAGGGCCCAGAAGGAGAGGCTTAAACATGGCAATAATCCCTCATCTGTCTGTTTGCATTAGGGCCAGATGTTGGTTCCCTACACTTTGGAGACAGTATGGCATCGTCAAATCACAAAAATGGACCAGCCTACCCTTCATGTCCACTCAGCACAGCTTATTTCACAGGACAACAAATGCTCTGTTCATGGCATTATCCTCATGGCACAGATGCCGTGCCATGCACACAGGATTCAGATGATGATTACAGAGCAAGCTTTGACATGAACTCTTCGAGAAGGCTAATGAATATTGAGAAGCAATTCTGTTTCTAGTCACAACCTTTGGCCTGAAAAGACGACTTGGGATTTATGCTGCCGAGTAGACAATAAAAAAAAAAAATATATAATAATAATTAAAAAAAAAAAAGGTATTTTTTAAAAACAAACACAAAGATGAAATTAAATTGATGAAGGGATGGCAAGGATTTTTCTTGGGCTTAACTCATCAGCTTTTGGACTGGTATAAAAGGCTTCATCCTTATTACTCTCACAAAAATAAAATCTGTTCTATGCAGTCTGCT
The DNA here is from genome assembly GCF_900963305.1 of Echeneis naucrates. Taxonomy (NCBI): domain Eukaryota; kingdom Metazoa; phylum Chordata; class Actinopteri; order Carangiformes; family Echeneidae; genus Echeneis; species Echeneis naucrates. The sequence continues at coordinate 6,214,295 of NC_042529.1, read as the reverse complement.
GTGAATATGACGGAGGAGCAGCTGAATACCAGCTAAAGCCCTGCAGGCTGAGAACAAATGCATATAGCACAAATGCGCCGGCTGTTAAAAAATTTACAAAAAGCCCCATAGTAGGTTTTCCACTCACTGGTAGAAGTCTGCTTTCTTAACAGCCTCCTCGCACCTCTTCAGGGTGGTGCTGTGCTGGTTCTGCAGGGATTGCAGGTCTGCCATCGCCTTCATGCACTGCATTTTCAGACGCTCATAGTCATGGCCTGCTTTTGAGTTTGGTCTGTTTCACAGAGTGTGAAGAAGGGAAACAAAACAATGCATCCAGATTGAGATGTAAGTGTAGACGACAGAAAGACAACAGAAGCATGGTCAGGTTACACGTCAAAACTTTGTGCTTCCAAAAACACAAAGGCAGACAGGACCCATTAAAATTGCACACTTATACTTTGATTTACAGAGTTGGGTATGTTATAAAACAATGTTGCATCACCTCCAGCTTTAGCTTACTTGTTTCGTACTGCTTTTAAAAAGCTGAATAAGGCAAAATGCCTCTATTCATTGAGTGCAGGTACACACAGAATCACTGCACCTTTCTGTAAATGTTTGTTTTGGAAAACAGGCAGTTAGGTGCATAAGATCCGAACAGTACCTGCAGTCATCGAAGGTGGTTCCAGGCGATGAGAGGGCCAGACGTTTGCGCAGGTCGTCCCTCTCACGGGTCACATGTCTGAGCTGGAACAGAACCGTCTCCATCTTTTCATTCACCTGGTGGCTGTCCATGTGGGCCGGCGGAGGGGAGGAGGCTTGAGCAGGCGTACCTATGTAAGTCAGCATGTCACTGGTGGCATTTACCATTCACAAAACTCAAATGATGGGGGTGCCAGTGCAGCCTCATCTGCTCTTTACAATGCACACTCAGCCTATGTCTATACATCTTGCAATTTCTAAATTTCTACTGCATGTTCTTCATGTCAAAACCTGAAAACCTGGAAGATAGCAATAGAAAATTTAAATACAGACAAAAGACTTCTGTTTTAGCAAGTTTCAATAGCCTAAGACTAAAATGACTTATTTTAAATTTTATTGAATCCTAAGAAACAGCTTACTGTAGCAGCTACTGGAACAGATATTTGCACACTGATTTATGGTAAAAAAAAAAAAAAAAAATCAATGAGGTATCTCAACAACTATTAGACTGTGTCATTTCATGATTGTTCTTAAGATAAAACCTGGTTAATATTCTACCTCAGTTTTACACATTAACCTTAAATGCACGTCAATATATGAAACAGAAATCCCCTGACTGGTACTAATCAAAGTTTTGCTTTCAGTGGCAAGGACTGGTCAAATCCTCTCTCTCTGTCTCGGAGAATGACTAAATGAAACAGGTCTGCATGTGTGTGTGTTTGGGGGTAAAGAGTTTCTAAATCCTTCTCACATCTGTGTAATCACTTGCATGTGCTCAGAGTCTAAACAGGCTACAACTAATGACCGACTGTTATTTATGGAACTGTGGTTGGTTCTTTAGAACTTATTCGCTTGTTTTTTTTTTTTCCAGGGAGATCAAGTTTTCTTATGACATTTCTACACCTGACACCTGAACACCACCATGAGCACCACACTCACCTAAGCTGCTGAGAGAGCTGCTGCTCTCCGAGTCCGACGGCATGGTGGACAGGACGCTGTAAGTGGACCCTGAGGGAGGAACAAAAAAAACATAAAAGTCAGATCCAAGTGTACTCAACCATGTCTGCATTATAGATAGATGATTATCTCCAGCATTGTGTGGTACATCAAGGCTCTGCAGCTTGGGTTACATTCAGGGGCCTTCACTGAAAAAAGGCCAGCTGGAGGCATAACAAGGTGGGACTTTCCCCAACTTGGGATGACGGGCCTGTGGGCTGACAGCAGAGTGTGGCTAATTATCAGTTGGGCAAGGAGCTTGAATACAGACCAGGCAGGGCCCCAAAGAGGCTGTAGCCTCAGAGCTTCGCCTTTTATTTCCTCTGACAACATCACACAGTCTCCCCTGTGAAAGCCCCGTCTTTTATAGCCTCCACTGATTCATAATTAACTGTACAGAAAGGAAGCCTCAGTATAACACTGCAAGTATTATGGAGAAGATGGCGCTATTTAAAGATACCACAGAAAAGTCATTTTTGAAGAGAGTTTGAAAGCCTGCAACAAACACTTTTCTCATTGGTGAAACTATTGATTATTTTACCAGTCAATTGCCTAAGTCACCGTGTATATAGTATCCTTCAAATTACTCTGATGGCATTTGTTTCTATCGAGAAATTGCATACTCTCATGGAAACACTTCTGATTGTAATGGGCATTTTCTGTTTTCTGCAGTGTTGTTTGATGCAACAAGTAAATGCAATTCAGAAATAAATCCAACATCTCCATGTAGTAGGTCAGCCAACAAGTAAAAAGAAATCATATAAATCCCATATACATATATATTATGTATATATTAAATGTTTAAAAACACTATATTGCATAGTTTATAGACCAGAGAGCACAACTTTATTTTTCAACCACAAAGTTAAAGAGAAACTCATGTTCAAGTGAGTGCTCACAGCTCTATTATTATCCTGTGGTTTAAAGTCTTAAATATTGATGGCCAAGTATCTACCATATTATAGTTTGTAATTCTTAAAACATACTACATAATAACATAGAAAAGTGTCCAACAATTTCCCACACCCAGACTGATGCTAAAAATGTTGGGAAAGGACATCTAACTTACAAAGACGTTAAACTGGCAAACAGGAAATCCTCACAATTGAGTCCTTGAAACCTGCCAGGGTTTCACATTTGTGCTTGTTTTAAATGATTAATAGATTATAAAAAGCTGATGGATGCTTTGTTTGCTCAGTTGTTCCATAGCTGTTCAACACTTCACTCTTTTCACCAAAGGTAATCAAATTAGTGTTTCCAGACATTTCTAACTTTCAGTGTGCCAGACAAAAAGAATGTTTAATGATGCTTGAGATGTTTAACAGACGGCTGAAGTGAAATATACAGGCGTGCGCATTTACTGAAATCTAACTTTGCCGATTTAACTGAACTATAAGCTGCTCATCCCACAGCAACTTCCACCCCTGATGTAAAGTCTAGTTCTCAACTCGGAACAGGGGCATGACAAACGATTCTATTTACCCACGTCCCAGTACTCTAAATCAATCCCTGGCTGGCTGAGTTCCCACTAACTAAAGGAGACTATGAGTTTGATTAAGACTGGAAGGAGCCCAGCTAACATGGCTCACCCCTCTTTTCCCAGCAAAGGACTGAAAGAGAAAAAAAAAAAAAAAAAAAAAAAGACTGATGTGCCTCAGGAACCGTGGCATCCCATGGATCAAGCTCTCTTTGTTCTCGCTCTAGCTTAAGTTTCCCATGACTCCGTTTGAGTAGAGAGTGTCTCAATGGGCAAGGTTCACTGTGTCATAGCTCACTCACTTTTCTGCTCGTTGCAAGTCATGTGACTGCGACATTTCTGTGGCCTGACCCTCACCACTCAAGTATCTCATTTAGGTTGATATCTCTGGTACAGTCAGAGCGACTCAGTGCCCGTAGGACATTTTATAAATCACCTAAAACATTCACGAGAACAAGATGGAAAAGGGGTACCGTGTGTTTAATGGGAGTTTAGTCTGCAGTGGAACACACATTTTAAGAGCAGAAACAGGAGCAGCAACACTAGATACGACTAACCTGTTCTGCTGTGAATTTGCAACAAACCATCTCTACCCTTTCTATGAAACCTGATGGCTCAACGATTCGCAAAACATGTCTCACTTTAAGGGGAATTCAAAAATAATTCAATTATTCCTTATTTACGCCTGTGCTTGGTTGAATGCAACATGTCCAAAAGTTACCTGTTGGTAAATGTGTGACACATGTAGTTAATAATATAATATAATATATTAATATCTATTAATGAAAGTCAGTTAAGCTTTAAGCATGAATCCATATTTTCAGTTATATGGCTCGAGGGCTATGTTGACTGCTGGGTTGGTCAGTCCACCGCTCTGGACTGAACTTAAAGGTGCCTGGCAGACACTGACTTAAAGTTATGTTTACAGTCAGTGTTACTCACCAAAACACACCAAGTGTCCTTCTTGCTCTTAGGTGTTGATAGCATTTCCTTCCTCATAAAAAAACTTTACTACACATTGCCTCCATCTTCATTTACTTCACCTAACCCTTCTTCCCTGCTTTAGCTGGTGCATTGCAGCATATCTTGGGTCAGTACTATCACCTGAAGATTATGAGAATACTATGGAAAGGAATTACTAGATAGAAGGATTGAAAGAATTTTTCTGCATTCATGCTCCTCAAACAAAGTGGTGCAACCAGTACATTTGTAGGTACCATTTGTGGGTCAGAGTGAAATTTTCCTACAACTGGTGGATGATTTGCTATGCACAGATAATACACTGACTTTGTAATATCACCCAACCAAAATTTCAACTTACCAGGTACTTTGGTTTATTTAACAATCAGGATTTCTTTACAGCTTCACAGCTGTTATATCGTTAGAAGTATACTTTGAAAATTTCCACTACATATAAAATCATACTGCACCTCAGCTTTTATTATATAGCTGCCAAAGAGAAACTGCACTGCTTGTTGCAGTTACTGTCAGTGCTATTACAGACCAATGGAAATTTCGTTCTTCTACTTGACACCCAGTTTTATTTTCCAATGGCACAGGTCAGCCAAGTGAACACGTCAGTCAAGATACACACCCTTATGATATGCTTCCATCACATTATTGTTCTTCAAGAGAAGGTGAGCCCAATGTGTAAACAAAAGGTCTCCACTGTCAAGCCCTGAAGCTATGGTTATATAAAACTGTGAAACATATATTTATTTAAGTTAAAAAAGCAAGTAAATTTTCATGTTCACATAATTCTTTGCATGCATCATCGGCACATCATGGTGATAATGTCAAGAGGTTGCATTTAGCATCTCTACTGTTGACATTTAAGATTAGTGCTGTTTGCTTTGGTTAAATAAGAAAAAACTCTCACTCATTAACATTGTTTTGATTTAAAGGTGATCTCGCTCTGACCCTCAGGGATTGTGCGTGAATGGGAAGTAAGAAGATCAGGCTGCTGGCAGTTATCATATAAAAACACAGTCTGTTACAAGCTACTGTATTCCTGGGGAAAAGCCAATCTTTTGGCTGCGCAGTGGAGGAACCTGTCTGCCCAGTAGCAAAAAGCAGCTCAGCCCATTTGAGTCTCGTGTGACTACAACTGACTACACCATGCTACTAAAACCAGTCCAGTGCGAGTAAGTTCAAGTAAAAAACCTCCTCAGCAGGAGAGACCGTCTCTACTTAGTATCAGTTGTTTGGTTTAGACGGTTGCTTGATTGTGAAATGTGGCAGAAAAATTATAAAAATTGACTCACTCTGCAGCTTCAGTTGGCCCATAAATAATGAGAACACAATAAATGCATAATTAAAACCTCACCATCCAGCTCACTGAGTGTTGCGCTTTAGATGATAGTGAACAACGTAGAAACCAGTGCAAATATTGCTTTTGAATTGCAAAAGTGTAGCAGAGATGCTGAGCAAGCATCTATACATTACTACATCTGAACACTGTTTGTATGATACATATTAGAGGAGGATTTAGAGCTCAAATTCATCTGGAGAAATGGCGGGTCATAAATTGTGGTTGGTTCGGCTTATGCTGAATTTAATGACAAATTTATAAGCGTCATAAAAAAGTGCAAGAAAGCATTTCTGGAGCTTTACAATTTAGCCTCATAGAAGAGAAACATATTTAGAGGTACTGATCACTTGGTGGCGTGATCTTGTGAGCACACAAGATCACACACTCCAGAGAACAGTAGAGAAATCCCAAAACAACCAAGCAGGAGGCCCAGATATGTGCCATCTATTCATTTGCTCTGCGAGCAGCTGTTTGTTTAATGTGAGGGAATCGAAAATATCAGGAGGAAGCATTTTTTGTGTAAACTGTAATTTAAATGTCATTTCAGGCATTCTGCATTGACCACTGAAATAACGCTGTGGCTCTCAATGTCGTGTAAACTCACAGCACCATTTCTATTTATTGCAGAACCTCTTGATCTCCGTTTTCACCATAATCAGCTTTATTCCGAATACATTTCGGTGCAAAAAGTATGTTTTGGACTGCAATTTGGAGAGCAAATGCCTTGCCTCCTCTGTTTCCAGCTCCTCCTAAAGTTTCTATTGCTTTAAGATTATCGTTTTAACAAATGCCCAGACAAATCAAGCAATCTGAAGACCTCACTGTGGGGAATTTCATTGACCAAACTATTAATACAAAAAAATAATCATTAGTTGCACTTCTACTGGCAATTTGAAGCGATCCCTTTGGGGCTCTGGGATTTAACATTCAATTCAACATTAACATTTATTTCCCTCACCCATTCATTTGACTTTGACAGAGGGTTATTGATTTGCTCTCTCTCTCTCTCTCCCACACACACACACACACACACACACACACAAACACCCTGCTTGTCATTACATTGATTGTTTTGAGGTCCATTAAATACTTTCACAACAAACTATTGTAGGCTGTGCTTTTAGTGACATGGCAAAGGAAACAAGCACGGCAGTGTGAGTGTAAATAAGTATCAGGTCATATGATTGTGCAGCTCTCTCTCTCTGTTTGTACTCGCCTAAAGGAAAAGTCATGCCCTTCATCAAGTTTCCATTTGGTCAATATTCCTAAAACTGGTTAGATCATGCTCTGAGCAAGATCGAAACCAGTTTGGACATTAACCACATGAAGTATCTCTAAACACGCAGCGCATCACTTATAAAGCTGCAGATCCCTCCATAGTAGTCTGCTTTCATGCATGCGTGTTTCCTCTCTTTCTCCAGCAGGGAAAGTCAACATTAAAACCCAGATATGAGTGGTTTCTCCTCACCAGTCGTATGATCCACCGGTCCAAAGCCATTCAGCAGCACCGAGTGCAGGTGAGGGTGCGTCTCCTCCAGAGCCGTGCAAAACTCGGCGAAATGGTCCCTGTCCTTCCTCACGAGTATCTTCAGCAGAAGGTCCACTTTTTCCGAGTTGGAGGAGCAGTCGTGTCCCAGCTCGAAGCGCTCAGACTGACTCAGAGTCCCGCAGTGGGCCAAAACATCCACAACTCGGTCCGCATCCGTTATGGACTCCACCAAGTTCTGGTAGCACTTCTCCAGCAGCTCTTTATGCTTTGGCTCCATCTCTGCCCCCTCTCCGGCGTCTCCTTCCCCCTCCCCACCACCTTTCGCTTTGGCCGAACCAGTTTAAGCTTAATCTTGTAGTCAACTTCACTCCGGGACTTACTGTCGCCAACTCCCACAAACTATCCGGCTGGGCCCGGCTGGGAAGGCTTTTTTAACCCGAATTGGAAGATACACAAGAAGTGGCCATATTTGTTGCCCAAGGCTGTTGACTGCGCGGAGATGACAACACATTTTCCCCAGCCGCCGCTCCGTCCGTCCCGAGAATAAAAATGTAAAAATAATAATAATAATAACAACAATAATAAAAAAAAGAAGGAGGAAAAAGACGCCTCTGTCGCTTTAAGCTCCGCCGTGTGAACGACAGGAACTCATCGCTGCCCTGAAATTAACTTCTCTCGACATGTTGGGAAGTGTAGGAACTCTTCAGCTGCCCTCTGTGGAGGACTGCAGGCTCCGCCATGTCTCACCGTCCGAGCAGCTGTAGCTCCGCTCCAATCACATTTCCGTCCAATGGACATGTAAGGTAAAAGTGGGCGGGGCTTCGCCTTCAGACGCACCTGGCTCCCCGCCGCTTTCAGGCCCATTATGCCCAACACAAAGATAAAATAGATCTATATCCTCCTGAGATCCAAGGGGGAGAAGATTGGGGATAAATTAAGTATGGGGGTGGCAAAAAACACATTTCGAAGAAAATAAATGTTTTGGTTTTTTTTTAAACTTAACTTTATTAAAATGTGATAGCACACGCACTGCAGTGGACAACCGGACATGACTAAATGTACTAAATGACATCCCACCATGGTGTTCAGCTATTTCTGTAAAGATATCCATATGTGGTGTTTGTTTTTGTTCCTGTTTGGGATAAACCTTCATTCATTCATCTTCTACCGCTTATCCGTTTCCGGGTCGCGGAGGGTGAGGGAGCAGTTTTTCTCTTGAAAAGTTATCTTCCGACTGGTTAACAACAATCACAATTTGAGTAAGTACTTTGTAAAATACTCACTATAAAATTTCTTGTTTAAGTATGGAGCCTCTAAATTCCCTGAAGAAATGAACCATGAAGTAAGTCTTTTGTTTGTTCCAAAAATGAAAGCATGTCTGTGGTTTACAGCAATGAATGGATCACTGGCCTGTCATTTATCTGTATGCCAATATGTCATAAAATATCACACACAGGATATCCATTGATATATTTTTTAATAGGCTATATCAGTAGATAGAATATGATCTGTAACTGCCTAAAAATGATATAATCTTTGTCCAACCTGCTCATTAAATAAAGCTGACCATAATAAGGCCGTAACCTCTCACTTTTTAGACTTTGCTTTACTTGAAGATGTTGCAAACCAAAAAGGTTGGGCATTGTTGCTTTAAAATCACAGAACAATCCCACATAAACTTGTTTCCAGTGGACCTATTTTATATTCTGGATGCCTGTGGCTGTTACTCTATGTACTCTATGTTTAGCCGCCATTGTATCTGCTACAGTATTTAGTAAGTGTTGGCCATAAATATCATGTTTGTTTCTTTTCCTTCTATTAATCATGCACAGAGCTTTTAAGCAGATGTGTAAATACGACATCATTGCTAATCAAATCTTTGTTTCCCAAAATTATAGCTCACCCAGTAAATCCAGTTATTGATATTGCACGTACATTATGCATCTATTCTAGTGGCTTTTATGCCAAGCTTATTCTGTTTTCTGGAGCAGATTTTATACTTCCACATGGCACGCTTGCCTGTCTCTCATCTCGCTTGTCCCATGATAAATCTCGCACACTGTGTGAGCGTTCTTCTGCTCCACATAATCCATCAGATCTCCAAGGAGGCGGACGTCACAATGAAGTCATGTGTAAGATCATGTATACATTCCAATCTGTAGCCTCAGCACAGATTAAATGAACTGGAGAGATGCTGAATGTGTAAAATCTGCTTTCAGCTCATTCATCACAATTGCTGACAGTACTTTATATTATTAAGAAGCTTCTGTGTGTTGGCTTCATCAAGACCGTGACTCTCATCTGGAGCTACTGTACCTGAAGCACACAGGGGGATCCTTTAAAGCTTAATACGGTACACAGTGTGCCTATACATTTCCCCACCTAAGTCTAAAACAGCTTTAACAATGTAAGTGGTTATGTAACAACTCTACTAATTTATTTTCCCTGCAGGAAAAATCCATTTGGAGCTCACCAAGACCAGCTGGAATGTTTAGGAATTATGTAAATTCTTAAAACCATCACACTAGATTGAAATGGGGGCATCGACATTTTCAGAACTTCAAACTCAGGATGTTGTTTTGTAATGATTAAGAGAATAATGTGCTGTGTTATGACAGTGTGCTGCTCTTCCTCAAAGCACCTGTAACTGAACAGATGCACACAGGACATACAAATAAAACGAACAGGTCAGACAGGTTTTATTCTCTTATATAGCCAAAGAAAAGAGGATGAACCTCAAATTGTGCAGGTTGCAGCTCTGCAGGCGGGCTCGTGATATCTGCTGCTATATCTCATTATGTGTTGTTGTTCTAATCCTCGGGTTTGTAATTTGCTCATATGCACTCATGAAGTTTAAAGCAGGATTATGTCCCTGGCAACCAAATGTCACTTAACCACGCATTCCTTATTGGACAGCTGGAGAAAATCCACTGCAAATCAAGTATTTGGTCAATACTTGGCAGTTTATAAGAAAGTATTAATATCAGAAGGGGCTTGCATTAAGGTAAAATGCTGACTAATCTCAATAGATGTACTGAATATGATTTTTTCATTAAATTTATTTTTCATATAAAATATGAATAATTTACCCTCCAAGGGCTTAAAAACAGGAAATCTGCAAAATCTCTCAGGTAAAACACACCATTCATTTCATTTTTTTCTGGTATGATGAGTTGTATGGGGTGTTCAGTCACACTGTCTTGCAAAGAATCCCTCAAAAAATAAAAATCTAAACCATATTCAAGGAGAAAAAGCTCCTTGGGTGCAGTGGGAAGTGTGAAGGCTAAGAGCTAATCAAAGGCTGACCTTCACAGCTCCCATCTCCCACTGACATTGATGACAAGGACAGATAGTATTGATCGACACAAACTGCCATCCACACGTGTCTGATATAACCAATAAGACAGTGTAACCCTGTTTGGGCGTCTCTAAGTGTGGCCAGATCCTGGAAAGGGTGCAGCATCCTGCTATCAAGTCCACTCATTAATAATTAAACAGCTTTGTCTAGAAATCAACATCAGGAAAGTGCTCTGTTTTGTCTTTTAAAGTAAAAGCAAGCAAAATGGGAGTACTCTCCACTCTTTCCGATTTTCTTTTGACCTATTTAAGAGGTATCACAGCAAACAGCCTCCACTAGAAAGTAGACAGACAAATACCAAAATAAAATATTCATCTGTCTTAGTCCCCCAGCTGGTGGGGGCTTTTCATTTTGAGTGCCTGTAAGAGGGGAAAAGGGGGTGCAAGACGTGAGACTCACTAAAAGTCATTTCTCTCCCCATCACAGCCCCTCTGAGGCTGCACTTTGAGGCCAGTGAGAACAACAGAAAGACCTGAGGACATCCATGTCTTCAATATGGATACTATTTATAGCTTCAAGAAAAGCTGTAGAATGCCATATCACTCAAGCTGCAGAGCAAACCTGAACATTTTTTCCCCTCTCCAATTATACAGCAAAGCACATGCACAGACATCACTTATGTAAGCCAAATTACTCGCACTTTTTAACAGAACATACAGCTTGTGATGCTTTGAGGTTGCATGTGTGTATGTGTGTGTCTTTGGGGGTGGGATACAGACCAAGGTGATGAAAATGAGACTAGCTTTGAAATGTAAATTGCTCTCACGTTTTGGCTCGGAGCAGAAAAGTCACGGTCGCAGCGTTTCATGCAAAACACATGATCCTGGTTCACAAAGACAATTCAGATATGCCAATATGCTTTTATTGAAATTAGATGTGGCTGTTTGTTAGTCCTTGGAGAGACAAATGACACAATGTGAGGCAGCTAAAAAGGTATCCCTTCACTTTCAATCATTAACTTGTTATAAAGATGACCGAAAACTAAAGTTAGGGTAATAAATATGCCAAACTCTGAATAAGCTGGCAAAGCATCAGTCAAACTAAGAAAAGGCGTATCATATGAGCCAAGAGCCCTCTGCTGGCAGTGCAACATACAAACTAGCAAAGGACACCAAATGTAAACAAAATATTGGAAACCACACAACGTGAGGATTACTTTTCGGCAACAATATAAGCAGTACTGAAAATTGATTGTGTGATAACTGCACAGTGAAATACCAACTGACTCTGAATAACACAGCAGCTCTGACAAAAGGCACAGCATGATCTGTCTGTGAGCTTTGGCTTTTCAGCATTCAGTAAAAGGCAACATAGTCTGTCAGTGCTGAATTTGGATTGATGCGACTTACATTTCAAGAGCAAGACAGGAGTCTATAGAAGAAACAGCAAAAACCTAAATTGCATAGACTTTCAAGCAGAACTCAGATTAGTTAGCAAGGACATGTATAGGTATTTATTTGTAATATTCAAATATAGCCTGGAAATGAATTGAGGCCAGATCAAGAATGGTAAAAATGACCATATCTGTTATATCTATATAAGATCCAGTTATGTTGGAAATGCAAAAACCTGCTTGACACATATTTGTATTTTTAAAATACAGATTGAAATGCTTGGCAAAGAGGTAAACTGTAACACTAAAACACAATCAAAAAGTAAAAGTAATTAAATGATTCCTTTCTTTTATATGTACTTCACATAGGAGATAAGAGTTACTCTTATTTTAGGAATTTCTACTCATCCAAATTTTCCAATATTCATCCAATATTGTCAAGTTTCCTTTGACAATATCTAAAGCCTCAAGTTGAGAAAATCTGTTGGGCCACTTTATAATAGAGTTAGTGCAATAACATAGTTTTTGCCCTTCAAAATAAGTACTAAATTTTCAGACACCCACTATTTCCTTTTGTTCACCAGCTCTAATCTGATCTAATTCTGATTTTATCCATTTACTGTATCTTTAAAAATCTTCATTTTAATATATATATACACACTTCCTATTTGGCAATCATACAGTAGTGAAAAAATATTTTGGTGAAGAGAATTCAAAACTGACATTGATTTACTGTTGCTATAGGAAATTTAACATAACTGCATGCATCAGAAGTGATATAAGGTCCTATAACATTTTTTCAGTGTGGACATATATTGCCCATTGGAAAGTTTATTTTCCATTCTTATTAGTCACTACCCCCACAGAGCTTCAGCAGCAGCTTCTTATAATCCCCAGAGGTGTCACCCTGAAAAGCACATGGAGATGAGTGAGGTGAAAAACAAAGAAACAAACAAAAAACAAAAACAACAACTACAATTGTCATAGTGCGGTGATTGGCTGCACTTACTGAGATGTGAGTGTACAGGGACTTTCCATAGGCCTTCAAATACTCCTGCCTGATGTCCAACATATCAATCTCAGAGCGGGACACCATGATACGGATCAGGGTTCTGTCCTTGGTCCCTGCACCCTGTGAACACATCATAATATGACGCTTCCTTGACCGCCACTGTGTAGTCTTTCCCTCAATCTCTGCACAATAATTGGAGCAGCAAATTCCTCCTGCGTTTGAAGATTTTTTTTTTTTTTTGTGATCATTAAAATCACGTTACCTCCATGGCCTTGTGGAGCCTCTTTGCAAAGTACACAGGGGTGTTCTTAATGCATCTCACTAGAAAATAGGAGCAGATATTGATATAAGTCACTGCAAGATTAGACCAATGCTTCGACTGAGACATGATTGATTTCATGAAAAAAACTCAGCATTAGATACTAATTTATGTTCAGATTTTATTTTAATTGCGAAGCCCAAAATTTACTTGACAATACCATTTAACACTATTCCATACTGCTGTTCCTTTAATGGTTTCTCAAATTCTTGCAGGTGTTGTGTCTTTGTTGCCTTTGAATCCGACTCAATTGTTCTAAAAATCCTCAAGATAACTTTCTATTAATACTTGCTAATAAAAAAATTTAATAAAATAAAATCTATTTTTAAATGGAAACATTCAAAGAAATGTGCAACCTTCTGATCCATCATTTTGTTTTTGGTCAGACATCAAGTATTTAAGAAGTTATTTATATCCAACACCATCCTGTTTTTATCAGAAACGTATTTTTAGTCCGACTGTGAATATTGCAACACAAGCACTTTAACTAATGACTTCCAACATAATTCTATGGCTTCAACATGTTTTTGGAAAGCCACTTCAGATAGAAGTTGAGGTTCGGATAAAAGGACCAAACAAACATACCCACAGCCACCATGCCATCCTCCACATTGCCAGACATTTCCCTGCAGATGCTTTTCTCAATGTCTCTCCCACACATCTGCTGGTACTCCTGGAAGACTAATGAAGAAAAGAAACGCATGCAAGATGATTACAATAATAACATTTGGAAACACCGAATGGTCAACATGTGCTGCTCTATCAGCAGAGAAACAGAGGTTTTATTAGCGGGCGAAATAACACACCTGCACGGAGGTGAGGCTTGCTGCGAGCGCACAGGATGGCATTAAACTGGGACTCATCAGTTCCCACCTTATTTTCTCCAGCAGCATACAGTTTCTGTTGTGTGCACGCACGCACGCGCACACACACACACACACATTATTAAATCAACATGATCAGACTTGTTATTTACCTTACAAGAATTTTACAACTGTAAACCAATTTTGAACCAGTACCTGAGCATCCTGTTTGGCCAGAGCAATGTCAACAGTCTCCCTTTCATCACGATTTCCCTACATGAGAAAAAAAAAAAACAAAAACGAACAGACAGACAAAGCCATAAGCACACATTACATAGTTAGATTACATTGTCATGTAACCTGGCAAGAGGTAAGAGCTGTTTTGTGAGTCTGTCATTAGCCCATTATGTATACAATGATACAATGAGCAGCAGATAGATACCTGACAGAGCGATACCAGGAGTCTGCGGAAGTGACCAGAGGTGTCGCCGCTGATGGCGTCCTCCAGGCTCTTCCCATACTCTACGAGGACAGCATGTTTTTGTTTTGTTTTGTTTAGGAAGGAAAATGTATGATCAGAAGGAACTTTAACACACTTTTAGTTTTTTTACTTACAAATTTTTTCCACAAGAATGTTAGTATACCTACTATTACAACAATGATAGTTATAGATGTATAGAGCCAAAAAAAAAAAAAAAAAAAAAAGCATGTGAACAGTTTATCATTCCAGCAGCTCTGGTGACAAATTGCATTTTAGATCGGACCACTAGCAATAACTATGCTATTCCAATATTATATAATATCGCTCACTGCTGAGAGCAGATGGTTACAGAGCTCAATCAGATTTTGTAAAAATCTGAATCAACTACATAATTTTCAACATTATAACTCACCAGCTTTATAAATTGCTGCGATTTCACGAATCTCCGCATTGGAACGTGATGAAAGAATCTCAATCAAACAAGCCTCATCAGTCCCAGCCCCCTGAAGTAATACAAAAAAAAAAAAAAGCTTTGATAGGAAATTGAAAGACACACTAAATTCACAAAATATAAATGGTCATTAACATCTGTTGGGCACTCAACAAAAAAACAGCTGTGACAACCAAAAAATTTCCAACCTTTATAGCCTCTCTGAGTTCAGCAGCATCGAAGTGTGCAGGGCTCATCATCATGGCAAGGACCAGTTTCTCAAAGTTTCCAGTGAGCTCAGACTTCAGATCATGGACCAGATCCTAAGAGGAAAAGCACAGAAGAAAACAATACAAGAGAGTAAAGTCCTATGGGGACCAGAAGAGGTTATTTTAAAGATTTTTTTTTTTATCATAAAAATCTAATGAAAGCTTAACTAAATAACTAATACCAAAGATACCTTTCCATAAGTGGTTTTGTACGCAGCGACCATTGGAACCCTCTGCTTGTTGGAACGATTTCCCAGAAGTTCAATAATGGCATTTTCATCAGTGCCTATTCAAGACGTTTAGTTTAAAAGGGGCAGTAATACAAGAAATTGCTGATTAGTTTCAAAACGAGAATATATTTAATGGGTTTAGCATGTGCAAACACCAATGACTTACCGAAACCCTTCATAGCCTTTCGAAGAACTTCAACATCCCTCAGTGGATCTGCCCCTGGAAAGTCTTTAATAGAGCCCCTGTACCCTTTCTTCAAAGATAAAGAAATTATAGGAAATAAAATACCGCAGTGACAAAGGTGTTTTAAGCTGCATGCACATTGGAACATAGTTTCACAGAAGTCCTAGAAAGCATCTTACAGAAATGGCAGGTGCCTGAGGGTTGGAGGGAACTCCGCTGCCATATCCAGGCATTGAAGGGTTAGTGGCAGGGGCACCAGGGTAACTTGGCATGGGTTGGCCCGGGGCAGGACCGCCAGGGTATCCCTGCTGAGCTCCTCCTTGCTGCTTAAAGAGAGGACAGCTGTAAGTGCTAAGTACATGGTGACAAAGTTCATACAAAGCAAATAAGGCTCAAATAGGAGTGATGAAGATAAGGTGATTTAAGCACACAAAGGCTTTAGCTTAAGTCTGCCCATATGTTACTCATGAAGTGGTACTGCAGACATAAATAGTAAGATTAAAATTTAAGTACCGCTCCATAGCCGCTAGGTGCTGCACCCCAGCCGCCACCTAGAAGGAAACCATCAAATTTACACTTAAAATACAACTCATTTCAAGAGGAAGTCTTCGCAATTGAATTAACATCTTGCAACTCACCTGCTGGAGGCATGGAAGGGGAAGGGTAACCTCCTGCTCCAGGCTGTTGCGGGTATCCTCCTGCCTGAGGGGGGAAGCCTCCAGCTGGGGCAGGGTAGCCACCTGCCTGGGGAGCATAGCCCCCTGCTGCTGGAGGGTAACCGCCTGCGGCTGGAGGGTAACCACCAGCTTGGGGTGGGTATCCGCCTGCCTGTGGGGGGTAGCCTCCGGCTGCTGGAGGGTAGCCACCTGCTGCCGGTGGGTAGCCACCAGCTGCAGGAGGGTAGCCACCTGCTTGGGGTGGATATGCTCCTTGTTGTGGTGGATAGCCCCCTGCCTGTGGTGGGTATCCACCGGACTGAGGAGGGTATCCTGGATAGCTCATATTAAGGACCTGTTGGTGATATGAAGTTGTGCCTTATTATTTGATGTACTTTTGAGAACGGCTGTATGGAGTTCACTTTATCTGATTTTTGATTGGTTACATTTAAGTCTAAATGTCACTTCTTAGATATTGTGCTACATACAATGTCCCTGAGAAGGAGTGTTACTTTCCAATGATCCAAACTGTCAATGTGGAGTTTGGCACACTGAATGTTGATGATGGCAAAACATTATAACAACTACTGTCATTTATTCAGAGTGCAAACAGGCAATGACTTGTTGCAATGACTTGTTTTCTGACAATAGAGTTTCCCCCTTTTTAAGTTTGCTTTATCCCTGTGATTCTCCATATACAACACAAACACGAAGTTGCAGTTCTTGGTTCTGTTCCTGTGGCATTTACAGGTTACTCTATACAACTACCAACATGGGCTTTCACTTTTCAAACAATGTCTCAACAACCTCGAAACACTCAGATCAGGAACTACCAGTGACAAAAAAAGATGCCAATAACAATCAGAGTGGAACACCACAAAACTACAACCTCTCTCAATGTACACACTGGAAATTCTCATTTCCAAATGTTGGGATCCCATTCACACATGTTAATGCCAGTGCCTCTGTGTCTTCCCATAACGTAAAACACCCAGTGCAGCAGTAGCTCTGTCTGTTGTACTAATTGTTAATCTATCAGATCGTTCCCTTTGAAAAGCAGAAACTTCAGGGGGGGGTTCAATATTTCTGTTTGACATTTCAGAGCGACCTACAAGTTGTGCAGGACAAGACTGTGCAATGCAATACTTTCTAGTCAGAGCAAATGTATCAATTATCCAGAGTGATCCATAATTCTGAATCACAATCACTTCATTAATCCCCCGGGGGAAATTCCCGCCCATTACATTTCACTGGAACTATGCACAATAGTACAGGGAAACATACTACCAAGGAAATGAAAGTGCAGAAGAGACGAAATGTATTGCACAATCGTTCACAATTGCATTGACTTTTTATATATATATATATTGACTCATGTAGGTGTGAAAATGTCATTGTCAGTTCACAGACACAAAAAGCAGATTGCTTCTTGAAGGGCGTGTCCTTTCCGCTTCCTTGTTGCTTTCCAGTTTTCCTCAAGACACTGAGGAGGCTTCCACATTATCGGAAATAGCGGAATTTCCCCCAAAACAAAAGATGCAAAAAACAAAAAAAAAAAAACAAAAACAAAAACAAAAACATGAGTGTTACAGGCCGGAGACGTTGATGTCTGACACGAGAGACGTTGCAGGGATGATAAATTGTTTTTGTGTTTGCAGTTTCTTATCTCGACATTAAGACCATTAGTGTCCTTTAGACCTTTAATAATGTCCACCACAGGTGTATTGATTTCAGTGCTAACCACTGAACGACAGCTTGGTATGTGTTGTGCTGTGTCCGTTATTTTTAGACTTAATGACAAGCTAAAACCCGAGTATGTCCACATTTACGCCTCCGGCTTTGACTTTTACGAGCTGACGGGAACGCAATCTGTCCGGGAAAAAAAACATCTTGGGCCTGCAAGCTCGTAACTCAGCAACTAGCTACAAAGCTAAAACTTAATATCAATCACCCCTGCAAATAAAACATAAATTACTAATTCACGTATTTTAAGAAGCCCGACATTTCATTAAAACCAGCGTGACACTTTACAAAGAGCTCGTACTGTCTCTCATCTGTTACATAACCGTCCCAGGCCAAGTTACGGATTAGCATTTAGCATCCGGCCCAAACAACAAACACACAGCTGAAACTTGTAAGATGGATGGAGTTAAAACTTCTTGTGTCCGTGTAAGTGTTTAAAATGGAGGGCGGCCTTCATCTGCTGCAGCAGAGATACCGTGTTATACCGTCCAGCAGCTGCTGGCTCCGTCTAATTAAACGAGGCCTATTTTCCTTTTTATCACTGATGCACTTTGCTTTACGACGGACGCGAACGCAACGGGAGAGTAACACTTCGCTGGCGTTGATTTAGTTCAAAAACGGAATAAATGTTAAATAAAGATTTAAACGTGAACTTACTGAAGTGGTGAGGAGTTATATGTAGGAAGAGACGGGCACAGACAGCAGCTTGGAGGTGGGTGGGACCTCACATTGTTTCCGCCCTGCAGTAACAACCTGTGGTCGGTCATTTGTCCTCCGGAGTCTTTTGGGGGAGAAACTGGACTGATCATTAACACCATTGTTTGTAAATTTAATGTAAACTGTTTTGTTTTTTTATTTCTATTTTACAACCAAATCTCAGTTGACTCATAACAAATCATTTGGTTGTTTGTTTGTTTTTTTAAAGAGGTCACAAACTGAGAATAAATTATGTAGGACAATAACCACGTATTTCGCAATCCTATCAGATTCCCTTCATGCTAAATATTTCAGTGAAATCTGACTGTAAGTTTTAAGTTGATTTGCTTCGATACTTGAGTAAATATCCCTGAATGCACTTTGGATGTATCACATATTTGTAATGGTCGATTTCCTCAGTTCGCCGGAGAAAACACTATCGGAACAGTTAGGAAAAGCTCAGTATCATGGCTGCAGTGATTATCGGGATCCTAAAATTTTGGGAATCATTGCCCAACTGAAAACTAAAACGGCCAACCATCACACTCTGTATCGACATAAAACACTAGATGGCAGCAGTTTACTTTTGTGGATAGGTCAATCTGTTGGCCATGAAGTCAAATCAGTTCAAACTAAGATTGATTGCCAGTTAAGTAAATTTTCGTAGCCTAGTTCCCAGTGATTTCCTTTCACCCATAAACCTTTCATTTTATTGTACCTCCTTGCTGCGAACGATAAATATTCAGCCTGAGGATAAAAAAAAAAATAATATATTTATAACAATCATTACCTATCACAATCACACAACTAACTGATAATAAACTGATAACTGAATAATAAGTAACAGGGGGTAAAGTTTTAAACAATACACGAATTAGTCAATAACTTACAAAGACTTATTATTATTATTATTGTTATTGTTATTATATCTCAGCCCACAAGCGGTTGAGCATGTGAAGCAGAAGGATGCAGGCTCATGTTGGACCTCCTCCTCCTGCTGGCTGTGACGCAGCGCACAGTCTCTGCCGGAGCGCTGATCCTGGCGCCCAGCTGGCATTTCAGTCTTCTGCGCTTAATGCTCGCACCGCACCCTCCCTCAGAGAAAGGCTGTCCGGTCACTGGGCTCCACCAGGGCTCCCCGAGTCAGCACACAAGGATCACACCCATCCAGCCGGAGCAGGGGGATGACTGAGAGAAGTTGGCTAATCCAGAAAATCCGGCGCAGTCCACTAACAAATACAAGAAGAGGAAGAAGAAGAAGAGCAACAACAGCAATATGATGTCCGCAATAGAGACCGGTGCCTCAGTGTACCAACCTGCACAGCTGCTCAACTGGGTCTATATGTCCTTACAAGACACCCAAAGCAGCGCGTTTGATGCTTTCAAAGCCGAGTCGGACTCTTCCCATCAGGACATGACCAACTCCAAACGCAGCGCAGCTGATCTGAGCTCCAACTATCTCAACAACTTCTTCCATCTGAGGAGTGAGGTAGAGTCTATGCGGTGTTACACCATTCATGCTTTGTTTCATCCCTTTTTTTTCCTTTTTTTTTGGGCTGCATTTTAATCTCTCATCTCTCTCCTGGGATGTTCGTGAAGATCTGAGTCACATATTTCATTCCAGGTTATTTTTGCAGCCTGTACAGTAAACCTCACCTGCATGCCTTCATTGGGTTGCACTGTGGTGAGCGGGTAGATTATGAATATGTGTTTTGTACCCTGGTATAGTGCCTGAGTGTGTTCAGACTGTTCTGGTGTCAGTGTGCAGCTGGTGCAGGAATGGCAGGTTGAGAAAGACCTCTCACAAGCTTTTAAAAATGTGAGGGGTCACCCTGGCTGGCCTCTGCTTGGTAGGAGATAATATGCAACCTTCACTCAGTGGGTTAGGTTACTTAATTTAACACTTAGCCCTCCGAGTAAATTAGGACAATGGAAATAGAGCATTGAGAAGTTCTGTTGGCACATTAACACCAAAATTCCCCAACTGCTCAACTGTGACGTAGAAAAACATCATCTAATTTTAAAAACTAAACAACTTTGCATTGCTGCCCTGCGACTTTCAGCGGGCCACAGATATGCAGTGGTTTGATGTCTCATTGAGAACATTACCCAATGTAATGTTCAAGTGATCTCTGATCACAATTCAGCTTCTGTGACGCATCCAGAGTAAACAGCCAGAGTCGGAAGGCTGTTCTTCATGTTTGCCCTGCGGTGCCATAGCACCCATCTCCTCCAGAGACACAATGATGCTGATTGTATTGTGCCAATCGGACCAATTGGGAGAATTGCATGACAAAGGCATTTTGTTCTGACGAGGAAATGGACACTACTGGTGCACAGAGTAAATTCAGTAAAGGCAGCACATCTGCAGAAATGAAATAATGTCGGCCACTGTCAGAGAGAGAAACGGGGTGATGGACTGACCTGCTGGCTGAAATGCACTTTCATCTTGGAGCCATAACAATGTTTTGCAGTGTTGTTGTGAAATAAGAGAGATACTTTTGTGTGGAACCAAAGGAAAGAGTACATGATGAACAACTAAATCAACGGAAAACTGAGCAGCAAAAATTCTGATAATCTTTGACGTCAGTTAGCACACAAAAACACAACATGTTTACTCTGGCTACCAGGGAAAATGCTGCTTTTCCTTTGCTTCATATCTTTGAATGAAATTGAATTATCTCTGGGCTGCTTGTTGAACTCAACAACCTGTTTTTGGCCCTTCCTTTGGCCTTTGCCAGATATATTTGGCAGCTTTAGCAGTTTTAAAGTTCATCAACCGATGTAGTATTTGAGTAAATGAAAATAATTGTTGGCTGTAGCTAAGCTTTAGAGTATTAAGATGTCTACCATATATTTCCATCTATAGCTGTCACTACTGATTTATCACTTTGGTCTGTGTTTTTCTCTGACAGGCGTTAAACAACAATTTCTACAAAAGCTCCTCGCCTTATGGATCCCTCAACAATATTGTGGATGGCCTGAGCTCTCTGGCAGACCATTTCTCAGACCTCTCCCTGTCCCCAGAGACACGCAAACCCAGCAAAAGACCGCCGCCAAACTACCTGTGCCATCTTTGCTTCAACAAAGGACACTACATCAAAGACTGCCCTCAGGTGAGCCAGTCACAGATGCTGTGCTTCAGTCAGGTACAGATCCGCAAAGGCCGCCGAGACAGCTGTGCTGTGTGTGGGCTGTTTGGGCTGCCTATCAAATTCATCAACATGTTTTAAAGAACATATAAAGGGCTCACTGGAAAAGTGGAGCGAATATTGTGACCTCCTTTGGTCTGATTTTATCTAAACTTTGGCTCAAATCCACATATTCCATTGCAGACATCGTCTTATGGTCACCACTTTTTAATCCAATGGCACTAAAACGATGAATTCCAAGTTAAAATATTATGTTTGAAATCTCTTCTCAGAGTGAAATAGATTCCTCAGCACATATTTGAGTTACATGTACCACTGCAGGTTGGTAATGAGCAGCAGATGCCAGATTGGATCTCGGAGCTGGCCTTAATGAAAGATGATAGGTTTCTCTGTGGAAGCAGGCACGACCTCTGCTCCAAACACGAAAGAAATATTACCACTGCTTTGTGTGCAGCTGCAGTTCCAAATTGATCATGTTCAGAGGGAAATGCCAGACATTTGTTAGGTGTAATGGAAATAATCAAATGACTGATGGACAGGGTGTGTCCAAGAAAGTAAAAATTCAAAGAGGTGTTAAATGTTTACTGGCCAATTATATGAAGAAGCCATTTAAAGTGGAACAATTTCCTTTTGTCAGGCAAAAAGAGGACTGAGCCATTTCTCTCATAACATATACTTTTGTCTACATTCGGCAGTTTTGTCAATTTGTAGCATTAACATGTCAGGAAAGCCAATTTGTGGATAGCTTTTGAGAGTCTTAAACAAGCTTTTTTGCTAATTGGCTGCACTGTTCACTGTGTGCCAAATCTTTGGCGCATGGGCTCAAAGTCATAGTTGACCGTCTTAAGAGATTCACTTGTTTAAATTAGATAATTGGTACAGTAAATAAATAGCTTATCTTATCTTTGCATAAGCATGTTTCCTAAAACATTTCTTCCCTCCATCACTGCAGCTCAGCAGTGAACAAAAGTAGTGGAGCAATGTGAGGAATGCAGAGAAAATCATTTGCAGTCTTAACTTTTTTACATCTGTGCACACCTGGCAGTCACTGCAGGAGGCGGCATGACTGTCAGTTCCATCAGCTTCAGAAATATACCCCACTATCCAAATGAAAAAACTTTCAACCACTATATATACAACCAACACACTGATGCATTTTTTTAGGTTGAGCTGCTTGGCCAGGAGGGAAATAATGTCGAAAAAACTGCTTTTGCACAGCATGTTTCTTTCAAATGAGAAATACAGAGACATAAGTCAAAGCAGAGCAAAAGGACTTGTTTCCAACGTGTTTTTACGGACCTAATAGAAAACATCTTATTAGCAGCAGCGACTTTCTTTGGACCACTTGTTGGATTTTTCTATAGCTGATTGGTTTGTTGTGGAGAAGCTGTATGGACAGGAATCAAAGAATGTCATGGCTCAGTAAGATGAGAGAAGCACACAGGAAGTGGGTGTGTGGGGGGGCTTTAAAAGTTCCTCTCTGGGTGGAATGGGGCCCATGTCACGTCTAAAAGTCGCTCTCAAGAAACTTGTGCAACCTCCATGAAAGCGAAGGTGATGAAAAACAACGAGAAGGGGCAATGTGCCAGTCCACAACTTTGTAGTCTTGCTTTAGGATATGCACGCCATGCTGTGCTTGGCATGTCGCTGTTAAACATCCCATTGACAGCACAGAGAAGAGTGTGATTACTTGCTACACCAGAACGTTAAGATGTCGCAAGATTACGCTGAGATATTTACGATTCTTCTTTGCGGCCTCGCCCCTGAAAATGCTCAGAAATCTGGAAACCATTTCAGCTGCCTGGCTGTCTGCTGCTCTCGCTCCACTTTAGAAAGATGATGTCAGATTTTATCATGTGTTGCTAATATTTCAGACCCAAAGCAATGACTACGGAGCTGTCGTCATGACAAAAGGCCTCTTGAGTTGAAGCTGAGCTGAATGTTCTTCTGAAGCTGCAGCTAATGAACAAACTGCTTTTTGTTCTTGTCGGCTGGAATGTGAGGCATTTTTAACTCTAGACAACAGAAATACACACTTTTGGTAGCTGTGCATCGGGTATCTGAAAAAACGACTTTAAATCAAATTTACAGTCACATGAAAATATGATTCTCTGTATCATTTTGATTTAAAAAAAATTCCTGCTTTAAAGTTCGGTGAATTTAGCAAAAAAAAAAAGGTCAGTTTAACACCTTTCGTTGCTCAAACTCTGGGTCACAGCTTGGTAATGTTTCCTTGCCAATTAAGAAGCTGTACTTACTGTAAAGAGAACTCACGAGTGACAGTGTGCTGATAGTAAATGGGATGTATGATGGGAAGGGCCTGGGCTAAATAAGGAGAGCATTGTTTCTCCAGAGGAGCTGTGGAATCAGAGGTCAGGAAGTCAGGCCTTATTGTTCGCTCAGCACTGCTTGGCTGCCGTCAACTGCATCTCACGTCGTCCGCCTGTCTGCATGTGTGAAAAAGTGGTTCTCGGACACTCATTTAAAGGGCCAGTGAGCGGCTGCCCGGAGACATGTTTGTGGAAACAGTGGCTAGCGCAGGAAATGGGTGTATGTCTTTACAGTTAGAGTTTAATCGGGTTTGAATAAAGGGGAAAAAGTCTGCTTTGATGGTTACAGTGGACAGTGGAACTTTTTGATTGTTGCAAGAGTGATATTTTTAGTTTTAACAGGCATCTACTCCCAGGATACATTTATATATCCGAACAATTCATTCACTGTTAAGCGGGGGGCTGATGGGTGCTAAAGGGCAGATTGTGTTACGTTTGGCCATGATCAGAACTAGTCTCCTCGTGTTTTCAGTGTTTGTTCTAAGCTCTCACAATGAATGGCTGAATGAGACATAACAGAAGATCTGCACCGACTGAACAAATACTATTTTGCCAATATCTGCTTGATTATCAAACAGTGAAATTTTATTGTTCAAGGTTTTTTTTTTTTTCATTTTACTGACCAGAGGTTACATTTGTTCAGTGGTTTAAGTGATGTGGAATCTCGTCACTTCAACTTCTGCTAATATTATCAGTGTTGTTTTAGGACTAGGAGTCTGCTTCTAACCAGGTGGGGTGATATACTTCACAGGCGAACGTACGACTGCTGAAACTCAAGCAACACCGTCTGATTGCTGATGCTTTGGTCCTTTTGTTTTCACTGCTGATAAATGTCTTATCTGTCTTGAGTTTGCTTTCTGTTGCTTTTGGCTGCATCATCTGCCAGGGAGGATGAGCAAGATAGAAGAAACCCTGGAATGTGGGGTAGATAGACTCCTGCTGATGAGCAGTGGCTGTCATCTGCTCCAGGCTCATGAACATATTGGAAAAGGAAGCTGCAGGCCTCATTGTTTTGTGCGGTGGCATGTTTTCAAGAGAAAATCTGATCATAGATGACAGTTTTTTCCAGTTTGAAAGACATGTGAGGGGAGCAAAAGCAAAACAAGCTACAACTGTTTTTCTTTCTCTGGTAAGAAAAAAAAAGAGATGAAGATGCTTGTATGTATTTGGGTAGCTTCAGCAATAATCTCCTTTCCTGAGTTTCATTAATGACCTCAAAAAGTCTCTGTGACCATCTAACACTAGATCTGGTACTTTCTATAATATTACATGGTCTTCATCAGGAGACAGCGTGTCCAAAGTTTGCGTGATGATTTTTTTTTTCTAAAGCACTCATCTATGTTTTGTGTTTATGGTATAATAATAATTTTTCAGTGAGATGAGTTTAGGTTCAGGTGGGGTGAAATTAATTGGACAAAACCTCACTTATCCAAGCCATGAAATCTGAATCTGTCTTCTTCTGCCATTCTCCATCCATCCACAAGATGCCCTCAGTCTTCACCTGACTCCAACACTCACCTGCTCATCTGTTCCTCATTCCCCTGTCGCCACTTCAGTATTTGTGTCACCTGCCTTCCTGCCACATTGTCTAATTTGTTTATATCTCACATTTGTAATATTCTACCCATCCTACCAGCAGCTTATTGTTCTTTTTTTGAGAACCTGAGTTTTAGTTTCTTGCCTGCTTTGTGACCTACTAACCAGCCTTGTCCTCTTGGCTTCATTGCTCGGTCTGTTGTCTAAGCTTTACCATTTTCACTGCACAGTTAAAGTGTACACCTGCCTGCCTGAGCGTTTACATTTAGATCGTCTCGTTTGCACTCTGTGAATCAACTGTCAGGTGTGTGAAGGCAATTTCAATAGTAGATGCTGTGGATTGTTATGGCTGCTGTAAATCAATGAAAGACATGTTGGAATGCCACTGCCAGTTCTAGGTTTTTGTGTTTTCCTTCTTAGACCAGGACAGCATGGATTAAATCATTCCAACAGTCTAAAACTGAATAGAACTGCATCAATTACAGGACATGAAAATGAGATTAAAACTCTCTGTTGGCTCGTTAATGACCTCTTGGGAATCAGACAATGACTTTGACAGAACAACCTGCAATGCCAAAGTTTACTGCCCAAACAGGAGTCAGAAGATTTTGGCTTTCTTGAATCTCACTCAGCTGTGTTTTGAAAAGATGTTGGAAATATTTTTCTGTCGGGTCTCTTGTTTGTCCGCCAGCCCGCCTGCCCCTGTCATTCACTCATTGTGAAATGTAAAGCCAATTTACAGCTGTATATGTCATCAACTTGACCACAGCCAGGACTGGGAGTCAGTCAGACTCAGTGTATTGGTAGATAATAATTCCTCTGAAAGCAGCACTGTGTGTGTGTGTGTGTGTGTGAAATAAATCCTGAGAAACTTAATGTCTGTGAATTTGTGTGCGGATATGGTTTTGCTGGTTTAATAGTTCTTCGTGCTCGGAACAATGGGCCTGGAAATGTGGAATGATATGTAGTAAAACAGCTATTTGCTCGTTGGTTTCCAATTGTTTGTGTCTAATCAAATGTATTTTTCAGGGCGGGACAGTTAATCCATTCAGTATTTCAGATGTGCAAGATCTGCAGAGAGGTTGTGCGGCAGGACTACAGCTTCATGCTGTTAAAGGAATCATTTGATACCTGGCTGTTTCTATAGGGGGGGATAGTAGGAAGCACCACCGTGTAAAACAGGACGTAAGTTTGCTAACACTAGCCAGCGAGCATTTGGCGTCATGTTTCCTTGAATTACGGCTCGCATCAATATGGCCAAACTGGTGAAGAAGCTTCATGTGCATTTAACGTCTACATTTGAGGAAGTCTGAATTGAGCATTTATGGCACAGTAAGAGCAGATGTGAAAGAACAAAGCGATGGCATTATAGTCCCAGGCTCATATGCATTCACTTTGGCTGAGCTGCCATTATAATCAATAAAAGTGCCTGTCAGTAATACTTCAGACATTGATGCATTAGGCAAATGGTGAAATATTTAAAGAGAGGAATGGTCTATATATATTAGCTCAAAAGTAAAAATTACATGGATTTTCAATCACACTATTTACCTCGTCAAAATTATGGGGTTTTACTGTTATTCCTGCTCTTTATTTCAGTACAAATTACATATAATAATCGGAGAGATTATCACAATTTTCTAAAGTATTCTGGTTGATATCTGCGTTACTTCTAAAATCTATCATCTTGAGATTTGTTTCGAGCTTGAGTAACCCTTTTTTGTTACATTATGACAAAGGCCACCTAGTCTTTGAGTTTCTTTTGACTCAAAGGAACCCAGACCGTACTCTTCCGTTATTTTCCAGGGTGACGTCTTAATGTATTTGCTTCACAAACCAGGATATTAATTTTATGATGACATAAAGTAGACAAAAGCTGTAAACCCCGACAGCTGAGAAACTGGAAGCAGTAAAATGTTTGGCATTTTTACATGACAAATGACTTGAGCGAGTAATTGACTACCGTCTCTCTAGATGCAGTACAAATTGCCTTTCAAAATAAATCTAAAAACAATGGAAAGTCAGTCATTTGTTGTCTCAGACCCCGTTGGAGGTAATTGATTTCACAAGATTACGAAAAGTGTCTCTGAAGTTGACACAGTCTTTACAACACAGGAGGGCCATTGCAGCAGATTTGAGTCCAGGCAATAACGCGTTGTTTTGCTTTGGTAACAGCTGGACTTCTCCCTGAGGCTTGCGGGGGTCTGATACAAATGAAACCCAGCGAGGACGAGAAAGTACAGTGGGTTTGTTGGTGTGGAGTAATTGACCGCATGGCATCCGATAGGCTCGGCGTTGCTGTGTTCTCTGGGATGATTGTCTCATGGGGGGGTGTGGAAGTGGGGGAGAGAGTGAGTGAAGGAGAGAGAAATGGGGGAGGAGGAGGAGTGAGGGTTTGGAGTAGTCCATTGTTTATCCTGATGGATTCCAGATGATGGCAGAAGGAGGCAGCCAACCTCCTGGGCCTCTCTCACAAGGCTACCAGGATCTGGGCCAAGCTTATCTGCTTTTGCCTTAAAATCTGGCTTCTTTTTATTTCATCCAATTCATTCTGGAGCTGATTTAAGTTACACAATTTAAATGATGGCGTTTGACTGGGGTGTGTTGTAATGCACTTTGTACATGAATAAATAACTATTTACGTATTCTCACATGTGGTTTTGGGCTGCAGGTCTTTGATCAAATACAATTAATTTGTTTTTTGGAAGAAAATGACATGTTTGTATCCATTTGAATGTTTTATTACGCGACAAGGAAAAGAGGGGCCTAAAATGAAGACATAAAAACAAAACAACCTATGAGGGAGTCCGGTACATCCAGTGGCAGTTTGTCAGTGGATTCATCACATATATCAACAATTACTGTACTGGATGGACTGAAATTTAAGATTAACATTCATGGTTTCAGCACCACATGCAGGCCCCAAATCCTCCCAATTCTGTGACCACATATCTGTGAACCCTCCTTCTGTTTTGCATTAGGCCTTTGAAATCATCAGGTGGTGTTCATTTGTGATGATTATGCTGAACAAAATGTGGAACTATAGGAAACTTTTGTTAGTAATAGAGCTCATTCTCTGCCGTTATAAGCTAATGTAAAAATCCCAAAGAACCAAGGTAGATATACAAGAGTGTTCCAGATTAGCCAACTAAAACATGCCGTCCAAGCACAGACCTGCCTATGATGTAACTTTTCACTGGAGAGATGCACAATGATGTTTGTGTGGATCAAAACATTGAATGTATAAGTTGAATATTGAGCCACCCATGTCTCAGTGACAGCCAATACAAAACACGTCTCTTTTGTCACTGACTGATGGATTTGTAAATTTTTCTGCCTTTGCTCAAACTTTCCTGCCGGCCACCGAGTGCCCACTGGCTGTCAGGTCAAACGTGTGATCCTTATCTGCCAGTTGCCAGCGTCTCATCTTGGATGGGACGGGTGGAAACGCTCGAGTGCGCCATGGCCTTTACTGCCCCGCGGGCTCCAGGCTATAGGTAGAGTTTGTTTTGCTTGTTCTGCCAAGTGAAAGCTGCTTCCTCCCTCAGGAAGATGAGGCTCTGTCTACTCTCCCTGTAGGCGTTGGAGAAAGAGGGCTGCCATCAAAAGTGACCTCCCACAGTGCCTCTTGGTGGCTAAAAGATGGAAACACAGGCCTCCAAGTGCTTCACGGTGGCCTTAACAGTTAGAGACGAGGCTGTTGGCTCTTTCGACATGTTTTTTTTTTTCAGCAGATGTAGTCCTGGAAGTGAATGCAATGATCTGTCAGAAGATTTGAACCTGACATATGTTCCCGCTGTGCAATCAAAACAAGATTTGATGTGAACTCATCTGGTGGTGGCGGGCCCTGTCTCAATTTTGACTTGCCCTACTTTTTAGCCGAGGTGCTTTTAATTTAAAGCAGTTGTGTTGAGATGATTTCTTTGTGATGGGTCTTGGATTTTGTCATGTTATACAAGTGCAGAGTTCATCTGGGTTTTATTTCCTCCCTGCTAAAGATCTTTACTCCCTGATTGGTGGGTTGGGGCCAGCTGGGAGGGATGACTGAGAGTCTAAGGTATGTCCTATAGCAGGGAGGCCTCTCCCATTGGTCCCCCCACAGGCTGGGGCCTCCTTTATGGTCCCCTGGGAACACAGCTGGAGGGAAGGAGTTCATTTTTAATGGGAAAGCGGAGACTCTTACTTTTTTGTCTAACAAATAATTGTACTGAAAATTTACAATACATTCTAGCTTCCATGGAGTAAAACATTAAAGGAATAAATCCTTTCTTTTTGCCTCTGCAGCGCAAAGAGACTTCTTCATTCATACACCAACCATTTACGGCTATACTTTAGATAAGATAAGAAAGATTCCTTTGAAATGCGTGACTCACTCTTCCAGGACTGTAAAAAAAATAATCAAGCATCAAAGCAAATGATCCGTTGTATCAGCAGAATCCATAAATAATCTTTTCTTCCTTGAGACAAAGCTGCACCATTAACTCTCTTGACCACCAACAGGGCTGCTATCACTTCTTGTTCTAATTGTGCAGCACTCTGAATTGGCTGCTTTCCAAAGAAAGCATGGGTCTGCATTTAAAGGTGTTGAGAGGCAAAGGCCAGTATGTTTGTGAAGCTGCTGAGGTTCAAACAGAGAAATGTATCATTTTAAAACACGTAGGCAATGAAGTAAGAGTGGATTTCTGACGATGTCGCAAAAATGTAAAAAATTGCTTTCTGTTATTAATATCTTGTTCAGGCTCGACCTAAAGGTGAAGGCCTGACCCCGTATCAGGGAAAGAAGAGGTGCTTTGGAGAATATAAATGCCCCAAATGCAAGAGGAAGTGGATGAGCGGGAACTCCTGGGCCAACATGGGGCAAGAATGTATCAAGTGCCACATCAATGTTTACCCTCATAAGCAGGTAACTGTATATCTGACCCGTCTGTTTCACTTGTTCTGTGATACTGTGGACTGATTTTTATGTGCGCATGTTTTTTTTGTTGTTGTTGTTCCAGCGACCTTTGGAGAAACCGGATGGGCTGGATGTGTCAGACCAGAGCAAGGAGCATCCACAGCACCTGTGCGAAAAATGTAAAGTCCTCGGCTACTACTGCCGCCGCGTGCAATAACACCCTCCGCTAGACTCCATTTTATTCAGAGGGGACGGTTGTATTTTAATGACTAAACACACATGGTAATGAACTTTACTGAGCTGTAATGCATCTAACAATTTATTCTCATGAAACATCCTCTGTGACACTGTGACTCTCAGCAGAAGAGGCTCATTGTGGAGGAAATTTTCTGCAACATCTCTGAGACAGAGCTGAGAACGTTGCATTTGCTGGGTGCTTGTGAGTTACTCAGTTATCGCTATGTGAACGGTCATTTTTAGTCCTAACTATGAACCAACGAACCTTACCAACTGTGAATTAAGAAACTTTAGCTCTGCCTGTCTTCACTCACTTTGGAACAAAACTGGTGAATGAAGTTTACAGATGAAGATTCTCTTTTACATGTTTGTATATGCCAGAAATAACTTAAATGATGTTTTCTGTATAAAATATGCAACAAGTCTTCACTAAGGATATGCAGTATTAATGTGTATCTACATTATTGTCTGTATTATCAGTACAGGAAGGTACATAATTTTTGAATATATTTTTAAGCCATTATTGTTTTGTTGACTAGTAAACTTTGTGAAGGAATATATTAGCCAACTAACATTTATTCTTTGCATACTATATGGCCTTCAATTACTTGGGGAAACACCTTTCAGGTAGTTTGTTATTCTTAAGAAAACCAATGTAAACCAATGCAATACTGTAGCAATATTTTTTCCCCTGACAAATGAAATAACTATCACCAAAGTGCTTTTTATGGGTTGTAATGTCTCTCATGTAACATGAGACAAAAAATAAATAAAGGAAGGAAAATATGAGGGTACCAAAGATGATGAAGGATTAAGTGGAAGATAGCGTGCGTATGTTGCTTTAGAGGGTTTCTGTATTTCAATGAAATTGAGATGATAAATAATGATATGGAAAAGAAATACTGTTTAAGATGTGTGAACTGCCGGCTGATGTGCCTTGGTTTGAGGAAATGAGAAGATGGATCCATTGATCAAGTGTTTTTGTATTAAAATGCATTTACGCATGTAATGCAGTTTTCCTGTCATTTCTGCAAAACTGGTTTTGCACACAAGATCATTTAGTCCTGTCACAGCATGGCTTTTCGATCTCAGACAGATAATAACACCCCGTCTCTTCACAATAACTAATCCAGATGCTACACATTTTA
The DNA here is from genome assembly GCF_900963305.1 of Echeneis naucrates. Lineage (NCBI taxonomy): Eukaryota > Metazoa > Chordata > Actinopteri > Carangiformes > Echeneidae > Echeneis > Echeneis naucrates. The sequence continues at coordinate 6,182,533 of NC_042529.1, read as the reverse complement.
TCTTCCCACAACACAAAAATCTAAAGGCATTTTGAGCGTTTGGATAAATTTACTTATTTGGATTCCTCAACTTTTTAAGCAGAGAACCTCGAGTACACTCAATGACACAGAATGACTGGTCCACAAAAAAAAAAAAAAAAAAAAAAAAAAGAATTATTTGCCTGCATGCAAGCCATTACATCGGACATGGCAGACTTTAACTCTTCAGACCAGCCATCAGCAGAATTAATTCTTCATGGGATAGGATCATTAGTCAACTAAAACTGATGAGGAAAGCAGAAGGAGGCGGGAAAAATGACAAAGCAATGAACTCATTCCACAGTTGCCATAAAAAAAAATAAATAAATAAAATAACTAATATAACCCCACCCCCCCACCAAAAAAAACTTGCCTGTACTTAATAAATGAGCACACCTTAACTCAAACTGCTCTATTTCAAACAGTTTTTGAAGTGCACAACTTTTCTTTTGGGAAGCTTGTAAAGTTTTGACATATAAGCTCATGTAATGTAAAAACCAGATGGGAAGAACAAGCTCACATATCTGTATAAAAAAGGTCTTATTTATTGCATATATATGCTGCTTTCCAAATCATTTGTTTTTTTTATTATTAATTCACAGCTCTTTTTCAAGTACAACAGAACCCTGCAGTCACATTTTATAGAATGACACAGTTAAGTGCATTAGTTAATGAAGAATTTAAGGACCAACAGTATCTGGAAGACATCTATTGCCTGTTAAAAGAGGTGACAGTGTGTCATGACTGAAGAAAGACCCTCTTTCACTTAGGCCCACACTGAACCTACAGCAGGAGATGACACGGGGAATGTCCACTGCTCATATAGAGTCTACTTGAGCTCTCCGCAGTCTGTGATAGTGATCCTCTTGGAGGTCCGCCCAGACCGTGATCCAAAAGACTCCACTTTTTTGACCACGTCCAGTCCCTCCTTCACACTGCCAAAGACAACATGCCTGCCATCTAGCCTGAATAAAAAAAGATGAGATTTATTATCACTGCCACAGACAGTGAGATGCTTTGCAGCGCACCCAACTGGATTTCATTTGCGACTTTTTGTTGGTGGATACCACTATTTCTGTAATTTTTGTGCCATTTTATGACTCTTATAAATGTACATTTCTATACTGTAATGCCAAACATAAGAATTCACTGCTTCCAGGATTCTCCTCTGAAACAACACTTTAATAAGAATTGAACGGCCCTATAGCATCTTTAAAAATCTGTTTGCAAGACTGTTTCTGCATATGATTTTTTTTTTTTCCTCAAATTTAAAATTTTAGGGATCAATTTCATCAACACACACATTTTATTTAAATTATTTTGGAGGATTAAACCATCAAAATGTGAGCAAGGATTTGCTGTTGTATTGTAATTATAATGCACATTGATGTAACAGTCTTTTCAGTTGTGTCATTGCACGGATGACGGATCCACTATTTCCCAGACAGAAATTTAACAGAGCTTTGTACAGCTGTTTTTAAAAAAACGGATAGTAAGAGAAATCCAAGAACTCCATAAGTATAACTGAATTACATTCCTATCTATAACGTCTTATCAGTACATACCATTCTGTTTTGGTAGTGCAGATGAAGAACTGGGATCCGTTGGTGTTAGGTCCAGCATTGGCCATGGACAGGATCCCTACAGGACAACAAACTCACATTCAGTTTGACCAAGATAACAAAGTATAACCATACAGCACGTTTTTGTGAGCTTTGGAGAAAATTGGCAGGTTCCAATATTACGAACAATCTAAGGAACCACCCTTCATTATTAGAAACACACAAAACTCATGTTGTTTTGGTAACAGTTGCTCAATGCTGCCACTTGGTGGTGAAAACGAGTAGGACAGTGTGTCAACAAGGCAGCCTTTAACAGATTTAGAAATGTCTTTAAAAAAAAAAACAAAAACCAAAAAACAGGACCCATATAAAAATAAGGAACTATTGCAATAAATCCCAACATTTGAAGGATTCTTAATATATTTTTATTACTGTCATATCCACACAATATGCATTCCTGCCTTGACTGGCATGTTTTATTTTTGGCACAGCGTTCACCAGTCAGGTTTCTCAGACTTCACTGTGAAAAGGAACGACAAACAGCTATTCCTGCGTTGGCACTCTCCTTTAGAATCACACTGTGCTCTACGTGTTAAATTTAACCTAATCTGTAATGTCAGCTCTCCTGCTCTACTTCATTAAAACTTCCTCGATCTTCATCATCAGTGTAAACAGAAGTATCTGAATGGAGAGTAATTACCAGGTCCAGAATGCTTCAGTTTGAAGTTCTCATCTGGAAACTTCCATCCATAGATTGACTTCCCTCCAGTTCCATTGTGGTTTGTGAAATCACCACCCTGAAAACACAATATCCTTCACTGTAATGACACTGAGGCAACACGCTGGACAATGAATGGACGTGAGACAAAGCAAGAAATTTACCTGGCACATGAACTGAGGGATCACTCTGTGGAAAATCGAGCCCTTGTAACCAAAACCATGCTCTCCTGTGCACAGGGCCCTGAAGTTTTCTACGAAAGAGAGTGCGTGTCAGATTCTCACATCCACAATCAACAGTTCGGTCAACATTTTGATTGGATCCCTGGCAATGTATAAAAGAAATACAATCATCTCCTATGTTGATCATTCAAAACATTTGGCATTCTGCCTTTGTAAAGCAAGTTAAAAAAAAACAAAAACTCAAAAACAGTAATCCAGCATTGCTCTGAATGCCTCAGTTTTATTTACTTCATGTAGGCTGCTTGTGAACAGCGTTTAATTCTGTTGATCAGATTGTTAAGGCTAATGCCTGGGTGTGGGGGGTTGAATGCCTACCACTGAAACCTAACCGACATTTAGTTCTTCCTTTGTGTTTCTTGCCTCTCAGCACTAAAAGAGATCATTTCCACCTCCGTGCTCTGCAGCTGACAGGTTACTGTGCACAGACTTGCCCAAACTTTTAACACATGCCAATTTTCTTTTCTCCCCCTCATTTAATGTGCTGCTCAAATGTAACTGTCATTTGGATATTTGCTGCTGACTTATCTTGTTTTCATTGTCAAAAATCACCATGAGAGCTTTGCCAAAGTCTTTTTTTTTTTTTTTTTTTTTTAATCTAGATTAGATTTATCAGGAGCAGAATGAACCGACTTGAACTACCATAGTTCAGTCTAATCTGGCATGACTCCAAAAATGTATTTCCTATTTATTATGAGCCTTGGTGGTGTTTCATTTGATGTTTAGAAATAAAATACATCTCTTACCTGCAGTTTTGGGCACGACTTCGGCGTTGAGCTGCAAAACAACATGACACAGCCTGAGGTGACATTGTGGACAGGTTGTTCCCTGACCCAAAGGGACATTTTTATGTGTGCAACAGCCAACAAACGGACAGAAAAAATAAATAAATAAATAAATAAACCACAGCACATGTTTGTTTTCAGTCACTCACCTCAAACGTGACTCTGCCAAGAGGCTCGTTGTCCGCAGAAATGTCGAAGTACACGGTCGGGTTGTTGTTGTTGGCCGCCGTCGGGCCGCTGCTGCACAGACGAGCAGCCGTGAACGCCAAAGAGCACAACTTCAGCCGGTTGGATAACAGCAGCATTGTGACTCTTTTCTCTCCTGCAACAGCAACGGCTGACAAACGTCGGTGTCAGTCAGTCAGTCAGGTCAGCCAGGACACTGAAGACACGCTTACATATGCCGCTAAAGAGGAAGCGCGTTCATTGCGCAACCGGAAGCGCAAGTTCGAAGTCTCGCGAGATCAGACGTGTGACTCTTCCGTGTTTTTTATTATTTTTTTTTTATTTTCTAACGTTAGTGTGTTAAAAAGCCGTCAAACGATTAATAAAGTTATGTAGCACATAACTCACACATCATTTCATTATTTTTAAATTTAAATATATTTTTTAGTAAAAATATATTGCTATGTCAATTTATTTATTTATTTATTTACATTTTTGCTAGATTTACACTGATCACGTTTGAAAATCTGAATATTGGTTCCTATACATTGAAGTTGACTTCCAACTCTCAAAACTGTAACGTATCATAATGCAAACCCTTGCTGTCTTGAACAAGACAGAGTTCAGTGTATTTCAGCGGCCTGCCCGGTCACCAGATCTGAACCCAGTCGAGTATTTTGAGAAGCGGGTACAACATGAATATGCAACTGACAAAGCAGGAGAAATTATGGGATGCCACCATGTCATCGAGGAGCACGATCTGAAAGGGGTATTTCAAAGTTTGCGGAAAGCTTTCAAGTTGAATATTGGAGAAAGAATTGAAAGCTCGTCCTGTTGATGATGGTGGTAAATTACCTGTCACTGTAAAAAGTCAAATGCACTGAATGTAATTTGACAGATTTCTAATCCATCAATTTGTACGGATTTTCAAGTCCACCGCAGTCATCTATTGTCTCCCTAATCTTTTTAATTATTCCTTTTATTTTCTCATTTCCTCCATGGCGGTTTACATAACAGCTGCTCAGTGTAATTCCAAAGAGTAAGTTTATAAACCTCATCTCCTTTATTCTGTGGTGTTAATTAACGTGGGCTCGCATAAGGTCAAGATGACCTTAAGATATGTTAATCAAAATGTGGATGAAAATTTGATACCCATAATTTGCAGCTCTGCTTGGATAAACAGCCCGAGGCAGTTTAACAGGCCTTTTTTGTCAGACTGTGATGCAAGTGGATAAAAGGAAAGACCACAGTGATATACAGGTATCATCTGAATACATATTTATTAGATAAATATTAGGTTGTCACATCATCTAACTACATACAGTTCTGCAAGACTAAAAATCACAATTAGTTCCTTTTTCTGACCAGTTTAGAATATGAAATGATTGTACATACAATGTACAAACATAGAGACAATGGCCACATTGCATGAATCACCTTAGATTGTATAATTTTTCCAACTGTTCATGATATCAAAAGTTGTACAAACTATGGATTTGGTTACAATCTTCTGGCCCTGTCCCTCCCACCGTCTTTCACCAACCCCATCAAGTGATTTTCTCTGTAACCTTTTTTTTTTCGTCCTTTTTTTAAGCTTTAGCACCTCAAAGAGTATGCAGGTGACAGACTAGAACACTTAGGCTAAATATTACATGTAAAACATAGCTGTCCCAGTTCCCCTAACAAAAGAGGTGAAAGTATACTACAGCGGGGGAACAAAATGCTTGAGATACCCACAGACACTAACTAACAAGTTTCATTTTCCATATTCAGCCACTTCCAGTAGAGGGGTTGCAAGCTTTTTATTATTCTGAAGAAACAATGCACATTCCCAGGGAAAATGAATACATTTCTGTTCACATGTCTCTATAGTCATTTACATATATACAGGCATTCTCGGGACGTTTGACCTAGCCTTGCCCTCAGCGTCCTTTCCAGGCCAGAGTGATGTACGTGCCCTTCCTCTCTGTATTTTTTAGATTTTATTTTCCTCTTTTTAAATTTTTTTTTTTTTTAAACAACTTCCCCCAGAAAATGGCCCTTTATTGTGATTGTGCAACTACAGATTTGGAGTGCTGCCTAATACACTGAATTGGCTGACTTGAAAGTAAGAAAACAAAAAATATAAAATGATAATGACTTCCATGGGATTGATCAAAAGTTTCAATTCAGACAGGAGAAAATGAAAATGTAGCAGTGTATGGTTAAAAGACTTGAGTCAATGTTTGCTTGAGACTTAAATATGAAACAAGATGTCAGTGTGCTGAATGAACTGGAACAAATAATATTTCTTAAATGACATTTAAAATAATGTTTACGCAAAACCAGGGTGGTTAAATTAGCACAATGCTACAGTTGAAAGAAATTGGATTTCTAGCCTTACAGATTAATAAGTAAACCAGTACAAAATAATTTACCAAAAACAAAAAGGGGATAAAAATGTATATGGTCTCGTGCTTTCAAAAAAGCCAAATTTTTCTATAACAAAAATATAAACAATATCATGATTTTTTTTAAAATATGGTTGTGATATATCTTTAAAATACCACTGTGTATTGACAATTAGCAACAATTATGATATTCACATAGCTCACTAATTACACTGAAAGCCAGCTGATACCACATATTTTGAATCCATTACTGTTCAGAAAAGCACTGACAAAAGGTTAAAATAAATTCATGAGCAGACAACATTGATCCTTTTCAATCAAATACATCTGAGCATGAAAGGAAATATTGCTTCAAAGTGAACTTGACATCTGAAAATTTAAAAGTGATGTGACAATAGTCACCTTGAGCTGATGCAATGAAGGAGACCGCAGAACAATGGGACACCTTATAAACGACAGGTGCGAGACAGAAGAGACTGAGAGGAAAGTGACTAGAAAGCACAGTGACCTGCAGGAAAATAGCTTATGAGACGTTCGGAGTGGCCTCCCCGCAGGAGGAGGTGAGACAGCTGATGTATGCTGGTTATAAACAAAGTCAGTGGTCAGATGGAAGTTTGGGAGCGTATGTGTTTACGTCGGACGACTAATGATCAAAGGACAAACATTATCAAGATGATACAAAAATATTCACAATGATATTTACAGTACAATAGCATTTCTTAAAAAATAATACATTTGCATACTGAACAGCACTCTTCTCAAAAAGTGAAATTGAAAACAAATGTGGCATAAGGTTTGCACCAATACTGCTTTAAAAACCACTTCTTGAACAGTAGTGATGGATAAACTGGATTTGTCCTCCCCTATATCTTTGAAATCAATATTACCTCCCATCGCACTGATAGAAATACACACTCACACGTGCACTCACATTCACACACACACACACACACACAAAATCGCACATACTCGCAGTCTTACACAGGACCAAGCAAACACAAGCATCTCCATTCTCATCCCTCCAACTTTGGTGATGTTGAGCAGTTTCCCAAAAGATTCATGGATAGTTTAATTATGCAGCGACAAAACAAAAGCAAACAAAGAAACAAAACACAACCCATAATACAGTATATCCAGCAAATACATTAGAAATGTATCGCTGATATCAGCATCATCCCTTCAGTGTTAGTGTTAAATAAATCATACTAAAATCTGACAGAAATCAAAAACAAACGTACAAACAAAAAGAGCCGTGGAAACAGCATCTGATAAAAACCACAATATCTTTTTTTTTTTTTTTTAACCACTTGGAACAGCATTAGACAAGGGCTTGGCACACATGCACTTTGTAGACTACTTTAACAGCACATCGTTTAACAGGGAAAGAGATGCAACTTTGCAAAAATGTTGACACGAGCGACACTAGGGCTAATGCAGAGCAGACGGCATGGAAGGAGTTGTAGGAACAGGAAGCAATAAACCGCAGCAGGATCATCACAGGAACCCCAACCTCTGACATTGTACCTTTCATTTCCATTAACGTCTCTCCTCTGTACAGGAGGATGATAGCTATACAACACATAGAAGAAAGCATATGCTATTCTTATTGTGTAATAGAAACTTGGTTTTTTTTTCGTTTGTTTTAGTGGGGCCAAAATATCAGTTCCAGCTCTTTTAGGACTGAAAAGCGGGCATATCTTTTTTCTTTTTTTTTTTGACAAAAATATGTATGTATCACAATTGTAGACAAAGTGGAAGCCAATTATTCCCCCTATTTTTTAAATGTCAGAAGAGAGAAAAAGTGTTAAAAAAACATTTTGTCAAGGACAGACATACACAGATCAAACTGATCTTGTTTCTTTCGTACAGGTCATTCTTTTTTTTTTTTTTTTGCATTGCCAAAATCTCTTGTGCTTTTAAATGATGTGTGGTGGACAAAACAGTGCGACTAACCAGACCAGTCAGGGAATGGAGCTGTGACACCAGGAAGCTGTGGCCTCTCAGATTGGAATAACAATATGGACATAACGCACACTGGCCAGATAGCGCCGTTTTTTTCAGTTATTTTTTTTTTGTTTTTGTTTTTTTTTTTTTTTTGTTACAATTAATTCTTTTTCATTTCAAAAGGAAATAAAACATGAATAAAAAAATGCTACAACACGTTTCTAATGTGCACACATACACTTGTGTGTGGCATAAAAAAAACCAACTGAGTATAGCTGCACAGTTCAAAGTTATCGCCACGGGCTGAGCATCCTGCTGTGTCTTTGAGTTTTAACCTCTTTCAGTCAATCTGCGCTGGCGAATGAAAACTGTACAAGAGGAAGAAGAGAAAGGGAGTGCATCTTTGTGTTTATCAAGTACTGAGCGACCGCCCTGGGCTCTCAGGGAAACTGCAGGCAGTCAGAAAAGTTTATGTGTGTTTGAATCGCCTCAGTTATTTTCAAAGAGCGATAGAAGGTCGTCGTTGCTATTGCTGGGAAGGTCTGGGGGATCCAGGTACGACAACAGCTCGTCCGGGTTAGCGAGTTCTGGGAGGAGCTGCAAAGCAGAAGGAACGGCGTTAAGCATTCAAGAGATCGCTGCTCACAAAAGATTAGCCTTCAAACTATCTGCTTTGCGTCGGGACTCACGTCTAAAGATGGCTCGGGCATGTCCGACCCTGCTTGGCTGTCCAAGCTGCTGGAGGGGTTGAAGGCCAGGTCACCGTGAGGATGGCTGTTGGGGCCGGGCTGCTGCTGCTGCTGTTGTTGTTGCTGTTGCTGCTGCTGCTGCTGCTGCTGCTGAGGAGGTGGAGCTTGTCGGGAGGGCTGCGGAGGCCCGCTGTGGTGTAGCTGCTGCCCTGATTGGCTCCCAGGGTGTGGAGACGCATGTAAGCTCTGCTGCAATGGACCATGCGATTGGTCATTGCCGGCAGAGTGAGGTATCTGCAGCGAGGGGGGGACATTCAGATCGGGATTTTCAACCAATTCTTTTGATAGAAACACATTCTAAGTTATTGTATATGATAAATTTTATGTATTATATATATTACTGATTATTATCCACCAGAGAGTGAGATGATGGATGACAATCTGCACTTTATCTTAGCTAAACAGCTGAGGCAGCTAAAAGAAGCGATGGCCAATTAAATATCTGGTAGTAATCCGAAATTTAGGGATATTGATATTAAAAAAAAAAAAAAAAAAGTAAAGGTATATTGATCAAAAGCTGTCTTTCATTTTTCTTTCCAGGTTATAGAGCAGTTGATTTTGTTGGGATGGGTATTTTAGATGAGATGTCTCCTTATACCCATCAAATTGTATGTTTTAGGGTTGTTTCCTGTGCTCATTCTGCATGAAACAATGATTGATAAGTGACATGTTATGGTGAAAATGTGCCAAAAAGATGTTGCCGTTGAGAAAACGGGGAACTCACTGAGTCAGGCATGTTGTGTGTGAGTGGCTTGTCTTGGTTCATCATGCTGTTGGGCATGTCGGGCGGGTGAGAGAGCTGGGGACCGTGCATGAAATCGTTCATCGACGTACCACCGGGGGTGCCATGAGGGAAGTCAAAGTTCCCGTGTCCCTGGTAACTGTTTCCTGGCGCGCAAAATAAAACCCATTAAACATGTACCCTTTAAGTTTTCTGTAAAATTTGTATGTTTTGCTGCCCATGACTTCGTACACAAGTCAAAACTCATGCGCTTGTGCTGTGTACTACCTTGGCTGCCATATTCGCTGTTGTTGCCCCCTTGTTGAGAAGGTAGCGATGGGTATGGTGACGGTCCGGGGCCGAGCTGAGCTATCATCTCCATCACATTGGGCATGATCATCTGGCTGGGACTCATTGTCTTGAACCTCTTGGCCAGCGGTCCATCTGGATCCTCCTTGATGTGGATGTCAGATTTGACAGCCACCGGCCGCCAACTACATGTCGGGTCGATAGTTACCTCCTCAAACTCTGAGCTGGTGAAATACAGAGTAAATCCATTAGTTAAGATACAGGAAAGTTAAAAGAGGCATCACAGGAATTAGAAATTTGTTGCCTAAATCTTACTTTTGGATGGCGTTCAAGATTCCCCACATGTACTGGTCCACTTCCAGTCCTTCTAACAATGCTGTTTTACTGAGTGCAGAAGAAAGACGGGGCTTAAAACACTCACTGGCAGTGCTTACAATGAAAAACTATAAACAAGGAAGATACAGATCGGCATATAAACCACATAAACTTACTTGCACACAGGACATCGCCATGTCCCCCGCTCACAGTTCAGTTGTAAATACGATTCCAAATCAAAACACTGGGAGGACAAGAGACCAATGAAACTTTAAAAACTCTTTCTTCCTTGAAGCATCGTCAGCGTGTTTATTTATCCCCGCAGTGCTTACTTGAACGTGTTTGCAGTCGTGGCCTCTCGCTGGAAGCTGTATTCGCCGGAAGGTGATCGGACATTTGAGGGAAACCTTGATGGCCGTCTGCTCCACGCCATCCTCTCCGTTGAGCGTGGCGTTGCCCGATGACGCCGCTACGCTGCTGAAGTTCCTCTTAACTTTAAAAAAGGAGGAGAGAAATATGGTGTATTACAAAACAACTCTGAGCATGCATGACTTAGGGCCCGTGTTGTTCTGTGAATACCTTTGGTGATGCAGTGCTCCGCAGGCAGGAGCCTCTTCTTCAGTAAGCCCTGGAGGACTGAGCGAACCGAGGGCCTGTGTACCAGTTGCAGCACAAACAAGTGCGACTGCGGGAGGAAACATCATTGTCACTTTCCCAGACATTCCTCTCACCAGTATTAGATTCATGCTTTCAACATGTGTATCCGGAAGCGAAGAAATACCCGACATGCTACAAGCTACTTTTATTCACTTGGCATCAGTTTTGCTTTTTTGATTTTTTTGTGTCAGGATTTGTATAAACCTCTTTATATCAGTTCTGGAGATTTGTGCACTCACACAGCAGCAGGCAGTCACTGTGATCTGGATTGTGTTCCTTCCCGGCTGGCATACGTGTTTCAAGTGCAGGGGTTTATGGGAGGTCTTATTGTCGCCCCTCTCGATGGTGAGCGGCGTGGCGTTGACGCTGACCTGGACCGATGCTGGCCAGTTGGTGTTCATCTGGCGGTCTTCGTGATGATAGCACTTGAACTGCAGCTCCAAGTCCGACCTAAAGAAAAGAAAATATATTCCTTAGAAAGTGGCGTGGAGTTTTATCAGACTTTACCTGTCTGTCTTAGTGACATACGTGCTTCTACTTCATGTGCGACACACACTTTCTCCCGATTGCATCAATACTAACACACAACTAGTGGGGGGAGGCCCTATTGATGCATGGATGATGTGATCTCTTATGGTAAGCTGCAGACACAAGTGACTTTTGCTTGAGAAGGAAGGGAAAATAACTATAGTAAAATCTGAGAAAATAAATGCATGAATGACCTACTCGAGCATTATTTTGATTTTTGTTTTTTTTTTTCAAGAATTCTCGGCTGCAGACAGAATGACTGCACAACCTTTTCAATTTCCCCGACAAGCATTGAGAAGAATTGGGAAATACCAGTTGGTTCTTCACTACAGAACTCTTAGGTAAAGCAAATGTTTCCGTTTAGACAGAGGGAGAAGAAAAGGAGAAAGTTCTTGGATCTAAAGTCTTAGTTTCACATGTTTTTTTCTCCCAGTTCTGAATGGGCAACTTTCCGTGTACTGTTAATATTAACTTCCCATTTGTACTTGGACTCAATAGAGTATCTATATATCTATTTGAAGACTAATCATGTCAAGGAAAAATATTTTTTACTCATGATGCTTTTATCCAAATAGATCCAACACATATATTATAAACCCATAAACTGACAATCGGGTGTGAAAATTCTTTTAGCACATTCACATTTGCACTTATCCCAAATATGAAGAACTTAAATCACAGTTTATAATCACGAAAACCATCAACAAAATGTACCCTAATGCTGATTACTCCATCTGTGTTTGAGTTCCTGAAACCCATATTGGGTTTTCATAATGAGCTGAAGAATGTTTGTTTGTTTCTTTCTATTGTTACATGAAACAGTTACTGTAGTCAAAAGGAAATCACTGGAAAGTGGTGAATAAAATAATAGTTTGAGGCTCTTGGAAGTAACTAACGAATATCTAAAGGTACACTGATTCATGCAGACCTTACCTCCACATGAGCGTCTGATGTACAGAAGGCCGTAAGTGGAAGACGTGGTTGCTGACAGCCAGGTTATGCTCCAGCCTGAAAGGCTCTAAGACAACCCCGTCGCGTACTGGGAACGTCAAGCGCAGCTCCTCGTTGTGGTTGGCTGGAATGGTGGTGTAAAGCGTCCGTGAGACACTTAAGAAATTTCAGAGGGTGTAAATGGTATTTTTCTCTGTAGGACATGTGCCAGTTACTGACCTGGGGGTGGGGGGAGAGAGGTGATATTTGGTTTAATGTCAGGAGGGAAGGGTGGCTTCACGTCCTGGTTTGGCGACAGATATGGAGGGATGTTACTTCCTGGAGTCATTGGAGGGGTGGGGTTCCCTGGCACTGGGGAGTGGGGGTAGTTACCCACCGGTCTAGGGGGCTATGGTGAAATAATCAGTTAGTAAAACATCACAGGAAGGACAACTAAAACAAGATAATGCCATCAAAAACAACTGAGACTAAAGTAAACTTACCCCGTTCATATTACCCTGGTTGTACTGATATCCGCTTCCGGAGAAGTTATTTGTTTGGCCATTAAAAGGCGGCTCTTGCTGTAATAAAAAAACAAACAAACAAACCAAAAAAAAAAAAAAAAAAAAACAGGTTCAAATTATTTTTCTTTTCAAACTTTGTCATGACATATGATGCTCTGCATATAATCTTATTTGGCAGACTAACAATCACACTGCACCTTATAATACTGGCCCATGGCACCGCTCGGTGGGGGGTATTGGGCCTGCAGCTGCTGTCCTGCCATCCTCTGGCCGGGGTAGTTGGGGGACGGCAGCGGCCTGGAGGCATTAGGCGTGGGGTACTGCCCCTGCTGGTTCGGGAACTGGTTGTTTGGTCCGTACTGCTGTCCACCATAGTTTGGCTGTGTGCGTAGGGCCGACAAACATAGTCAACACACAGCAAAGGAGCTAAATCTTCAAAGTGAAAGTAATACATTAGTATCTACTCACCTCCCCTGGGTACGGCCTTTTCATGCCCTGCATGCCCATGCTCTGGGGTCGGGGACCTGCGTAACCTTGCTGGGGCATCCTTTGGCCATGGGCCGCGAAAGGTCCCATGCCTTGGCCCCTGGGCTGGTTCATTCCCATGGGGGGGCCGCTCATGTTGGATGCATTCATGCCTGTGCCCATATTCCCAGGGAGGGATGGAGGGCCACGGGGTCCCGGCTGGTTCATGAACTGGCTATTGTACGCCTGGTTTGGTCCCATCTGGAAAGAGGAACTCATCTGGAAGATGAAATGGATTCAGTCAACCATCTCTGAGGCAAAGATGAAAACAAATAAGTCCTGTTCTAACCTGCATTGCGTCGCTCGGGGAAAATGAACTGAGAATCTGAGAACTAAAAACCTAGTAAGGCTACTGAAAAGTAACGTAAGCAAGCTTGAATCAGACTCCAAAAAACAGTGCACAAAAATGCAGAATGAGCTCATACAGGTAATGACAGCCGTCTTCCCCGTCTTACCGGTCCGTATTGGTTCATGTCCTTGTTCTGGGTTTCCTGCAAGGCAGCTACGGTTGCTGTGGCAGTGGCGGTCGCTGTGGCGGCAGCAGCAGCAACTGCGGCAGCGGCAGCGGCGGCAGCAGGCTGGGTGAAGTCTGAAGGAGGACGGGAGTGTGGGGGGATACCCATTCCACCAGGTCCAGCATTGGGACCTCCTGGATAGCTGTGATGAGAAGAAAGTGAGTAAGAAATGATCTCAGGAAGGATACAGGAAGACTGTAATACATGCCAGCAAAATGGCGTATGCTTTGCTTTCCTCAGAATCACTTCTTTGGAAGTTGTTGTAATACTAACTAACACTAATCTACTTACTTGCCACCAAAGCCTCCTCCTCCAGGATAGTTGGGTCGGCCATACATGCCCTGCTGCATGTAGCCCTGGTTGGAGTTGCCTTTGTTGGGGAACTGCTGCTGAGGACCGGGGAACTGCGGGGAGTTCATCCCTGGATTATTACCGGACATGCCTGAGCCCATAGGGTTACCCCCGGGGTTCATGGGATTGTTGTTGTTAGCCATGGGATTCCCCAACACCTGTTGCACATAGACATGCAGACACAACAACAACCAAAAAAAAAAAAAAAAAACAGGAACAATAAATGCTGGATGTTATGTGATGATGATTGGGATACAGACAAAGGTAGTTCATTCACATCAGATTAAGGAGCAAGATAAAATCTGATCTAATCAGATGCAATCCACTCACGTATACTCTCACCAACTCAGACAGGTAGGTATCTCACCTGGCTCTGCGAGGTGTTGGTCACGCCCCACACAGTGGTCACCACGGACAATGAACCAGGAGGCTGATTGGTGTTCTGTTGCCAGGGAACTGAGTCATAGGGAAAAGACCCATCTCTGTGGGGTGACAGAGAAAAACACATCATGTCGGCAAAATGAATGTAGTGTATATTTACACTACGCTAAAACAACGAGGATGGACAGAGCTTTAAATAAAAAGCCCTTTCTTTGTCTTGTAAATATTAACTACATGTACCAGGGGTGGGAGGCACTGTTTGTCCCCGCTGACTGACTGTGGCACAAACAGTCAGTCTGGCAGTTTGTCTGGCCAATGAGCCATAAGGAACGCTGGGCTTCATGTGGAGAGGAAGGGCTTTCCCCGAGGGCCTGGTCTGTCTGTTCACACACCCAACACACCCACACACAAACACACCTCTCATGCAAGCCAAAAAGCACAGCAGTGTGAATACTGACCCGTGTGAGAGGCTGGGCTTCATGGAGCTCATCGGTGGCTGCATGGGCACTTTTCCCGGAGGCTCGTTCTGCCTGTTCTTCTGGTGACGGAGGAGGAGGAGGCGTCCCAGCTCCTCACACCACGAGGACAGAAGAGCTGGAAAGAGAGCAGAGGGAGATTGTGTCATCGCTGTCGGACTCCTGTGAGAAATAACTGCAGAGGTAACATCCCTCCACTGCAAGTGCTGCATAAACCTGCAAAAACTGATTATGTGAAAGCGGCGGGGAGGTGGAACAACTTATGAACAGCGAAATTAGCAGCAAAATTAGACATAAAACTGAAAAACAATGACTTGCTTTTTGTAGTTCCCATAACTATGCAATATCATTAAACATTGCATGGGCTATGGAAATGTTAAGACTTTCAGTGGATTTCGTAAAGAAGTCTGAAAATGTAAAATTTTTTAGTCGACTGGTTTGATTAGATTCACTACTTAATAGCTGTTTTAATGTTTTAATTTAGACAAATAGAAACATTTATTCTCCTTATGAGATGGTTTATATTCTTGGACTCAGTTCGAATTAAGCTTTTCACATCTTCGGAAGATCAGCAGGACCGCTGAGGTTAACATATGGCTTATAACCATCCGAGCAGCAAGAGACACATTAGCTGCTTGTTTAGTGCCGCAGTTTTTGCTGTGTTCATCACCTTTTTAGCAACTTGCAAATAAATTCAAAACTATTTACTGCTAAAATGAGGCAAATATTTTCTGGGGTGGGAATGAATGAAACTGTGAAGTGAGAGATGCAACATCAAAATAATACAGAGAGAAATAGCCCCCCTCCTAAAAAAAAATTAAATAAAATTCTGTCTATGGGCGATAAACCAGAACAGAAATCGCATTTGCCTGGATGCATTTCATGTCACTGAGTGACAAACCTCCTGTAAAAGCCCTAATCCAAAGTCCATTTTGTTTAGAGGACTTGCTTGTAAGGCATTGAAATATTGGACTAAACCTAAGCAGTCTTTGTAGAGCACATTTTTTAAAAAAACATCTACAGTATGAAAAATAAGAAGAGAAATAGCTCATCTTTAATTTTTTAATCATTTCATCAAAACTTTATGTGCAGATGAACAAACAAACTCTACAATCACAACAAAGAAAAAGGAAACACCTTCATGCAGCAAAATAAAAAAAAAAAAAAAGAAAAGAAAAAAGAAAACATTTTCTTCAGTCAACCATGTCATTGTTGTTCTTTGCCACTAGGGTTCACTCCGGGCCTGCTGATGGGCTCTAGCCGTTTACCTCCACCATCCTGCATGCCGCTATGATAGGTAGCTAGCAAAGAGCGCATTTGATCATATCATATGCTTTTCATCTGCAATGTAGCTTTTTGTCCTGTGCCAACTACAAAACACTCACTTTTCCCATTTCTCTCCCTCTCACCTCCCCTGTCTCCCCTCCGTCTTGCCTCTCTCTGAAGGCATCATGAGGAGAAAGGGAATGTGGATTCAATCAAAGAGCAGAGTAGCCACTTCCTCTTATGATTCACAGCACTTCCAGGCTGAGTGAAAGGCGAGGGAGGGGCAGGGTGGGTGAAACAGAGCGCTTGGTCATTTCAGCTGCGGTTTGTGCAAAAAGCCTCGTCAATATGACAGCAGACAGTGCAGCCTGTCCTCGCAGGCAGATCCACCCTGCCGCCACATGCAAGGAGAGCCTGCCACTGCACATATTACACAGCGAACGAGGGAGGGAGGGAAAGAGAGATAGGCAGAGAAAGACAGAGTGAGTGAGTCAGTGAGAGGGGAGACATCAGGCTAATGGGGCTGATGGCAGGAAGGAAGAAACAAAAGCTTCTGACTCCCATCACAAACATGGCAACCCAGAAATCTGACGGCACATGAGTGTCTGCAAACAGAGCGCCGGCCTACTGACACAAACACATGTAAAGGGGAAAAACAAACAACAACAAAAAAATAAATAAAAAATCACACACTATTATTGCTCATAGACGCACACAGAGCTAACATAAATAGGACAGGAGATGTCCTCTTAGCGCACCAAATTTCCGAGGACAAAACTGGATTTCAGCGTTGGTACACAAACGCACACCTTCTCCTTCGCAGAGCATCGCACCCCAAAAGGCACCTCCTCTCTTTTCATTTGAACACTGAGCACACCAGCCTCGCTCTGTGTAAAGATGAGGGCTGGAATACAAAAGACATGTACAGATGGTGCCAGCAGTCTCCCTGCCTCTCCCTCTCCTCTCCCACCCCTCCCTCCCACTCCTTTAAAAGCAGCATGGGGCTCAGGCGCAGAGGCAGCTGGGTTTTTCCTCCTTCTCACTCGCTCATGCCCCCCCACCGCCACCTTCCTTTCTCCCTCCTCTTCTTGGCAAGGCAGGTGCCAGGAGAGAGGCTGTGCTGTTCCTCCAGAGGACTGTGGCTCTGACTTTGCCACGGCTGCGCTTTGGTTGACAGAAAAGGCCTCTCAGGTGCTCTGCTCCTAAAAATCAGTCACAGGTACATTCTCAGATTTGTAGGCTACATATATATAATATACCCGGACCCAAGCATGGTTTATAGGTTTCTGAGTTTTATGTCTATGTTAGAACATCCTGCAGTGCTTAAACAGCCCCTCCCATTCCCCAGACCCCCTTCTGATGAAGAGAGTTTTCAATTCAAGGGCCTGGCGACCAGCCAGCATGTTACAGCTCAATTAGGTCCCATTATTCTCTTCCAACAAGGGGTAACTTGCACTTCTTCTATGTTGATAAACATGTCTCCGCAATTTATCTCTTAACTGCGGCACCGCGAGGCCGTCTGGCTAAGGGGACGATATCCTCGTTTCACGCTGAGGCCGACATCAACAGCCAGGGGAAAAAAAAACAACACAAGAGCGTTGAGCCAAGCAGAGAAATGACAATACATATCTGAGAGAAAGGGGAGTGGAGGAGGCACCAGAGCTGCCACTTAAGGAGGAATTATTCTGCCCCACCATTAGATAAAGAGCTTATCACCACACAAAATTACCACCTCCACTCAGCACCAACCTGTTTAAAGGCGAGGCGCTCTGTCATTGACTCAGAGGATAAACTTCAGGTTTCATATGACAGGAGGAGGAACAGCCAGCCCGTTACTCCTCACAGTCTCTCTCTCCTCCTCCTCCTTTATCCAGACGTCTCTCAGGACAGTGTGGATGATGAAAACAAAAGGATTACTGTTTCTCTTCTCCTGTCCTCCCACAGACGGCCCTTCAATAGACTCATCTGTTTCCCGCCCTGAGAAGAGCCAAAACTGGGGATAAGCGTCTCAGGTAGCTCTTCCAAATTGCAACCACGATTCTGCAGTGAATCAAACTGCCGTTTGGTGCTACAGAGCATCTTTCTGCCTTATTTACATTGGTTTCCCTGGCGGCAATTGGTCTGTCTTCCATAAGGACAGCAGCCAATTCTGTTTGCATTGTAGATAGTCCCAGGGGCCCGGCTGAGTCTGAGCCGCATTGATATTCCAGTGCTAAGCTGCATTGCCTGATGGTCAGACACAGCAAAAAGGTGCTAAATGCATCTGCTGGGACTAGATGGGTGGTTCAGTAGCTGGGCCTGCAGCTTCCAGCTTCAGTCTCCGTCATAAAGTCGTGGTGAGGGTGGGGGGGGCATGACAAACGACATGGACTGCATCCTTGACAGTTGTTCAATGCTCTTTCCAATGATAATGCTCCCCCACCCCACCTTTCACCACACATACAGACAGGAGGCAGAGAGATAAACTGCCCTGATTAAAAGGGTTGATTTTATCTCTTTTTGTTCTCCCAAAATGAAAAGGGACCTCTAGATTCAAGGGTCAGTTGACCCAAATTAGAAAAAACATATTTTCTTACTTAACTTTAATGGTGATGGGTCATGTTGGCTTGTTCACATCTGTCCTGCACCTCGAGAAATTTATTTGGGCTGCTTAAAATATGATTTATCTTTACTCCTATTACAAAGAAACTGAGAATGTAAAAGGTAGTTACTGCGGCAAATATGGTAAATGATATATATCTGTCTGCAGTTGTATTGGTGATAAATCAAAATGGATGCTATAGGTGCCCACGCCGATATTTCTGTTGCATCCCATGCGTCAGCTATAAATCCATCTAACAAAATGAATACTCCATATAAAAAGTAACAGCATGTTCAGGAGCTGAACCACAGCGAGGGATCACATTGTTACAAGAGAGACATCTCCATTTTTCAAAGCTTTGAGAGCAACAAATGCTGCTCCATTCCCCTTCATTGTATACTGGCGACAGATCAAATGGATGCCTCTTGTAAATAGTGAGCTGACAGTTTAACACGGACATACAGAAAATGACAGCTAATCATAGGCGCCGTGAGAGCAACCTGTGGTAAGGGATAACTTCGTAAACATGGCATGAAAAAAAGTTGCTTGAAATATTTCCCTCCTCTCTTTATTCCCTCTTTCTTCCCCCCTCGTTTTCTGGCAGCAGACTATAGGGGAGGCAGCAGGTAAGGCAGATGCCAAGAGCTCTTATGATTCCTCCTCCCCCCCCCCAACTCTCTTCTCCCTCCTCCCCTCCTCCCTTTCTGCTCTGTATCTAACAGACACCTGCTCCCTTGTCAAATGTGGACTCCCACCTGGCATCGTCCCACATGGCTTGGTCGCTAACGTCCGCGCACAAACATGCGCCGCACATCCTGTCATCACAATCGCACTCACATTATCAGCAGCACTTCCTCACTTATTCCCATTTGAGCTGTAACACAACGAAGTCCAAGTTTCTGCTGCAAAAATCATGACCCCCAAACTGCTTGTTTGAAGACATTTAGCCAGAAGGGCCAAAAGGAGAACAAAGACCATGTGCAAACTAACAAGAAGGGCTCTAGTGGGCTGCACTCTTTAGTTTCTGAGGGAGTGCTATTCACAGTCTGCTCCTCCCTCCCTACTCTCTCTGCCCAGAAAGGTTTGAATGGACACAAGCCTCCTGCAGGCCAAAGTCAATTAAAATAAGAGAGAGTCTGGGGAGCCCTGGTGTCCCTGGTTACTGAAAGCACCTAAGAGTCCACACAGAAAAGCCATGTTCAGTTTTAGCCAAAGAATTCCCGACTTATTCAGGACTCCTGGATCTGTAAAATACTGGGATTTACCTCACAATATAATATGAAGTTATATGAATCACCGGTTGCTATGACACTGCTTACAAAAGCCCAGCTGGCGCCAGAATATCCTGTTTAAACTACCGGCTGGATTATAAATCATCTCCCACTCTGCCTCACGGCTCTTAGACACAGTCACCACAGAGCCATGGATGCCCACCTGGCAGCCATCAAACCTCTTTGTCTTCGCACAGATGCCACAAATTATTCATTGATGCCAATTTGATAATGGAAGAGAAGCAACTCGTCCATCATTCAATCTCTCTCTCCATAAAAGGGGGGGGGGCCATAACAGGTTACGGACCTGCCAGCCCATGACAGGCCTGAATTGTGCTACTTGCTCATCCATGGAGGGATAATTAGGCTGAAGCTCACAGGCCTTAAACACACGGTACACATTTTACCTGGCTGACCCTTTCAGCTTGGCACGGAAGCAAATGCAAACCGTTGTAAGCCTGTACACGGACTTCATTAGCTCAGTTGCTTTAGAGTTTCGAGTTGGGTGAGTCATTTTGCGACATATTTCTGGGTGGGTGATGTTTCCAGAGAGAGCTGATGAAGCGCAAAGGATGTGTGAAGTGGGAAACATGCATGAATGTCATGGCTGCCATGTAGCATCGAGGTCTGACTTATTTCCACTGTTGTGTCCTGAATATACTGTATGCAGTTGAACGAATGACACCGATGCTTCTCTGACTTACAGACAAAAAGCTAATTAAATTTAGTGGTGGAAAGATGGCTACATATTGTGGATCGAAAGGATTAGTACCAACAGTTATAAAACAGCCTGTCTATCTAGGCCAGACAATTGCCTCCTGTCTGCACCTCATCTTTGTCAGCTGTTTTTTTTTTTTTTCCCCCCTTGCTTTATTTCCTTTACTGCTCTCTCTCTGGGAAGTCAGTGATGTTGGAGTCTTGTCAATGAGTACTTAGGCCCGTTGCCTCATGGGGAGCCAGACTTGCTGGCTAGGTTTTATGGCCCATTTCAGAGCTGCCCCTGCTTAAATACAGCATCCTGCTGGCCACATGGCTGCAATGTCGTGCCATGTCCATCCAGCAAGGAGAAGGGGGTGGTGGTGTTGGAGGGGGTGCGCACTTGGACTCCTGCCAGAGAGGTTTTACTGAGGCCACAAGCATATGTGGCTGTGTGGAGGCAAGTGACACAAGGAGAAAAAGAAAATGCTACGGATTTGGTGTTTCTGGGTTACTGTTCTGACATCCCGTCTTGTTTGTTGCAAAAGCCACAAGCCTTTAAACACTGTATTACCGACGGATAGAAAATATATTCCTCTGATCCTCCCACTTCTCCTGTCATAATAACTTCAGTATTAAAATATCCAGTTAACCACTTTGTGATGCAAATGTAGTCTACATATATAGACTTAAAAATGCGAGATTTCTAAATAAATCAAAAATGCCTGAGATAAGACATTTATCCTCAAATAAAATCTGTGTTAAGAGATTTGAGGTGAAGATAATACTTAAGATCTCAAAGGAAATCCACTTGGCACTAACTGAATACCAAATGGAACAAGATACAATATATAGTCAGATCGCATCAGTCTGACTGTCACTTCTTGGTCATGGTTACACAGGAACCAACCTTTGCAGACACAGGCCAGTGTTTTAAAAGATAATCTCTTTTGGCACATGCAACAAATCCTTTCATTAAAAACAGGGCAAGCCATTCCCTATCCCTGTAAAGCACCAAGGTGGAAATCTATAGCATTTCACCCCCTGGTGAGAATTAATTCCCTGTGTGTAAAAGCCAAATATCTCACCCAACCAAAACATTCAGCCTTCAATCTGTTGCTTTAAGTTGCTCATAAGCTGCTTGGGAGCAAAACTCCCTCCAAACCTACATCTTTATGTTTTAATTCAACTGAAATCTGGCAACACTCTGTTAAGTGTCTTCGGTCAAATTTCAAGTGTTTTTGAACATTTCTGAGAAATCATATGCAGGCATCATACGTCAGGTCATTTTTCAGACTTATGTTCTGGATTTATTAGATCTTTTCCCCCACATGTCAGCCAGCTAGCAAAAATAAAGTGGTAGACTCAGTTAACCAAATATCGTTTGTATAAATGCAGTTGGGGATGGAGAGACTTAACTTTTTAGTGTTCATTCTCTTCTTTGGTCCTTTTTCTTAGTTTTGCTATCTTTAATTCAAGATTTTCATTTGTATTGTTTTATGCTGCTCTTTCTTAAGGTCTTCACAATTTCTACTTGCTGAAACTTGCAAACACATAGATAGCTCGATTTACTTAATATCGCATAAATCCACTTTACTTTGGATAAATCTGAGCTAGCTGAATGGTGACCTTTTTGCCTGATCACACTGCTGTGTAAGGCAGACTGCTCCAGCACAGAATGCGTTTTTAACCATACACTTCAGCAAACAGATTATAGAATGAGCAGACCTGCAAGAAGCGGCTTATGGGAGCCAGACTGTTTCCCTGAGCAACAGGCTGCTATTAATGAAGGCCCAGCCTTAAGCTCTTGTCTACAATGATACTAATTAGGCGCAGAGCAGATGTGCCCAGACTAGTGCCCACCTCAGGGTGCTGGGCAGGACCGGCAGTGTCATGGCAGCATACGCTGGTGGCTGATTCACCTGTGACCTTTTCACAGTGGGCTTGGTGTCAAAGCCTCCCTTTAGAAGTACAGTAGAAACAGACACTAGAGGAGCCGGGGTCGCGTCCTGGCACCCCTCTAGACTCATTACAGTCATCCATATGTGCAACAGATCAAGATTTGAATAAAAGGCTTGCACGTGATAAAGAATCAAGCCAAATCTAAAGAATAAAGCTCAAACTTGTTTCATTTCTTTGAACAAGCTGAGAATCCTGTGCATACATAATATACATCCTGGGGCAGATTTCATAAAACATAGACACTGTGCATGAGTAAGTTTTCAGTTCTCATTGCTCCAAATTGGGTTTCTTTTAGCTTTTTAAATGTGTTTAAATGTGTATTTCTCAAAGTCTTATTTTCTCAGTTAAGCTGCTGTTGTTTGGTTCACATACAAATAACATTAAAATCTTTACACATGATGTACACAAATATTATTGTGTATTCCATTTTTGGTTTTTGCCATTCTATCCAAAACTATGGCAATATGTTCGGTGTAAATAACAACCCATGTGTTATATTCATGCCCCAGTTTCCTTACAGCCATCATTAAAGTTTCATCACTTTTTTCTACCACTGACACGAGCTTTGTTCACAACTTCTACTAACTGCTGTTTCACAGAAACGAAAAAGTGGGAGTGTAATTAACATGCAACTCACCAAGATAAGCGAGGCGTAAACTTAAGCTTCACAATGCCTTCGATGAAGAGCGGAGAACATCAGCGTGAATTATGACCGCAGGCAGGACGATAAAACAACGTGTGACATGCTTCATACTGCGAAACTCAAACAGACAGCGCAACAGCAGCCACGTAGCTTTTTCTAAATGACCCCCCAAAAAGCACATCTGATGTCATTCCCATGTACAGTATGTTGACATGGCTCAGCGTGAGGACATACTGTAAGGACTGTGATGGGGATGGTCGGTTGGATTCAGCCAGTGTTTATGGATTTCCTGTGCAGCACTTCAACACACAGCAGGTACCTGATTCAGACTGACACCTCCTGCAGCAGCTGGTTTCTGTAGGGTTCAAATTTTACATTTTACTGCAATTTACAAGATATTCAGTGAATGACAACAGACATTTCATTGGGAGTGGATTCTGTGGTCAAACAAACGTGTGAGGTGGCTGGATGGTTGAGAACTATCGGGCTACAATTCATACACTGCAGTCCAGTGTGACAAAATTATGGAAGTAATGACAACAAAACAAAAGGCTTTTTTAACCGTTTAACTGAGCCAAGGCTTGTGATTCAATGCTCAGAAAGTAAAGTCAGTTTCAGCACAATGTCATTCCTCCTTAAAAATCACTGTGAGAAATAGTTTTGTTTTTTTTTTTGTCTAAATGGAAGTAGATTTCATCAGTTATTCTTCACAGGTACACTAAGATGTGTTATTTGTGCCTTTGTTCTGTTGAGCAATATCTAAAAGCATCTTTTCACTACGTTCCGGCTGTCTAAGTCGATGCATACACGGGATGGTGTAAAGGCCTTTGCTGCGGTAGGCAACTCGTTCTCAGATCAAATGATGCGCTTTCCCCCACTCTACACTCTGATACCTAATCCACAGCTGACAAAAAAAGTGTGATTGCACAATTGATCATGAATTAAGATCAAATAATGGGGCTCTCACTGAAGTCTGCATTTGGCTGCTGCTGTTTGTTCTCTTAAGGACTAACATTTAACAAACAAGTAGGCAGTGGGGCTCGTGTTGCCAGCTGACCTTTGATGGGAGGAGAAAACTCCTCCTATGGTTACACCTGGCATTTCACAGCAGTTTATCAAAGACCAAAATGCACTTCTGTGACACATTCATACAACTAAATACGTTTTTAAATAACCAAAACGTCTCCACTTTTAGCACATGTTGCCAGGTTTTCACTATACTGCTTCTGATCGCTCCCCATGAATGTACTATATTCCATTTGCATTTCCAGCCCTAATTTAGTCGGTACATATGAATCCAGTTTTACGCTTTATTGATAATTTCTGCCTGAGTTAAATTCATAACTTGGAATCTGATCTTTGCAGGATTTGATATCAAACAGGATCAAAATCGCACTTTGGATTTGATTGGTTAAAACAGTATCACAAACGGTGTAAACAAACTGTATCTGCAATTACTGGACACTTGGCTCAATATTCTTTCATTAAAGCCACATGAAAAGAGCCTGCGTGTTCTGCAAGTACACAAACAGCATCAACTGCTCCTGCACGCCGAGTGCTGGTATTTTCATTTGGGACTTATGGGAGAAACTTCAAATGGAAATAAGAAAAAAAAAAAAAAAGGTTAGTGTAATTTCACAAGTTGGTGAAAAAAAAAACAAAAAAAACAACAACAACAGAAAACCGTATCCAATACAGAGAATAAGAGATTCATTGAAAACGACAAAACAACTTTAATGAATAGTTGGAGCAGTGGACGTCTGTACAGCCAGCCAGACATCAGCTTTACCAAAACTGTCTGTTGCAAAATCTCTCTTGTCTTAGCATGTTGGGAACAGTCTCTACGAAACATTTTAGGCAGGAAAAAAAAAGTCATAATTGCCCAAACCAGGACTTAACTGTGCAGTTAAACAAAAACCCTTCTTAGTGGAGAGAAAACAAAGTGAGTAACAAGAAAGCCAGCATGGCAGAATGTAATTCTCCAGTGAGGTTGGAAGGAGAAATAATTACACCAGCTGACTTTCTGTCATAACAGAAACCCATTCATGAAAGGAATATGGTACCCAAGTTCCACTTTTTTGCTTAGTTGTTTGGACTCTGGAAAACTTCTCAAAGTGTCATGTGTTAAATACACCTCTCAGTTGCTGGTCCGTATGGTCAGTGTGTTTGGGTGCAGTGAAGAAATTAGTCTTGGAATGGATCAAGAATTGAGATGCGCTGGAGGAAACGCTTAGAAACTGTGCCTGTCAAGCAAACAGACAGATATTATTTGATAGACTTGCAGTTGTATTATTCATCATAAACAGCTGCTTGTTGGCATCTGAATAGAGTCATATGTCTCCAAATTCAATCTGCAGCTCCTGTTTAAAAAAAAAAAAACAACAAAAGAAAAACCCCGAAACAAAACAAACTCGGTGCATGACATGACAACCATGAGAAGCACTAATCTTAAACCAGTGAATTCCTTCATTGTGGAAAATCTGTGCGCGTCTCTGCAGTGAGCCTCGCTGCTTGTGCTGTGTGGCACCGAGGGGAGTGGGGTGTGATAAACTGCCAAGAGTCTCGCGGAAAACGCTGCCTCAAGTAGGTCAGCACGACTTGGAGAGATAATCAAGGCCGTTTTGACCCCTTCTGTGTGAGCTGTAAGTGGGTCAAATGCAGCAGTCAGCTGTTGCAACTCTATCATGGAGGGCGCTGCGAGGCACTCATCATACTGTCAAAGCCCATTCCGTTAGTTTAGGACATGGCAGGGTGCCTGCCTGCATCCACCAAATACCCCCCAGTCCCAGGGGTGAAATGAAGTTCCTCTCAACAGCAGCAGTAGCAGATCCACCTTCCCTCATGTTACTGAACCCCCCCCCCCCCCCCCCCAACCGCAAACACAACCCTCTTTAACTGTTGTCTCCTCCTTTTGACAGCTCGCAGCTTCGCAGCTCTGTCCTATTCACAGTGACACACACTCCCCCTCCGTGCCCCCTCCACGTCTAAAATGCCACCCACATTTCAACCAAAGTAACTCCAGCAATGTCCCTGCTTATTGCTCACTCTTCACTTCACAGAAAAAACGAGGACTTGTGTGTCTAGAAACACTTTTCATCATGAATCTGTAACAGCAGAACAAAGGCGATACAGGGCAGCCTTAATCTCTGCACTACTGAAGCCAGCAGCTATTTTAAAGCTCCTTCTCTGTGTCTCTCTATCCCTCCCACCTTCTTCTCTTCTCTCTAACATTCCTCCTCTCCCCCCCCCTTCGTCTCCCTCGGTGTCTCAGGGCAGCAGCTTCTCTCCCGTTTTCCTCTCCTCTCCCTGCGTGTCCAGTGACTGACTGCACAATGCACATCAATTATTCATGGCTGCTCTCTCTGTTTCGCAGGCAAAACCAATCACAGATGGAGTCATTGCTAATGGGCTCCTGCTGTACTTGCCACCGGCTTCTTTGCACTCAAGCAACAAATACCCCAGAGACAATGAGAGGGAAAACATGGATAAGCTGTAAAAAAAAAAAAAAAAAAAAAAAACCAAACAAAAAAAACCAAAAAACAACAAAACACCCCAAAACAAAAAAAACAACAACAACAAAAAAAAAACTTCACACAACACCATCAGCAATGAGAAGAAGAGGACACATGCGTTTGTCATCAGAGAGGAAGAAAGGTAGGTATTGTCACAAATAAAAATTAAGAGCCGGCTCCTGCAGTGCCAAGGGGTTAAACGCAGAGAGGGGTGGGGAGAGGGGGGGAGGCAGAGGGAGAGAGAGAGGTGGGGTGGGGGGTGGGGTGGGTGAGAGGACAGGCAGAGAGGGGGAGAGAGAGAGAGAGAGAGAGAGAGAGAGAACCAAATGCTTATCTCCTCACCTCGGATGTATGCAGCTGTTATTGATGTATCTTCTTTTTCTGTCTAGTGATCCATTGCTTGCTCTCCCAATACACACATCACACAGAAGCAGCCACAGCCACTTCGCCAGAAGGGAGAGCGGGAGGGGAGGGAGGTGAGGGGAGGGGAGGGGAGGGAAAAAAAAAAAAATGCAGGCAGCTCACATTTCAAACTTGCAAAGGGGGGTGGTGCCTAATGTGCTAGACAGCCTGTAACTTGGCCCGGGTCCAGGACGAACAGTAAAAAGAAGCCTCGATCAATTCATTTAAAGCAACATTTGTTATGCTCTGCGCTGCAAATCCTGCAGAAAAGCAGCGATAGCAGCGGTTCAGGTGGGCACATTCGGCCGTGATTTCAGCCCCCAAACCTTGTCTTTGCAGGGAGTTGACTTAATCCATCAAACTAGTCATTGTAATTAAGGGGCGTGGAGGGAGGGTGGGGGTGGGGGGTGGCTGGTATTGTGGCTTCCTGATGCGCAGGGGGTTGGAATCAGAGAGGGAGGGGCCAATTAGACCACATTTGTCTATCAGCACACAGGAGCCTGGATAAGCTTTTGGATAAACAATTACACACCTAAAAAACACCTAAAGTGTGGGCCGACACACCACCTGAGGCAGTCTGGAGCGTCTATTGTCAACTGGAAATAAAAACACTTGCACTCACCGGCAGTGAGTCAATTCAGGTGTTAAATTTAGTGCAACTCATCTGTGGCTAAAATACAATAACAAGCATTTAATTAGAGGCATGAGCTGCGCTGTAAATTAATTTGAATGTGCGAACATCCAGTTTTGTTGTGCAGTAAATTACACAGCCATATGGAGTGGCTGAAGACGCCACCAATCACCTCTTGCTGCCACAGACATGATAAGTGCTACAACTTAAGGAGGACGGATAGACAAGCTGAACAGGTCTTATCTCTGGTCTCTCCTGTCTGTATTTGCTCTCCTGGTATTTACTATCAGCTCAGTGCACAGTGGGTGACTTACAGCCCTGCTTCCCAACTGCAAGTTAACACATCAATCATGGCCGGGCGCAAGATTTCACATACAGTGATCATGTGGTGTAAAAAAGGAGAGATTCTCCATAGTGGACACTGTCTAGATTTACAGCTTGTGTGACACTCATATCTCTCTAAGAAGCACGTGCACATACGGCACCTTCTTCACGGTGACCCTTAAACATTGTAAGCTCTGGTGTGTAAAGCCGTATAGTTCAGCTTTAGGAACTCACTGTGTTTTTTCAAATACATCTAACGCATGAATGCGACATGTAAGCGTTTTTCGTATTCTATTAAGAATGAAACTGCTCTGAATTTCTGAAATGAACGCTGCCCATTTTGAATGTCGATTTAATAGGACAGCTGTTAAAACATAGCAGCTCAAGTTTGAATAAATTGACTTGTAGCTTTGATAAATTGCTGCCGCACATTTTTTTTTTTTTTTTTAATTTTGGAGAACGTGAAGAGACAAGTTTTTTGAAGGCGGTTTAACATGTTTTGGATATACATAAAAAAAAAAAAAAATCATATCCAGAAAATAATTGTGTCACAGATAAAAACAAAGAATAAATTAACTCATTTCTTTTAGTTAATCTATATATGGAGCTCACTCAATCAAGCACATAGTTAGAGGTTTATATCGTGGATGGAGTGAGAGAAGTATCACTCACTTGTTGGTCTAAAATAATGTAAGACATCACCTCATCCCTTGGTCTCATATTATATTTCCAATTCTGTCTTAAATCTGCATTCAGATCAGATTAAGTAATGCTTGTTTGTTTCGTAAATACAGTGTTCAATTGAATCCAATTACTGCTGACAGACGCTCAAAGTCTGGGCCACCAACAATGTTTTTAGGTTGTCTGTTATTCTGCATTTAGGAAAAGCCACAGCTAAAATATATGTTGAAATACACCAAGAGAAGAGACAAAACATTTGGTGTAGAAAGCTTTGGGACTAGAAATTACAGCCCTGCAGGCTTTGTGTGTGTGTGTGTGTGTGTGTCTGACCTCTGTATTGTGTGCAAAATCTGAGGCCTTTCCACAGCTCGGTGGCAACATGTTTGACCTCCATGTCTGAAGCACCACTTCACTGGAAGGCTCAGTTGAAGCTACTATCTGATCAGCACTTCAGGCGATGGTTCAGAGGAAATATACATTATGTCTGCACTCTAGCATGATAAAGAATCCAACAACTTCAGAGTTAAAGTTTTACAGAATACTCGAAAATGTTCTCCTTAACCTCAACCTTCTCGTTATATATTACTTATGTAATTTGTGAAAATATTTGCAATTTTTCTGCCTCAGGAGTCTCCATTAAGAGAAATTAATATTTAAAAATGAGTGAAATCTCTGGCTTTGTGACAACACTGCTCTTTTCATTTCATCAGCAGTTCACAGTGCGTTACAGTTGACACAAATTCATTATATGCTGATATATTTATTGCAGATTTGACTTGCTTAACTATTATGAAATATAGATAATGGATTCCTTCAGTATGAAGCTGCACTACCTAATCTGTATCTACTACTGCAAACAAACAACCTGCCCTCCTACGCAGGCTTACGCTTCTTCATGACTCAACTAGTAGGGAAATTGAGAAACCTCCTTCGGAAATCTCATAACAAAAAAATTCCCACTGACCAAAACGAACAAGATGAAATGGTGTAAAAACTCTGCTGTTTAACTATTTTTTGAATATATACACACATCATGCTGACACAGTGAACCCCAATCCACAACAGATCAAACCTGAAAATAGTCCTGCATGTGAAAAAATAAGTGTAGAGACAACCGAGGCTGACAGAGCGAGAGCTGAAGCCCAACCAATTTCGGGCTGAATAGCAGATTTACCAGGCGTTTGTTACATGTGCGAATGAACGGCTCAACAAGCTGAAAAACTTAATACTGCACCTCCAGACCTCCCCCAACCCAACCCCCCCCCCCCCCCTCAGCTTTATAAATTGGTGCCTCCTTTCTCTCTTTAGAGCTGAGGAATTCCAAGAGCTTGCTGAAGCGCAAACAATTGGGAATGTGCCACTCTGACCTTCTTGGAGGTAAAATCGTGATTAAGCATTTCGTCGACGCTCTCGAACCAGACTGAACCACTGTAGTTGAGCAGGAGGGGTGTGACACTGAAAAAATAGGCCTAACAGGGCTTGTAATCTTTCCTGTGATGGAGAGGGAGAGAGATTGGGAGGGTGGGGGTGGGGGGGCTGATGAGTTTATCCACACCAAGCGAGTGATCTCCATGCTTTGATGTCGCCACAGCTCTACGTGCGTGGCTTTGCCCTGCGGTAAAACAGTCCAAGTAATCACAGATTAATAGAGCAGGCTAATCTCATTCACAAAGAGGTCACTACTAGCAGAGAGACGCCCCTCCCCCTGTCCTGCCTGGGCATTGTGGTCCGCTTGTGAAAAGGCAAAAGGACCACAACTAGTCAATCCCCCCCTGAGTACATCTATTAAAGAGATCAGTACTACAGTTCACTTAATCAGACTGTGTGTAGTTTCCCTGTCTGCTAGAGAAGCATTCAATACACAACAAACACTATCTAAACCTCTAAACTGCCCACTTTGCTGAAATCCATATATATATATGCTCACTGATAAAATCAATATACCTAATAACGAAGTTTTCCTTCGGCGAGTAGATCCATATTACTGGTATCATTAGGATCAAGGTCTATGTCTTAGGGTTTCGCCCTTATAAGCTTTTTTCTCAGAAAACATTAACAGCATAATACCTTAAACTGTTGGGGGCATTTTTTGATGAATCAATTTGTCAAAGCTACAACCTGTTTCTGCTATAAGTTGACTGTGAACATTGATTTCTTACCGCTGAAATCAGCTCTGCCCTCCTCTCAGCACAATCTCCTCCTCAATTTGCGAAAGGAACTTAAGACGACAAAAGGTAATAGCTCCAGCACGGCACGCGTCAAGGCAAAGACAAGTTAGGCCTGTTTAAAATGAGGCAGCAAATCTGATTTACTTATTAGCACTCATCCATTGACCTAATGTCCTATGTTTGCAGACGGCCCTCCTTTGTAATCACCAGAGATCTTCCCCTTTTTCCAATTTTAAACCACGATTCCGGCGCAGATTACAAGAAACGTGAAGTGACTGAGTGAATCATTTGTTATGAGACTTGAGAGCTGGCTTTTAATGCTCCATGGAGACTTGTTGTGCTTTGTAAACTCCCAGAGTTTGGCTCACATAGGCCCCTTTATTAGCAGAGATAAGGAACAAATATAAGGGAACGATGTCTTCCTGTCTTTATCCAGAACGTTACAAAGCCTGTTATGCAGCAAATGGTAAACTATCACTCTGTGTTTGTGACAAAGCTGAGAATTTGGAGAGGGCTTTCAGCTCTAAGCAGAAATATCAGCCTGAATCACAGTCAGCAAATCTGTGAGATTTGCCTAAATGAATTATCATTAAAACAACTTTATGCAGAGGACGCTGTATTCATTTCAGCATGAAATTCACCCCACCCTGTGTCCTCTCCACACAGACCTAACCCAGCCCCTCAGTGAGTGGCAGGCACTGACTTGCCTGTCTCTGGTGCTGGATGGCTGACCTGCTGCCGCCATTCTGGCCCCATCATGTGACTCGCTCCCTTACCCCGTCGCTCGGCAACAGCCTTGCTGGATGTCAGGGAGCGGGTCTTGCCCCTGGGGCCCTGTGGGAGTGTCGTTTAAGAGCCATCTCCCTTGGCTGCCAGAGAGGGCTTTCTCTCTGCCTTAACAACCTCCTCGACTGGGGCCTCCGCTCTGAAGAGCTCTGCTGGAGAATGTTTCTGCAGTCGTTCCCACTGGCTCTATCTCTCCTCTCCAAACATTTCTGCATATACAGGTACATAATTGTCCATGAAATGCACTTTAGGATGGTGCCTAAACGCAAGTACTTGCCTTTTTCCAAATAACTACTGTTGCAGGAAATTATTCAGACAGAGAATCAATTGGCAATCTTATCTAAGCCCATAAAGTAGGGTCTGAGATTTGATTTAGGATTAAGTAGATTTAGAACATTTGGTGGTGTAAGTTAATTGCAGGCAGAAAATGAATCCCCTCCTGCGGCTGACACAAGAGTGACATCGCATGATATGAAACCTCATATAACCAAATATAAAACCATGAACTCCATAAATCAGAAACAGCAAAGACAAGTAAAAATTCAAACAAGATGTGGCCCTGACTTTCATGTCCAGGTCGGCTTAAGATGGCTCAGTGGAGAGGCTGAGCACACAGAAGCCATTGCCCAACCCGATTTTTCTTTACGTAACCCAAGACAGGTGAAAACCACAAATCAAAAAGAAAGGACGAAAAAAAAAAAAAAAAACACAAAATATTCCTGTTATCTTCCGAGCTGCTGACAGCATATACATCTTCATTCCCATCCTTCCTCTGCGTGCTTTTTTGCCAGCTTGATAACAACATTGAGCACTATGCATCCATCCCAATAATCTATCACTGTACCAAGATGACGGAGATGTATGAAATCAGGAACTCATCGTCACTGATACAGTAGTTTTTTGTCATGTATGACTAATGGAATATTCTGCCGCATGCACTTTGTCTAAAACTCTGGAGAAGAAAATATAGACGTAGCTGTGTGTGAACATCTCTGACAGTGAGATGTAGCATGAAAAAGAGAGCGACGCTTAATGTTCAGTGAGATTGAAAAAGGAAAAAGTATTTTGCAGTGCCATTAGATAGAGCGATGCTTGGACCATTTATGAATCCAAGAGCAAAAAAATAAAATAAAATAAAATAAAAAATCAACAGCCAACATTTGTCTCTTTTAATCTTTGCAAGAAACTAATAAATAATCAAGTAAAAATGGAAGATATGAATTCAAACATGTGCCAGTGACCATTTGGCATTCTTGAAATGCTGTCCAAAACAGTTTCTTCTCTGGAGTATCAGGATCTTCTGCAGTTTAGTAGCAATGGGTGGGTGTTGTGAAAAGATGCCAAGATTGCAGAGAGGAACTTAGAGCCCAAACAGGCCAACATGGCCAGATGGCCTGAGACGACGGTTGAGAAAACTCTGGTCTTACCTGCTGATTTTGGAGTGAACTTGTCCCTGTTGGCAGCGCAAACTGCCAGGAGTCGGTAACCCAGGTCCAAGTCGAAGCCCTGTTGTGCTGCTACGCGGCTGACCACCTGAAACATGGCGACAGCACTCGGTGAGGTCAGAGCCACATTTTACTGTGGAGATTATGCTTACTGAGGACATAACCACAGTTTATGTAAGATAAAGCAGGTCAGTAATAAAGAACACAGCGTCCAGTTCTTTTTGTCTGAGCCTTGCCTGAAGTTCGATTTTTGATCCCACACCTGCGAAGTGCTGGAGTGTGTTTCCTTTTGGAGGTTTTATTAACTCAGTCATTGTCTTTGGTATCTTTCTGTTTCTAATGAGATAAAGGTCACGGAAATGCCAGTTCGAGCAACAGTTAAGTGATGGTGCTAACTGTTAGTAATCATCCAAGGCTGCTCTGTATTTTAAATGTGATAATTCATTTATTCATGGGTATTTCCAGAGAATGTTTTTTTTTTTCTTTTCTAGAGTTACCCAGGGAAGCTAAAGGAAATAAGTGTAGCAGGGTGGATTAATCTAAACTAATCTTTCTTTTCAAGTCTTCCCAAAAAGACCCATCAGACAACTTTAGCTAATGCAAAACATTGATAGTGTTCTAACAAGAACCAGGAGAAATGAGCACATCACTCCTTTTTCTTAAACTCTCACAGTGGCAACCAGTTAACTTACAGAATGGATCTTAATGGGCTGCTGCTCGATGATAAATCACACTGTTCTCCTCAGCTTGAGGAATATAGATCCTGGAAGGCTCTTGGATCTTTGGGAACCTCGAGTCTGAAGATGCTTTTAGTTACTATGCTGCACACAGATGGAACCAACTTCCTGATAAACTCTGGTTTCTCTGCTGCAGTTTTATTTCCGTCACTGGATTTGCAGCAACTTAAAATTTATCGACAGCACAGTAACAGTTTCTGGTCTACTTTTATGTTCTTTTTACTGAATGGAATTAACTTTTATATTGTCTTATTTCATTTTATTCAGCTACTTGCGACGTACAACCTAAAGCGTATAAAAAAACCCACATTATTCAATGTATATTTTAGAAAATACAACAGAAAACCCTGTAATAAAGAAAGTACAATTAATTAAAAAAATTCCCAGAGTAGCTCCTCAATTATTTTAATCCCATGGACGAATATTTCACCAAATGTCATTACATTCTGTAATCTAATTGTGAGATATCTTGATGACTAATAGGGAAAAAAATGAAAGACATATAGTTGATTGTACAGATTATTTAAAAGAATCGCATACAGCCCCATTCCAGATATAACACATCAGAGGACTGAATATTTTGTCTTGATGTTTTCCCACACTCTGCCTGTTACATAAGGCTAAAGTTTGGCAGCACCAAATATTCAGTTGAATTTAAGGGATAAAGCCGCAAAACGTTTATCAGTTCCATATGAGCCATTGGACAGCAAGATGAGAAGAAAATGTGGCCTCTAGTGCATCGATGCCCACTGAGAGGAAACATTAAGGGAAACATCCACATGCCATGGGAGGCGATGTAAATCACCCTTATGTGGAACACCCTGCTTTGATTTACCATTGCCATTATCAGCTCAAAGAGCCCGGCTGAAATTATTTAGACCTTCAGGACATACTAAGGCTTGTGTGGACCACACTGGCCTCACTAAAGACAGATTCTTCTCCCTGCATGGTTTTTCATAGCTGCGATCCTGCTGTCACACTCTGAAGTTCAAGACAAGCCCCGAGGTACTACAGCCGAACACTGCTGCCTGCACCATATCATTATCTTCTATAAGTATAGTCTTGACATAACACCAAAACAGTGTGCGTATATCGGGTCTTTATTTATAGGAATTGCCCATTAAGAAGAAGATATACGAGCATAGGCTGCCTAATTAGAATCTAAACTTGTGAGGGACATTTTGCTAAATGGTAATTCTAGTGTAAGAAGTTACAACAAGTAGTTCTAATTTCAGGACTGAAATTGCACACAGC
This sequence comes from Echeneis naucrates, assembly GCF_900963305.1. Classification (NCBI taxonomy): domain Eukaryota; kingdom Metazoa; phylum Chordata; class Actinopteri; order Carangiformes; family Echeneidae; genus Echeneis; species Echeneis naucrates. The sequence goes on along the minus strand of NC_042529.1, from coordinate 6,147,372 downwards.
CAGTGGAGTGGTGGATTGTCTACTTTAAGGCAAACATCAGCTATTACAATATAAATCTTATTTACTTGAAAAGGCCAATCAACTGAATGTCCACTCATCTGGTAAAAAAAACCAACTATTTTTTTCAGTGAGTTGGAAAAAAATCAAATTTACTTGTAACCCCCACCCAAAAAAAAAAAAAAAGCAAGGACAAGGTTTGGTAAGGTTTAGCCTAAAAAGTGGATTACAAAAGGGGTGCCAGTGGCATAGTAGGTAGAGTGTGCAGCCCGTGAACAGGAGGCCCTAAGGTCCTCACTGGTTCGGTTCGAGCCAGTGTCATTTGCTTCTTACACTCCCATATTTTCTGTAACTCTTCAAGCTGTTGTAACTAATAAAGCCTGAAAAAATATAACTTAAAACAAAACAAAACAAAAAACTGGGTCCAAATGAAATCCTGCCACCTTGTCATTATTAAATCTACAGCCGTGCTTTCAGGATTGTGAGGAGGTACTTCGGCTCAGCAATGCTTTGAGCTTAACACAATGTCAGTATTCCAACACGCTCACAATAAAAATGCAAAGCAGTGTACATTCAAAACTGACACCATTAGCTGCGCAACTACCACGGCTACAAAAAAGAAACTCTCTGTACTACTTCCCTTTGTCTAATTATAACACTTAATTCAGAGTTACTAACAAAATTAACACTTTCACTGACCTCTTTACAGCTACTGGTCAGAGGCGTTACTAGAAACATTTTGGCAATTTTGTCTTTTCGTGTCTGTAAAATTGGGATTTTTTTTCCCCCCAAACCGTGGTCAGGATTCACTCATGTAGGTCACAATTTAAAAACCGGTAGGCCGTTTTTGCAGTCTGGATATCACAGTACAGTAAACTGTTTTGTTTGGTATGAAAGCAAGTTTCTCTTGATTACACAATATTTAATAGTTTGTAGTAGATGATTTTTGTTTTTGCACCGCAACCACCTGCGTATTATCATCAAATGCCAATGCTGAGGCGGAACAGAGACACCGACATGGAGGCAACAGGGTGAAGTGTTTACTATTACAGTCTGAGAGCAGGTAATTTCACAATCTCATCAGATTCTCTGTGCTTGCTCCCAGTGTGGCTCATGCTAAGGTCTATACAACCCATAAACTAAAAGGAAAAGCACTGAGATTTTCATGGCAGGAAACAAATTGAATTGACAAAATAGAAGAAAAGTCACCTGCTGCTGCACATTAAAGCAGTAACACAATTACTTGAATGGAGGGATGTGTCACTGCGGCTTCACTGAGATGCTCAAGTACAAATCTCCTGGGTTTCCTTTTCTCGCCGTAGCTGCGATTGCTCTGTGAGGTTACAAATTGCAGCCAACAGGAGCTATATGTATCTCTTATCTACTGCTGAAGGCAATGTGGAAATGAGCATGTTAAGTATGGCCCAAGGTGACAGGTGAGTGACACATCCACAGACCAGCTTTTGTTCTGCTGACTGTGTACTTGGCCCAAAATGGAGAATAATTCCTCCATTTAGCCCCTTTCCCTTCTGCAATCACACAGAATAATGTGATGAAATTTGTTGCGAGGAATAACACTTAAAAAACAAAACCAATAACCAAAGAACTAAGAGCTACCTCACCCCACAATTATACAGCTTAAAAAAGTGTCAGTGTGCTCTTTTAGTCTTTTGGATTTTTTCACAGTGTGAGTGAAGGTTGGTAATGGCGACAAAAGAAAACAGCTAACCTCCCTTGCAACACAGCTGTGTGAGTTGTGTCCCAGTTGGTTGGCTTTCCTTTCTGTGTTTACAGTACGCATCTCAAATGTCATGGGATACAAATTATTTGATTAATCAAAAGCACACAGATATTCATGTAGGAAAACTACAGGGCAAGAAACTGTTTATTCTCATAAGCACTGATTGCTTTGTGGTTTGAGGATGCTATTGCACGCTGTCCTTTTCCTGTTCCAGTGGGCTGACTTCATTAGCCGCGGCACAAACTGTCAGAAGTCACTAAAAGGTCGATAAAACTCACAACGGTTCAAATGTTTTTTATTGTTCGGTGACCTCGGTGAAGATCAGCCAGCTAAACATTAGTTCTCGTGTGTCCCTGGGGAGTTACGGAAAGAGCCACTGCAGCAGTTGTCTTTGCAGCCCTCTCCTTGTCCTTGAACCTTTTAATATGAAGCAGCAAAGGGGGGGTGAGAGGGTCTTGACTGGAAACTTACCGTTAGGCATCCCATCAGGCTTTGCTCGAAGGGACGCTGGAAGGCTCGGGGATCGCCACACCAGTCCAGCAGCTCAGTTGCTGCTGTTTGGAAATTTGCTGGATTTTGTAAGTGCTGGGGGAAAAAAAGGGCAAAGATTAGGTCCAGAAATATTCAAAGGTCACAGCTAAACTGCGTACAGTTCTTATGAGGAACATAATAAGTGACTGATTGACTTATTTACTGCAGATAAAGCGTTAGCAGAACAAACCAAGATGAGAAAGCACTGGATAATTGGGTTGCATGTTATTTTATCATAAAACCAAACCAATCCACCACACTTTCAAAATCTAAGCAATCCAAGCAACAGGATAACAGAACTTGCTTTGGCACTGGCCTGCTCGAATGACATCTTCAACATGGTGATTTCATGGCCACTGCAGTTATTAAATGCTGGTAACAATGCTCCATTAACTACAGTTTAAATATCAAATAGGTAGGCATCAATTTCCTTTAAGGTTTTAAACCTGCTCTTATGAACCTCGAGTATCACACTCCTACATCCACAATGTCACGGTGTACAGCCAAAAGATCTGGAGGACGGGGATGAACGGCCTACTTTGTTTTGTTGACTCCCTGAATCCGCTTAAGAGACAATAAACAAACAAATGCATGGCGATAAAAAAGATCGACTGTCACCAACAGCATGATGAATAATTAAACACACCCAGACTGTCTTAAAAGAAAACAGCATTTTGAAATAATTTTGCCTATCACCCTGAAGATTGCTTGTGCGGTAACGGTAATGTTACCGCACAAGCTGCACATCTGCAGCTAAACTGGGATGAAGGGGTAACCAGCCCCTTTGAGACACCTCACTCCCCCCAGGTTTGTGTAACACAGCCTTCTCACTAAGAGCAATAAATCTCCTTGTGTGGCTGCATGAATAGCCAAGTAAACACTTATTTCACCAGCCGGCCCTGAGCTGTGCTGTGACTTTATCTGACAACAGGCTCCTTGACCTACAGGCACCCCTTTATGGCATTCATTCCCCAACTGGAGCCAGCATGGACCTCTCTGGGTTACCACAACGGACTCTGCATAGGTCATTGATCTGCTCTAAAAGCTTTTCAAACTTCAATATGAATTTTATACATAGAAGAGCAGACTGACTACCTCCACTCTGGAGTAATCTGTTGCCTTTGGAGAGATTATGCACACAAGCCTTTGTAGTGCACTTGTACAAACCAGGCACAAATGGGCTCCCACTCCATGGCATCAAAGCTAAATAGAGAGGTTTGTCAGCCTTCTTAACACATCTGTGTGCTTTGATTTCACTGTCAGGGAATAAAGGAGAAGAGGAAGTGACAGCTGTACAGTCACTGCCTCGCAGTGCTTTTTTCTCGTTTGCTCTTTAGGGGGCAGCAGAGGTCAGGATTTAGCAAGGCAGCTTTCATACCAATTTACAAAGCGAGCATTTGACAAGGGCTGGATGAAACCATTCCTGTTTATTTTATTCTCTGTCCGAGCTCTGTTCCTCACTCGCTAACATGTCTTTGTTGGGGGAGACTGAGATGAGACGCGGTGGGGGATGCGAAGCATGTTAATTCTAATGGTGGCTAAAGTCTCCTGGAGAAACACACACATCCACAGCTGCTAAATTTAGATTAGTCTGGAAGCTCAACACAACACACACAATCAGTACACCAAGGATGGAGAAGGGGGAGGAAAAGGGGAAGGAGGGAGAATAAATAGAAGAGAGAGAGAGAGAGAGAGAGAGAGAGAGAGAGAGAGAGAAAAAGGACGCCACCACCACTCAGACTTGAAGTGATTACTGTTCTTTGCACTTAGAACAATTGGTCCCACCAGTGTGGCTGTCACAGGGAGAGCTTGGCACTGCCACACCACAGATGTTCTCCTTTCTCTGGCCAAAACCCACCAATCAAACCTAAACTAGTAGCCAAGAGACACCCCCCCACCACCCCATCCACGTCCCCTGGGTGGGAATGATCTTCCAACATTTACACTCCAGTTAAAGCTCGGCTCAGTTCGAGGGGAAACAAAGAAGGACAGGACTCGCGGTCAGATACAATCATCCTCTGTATTCACGTCTGAAAACAACTTGATCTGCACATCTGCTGCTAAACCGAATGTGACAACGAACGCTATCTGGCAAAGGCTCCCTTTCCTTTAGAAAAAAATCACAGCTTTTGGTTTTTCTGCTGCTGCTCTACATTTGCCGACGCCCCAGAGCAATGAAAACATATTAATGGAGGCAATTAAACCTGGAAAGAACACATGGGCAGATGAAGAGGAAGAAGAAGAAGGAAAAAAAAAACCCAACAACAACCACCCAAATCCATAGTTGTTTGTTTGTCTTCCAGTTCATCTTGAAATATTGACACACTATGAGGAAGTGCTCCTGCAGTGAAAGGAGAGTTCATAGTTTGCGCCAAATCCCCGAACATATCAGCTAGTGGAGAGTCTGACAGAAAACCGGCATCCCCGCGGTGAGAGGAAAAATACTGTCTCTGAAATAAATACCAGCAGTATCACAGAACCCATCTTCCCTGAAGTGTTCACGGCGGTGCAATTCTGGGACGCTAGAAGAAAACAAACTGCCACCGAGACACTGTGTGTCAGGGGGTGAAATCAGATAACAGCTTTTATGTATCACTTGATAACATCTTTGTTTGTTTGGAGGTTAAACAATTGAACGTATTTATTTTTCTGGATCACTTTTTAAAAGTTACACATATGTTCCCTTAAGACGTGACAGTCACATGTTTCTGAAGCAGAAGGTGAGATCATACATTTATTTATTTAATTTTTTTTGTTTATGAAATTCAAAAGCCCAAAAATGCTCATTTTGCAATCATATAAGACTTCAAAAAACAGCAAATCCTCCCCTTTTGAGAGCCTTTTTTTGCATTTGGTTTATAAATTACTGAAAGTATTAACGCCTGTTGATAATCAATGAATTCCCTGATCAATTTTTTAAACATACTTCAGATGTAAACACGGCATCTGATGGATTCTGATGGCCTGAGGTGAAGAATCACTGGTATTACAGTTCCACAAGTGAGCTTGGGTATTGTTGAAAAAAAAATATATATATATATCACATGACTGCAATTTAACAAGATGGCCATTTAAAAATTACCACTGTAAAGATTTCGGATTTAACTTTCAACCCATGATTCAATCAGGCCGATGGATTCCAATTTCCTCCACTTTATCATTGTGCTCAGCAGTAATTTATCATTTGAGCAACAAAATCAATTTGTTCCCCTGTCCGCAGCACCGGCTGGGAGTATTCAGACAGACATGTCACATCTCCCAGAAAACAACAACACAATGGAGGAACCTTCATTTATATTCCTGCTCTACGTCCATAGATGCCTTTGAGATGCCAAATTTCAGCATGTGCACACTTTCAATTAAAGCAAACAGCTGGATTGGTTTACAATATTTTCTTAATTATTTTAATAGCTTAGATATTGGACAATGGGGAGCAGGGGGAGAAGATAGTGAGTTAATTGTTCTGATCTCCCCTGATGATCATCTTTGTGTGCAGGGAGGAGAATAGACGGCCGGCTGAATGGGCTCACTGCTAGTCTAATTGGCAGGACATAAATGGTATTTATTATGCGGGTCTTCCAAACCCTGATTGTCTGCGGCACAAAGCTGCCTCTATTAGCAGGGTGCTGGCTCTTACTGGTTGGTTTGAAATGACCCGACGCTTAACCATTTATTAGAAGGACCGGAGGCCCCTGTGTATGCCATGGATCTTTCTAATTGGCATGTTTACCCATGTGCTGCTCCCCCGGCCGCTAACATTGGAACGTGTTTGTTTGAATTTTTCCATTTTGGGGTTAACCCATTCAACCCCCGCACACATTTGAATTGTGTAAACTCTTGTACTGCTCTTCTTTTGACATAATTTGGAGCTACCGGCAATAAAATGCATTCATAAGATATAAATCCGCCTTCAATATAACTAATGGAGAAGATATTGAATCTTTTATATCCTGCTGTGAAGGAGATAACCAGAGGATGGGGACTGTTTACCTCTCTCTACCTTATTACTTAAGAACATCAAAGTAGGACTCTGCACACACAGGCTTCCCTCTGTTTGTTCCCTAAATACTTGGCCTGTCTCTCTATCTGCCTCACCTTGTCTCTTTCTCGGTAATAGCTGGGAAATCCCTGCCAAGGGTAAACCAATTTGCCACGTCCACACTTGCTTCTCAGTGCAAGCCCCGTACACTTTCCCAAAGGCCTTCCGATGTACTTTTCAGGAGATGGACCTCAGCACAGAGCCCAGAAACAAAACGGGCCCTCAGTTGGGAGAAGAGATCAAAAGGAGGTCCCTGTTGCCCAGGGTTACGCAAGTATGCCTGTTTAATTCTGCTGGAGATTCGTCCCGCTGTAAATGGCGGAGAGAGGAGAACAAAAGGACTCACTGGGAGTCAGCAGCGGTGGGGGGTGACGATGGGGGAGGCAGGGGAGCCTCTGCTCTTTGACTCCAGTCAGAAACCTGAGTCACAACACAGGCTTGATGATCGGACCAAACTGATTACTCAAACAGGAAGATGCAGAATGTGACCGCCACTTTCCTGCTTCTTTATTTCAACAGCCAGTGAAACGAATTGCATTGTTCAGAAAATTCAACTAATGTCAATAAGGACAATAAGACTTTTTTAGCTTGATGGTCTGAGTTGGGATGTCTGATTCATCAACCTGAGGAGTTGTCATCCCCCCCCCCCCGCTGATGACACAAACTAAATTTAAAAGAGGAAATCACCAAAATGAGGATTGCACACTGAGATTTATAAGCCTATGTAGCAGTTAAATTAAGATTGTTTAGGCACTAAAGTTCAGTCTGTCGTGGAGACTCTTCAGCATGCATCCAATTAACCTACACGTCTGCTGCTCTGCTACTTCTGTGGCTCATATTGTGTTTTTCCATGTCCACATCTCCACCCAGCATCCACATGTAAGCTCGGTGTCTATGTTTTGCTCAGGGTAAAGTTATTATCATCACTCCCCCACTGATGTGCAGATTTTCAACAAGCCTTGAGGCTGCACAGCAACAATGCATATAATCTATATTTAAATACCAGCACATCCCACGTATGATTGACTTTAGTCAATCCTGCTATCATTTTTACAATCTTCCAAAGTACTTTCTATTCAGTATTAGTCGAGATCGATCATTGGTTTGTTAATCCATAAACAGTACTTGAACAATGTACTGTGGCTGCTCCAGGTGAGTGTGACGGAGCATTGCTCTTTTTGGCAGTTCAAACTATATCAGTGAATCTATAATTGCTCTACAGGGAAACTTTATACTGTATGTGTGGCACTGGGGATTTCCCTGCTCTCCAACCAATTGAATGGTATTATCTTCTTCAATGTTGCAGGATTTTCTTTTCAGAAAACACTCTCTCTTGCTGTTGTAAAAATGTCTTCAAATCTTCAAACCACAGCGCTACTCTTTATCGGGACAGATTAATACAACGGAGGGAGATTTCCCTCCTCAAGTCTTTCAAAGGTGTCGTGAAAGGAAGAAATCAAGATTTCGATGCATTCCGTCACTTTATACTTGTACAGCATGTGTACCATGTCACATGTAATAGGTATCAAAATTTCACCGGATGGCACTTGTATGTCAAGCTCTCACGTAATGTGGTAAATACAAACGCTTAATATTTGACAAAATGCTTAATCAAAACACTCCGTCTCACCTGTTTGATACACTGCAGACGGTCATTGGTCTGCTGTATGTGTCTGTCCATCGACGGAATAGAGTTCATGTTGATTGTCCCTCTTTGGCCTCTACCTGCCAGCCATTAAACCGGAGCGTTCTGCAACAGAAACACAGACACATGTTAAAGCTTGCCTCTGCCCAGAGAAGCTGCCAATCCCATCACCAACATATTGCAGTTTAGTGTGTGCGTGTGTGTGTGTGTGTGTGTGTGTGTGTGTGTGTGTGGTGTGAGCTGAGCAAGGAGATATTGATTTGGCAGGTGACAAGCACCTCAAGAGAGTCCAAAGGATGACATTTCACTCAGCTCCTCTGACACCCTTAACAAGCCCTGGCGGTTGCCCTCAACGCTGCCACACACCTTCGGAGAAGACACACCAAACAGCTTAGAGGAGATGTCTGACCACGTTTGAAGCACCTCGGGGTGAAAATGAACAGAGATGGAGGGACACGTGTTGTGTTGAGCCTCACAGGCTGTCAGCATTACCTCAGAAAACTGCATGAAAGCCTTCCATCAGGGCCTGTGAGAACATTAACTTGGCATGCGGTTCTCTGTTTACATTACTGAGCCATTATATAATCTTTGGTTAACAATTATCTGTACCCTTGGCCCAGACATGCTCTACATTTCATTTCACCCCCCCCCCTCAACTGCTCTCAAGCAACATAAGAGTTCCTCTAACAAAAGCCCTAACAGCACACTATTGATTTTGGAGCAGCAGCTTATGGAAAACCTCTTTCTCTCGTTCTCTTTCTTTTTTCCAGGGGAATAATTTTTCATGGAAGGCAAACAATGGGGCAGTGGTGTGACACGCTACATAACATTATTACAAGTTAAAAAGTATTACAAGCTACATTAAAGGTTATCAATTCTGCCTGTGGGGGCCTGATTTAATGTTGCATTCAACGTCAAATAAATATCAAACTCGGGGTGTTAGCTATAACTCATGGTGACCTGCAGCTTCAAGTGGAGGGTTGAGTGAATTAATAAGCACGTACTATATGGGTGGCGGTTTGAAACGTTCCCCTGCATCTTCACCCGTTGTCTCTCCGTCACGCTGCCCCTTTCAATCTTCCCCTCTTGCTACTGCAGGGGCATCTCTTCCTGTGGCGCATCATCTCTCTCAAACACTCGCGTCCCCGACTCCACCATCACTCAGGCCCCTCCCATCCCCCCAACGCCATCTTTCTCCATTACCATCACACAGTGAGAAATTTCACTGCACAAAGTACCGGTGAGATGAGGGAGCGAGCGGAAGAGAGAGAGGAGGCAGCATGCTGCACCACACTGATAATACTCACTTAGGGGTCTCTAGCTGGATTTAACGGCAGGGCCAGTAATCTACTCCACTAGACAGCTAAAGAGCTTTTATGCTACCTACTGGAGTTGCTCATGCCTGTACTTGAGAGGAGAGAGGGGCACACTAGTGCGTTCCTCTCCATAAATTAGAAACCTCATAATGAAAAGAGACATCAGAAGAGTTTTTCCACTCTGTTTCTCTCTGCGGATGACGAGTACTTGTTTGTTGGTGATTTTGAAGTCTCACATAGCCAAACTTTTGAAAGTTCATGAAAAATATTTACTTTTCTTAAGTTCACAGGGCTACAATTTCCTGACCAGAAGCCAAAAATGGTAGTTGACTGCATTTGAACATGGAAAGAGAAACAGAACATAGAAATATAAACTTTTGCTTGTCAATATTTGCACTGAAGTCTCATATTTTATGTCCACGCAGTGACCTTTTAAGGTTGCTGCTCCAACGCCCAACCAGTCCGCTCTCTCCGTGCCAGCTGACACTGAGCTGATCCTTGGCAAGAGTGGCCCCGTACCATCATGCCCCTCTGCCACCAGCAGGTGTCTCCCTGGCCCTTCAAAGGCCTGGCTAGTGGCACAAAGAAGGAGGAGCGGTGTTGCTTTAAGCCTTTACAAGCTCTACAAATCCTCAGCTGCTGCTTCCTAACAGGGCCCACTCAGCCCGGCACTGCCTGTCTGACCTTGTGGTTATTGATGAGCGAGTCAACCTGCTCTCTCCGTCTCTCTTCCCTCCTGCCCTTCCCTTTGCTCTCTCTCCCTCTTTTCTCTCTCTCCGTCATTTCTCTTACCTCCAACAGTGAGTTAAAATAAGGGGAGAGAAAGAGGCTAGGCAGCCATTCAACAGCCCTGCTTTTTTCTGTTAAACACACACGACGGCACAATATTTCTGCCCTCCATGCACACTGTCTACTTGTATATTTTTCCTCTCTGCGATCATAAAAAAAAAAAAAAAAAAAAAGAAGAAGAATGCCATAGTTGGGGAATAATTTAATTTTCAGACATTCACTTGCTCTCATTAAGCACTAGTTCTTTGTTATATCTTTAATGACTAACAAGAGCCAAATTAAAAATTAAACCAGAGATGCTGTGGCGATATGACAACAGATGCAATTATGAGCCTGCCCCTATTTACTTACTCTTTTTTGTATCTTACAGATGTTATCATTTATTATTTTCTCTGAGCCATTACCCTATGTGAACTTATTTGCCTTGATTCAGCTAGTTACACCAGAAATCCTGCTGCATGCATTTTTGAGTGTGTGAGGAGGGAAATCAGTGCAGATACACGCGTTACTTGAGCTTAATTTACTGCAAATTGCACGGCAGGCGTTACACAACAAGTTGAGAGCTGTGGATTCCTGCACAACAAAAGACACATGGGGGAGTAGAGGTGGGAGAGGAGGAGAGAGACCCGCTTCCCTCCCTATTCAAGGGGGAGCTAAAATATATGTATTGAGTGGGAGCTGTAATAAAACGAAACGGGTGAGGAGATGCAGGCTGGGAACAAATATGAAAGGCAGTGGAGTATGGCGGCAAGGCGATGGAGCACCACCAGAGGATTGGATGAAATTATCTCTTTATAATCAGGGGGCTTCTGCATGGCTGCCTCCTCCATTGCCCAGTGACAGATGAGGCCTACCTCTTCAAATGGGCTTTTCACAGTGCTATCAGCCCAGCTCTGGGGTAAAACAATGTTTTTCTTCCCCCCCTCCGTACCACCACTTTAAAATCTTTGTTTCCACGTGGCACCCTGCGGAGAGCAGGACCGACTCCCATCAGGCGAGGGTCCATGTTTGTCTCATTACGTGATCATGTTACATAAGTTTACCTTGACAAAAGCTGCAGATTTGATTTGATGACAAAACAGTGCCACAGCAGGGACGGTGAAGATGGTGACACTAAGTAATGCAGAGCATTATCTGCATAAGAGGGAAAGCTATTTGAACTGTCACAATTGCACAGTTTGGAATATAAACATTATTTCAGACACTCAAAGCCCAGCCCCGCATCTTCAAAGAGAGCTCCTAGCCTGTTGATGCAATGTAGACGAGTTATGTGCCTCTGCTCTGCAGGATAAAAACAGTCTGAGGGGGGAGAAGAGTACACAATGATTAGCTTTATCCCACCATCACAGCAGAACAAATGGATCATGAACCCTTGCCGCTTTACACAGTCTCTCAGCTGAGCTGTCAAGGCGCAGGGAAGTGGTAAACACATTTAATTTATTCATATAAATGGCTTGTGAACCAAAACAGTCAGGCTACTCTGGGGCCGGGCACTGCTGTTTTCACTTTATTACATCTTGGCGCTTACTTTTGTAGTTTCGGTCATTGGTAATATTAGCCCTTTGCTTGGCACTGTGACTGCCAACATCTGGGAACATGGCAACAACGGCACAAGTCCAACAGGGGAAAAGCGTAGTAACAGACAGTCACACTATCAAGTGCTTTATGTGGAGGTGAAATCGAACGTCAGTGCGCCAACAGCGTGAGTAGGAGTGATTAATTTAACAGGGAACTGGTGCACTTGATCAACTAAGGTGAGCGCAGCGAGCAAGGACGTCGGTTTGTTGTTGGTCAGCGGTTGACACAAGACAGCTTGAGTAATAATTTTACCATTTCACTGTAGACTGGCTAAAGTTAAAGCTGTGTGGTATCGGAGCGCTCTTCTGTCTGGACGCATTGGATTTTTTTTATGCGGCAGTACTTCAATCATGGATCTGAGCTGACACGCTCCAATATATTCAGTGTTAAATCATTCAACAAAATGTCTACTCAATTTACCCCACTGAAAAATGCAGTTTCTGTGAAAATGCTAAAGTTTCAAAATTTCTTCTACTTTGCTGTTGTTCACAAAGTTTCCACCACATCACACTAAATTGTGTGGGATTGACCGGAAAATCAGTCTCACTCTCACAAAAATCAGATTTCAGGTGAACACAAACTTTGCCCCTTTTGGCAGCTAAATGTGGAAACAGCCTTCAGCTGTTAAACATCCAAGTGATGTAACAATAAGCTTTTCTTTCTGAGAGGAGTGGACTTTGAATAAATCCAACTTGGTGGCTGCAAGACTTGAAAGGCAGCAAGCTGTGCTGGCAAGCCCAGACCACACACACACACACACACACACACACACACACACACACACACACAGATCTTCTCACCTTCCCTTCAGTGCTGGACTGGCATCATGATACCATAACAACACTCTCAATCACTCCTAATGTGCTTTACAACAACACTACAGGCAGGGTGTTACACCTCAACAGAGCTGTGTGAAACATCCCCCTCAACACAGACACACCCACACACATAAAGACACTTCACTAATCGAAAGCTTAAAGTACTGCTGACACTATTAAAAAGGAACAAGGTGGCCTGAGTGAACAAATCAGCATCACTCTTGCACCTTGTGAAGACACATGATGCGAGATGCGCTGCTCAAGGTGATCGTCCCCCCGCATGTCGTCTATTGTAGGTGAATTAGGCAATAAAAGACTAATCTGCACCATCATTGGCTTGAGCTCGCCTGTTTGCAGCACTTGCTTAAGGGCGAGGGGAGCAGGAAGGGGAGGTAGAGGGGGAGGAAGCATCTCTTTACCCTCATGATTTTAATGAGCTTTGATTCCAAGATATGTCTTGTTTTCTTCCGACTGTCGGCCGAGGCCTGCGTGAAAGCTCCCCTTTAATTATCTCACCATTGTAGAGACGCCCTTTTCTTGCACTGAGGGAGGGGTGTTTAGTTTGGAGAGGGCAGCTCTAGGACTCCAGGTGTCTGCCTGGTTCTCTGCCTGGTAAGTGGCCAGACAGGCAGCGAGGACAAAGCTGTGTTTGTTCGACAGAGGAAAAAGCAGAAAGGATGGAAATGTGTACGAATCGGCAGCGCTTCCATTGTTGCTTTACAGAATGTGCCATAATCCCCGGCAGGCTCCATCCAGAGCTGGCACCGAGGATAATATGAGCTGCCTCCTGCCTGTCCCACCTCCCTGCTCTACCTCCCCTCCCCTCATCCCCTCTCCATCACCTCCTCATCCCTGCCCCCATTTCTCTGCTGCACACACATATTGACGCACAGCCACTCAAGTACACACACACACACACACACACAGGCTCTCTCCCTCTCACACCTCCCCACATGGCTCCTTAACAGGCTTGGGAATGGATTTCTTTTATTTAATGTGGTTTGGTCTGCAGCTCCAGCAGCAACCATGAGCGAGGGCAGGCTTGCAGTTGTCACACACACACACACACAAGGAGCCCTGCTGTGTTGGTTGCTGTTCACTGATCTCTCCCTTTTCCCCTCTGTCTTTCTCCATCTCCCACTCTCCCTCTAACTCACTCCACTCTCTCTCTCTAACGCAGACTCACATTCACTCCCTCTCTCCCTCCCTCCCTCCCTCCCCTCTCTGCCCTTTTTTTCATGACAGCTCACATAAGCAAGCCTCCTGGATTCCTACGGGAGCCCCACGTTCAGTACACAGAGATTGTTCAGCCATCAGGCACATCTGCAGCGTGATTAGAAAAGCAAAGGGAGCATGGTGGTGGGGGCAGGAGAAGAGCGGGGTGGTTGCTGACACCCCCACCACTACCACTAACACCGCCCCCCTCCACAAAGCAGCAGCGGCAGAAGAAGAAAACAGAGGGCCGGGAATCATAGAGGGGCCTAAGCAATATCTCCTCTCTAACCAAGTGTAACGTTTCACCAAGTCTCAGAGGCCGACTGCCGACTGCGATACAAAAAAAAAAAAGAAAGAAAGAAAGGGGGACAAAGGCAGATTGGGGCCAGTCTCTCTTCACAGCCAAGCCTTGATCCACCCTCTGACTCGCCTGGCTCCCGGGGCAAGCAACGGGAGGGGAGATGGTCCTCACCACACGCAATCATGAGGCGCATCATGGTAGTTTTTCACCATCTCCTGTTCGCCCTCTACCACCTCCTCCAAACAGCTACTCTTTTAATTTCCTTCCAGCCTTACGCTAATAGCAGGGGAGGAAGAAAGGGAAGGGGGTGGGGTCAATTCCCCGGAGCTGCTTGAGGCAGCACAGATGAGCCACATGACTGTGTGTCGCCTCCACCAAAGAGCAGCATGGAGCTAACAGCTAGCCAGCAAGCCTGACACTCCCCATGCCAGCCTGCGGTGCTCTTCTATCAGCCTCACTGCTCACTGCCAAGCTCCTCTCTCTCCTTCTCTGTCTCCCCCTCTCTCTCTCTCTCTCTCTATCCTCTGCAATCCTCCAGGAATTTTTGGAGGCATGTGATGATAGTGATGAAACCAGCGAGCCAAAGTGTAAACCTGCAGCTATTGTTGCGATATGAAGTGAATTCACACTCAATATCTCACAAAGAAAGCCGTCACCACTTTCCCCAGCCCCGCGAAGCACTTTGTCTTAAAAATTGCCTTTGATTGTGAGCACAGAGGAAAAGTCAAAGCAGCATTTTATTTCCATCCCGGTGAGCGATATTGTTGCTGTCTATGTGCCGACAATGCTTCAGACAACTTGTGAGTGAGTATTTTTCCTTTTTTTTTTTTTTTTTTTTTTACCCCCCCCCCCTTTCTTTTTTTTCCCCCTGCCAGTCTCCTGGTTTATTATGCATTCAGCTCATGTGTCCCTCCTGTGAGTGGCTGTTCATTTTCCACATACCATGCTTAATCCGGCCAGCTAAAACTTTGAAATAGCGGGAGCCACAGATGCAGCCGCTACCCAGGAGGAGCCATTATGAGGTCTGGGAGAGAGAGACTGATAGCACTGGGGGGAGGAGTGACAGGCAAGCAGCAAGATACATGGGAAGGAATTCAAAGAAGGCTGAGAGCAGAACACGAGGGTGGTGCATGTTTGTGCGCTCACCACCTTCTAAGTGTGTGTCGGCAGCGGTGATAAGTTAGTGGTGGTTGTGGGTGTTAGCTTGCTTGCGTGTCTGTGTGTGCTTGATGGGGTTGCTGGTGTGGCCAGAGAGATGGAGGTCCTCCTTCTCTCCATTGTGCCAGTGACCTTTGGCCTTTTGTGACTTGGAGTGAATGGGAGGAGAGAGTGAGGTTGAGACACTTTAAATAGTGCATGAGCTCAACCTGCCCAGACATTGATGGACAGCAGCAACATGAGCTTTTTCTGTCTCGCCCAAGAAGCCGCCAAAGACCATGAAGCATGAAAGACCTTGCGATGACCCCACTCCCGCTTAAAATTTCTCATACACAGAGGTTCTGTATGTTGGCCACACCTATGATCATTTCCATTATCAATTCGTCTATTGGTTTTCAAACAAATCCATTCATTATTGTCCTTATGATGTCAAAAATCTGCGAAACGTAGCAATTACAAGTAGCCAAAGCCAAAGGCTGCATCTTAAAATTGCACGTCTTGTTACACAGAGCAATAATTTACAGTGGTAGAAAAGAAAGCACCAAATCCTCAAATTTAGGAGGGTGAAACAATCAATAGTCCAATTTTTTGCCTGGTAAATTTTCTACGATTCTGTAATTACTTTTTACACAAGCCTATTCTAACCTTATTCATCTCATTTTCCAACATAATTACAGGGTATTTGTTTTTACAAATTGGTACCCTGACTGCTGCTATTTAGTCACTTTTGCATTCTACCTTTTATTTGGATTGTTTTCAGTTTATTTTCCACTTAATACCTTAAATAATTCATTGGCAGTTATAAATCTACAAGGCCCAGTGATAGTCAGTGGCCAGTCCAGGGAGGACCCTGCCCTTGCCCAGCGTTTGCTTTGATTGGCTCCAGCCCTGCAACCCCGACTGATAAGCAGTATAGACAATGAATGGATAAATGTACAGAAGGCGCTCTATGTGATGCAGCTATCTTAGTCAGGATCTAAAACTATTACACATTTAAACTCATAAATGACACTTGATGTCTTTTAAACAAGCAGGAAACAATAAAAAATACATTATTATTATTATTATTATTATTATTATTATTATTATTATTATTATATGTGGCTGACCTGACCAATGTTCAGGAAACATAATTTCCACAAGTGTGTATGTTGTGGTTTGTTTAATTTGCTAATAGTGTTTTAGAGAGTATTTATCTTTTTTTGTTATGAGCACCTGCTTTTTAAATCCATCCCCTGCTACAATCAACACATTTTGATAATCTAAGTGGCATAAAGATACATATTTTTTCATATCAGCAGATAGTTTGACAACCTTACTGAGCAGACTGATCCTGTGTTTACAGCTTGCCAGTATCTGCAGCCATCCGTCCCTCTGGGGAGAAGCCTCTCATTCCACAAATGTGCTCAATTAAAAAGAGCAGAGTGCTTAGAGAGGGGCAGCGAGGGCCCATTCCGTGTGCCTGTTTGATCTGGATTTCCTAATTGGTCAATGACAACACATTACCAGACAGACGGACGCTTGATCCGCAGAGAGGAGGCTTTTGACTGCAGCGCAGCCCCCCCCCCCACACACACACTCCTCGTGTACCACCGCCGTCCTACCAACACCTCTGTGACCAGGCAGAGTGTGTCTGTATGTAAAGGAGGGACAGGAGTCTGTGTGGGAGGGGGGTTGATTTAGAGGTTAGGCGGCACAGGCTGCCGTAAATCTGTGTCACAAATCTTCCTTATGGAGCTGTGGGGAGCAGGGGAAGAGCGAGACAACACTCACACAGACATGTGATGAATCCCACGCAACAGACAGACCTCCACCTCCCCTCCTCCGCCTCTGCTCGGGTCCACGCCGCACCGCTTGCACTCTAATTTGCCAGAGATTGTGGACTGCCATGTTGTGATTGCCTTCGTGTAAATGAATCAGGAAGCCTCGCATCTCATGTGTGGCTGTGAAGAATGCCAATGTGTCTAGGGAGGACAAGGGGATTCTCCAGGGGAGCAGACTTAGCAGAGTCCTCAATCAAACCCTCAAGACACTTATTCAATATTTTTTGGGCGCATCTTTCCTTCTTAGCGGAGGCATACTGAATCATTTCATTCAATATATATTATTTCACCTACCCCAGTGTGTGGCCGTCATTTTTTTGTGAAGTCACCACAGCGTAAAAGAAACATTAAAAGGGAAGCCTGAGAGCATAGAAGTAGCATTAGTGATGCACATCGCATGTTTGTAGGACAGTATGCCTCATTTTATATAATCTTACAGGGCACTAAAAATAGCAATAAATGAATATTGAATGCCAGGACAGAGGAGGCTGTTTGCCGGCATTATGTAATTCAACTTGTGCTATCAAATGATGAAATTACTGCCCTAGCCTTATCAACAAACATGACATACAGTGCAAATGTAATCTCTTTCACGCAATACATGCACATGTTTATGAAAAAGCGCGTTAAGCTTATTATATCCAATTATTGGTTTTGCATTAGAAGAGGCTACTTTCATACTATTCTTTTCATTTCACATTTAAGAAAAAAAAGAAAAAATCTGATCAAACTCAAATCAAATCAAAATTGTATATTTGTGACTAAAACTCAGGCGGCACTCAACAGACAGTGACTCCTGACACTGGAAACCAAATGGGGATTAATGAATGATAAAGCCGTTTTCAATGGTTTCAGCAGCAGTTTGTGTTACTTTGGGAGATGGGACTTTTCTGCCTCTCATACTTTGCAGAGTATAATATTCAGAGTTTGTATGCTCATGGGTGTAATTTAGCTACAACCCATCTCTAGCTGTTGGCAAACAACACAGCTCCATATCATCCATCAGGGAAGTTGAGGTAGCTTGACAGGTAAACATAAACAATGCTGCCTGCAGTAGCATTTCTAGAAGTGTACGCCCACACACACACACACACACACACACACACACACACACACACACAAAGTCAACTATACACAGACAGGAAAAGAAAGAAGGTGTGAAAGACAGCAAGATGCTGAAGGAGGGATAGAAAGACGCACTGGCTCAGAAAGGAGGAGGAAATGCGTGCTGCAAGAGGCGTGGGGAAAAAAAGGGGGAAAAACTCCATATTCTCCCGTTTCAGCCCCCGAAAACTGCTGAACCATCAGCAATTACAGGCTGGCTGGGTCATGAATCTCTCCCTGCAGTGGTTTGCTCACTCTCTGCTTGGTGATGCTGCAGAGGTGCGCGGCCTCAGTCACCTGGCCGCCAACAAAACCACATACACACATGAAAAAAAGAAAAGAAAGAAAGAGAAAGCACAAAACAAAAAGAAACCCAACACGACGCCAGAACTGCTGTGTGAAACCTGACTGTCATCAAGGCTCTGTGCAAATACAATTGACAGTTTGCATCTCCTTTTCCATGACTGCAAAGTTTACACTGTCAGGCACGAATTGATATGCAAAGGGGCTGCTTTTATAGATGCACAAACAGGTGAGCAGCTGACCAGACAGGCTGTCACAGTGATACAGTACATGGAACAAAGGTGACGGTTGGGTTAGATGCACATAAGTCAGGCCACAAGTAGAAAGTGCTGAACATATAATTAGCTAATCCAGTAGAAAGCACAGATAGGCAGTCACTTAATTAAAATGATTAATTAAGGCCAATAAAAAAACTTCTTTCAAAACTGCTGCCTATAATTACAAGTGACTCCCTTGTCTCTGTGGCAGAGGGCTTCGATATGTGTGTGCGTTAAGTGCGTTTGCATGTGAATGTGTTTGTGTGGTGTGCGTACACGTGATTGGTGCATCTCAATGAGAGGGAGGCCCAGAAGTCAGTTTCTGTGGCTCATTCAGCGTTAGGATCCTCAGCTAATGAGATTAGTCAATAATGGATTGAAAGCAAGCAGGCTCCCCTCCCCGGCACAATGGCCAGAGAGGCTGCCCTGTCAGCGACACATCCTCCACTGGTCGATATGCACACAAACACGCACCAACACACTCACACTTGGAAACACATCCAAACAGCAGGGGCCACCTTTTTAACATACAAATTGTGTTATAATATCGAGCGGCGTCTGTTTGGGACAGTGCTACGTGCTTCGCAGGCCGCAGACTATTCCCTGAGATTTAAATTCCAATTGGGAGAATATCTCATCTTGAGCTACACAAAAATGGATATTGTAGACGTCATGCCAGGCCCTCGAAAGCCCTAGATCTCTTTCATCACATGAATGAATGAGTGTTTGAGCCCATGAAGGACAAACAAGTCTTGAGAGGTGAAAACTCCTCTCTTCTCAGATAAACAAAGACATGAAACGGACTTTAAGCCCAACTAGAGCACAAACAGAGCTCTTTTCAAACGTGTGAACAACCTGTTCGCAAGGGTAAAATAAGCCCTGCACAAACAAGACACAGCCAGCGCGCAGCCTTGATGCATTTACAATAGTGTGACTTTAACAAAAGAGAGCGTTAAAGCACCAGCAAACAGCAAAGCTGCTTGCTGGTGCTTTGCTCTTTTGTTGAAGTTATGCTGATCAGGAATCTGCTGGTGCGTCTATCCAGTCTCACACTGAAAGACACCTACCAGCCTGTCAACTCACCACAGGGGGATGTCCCTCTTTTGCCCCTTTGACTTCTCCACTTCCAGTTTGATTGACTCACTGAACAACATCCTCTTACTCCTGTCATAATCTAGATGGCACACTAGTGAATAACTCACTTTGTTACCCTTCATTCAAACAATGAGCTTTACGAGTATCAAAAGTGCCCCTAGGTTTAATTTCTCGCCCTGGGTTTTGTCTGGCAGGCTGTATAGTCTGCCCTCTGAGTGCTGGAGCTTTCAGGGGAACGAGACACAAGCAGACCGGAGTCAGGGCTGAATTACTGAGAATGTGTTTAGAACATTTCCCAAAAGCACATCAGGACTGAACATTAACTTCAGATAAGGCCATGAACGGTAACTGTTCAAAATGAGTAAGACTTCATATAATGCAAACGGGTTTGAAATGATATGTACTTTTCAAAACGCAGTTATAATACTAAATTATTCTATTATTAAAAAGTAAGCATTAATCCTTATAGAAGCCATCCTTCCTCTAGCATCAAGGCTGGCTTACATGGTACTGAGGTCATCATGGTGGCGGCCTCCCTGGCTTGGGTCGGCGCCACGTGACCAGAGGTCAAACCCCTGGTAATTTGTTTTAGCGCTGCCCACACAGGGTGTCCCATCAGGTAAACCAATTATTATCTGACATGAATCGGAGGGCGAGAGGTCCCACACAACCACTTCCCCTATTATTAGCAATGCGTCTCTTTCTCCCGGAAAAAGCACCTTGTCCCTGATTCCCAGCGTATCTTTGCTGCTGCTTAACAGCTGACAGGTGACTCGTTTGCCTGCAATGTGTAATTCAATGCAGGACTTAAAGGTAATTTAACCTACATTCAGACAAGAAAATGAATTAAGTGCTGCTATTTCACTCTCTCTCTCTCATTTCGCCATCCTTTTTCTGTCTCAAAAGCATAAACAGCAGTCAGAACGGCGAGCTTTCTCCTGTTTAGTATTCAGCTGTAATCCTCCTGGGTGGACACCATGCTGTGTAGACAATCTGCATTTTGATTGGTGTACACTGGAAGTTTCCGCATGGCTATTTAAAAGCCGATGCATCAGAAAACAACAGAGAACAGTCATTTAGAAATGTATTTCTACGAATATTTAGTAGACTGCGCTGCGGAAAAGCAAATAACTTGGTGAGATTTATCTTGTTTCATTAACAAGAGCCGGCGCTGACACGAGGGTATGATGTGAAACTGATCATTTGTTGCGCTGCGACTGTGTTGGCCAACATAGAAATGCCAGCAATATAGAACCCTCTCAGAGAGCCATTTGTACAATCTCACCATTAGGAGCTACTTTGTTCCTGTAGCCCCTCTGGCCTCAAACCAGGCTTCAGCCTCCGATGGCTGTAACCATGGCAACTGCCTTCATTCAACACTTGCAAATAATGAAGACAATGTGTTTTCCATTTAGATGGGCTTTTTTTAGTGCAAGAAGATACAGAGAGTCCATCCTGACTGTTTCATTAAGGGGGCTTAATAACATGATTCCTTCAGCTGGATGCACTGTACGAGCTGAATCACAGATTAAATTGGTCTGGTGGGACACGAGTCAATAACAATGTTCACGATTCAATATTATGTTCAACAACTAAACTTGGAAAAGTTCTTTTTCACTCGGGTCTCAGTGGACTCGAGTGCTGTAGGGAGAAACATCAAAAAATGGAAAACCGCCTCAGGCAAAGAATTTAGCATCTAGATCACACAAAGCAAGTACAAGTGAGGCAAGCAAATGAAGAGTAGAAGTGCTTTAATATTTTGCCTCCAGCTGTTTTGGACCTTTTTACAGTTTCAGACAACCTGTGTTTGTGTATTATTTTGGCCATCATACTTATCAGCACCTAGAAGAGGACCCTGAGAGAGCAGACAAGATCAGTGTCAGACAACATACACCAGACTTCAATTTCATAGTGAATGATCCAGACGTGCCCCCAAACATGATTTTCCTTTCCTGACTCACACCTCATCCCTCCAAGTTTGGCGTAAATCGATTTAATTTTTTTGCGCAATCCTGCTGCCAAACAAGCCAATCAAGAGACACAGGTGAGGAAACATCAGCTCCTCGCTGGAAGTAACATTAACACAGTACTGCTGAAGTTAATTGCTGGCCTCTACATTAGCTACTGTACGCGGTGCAGCTGCCTGACACATTTTTCTTGTGCGATGAAGGATGACTGCTGACATTTCTGGTGTGTTCACATCTGCTCTTACATTCAACTACAGTGCTTTACGTCACTTTTTTGCAAACTGTTTCATCATCTGACTGCTGCTATTTTAATTTTTTTTTTTTTTTTTTACCCTGTCAAACCACATTGTAGCGATCTTGTTGTTTTTCACACTGTATGTAAAATGTTATAACACAACTGGAACAAATACTAGCCAAAACAAAAAGACCCACAGTTGATATATATATGTGTGTGTGTATATGCATTTTTATTTATTTATTTATTTATTTTTACAATCATTAGTGTCTTAGATGCAAACAGTGGAAAAGCTAAAACCAGTCAAATGCTAACAAGGATCCTCGTGCATACTTGTAAATGTGTGCCAACACACAAATGCACACACAGACTGGAAGGAATGGAACAAACTCAAGGGGCAGGGGTCTCCTTTCCACTATTTTTCGGGAAAACTCCCTGCTAGTGGAGCAACCTTTCCAGGCCAAAATTAAATCACCACTTTGACAAATCACTAGACAGGAAACATGGTGTTGTTCTCCGTTTCCACTTCTTCTCCTTTCGCAGCGCCATAAACATTCTTTCGATTTTGCTGTGCTGTTCGCTCGCAAGGAAAACACACAAAGTAGATAGTTACTCTAATTACTTGATGACAAGAGTTTATCTTGTGGAGTGGAGTGTATTTTATAGAATGCACCTTGTTGCCTTGTGTGGTGTCTGTTAACACAAAATCTTGTAAAGACTATTGACTGGAGGAGCTTCTGTCAATAGGATTCCTATGATTTCTCTTCTTGCTGTTGTTGATCTTTGCGAACTCTAAAATCTAAGTGGCTCCCTGAAAGAAAACACATGCACAACATACAAGCTACCACAACGCCACCTCAGAGTAGGTTTGTCGCTACAACAAACAACTTAGTGAGCGCTGGTGCTCATGTGCACTGGGCCCACAGTGGACCATGATTGATATACAAGAGATAACACACTGTTTGACTCCTGAATCCGGCTCCAATCGCACGCTCTCTGTGACGCACTCACCTCACACTATCTCCGCCACACACGGCCCACGCTGCTGATAAGCCGGGTAGAACTAGTCATATCTACCCCTTCTGGAAGAGTTTCTTCTTGAATATATAAACGTTCTCTAAAAAGAAAAAAATATCTAGATTTACTATGCTAAGTGGCTTTGTGGGCTTTCAAGCATAGGTGGTGACTTCATGAAGCAGACTGACGCTAACGCAGCTCCAGAAAAGTTGTCCTTCATACTCCTGAAATGATCAGTCCACTAATCACTTCATTACTGACAGGAAATGAATTAATAATAACTTTTGCAATGCCAGAATTTTCTCTGTGAAAATCAAATTTTCATGTTAGGATCAGTGAATCAGTGCATTGTTCACTGTCTATTAATATTTTATAGATTAAAATATCACCCAATGAATCCAAATAGTTTGATCTGTAATTAAATTAAACTCGGTTACAACCCCAGTCTTTCTTGAACTGCAGAAAAACAGTGTAGAAAATCAACTTCAGCCTCTAGCTGCTCATTACCTGGTGATGGTGAAGCAATTTTTATGGAAAGCTTGTATGATTAGTTCACTTGAGTTCAATGCACTGCATGTATTTTTAATGAGACAAGTCCTCGTGATAGAGAGGACGGCTAGCATGGCTGCAGTGCATTACACCTCAACTGGGTGTTTGAGAAATCTTTTATGTAAGCCCTTTTATCTTCTGAAGTGTTAGCTTTTAGCCACTTTGCTGTCCTAGGGTATTAAAATAATCTCTTCAGAAATCATCTGTCCTCATGATGGACACTGGATTGCTGGACACATTTAAATGCAGGCTCCCTGTAAAAATGTAAGTCAATCGTTTGTAGCCTTGTAGTGGCTCTGAATGCATCTTTACATGGTCATATCCAACAAAGAGTTGGCTAGTGCTTTCATATTGGCTCTCAATGACACAGCTTCGCACAAATGCACACAGATCTACACACTAAAAGCACAAACACTGTTAAAGCACTTTAGAGAGTCTGACACAAGAGGACACCTTGTAGCTAAAGGTTAAAGAAAACACAACAAAAATGAAGACTGCAGGAGAATTTTGATTAATGTTAGACCTCACACACTCAGAGGTGCACACACAACACGCACACATTCCCAAACCACCGCTGGAGAGGGACAGAAGCTGCAGTGAGCCTCTAAGAGACCACCAGGTGTGACCTATTCATTATTTACCAACAGAGGCAGGCTAGCAGCATCTGCACGCTGTGCACAGCCCTTCCTTTGTAGGAGAGATGTGTCGGGATCAGATGAGAGAGGGCACCTTTGTGGATAGACATCTTTGTTCACACCCTGCCTGTCTGTCGCCCTTTACTGCTCCTCACCCACACAAACGGACATATAGCATATATGTCCCCTCCCCCTTAAGATGATCCCACTTTTTCAGACTAATGTGGAAAAGTAAACTGTTCAGAGTTCTGTGACTTCTTCAGACTTATTTTGATGGGTAGATGTATTACAGATCTGAGCTGCCGTGACTTCACCAACAGGTGTTTTTCCTACAGTTTCATGTGTCTCTCAAGTTAAGGCAAGTTGCTAACAATTAATCTCCAGGTGAGGTCCTGGACATTTGGTGTGTGTATGCAACTGGTGTTCATCAACAGCAGGGGGAAACTACTTCTCATAGGTGGTTTAATTGCCCTGTTTTACCCTGGGCAGAGCAGCTTTGAAGTTATTAAATCACACCTTTGACTAACATAATGTAACCCATGACCATTACTGAGGGGTGATTATAAACAGATCGTTGGCAGTTAATAATTTTAAGTGGGTGATAAATTATATTTTTTAACAGCATTATCACCTTATTTGGCTGATACAGTGAAGGTGTCGGTGTACTTGTTAGCCTATCTATGCAACCAGCAGATCTGGGGCGGCATTAACATTTAGCTGGAACTGTGTTTCGTATCCTCTCCATCTTTTGGCTTGGTTTTGGTCTCCACCAGCTCCTGAGAAAAATATCGGCATCATTAGCCGCTAAGGGTGAAGTCAAAAATATGAATCAGTGCTTTGAAAGACAAAAAGAAAATCTCCTTTAAGAGAAGGTGGATTTATATCCTACAGGGCGGGTCGTTCTGTACGGTCATGTAAATGATCGTATAAACGATGAATGACTGAGAGCTCGGGAAAAGTCGCTGCCTGTGAATAAGGAGCGAATTACAACTGAGGATATGAAATGTTAATAGATGGAAAATCTGCCAAACAATGAGGATCACTTCACATTGGCGATTACTTCTGTAAACTCAAGACCACCGCACTTAAGATAAAAAGCCCTTCAGGACAAACAGCGGCCTTTCTATTAATGTTCTATTCCACCTTGTGTATACTCTATTTTATTCTACTTTCTTTTATCCTCTGTATAACCACGACACTAGTGGAGACAAATTGCCCTTCCATGGACAGCTTGGCACAGGTTCACACACATCAAGGGTCATTAAGGCAGCTGACAACAGCTTTTTTTTTTTTTTTTTAATGAATTTGCGTGTAAGAGTTCAGGCTCTTCTGGTTGCGACAGTGTGTGTATGTGAGTTTGATGAGTTGCAGTGTGTGAAGGAGCCTGGTTTCATTTCTTCTTGTAACACCCTAATGACTTTATTGTTTCATTCTTATCCAGCCTCCAGAAGCTATTACCATATAAACACCTGTGTTATCAAAGCACCACAAACAATTTCCTGGATAATTTAACAAAGATGCGAATGTTGATTCGGTATGTGTGTTGTGACTTATGAATGTGTGCGCGTATGTGTGTGTGCATATTGTGAAATATCTATTTTCTCAGCGTGTGTATTTTGAGATATCTATTTTCTGTGTGGGTGTTTGTCTCTGAAAGCGTTTTGGGATATCCATTTCGCAGAGTGTGTGTGTGTGCGCGTGCAGAGCTTAAACTTGCTGGAACCTGGCTACAGCTGGCCACTTTCAGGTCCAATTGAAGAGGAAAATATGTCTGCGTTACCTTAAATGGAGGCTGTTTTGGTGAAGTGGGGACAGACTGAATGTTCTGCATTACCATCATGCTCCATGCAATCTGTATCAAAACTCCGGGTGAGGCAAACAAAAAGAGAACACTTGCATAACATAGGAGCCTGATGTTACCCTGCAGAATTGGACCTCTCTAATCTTTTTTTTTTTTTCCTACCCCTGGTCCTCCCTCATTCTGTGTTTGACTCTCAGTCTGTTTCCCTCCCTCCCTCCCTGCCCCTCAGTCACAGGGGCTGGATTGTTCTGCTGAAGCTTGGCAGAGGCCGCGGATGGGAAAAGTGCAGGGGAGGCAGCTTACACTTCCTGCCTTCCTGAATCGGAGAGTTAACCTTCACCGAGGGCACAATGGCTTCTCGTTAGCGAAACCACCCCACATGCAGGCAGCCTGTCACCAGCCATGTTCCTGTTTGCTGACCCTGTTTTGTGTTCCTCTGTCCTCTCTCAGACTTCGTGTGCCAACAGGGCTGCACCTCAGATGGACACAATGGATGATGTTGTAGACAAATACATTTTTAAAGGAGGTGAGGACCTGTGATCAGAAGTGACAGGTAGTCTGGTGGTTTTAAGTGGATAAGTGAATCGGGAGCTAAATATTACCTAACCCTAACTAATCATATAAGTGTCGAATATAATTTTTTCACGTTATGGTCAAACAAAATAGGTATTTTGTTGTATGAAAAATCAAATTTAAGAGTTCTTAAAGGGCCTATTTGTAAATTTTCTCTTCTGCAGATTGTGGTTTCTTGTCAGGAGTGGGTTGGTAATGGTCGCTTGTCAAGAGTTTCAGTCATTGCTTTGTGTTCAAGAGAAGAGCTTACAATGTGCTCTCTGTGAGCAGCGCTACGACTTCAAGACAGACTTGAGGTTACTGTGAGCTAGCTAGCTGGTTAACGTGCTAACTTCAGCAGAAGAAAAGGGATGGCAAAGACGAGAATTAACATTGCCGAGGCAGCTCTTAGTGAGTAAAGTAAAGGAGGGAAGTTTAACACATACTACAGTTCTTCCAGGTAAACAGTTGTTATCACAAAAAAAATGTAATAAAAATCAATAACTTGTGTTAGTGATGTGTGGATTTTAAATCTGAATCTGAAGTTGAATCTGGAAATTATTTGGCATTTTCTCTGTTTCAAATCGTTTAATAGAACAATTCATTTATCATGAAAATATCTGTAGATTCATCTTTCTTGAAAATATCTACTTGCAACCTTATTTTAACACATAATTTTGTTCAAGTCCTTATAGTGAATAAACTAGGACAATCACCTCTGTACATTCACCAAGATGGTAAAGTGTCACCCATAACCTCTCAGTAAATGGTTTCTCCCTTGTTTTCCTCTCATTTTCACTGGCAAAAAAACAAGCATAAAGAAAGCTGGCCTAGGAGAAAATAACGCATTGATTTTGCACACTGCCCTCTCTACAGCAGAACTCAGATCAATAGGCTCGAGTAATACTCTGCCCAAGTTTAATGCTTGAGCTGTACAGAGGCAGACAAGTGCCTTGTCTGGAAATTATTCCTTTTTTTATTGCTCCTCCATTGCTGTTCTGTTTGGAAGGGAAGGAGGGGGGGGCAACTAGATCTGTCCGAAGAAAGAGCAGCACAGATGATGATGACGAAAGCTCTGGGTGCGGACAATTCATGCCGTGGTCAAGGGTTTATCTTAATCAATGGGGGAAGATGCACGTGTTAGCCACTTTGTAGGATCTTCAGAAAAGGGAAAGTCAGACAAAGACGGAGGAGGAAGAGTGGTTCTGGCTGTCAGCAGAGAGGGTCGTATTGCTAACCAGCAGCCGATCAAAGAGATGACCTCCAGCTGAGGTTGTGACCTTTGACACAGACCACAAGCACTAGCTGTAAAAACAGATACAGTCACTCTCCGTGAACCACGACTGAGTCAAGATGGGCATCAGACTGTTTGGTCACTGAAAACTGAAGGCTGGGCAGGTGATCCAATGCTTCCTGACACTGTGAGAAAATCTGTGAATGACTCCACTAATTAGGCAACCTAACAAGTAGAATCCAAGAAACTGAACTCTTTACCCTGCAAAAATTTCATTTCCTGACTGCTTACTTCTTCCTTTTAAGGTCCCTCCAAAGTCAGAGAGGAAAACTCCTACACCACCTGTAAAACGTTAAAAAGCATTGACCCACAGATCTGAACACTCATTAAGCGTTTTTAAAGTGGAGAATTCTCTGAGATCCCCTCTCTCAGATGTTTCCCTCTGCGTCGACCAAATGGTATATCAAGTTCAGGAAATTAGCCAGTTCCTGTTGGGGGAAGAGAAAGAGAGCAGAGAGAGGCCAGCATCGATGCAGCTCAGTTTTTACTACAACGCTTCGCTGGCCTCTAATACCTCCTGCCGCCAAAATCACACTGACACTCAGAGTATCACAGAGATTCATAGCTCATTTATGCCTATATGTTTGCCCAGGAGACCGGGCTTTACTGTGTTTTCATTCAAATATTGGTTTGGAAAAAAAAAAAAAATTGAATGCGACGTGATAAATAGCGCCTCACCGAGTTAACACCAAGATTTCCTCAGGTTAGCTCGACGCAAATAATATAGCCATTAGGTCATTTAATATCCTCTGGATAAATTGCTGTGGACCCCTGAGACATGGCTGCTGTCCACACATCAGGAACCAATCAAAGGTTCCTCCTGGTTATGGCAAAGACTCTGTCAGGTTTGAAGCAGCAACATGTCCCGAGGGAAATAGAAAAAGGCCAAATAATCAAAGACATTCTGCCACTTCCTGCCCTTTATCCACCCTGATCATCTCAACGGCCCATATCTGGACTGTGATGAGGCTTTCTTCACTTTAACCAAATTAAACACGGGTAAAATTAGGCCGCGGATTTCAGAACCGGTCGACCTCCTGAGTGGTTGGATGAATGACAGCACCACAACCGCCACCACCATCGCCACCACAAGACTGGGCTTGGCATGTCACACAACTGTGACCCCTGCCATCATCACAACTCAGACACACATGGCGGTTGTAACGTAGGTTGAAACCCTAACCCGGCTGTTTCCATTGCACTCTTCAAACAGACAACTGGCCCTGCAGCATGTAGTGCAAAAAGCTTTCTCATGCATGAATAAGCAAGCAGGCGAGCACGCGCGTGCAAACAAAAACAAGCTAGACCGAGAAAATGCAAGTTATTTACAGAATTTTCCACAGGAAAAATCCTCAAAGTCATGTCACTGTGGGTAGAAAACTAGCCAACTGGGTTCCGGTGCAGCTTGAATCTGCACGGCGTCTACTCAAACTCTGTTGACCGGCAGGCGACGAGGCAGACTCTTGCATGCTGCAACTGAAATTAGGTTAGAAGAAGTCATTTGTCTTTTGTGAAGGGAAAGTGGAGGTGGTGGGGGAAGTGGGGGGCAGGGGCAGATTGAGCAGGAAGGCTGTAAAGGGGAAGGAGTTCATGCAGACTAACATCTGTGATATTTCTTCACTTCATACTCCTTCCCCCATCCCCCTTGCCTTGGGTGTGCCAAATGCTAAGGTGGGGCTTACAATAACAGCAAAGAGTGAGGGTATTTTTTTAGTTAGCACAAGTGTTGTGCATGCTGCTTCCACTGATGGCCATGTCCCTCCTCTGGTTTTAAAAATCAAACTTTCCTTGAAAAAAAAAAAAAAAAATCAGACAACATTAGAAATTGTGGTTTAGAAGAGGCCCATGGATGAATTGTGGTGAGATTTCAACTCTAACATATTATCCATTTGGTTTGTTAGCAAGTAATTCTAATCTTGCAAATAAGTAAGTTGGCGTAACTCACTCCTGCACAACTTTGAAGATAATATAGGGAAACATTGACTCTATTGTACAATCCTAATAGGAATAAACTTCGTCTCTGTTCGATGACCAATCAACTAAGACAAGTGAACTGTTGGATTTTGCACAGAATGCAAACTACGTCTGTCAAATTTTTATCACATTATTATAATGTGAAGACGTTTGATATTTCCTGGAGATGATGTGGGTAAAAGATAATCCTTAGATCTGGTTGTATTTATGTTATTCAACTGAAAAAATAGGGAGGTTAATATGTCAATGTTCTGGGCAACGCCTTTCTCTGGCATTCTCAGGATAAACCAGAAAAAAAGTGCTCATTGTAAAAATGACTAACAACACAACTGCTACCAAAGGCACAAGGCTAGGGACTATCATGATAATTGCTTATGGATAACCTGTAATTTTGGTGCCATGCTGTTGCTGAGCTGCTTATAAAATGGCTCATTAAGGGAACTAAATGGCTAACTAGCGTAGTGAGCTAACAGCTCATCCTTCTCTGGCAGGAGGAAAGCCTCGCTCTACTGCAATGGTTCATTATCTCAGCCTCCTCCCAGGTACAACGCAACCACAAGCTGCCTTGGCTTGCTTGAACAGATACTTACCGCTTGTTGGACTTGCCCCACTTCACCTGAGATACACACATACACACACACACACACACACACACACACACACACACACAGGTACACACAAACACCAAGCATCTTCGTGCTCTTATCACATCAGTTTTTAGTAGGTGCTTTCCGACAGAGGAGGTACCTGCAGCCTCTTCAAAGGTGTGCTCAATACTTCTGTGACCTTATAAATCATAAAATGCAACACAAAGCTAATTTTACAACAAAAATAGATGCTCTTATGTAGGAGGCAGTCTCACATGACAGGAATGATCGCATCAGCAAATATATACATTGATTTCTAATACTAATTTAAATATTGAAGATATTTCAGGAAGTGCTGACTAGCTACAAAAAAAAAGTTTGAGCTGTAAAATGTCAGAAACTAGTAACTATTTCATTCATTTCTTATTTTTTTTATGTAATTACATTACATATGCTCAAACCACTCAACTACCTGCTCCCAGAAATGAGTAAACATGCCTCCCACAGCTTAAAATACCACAAGTTAATGTCTTCAGTGTTTATTTTTGTTAAAAAAGAGACATAAAAAGGAAAATATTCATAAATATTCATATGCATAAACATATTCCATTTACTACATAGAGCAATATTAGCAAAATGATTTCTGGAGGAGGATGGAACCAACAAATGCTTCACATTTTTGCTCGGTAGACTGAAATTTTATTTACCTTATTGATTAACTGGCTTCCAATTAGTGCCCACCCTCTTCTTCAGACTAATGTTTGTTTTCAGATGTGGCCTCGACAGGCACCTCCCCCCCCCACACCACCACCATCCAGACAGGGACAGCCCTGGTCTGCTGAGAAAACACTTTTCCGTTGCTGCCACCTTGTTCCCGGGTCGGGAAACATTGTTTGTCTGCTGGCTCAGATGGTGCCTCCCGTCTCCAAGATGAGACCACCCCTCCCTTCCCTCCCACTCAGCCAGCGTAGCCCTCCCCTTCTCCCTCCACCCCTCACCCAATAGTTGGGCCCACCCCACAGGGGGGTTGAATTTAATAAAGGCTCCCTCAGCCACATGCTAAAAAGGTATGCAAATGCGCAGGTCCTTCTGTTTTCTGATGTTCTTCCCCCAATCCAACTGACTGCTCCCCTCTTCAAGCCCAAGCCAAACATGGCGAGAGGGAGGGTTTGTGTGTGCGTGTGTGTGTGTGTGTGTGTGTGAAAGAGAGTTTGGGTGTTTCAGAGGAATGGATTATTGTGTTAGGACCGCTCCTGGGTATTTGATCTGAAAAGCTATTATGATGATTGCGATTAGAATTAATTACATACAGAGCTACAGGAACAGTGAAAGAGGTACTTGACGTGTTTCCTTGTGGTAAGAGAAATCATAAACGCGTACGCATCCAATAATTCCTCGACAGCAGCGCCATGAAATTAATAGTGCCACAAATTTAGCAACCTCACGGCCTTCGCTAGTAAATAAAATAATAAAAATTAAACGCCCTTACATATATGTGCTGTAAAAACCAAAAACAATATTGACTTCTCCATCCTCCTGCAGCAGCTCCTCCTCCTCCCACATATCAGTGATCCCTATCTAATACAAAGAGCCCAGGCCTTGCATGGCTACCATGATGACCCATGTTCATGAGGAGGTGAGAGCTGATCATTTTGTTCCGACGTAGTGAGCCGTGACAAGCAGCAGTGCGGGAAGGAGGGTGGGGAGGGGAGGGGAGGTCGGACAGGCGGATGAGGCGGGGGGGCGGGGAGGCCACAGAGGGACCCACCAGAAGCAGCAGCGAGCCAGGCCAGACTGAGGGGACCAGCCTTTCCTGCTGCTTCCTTCCCGTGCTCTTGGCCAGCTGAGCAATCAGGTCACCTCTCTTTCCAGTGTCGCTTCTGGTCAATTGTTCTCCTCCATCTCTCCCTCTCTCTCTCTCTTTTTTCATTTCTCTCCGCACTCTCCTCCCTGTGCCACAGCCTGCAGCTGTTGCGGCTGATGTCATTTTTTGATAGGATTTTGTCTGTGCCCTCTTGTTGGTCGCTGAGTCTAAACAAATTCAAACACAACGAGGCCTCATTTATACACGGAGACGGAGAGAGGACAAGCATCTGCAACACTGCTCTCATGCAAAACAGAGATCATATGCAAACTCAGATTTGGTCTTTTGAGTTCTTCCTTGTATCACTGTGAAAACAAAACGCTCCCATAACTATGCCAACAACACAAAAACAGAGTCTCGAGTCATGCTAGCAAGCGCCAACTGTTTACTCTTGACCCACACCAGCTATGATTAAGGAAGAGAACGGGAAGTACACAAACATGCCCTTTTGACCTCCTACAACCACCATTCAGAAGGTACAGCTTGTTCTTCAAGCTGCATATCAGCTCATACTGTAAGCGGAGCTGAACCTATACTCAGTAACATTTACAAAACAATATCAAAGCTTCATCCTGAGGGCGCTTCAGAGAAAAAAAACCCCCAAACACTGCAGAAACTAATACACTGCTCGCTTCAAGCTATGAAAAGAGTCAGAGAGCGGGAGTTGTGATGATGCTAGCTGACAGTTAATTCCCAGCAGCACAAGATTTACTCCAATATGGTCATGAGGAAATTTCCCTTTTTTAAAGAAAAACTTGTTCCAAAATAGTTAGCTGGAGACTTAATGTCAGAGACAGATTGGATCACGTCTTGGCTTGTTCGGAGACCACGAATATTTACATTATTGGTTCAAATAGCATCTGAATGAGCGCATCGAACCCCCATCAAGGACAGAACTGGGCATGCCTGCAGATTTGGCACATTCTAGTTTCTATAAAAGAGAGATGAAGGTGATATTCAGTCTTTTCTTTTTTTTTCCAGTGGTAATGTATCTCAATATGAGCAATCTCACAAGATTGAACAGATTCTAGGAACACCATTCTGTTTGAAACTGATAAATAAAGTCTCCATGTGCGGCTATGAGACACAACTGTTGTCTTGACCTTGAAATAACTGCCACTTATGAAAAGCTGTTTTGGTATGAGAGACACCGATTATAGCCCATTTCTAGGCCAGCACATAATCAGTGTCCAAGTTCCAAATCAATGACCTACTTTCAAACACATGCACACATATCTAATGCACATACGCTGCGAGGCAAACTCTCTTTTAACAGCTTAGTTTGGAGAAAGACGGAAATCAAATCGAGCTGACACTTTGTTTTGATCTGAAAATGTGTCCAAGTGTAGATATTTAGAAACCCAAATGAGGACAGCATGATTTCATAACAGCAGGCAGAGCAGCAGTGGCGCTGCACAGAGCTGCTTGTGTTATTTTGACACTGGCTGGCAGTGAGGGGGGCACAGGGGTCACGAACGTCAGTGCATTACTAGTGAGAGTAGATCAGATCTGACCTGGATAAAGTGGAGAACAGTCAGTGTTGGCTTCCACAGCTTCCTAACACTGCGAGGAAATGTGAGCAGTGGCTCTGTCAGTGGGGTCAGGACTGCACAGAGAGCAGCCCTGGCATGCCGCTTCTTAATGCAGGGTGGGCTATTTAGAGAAACACCGCACCACCATCACCCCCCCACACAAACCCCCTCGAGCATATCCAACCACCACACAGCTCCATGTACCATGCAGTCATGCAGACAGATGGAGAGAGACTTTTCAGATCAGCCAGTTCCGTCCTCTCCAACTGTGGAAACACTTACTCCCCCCCGACGCAATCTCCTGACTCTATTTTTCAAAATGAGATGTTATTTGACCTGTGGGTCCAAACATTCAAGATGAGACAGAGGACAGAGAGGCTAAATGTGCCGTCCATACGTACACACGCTGCTGTCATGAGGAATCGCCCAAGACAGGCTGAAGGCTGATGACAAAGACAGAGCGGCAGACTCAATTTAGTGAATGGAGGACACTGGAGTACATGTACCTTCATTTCCTGATGTGAGGCTTCCTTCTCCTGAGGGCTCACCCAACCTCACAAAATTCATGTCTCACTTTATCACCATTTTAGTTGCATGGCCGCATCTAGGTCGAAAATATTTCCAGTTTCGTTGATCAATAACCAGTAATCATTCATTATTTACACTTGTACCTACACAACGTCATCAGAGGTAATGAGAGACAAGGTTTTAGTCCTCTTTTGATCCGAAAGAGAAACTTCAACAGTCAGATGTTTTAGATAATTCAAGTGAGGAGTTTCCAAAGTTAAAAAACATTCACGTTTTGTTTAATGTTTCTCCATTGGAACCAAACTGAGGCCACACTGGAAATGTTAGAAATAAAAAAAAAGGGGGGAGGGTGGGGAGTCAAAATCAACTGAGAACTTTCCATGAATTTATCTTCCTTATGACTATGCACTGCTGACTACGCAACCTGACCAGTAAGGGATTGGTCAAAGGTTGCGGTAGGTTGTGCGAGTAACATCTGATATAGCCACAAACTGCTGGAACTGTTATTCAGCAGATACAGGCAAGTGGAATAATTACAGGAATTATACCAGTAACCCCTAAAATATTCAGAAGGGCACGAGTATTGTTAAACAGACTTGAAAAAAAATTAAATTTATCCTTCATTTATCCTAACAACCATGCAGATCATTTTGGTTTTATTTGCCTACGCTTTGATATCCTGAAAATTTCAGCTGCCACCAACCTCACGGTGAACTCTTTTTTTTTTTTTTTTTTTAAATTGGAGCTGCATCCTTAAGAAGTAGTCCATACAAGTGCTGACAGCAAGGACTGCGAATAATCCCAAACAGCCCCGACATTGTCTCTGCAAGGGGGGAAAAAAAAAATTCCATTGAGTTGAAGGCAGATATCTCATAACCAGGGCAAAAAAAAAAACAAAGCAATTTGTGCACCTTCCACAGAGAAAGTGCAAGAGACAGACCTTCAAAAAAATTGTTCTAATTTTTGGTAGAGCAGGACAGACTCACAGGTGAGTCCTGAGAGCTGAATAAAAACACACATTTAATCGCAGGTACAGTATGTGGTGTGTACCTTGACCTGCTGAACCATCCAGAAGAAGCAGCCTTGGGCTGTTACATATTTTGACACAACCCTCCATCTCTGTACGTGTGTGTGCAGTTTGAGCCGTTTCTCCCGGGAGCATTGATCCAGCATAATGACTTTTGCGGAAAATGCTCTCTCCACAATGGACAACCTTGTCTTTTGCCACAGTTGTTATCAGGTTTAGACAACACAGGAGCACAAAAATGTACGAACATACCAGTGAGTGCACTAATCCTTCTCCATTTCTCTTATAAGGTGAATTGAGTTTTGTCACTGAATCAGTGAAGTGGAAAAAAAGAAAAACCCAAAAACAACATTCATACTGAGACTGTGTATAAACAAATCAATTTTTCATATTCAAGCATGGTTTCACACAACTATTGCTTCAATGCAGAGAAACATGCATGAAATAAGTTTGCCTGGGAGTGATTCCTACAATAGTGAATGAGTGAAGCTGGTGCTGAAACTGATAGTGAATTTTATTTATTTATTTATTTTTAATCAATGAAAAGGCATTTACTTTTCAGCCATGCTTTATTTGTGCAGACTAAATGAATGACTTCCTTTCCTTGAGCTTTGCAGGTGTCCAGCAGGGTTAATGGGTATATCCTGCTGACCCCATTCCTCCAGTTCAACCACGTACATGACGCGTCTTGTCTTGGCTCTCTTGCTGCAGCAGAGCAGAGTGGTCAAAGTAAAAGTTCACCCTGAGATTAAAACAAATTTGAGACACATGGGCTTCATTTTCCCACATTTGGTCCGCATTGTTGGAAAAGCTGTATTTTAAGGGAAAGCAAGTAATTATTGAAAATATTAGGGAATTACAAAACGGGCACGTGTCGATCAGAAGCATTTGGAGGCAAAACAACAGCGTGGACAGCCACTGTGCTGCGCAGGGCATTGTAGTCTGACAAAGACCTCAAAGCTGTGTTTCTGGTGAAAAAAGCAGAACAAATGGGGATTACAATATTAAAGAAATAGAGTCTTTCAGTTGACCTACATCTCCCACAGAGACTCAAAATTATAATCCCATCATATATGTTCAGCTATTGAATTTTTAGATTCTGCATCAAACCCATGAAATTAGATGTTAGATGGCGACTAAATGGGTAAAAAAAAAAAAAAGAAAAGAGGGAGAGGAGAGTGAAATTAGTTGCAGGAGATGCTGACAGCGCTTAACACATTTGGAGGTTGGAATATGAGATGACAGCTCATGATTTCACTTCATGCCATTTTAATTTTGACTTGACAGTTTTAGATCCAAACATTTGCATTCACACTGTGTATAAATATATTAACACCTTGTGTAAAGTACAACAAAGAGCTTAAACACAGAGAGGAGTCCACTTAAGGCTGTGACCAAAAAAAAAAAAAAAAAAAAAAAAGAAGAGGACTGAGACATATTAAATCATTCGTTACCATTTAGCCGCAGCCTCTAAGGTTTTGATTAGAGTATTCAGTGTACCCTGCACTTTAACACTCCGAATCAATTAGATGAACCAGCGTGCACGCACACACACACATTTCAGCTGGTTAAATTGAATAATGATTTAATGCACTGCCATCCTCTGGCCAAGTCCAGCACAATAATCATGCTCACTCACAAACAGCATCCATTAATGGCTTTACTGATGATGAGGTTAAAAAAAAAAAAGTGATCTAAATGCAAAAGAAGTAAAGCTCTCTCTCCTGGGCGCACATTCATTCATTCATCTTTTACCGCTTATCCATTTCCAGGTCACGGGGGTTGCTGGAGCCAATCCCAGCTCACATTGGGCAATCACAGGGCCAACACACAGAGACACAAAGAGACCAACAACCGCTCACACTCAGACCTACGGACAAGTTAGAGTCACCAGTTAAGGTGACTCTGAGTAGCCAGAGGAAACTCACACAACACCGCACAGAAAGGCCCCAGGCCAGGAACTGAACCCTCGACCTTCTTGTTGTGAGGCAACAATGATAACCACTATGCCACCGTGCTACCCTGAGTGCAGTTTGGTGCACACATTTCTGTCAGTATGAATAGATACAAAAAATATTAACTGAAGACATCTTTCTCTCTGCCAGGCGCACACACACGTTAGAGGCAGTTTCGAATGTTTCTAACTAATATTTCACTTACACTTATTACTCCTTATTATTTATTTTAAATGTTTTTCTTTTATCATTACCTAATTACCAAAATCATAAAGCAGCAATAACAGAAACTCTGTTATACTATCTTAATTTTTCATCTTGTTTTACAGTAGCTAGTTTTAATGGCTGCCTCTAAAGCTCTTTCTCCCTTGCTGTAAAATAAGGATTACCACGAAATTATTGACAATTTAAATAGAACTTCCAGCATTTGACAAGAGAGTGAAAAGAAAGGCAGAGAGGGAGATAGCGAGTATATGCTGTATGTTTACGAAGCCTCCGGAAATACCAGGACAGACACACTCTCCAGCACTTCAGGCCCATGTGACTCGAAACACACTGGCCAGATTGTTTGCATGTTTGCTCGGGGGCCGCGATAAGAACATTTGGTTAGAGAGAAATATCAAAGCAGAGCTTGAACGTCTGAATCTGGCCTGCCACTGGAGGTGTGGTCCAGCGCTGGCTGCTTATCTCATGTTAAACTTTTGTTTTTCGAGTTATCAGCCATCCTGTTAATTTGCATGATGACTCCAACGCTACTGTCCTCGTAGCGATCCAGTGCGACCAGCTTCCATTGGCCTCCTGCTCTCATTACATTAGCATAATGCAGATATAACCGGAGTTGATAACCTTTCTGTTGCTCAGCAATATTTACAGCAAATACACACAAAAGCTATAAGAACTGCAACCCTTGACAACCTACTTTTCCTGCCTAAGTTCCTCCATATCAATTCCTCATCTGCTTATCTCCTTATTCTAAAGAGCAAAGAGGAAACATAGTACCATTGAATGTTGATTTAAATTTTTGAGGATCCGCTGATCTTTGGACTGAAGTTGGATCTCTATCTTTAATCAGCAATCAGTGATACTGTCATCACAAAGACAACTCATACAGAGTCAACTTTCATAGTTACATAAGAGAAGAAATTTGTCAATTTTCAGCCGAATGGCCAAAGAGGAAGAGGAAGAGGACAAAAAGCAAAAACATGAACTGCTTCTCCTTTTCATAATTAACACAAAAACTCTTCAAATTCATCAAACTGCTGTCCTGTCTTGAGAAAAGTCAGAGGAAAACGGACCGCTGATCGTTCTGGTTCCCCTGAGCTGAGCAAGCTAAACAGTAGTGGCAGTGGTGTAAATATTTTGAGGAAAAGCTCTAATCTCTTGCCTCTTCATTTCCACATATAATAAATATTTGAGCAAATCTCATTACCATAGGTTTATAAATGCCAGACTGATGCAAAATGCACCAGATTGCACAGAATATGTGGAAAGATTTGAACAAATGTGTAAGATACTAGGTGATGAATTAGACAGCAAATAAATAGAAAATATAGACACAAAAAAAAAAAAAAAAAAAAAAAGAAGAGAGAAATGGATGCTGCCATACAACGCTCTTTCTCGCTGTTCTTGTTTTTGTAACTGGCACGCAGCGACTTGTCTGGCTGGACTTTTGTGTGCTTTTCCACACAAAAGCACATCATCATTAATCTCTCACAAAGATGCCATTATAAATGTCATTAAATATGGTGTAAAAGATACCAGCAGCACAGGCTGAATAATTAATTCCTACTGTTGGTGCCGTGGGGGCAGTCTTCTGATCAGAGCTCAACCTGGTAACACACTCAGTTATGATTGGCTAATGCAAGGTCAGTGTCTTAAGAGACCTGGCTGTAATATCCAGCAGCAATTAGAGGCTGCTGTGCGGGTGTTGCACATGTTATTATGTGATAGGGGAGCGAGAGTGACCGCAGGTAGAGATTTAAAGTTGTGTTTATGCTGTTGCCAAGCAAAACAGTTTACTTGAGCACAAAGCACAAAGACGACTGGTTACTCAATGGGGGTCACATGGCCAAAATGAAGCGTTTCAAAAGAATGCAGGGTTAAAAAAAAATCTCAGCTTATAATGCATTTCCATGATAGTTTATTTCCTAAAAGGAAATCTGCATGCTCTCTCCCCACAGTTGCTTCCAAACAGACAAAATCTTCCTGTTCATTTCAATGAGAGCAGCAAAAAAGGCAAAAAGGCAAAAAAAAAAAAAAAAAAAAAATCTAAGTCATCTGGCAACCTATCACAGTAGCCTGACAAGTGCACAATTGTGGTTCATTACATTGTAACACCCACAACCTTCTACATTTATTTTCAAGATAATGGAGAAAATCTACTATTTTCTGATTTTAAAGCATTAAAGTTTTTTTTTTTTTTAAATATGAATTGTAAATCACATTACCCAAACTAGATATGTTAGACTTGATATTATGAAATGATCACAGAAGATTTTATTATATTTTCCTTTTTTGTTATTTTCCATCCAGTGTTCAATCTGGTTTCTTTTCAGCCCCGCAAATTCAATTCTGAGATGAATCAGAATTTATTTTCTGAGTTGAAAGATGAAAAGACACCTAGTTAGTGAGTGGTGACCCACATCCTCCTCAGGGGAACAGTGAATTAACAGTGACCAGGAACTGACCGTTCCAACTGGAATGAAAAAGCGGGAACAATGCTGAAACATACACAGCCGTGAGAAAAGAGCCCTGTCTCCATCAAAACACAGAGGCAATAAAAGGGGTCAAACAGAGAGTTCCAGAAAAATGACTGAGAGATGGACACTGAACAAGCCCGGTGTGTACTCCCTATGAGTCAAACCATTGTGAGGCGTACAACACACAAGTCTAGTTCCCAGTGAATCAGAGCAGTCAGCTGCCATCCACCACCTCAAGGCACAGGGCCAGGCTAGCACAGGACCGCAGACATGTGACCAGCTGTCTCGCACAACCGCCGTTACTGTACCACGTCTCAGCAGGACAGGGACATTGAGAGTAAGCTCTCGGATAGCTTTCCACTGTGGAACCGCTTCACAACAAGTATGAACAAGTTCCCCTCAGTTTATTCCGCTCGGACAGATAATATACTGCTCTGATATAGTAGGAACAGAGGTAGCAGGTGTTTGTAAAGCTATAGACGACTGCGACTTGTGATTTACAGTCCACTGTCAGGAGGGTGCAGTGACATCAATACTGCAGCAGGAGTTTGTCTGAGGCCTAGCTGAGGACACCAGAATAACGCTCCACCCCCCCACCCCACCCCCCACCTTCCCTTGACACTGACAGCGATACACCACACTACACGTGCAGCTGTCTAAATATTACTTCTCCCCTCTTCATCTTCACATTCCTTTGCCCCTCTCGCTCTTGCCTTTTCTGTCCCTATGCGCGAGCCTCATAGCGGCCGACTGGGATGAGTTTAGGAGGAACAACTGTTGAAACCACCGCAACTGGGGATGTCCACATTTGGTGCACCGTTGTGGAGGGTTTCGAGGCAGAGCGGCTGAAGGCCGGGAATAACTCACCTTGTGATGCCCAGGCTTATAATCAGCAGCACACCTGTGGTACCAATTACCCCCGTAGCTATATAACCACAATAAGATTATTCCAAATGTAAATGGTATTTTCTACAAGACCCTGCAGTCAGCAATACAATTTTTTCTGCTAGCACAAGTCATCATTAGATCACTTTATGCAATTAGCTTTTAATGCAATTTATACAAAAAACAGACTAAAGATAATCTCATAAAAAGGACAAACAGAGCCATTAAAAGTCTTTTGCTCTTTACTGCATTATTGGCTCAGCTTGCTCTCCTTATGCTAAGAGTCCCCAGGTGCATGAATGTTTCATGGCTACCCTGCTGCCTGCTCCCCTCTGCTAAGATCCAGTCCCCCCCCCCACCCTCCCGAGGAAACTCAGGAACTCTGCTGTCAATTGCACTCTCTTACACTCTGCTACCGTCATCATCAGCCATTAGATTGGGTAGGAGGGTGTGTGTGTGGGGGCATACAAGACATCTGTTTTGCCTTGATGACTCAATCATCCCCTTCAGTGGGATTAGCATCAGTATCACCATCATCATCATCGCCTTTGATCCCAGAAATTACCAAACAAGTCTGAAATTGATGACTATCAGTTTGTCTGCACAAACCCCAAGGCGTTCAAAAAAAAGAAGCCAAAAAAAAAAAAAAAGATCTGACATCATTGTGTGGCGCTACAGAGCTTGAGGAGATGAATTTGTTATATCCACCACATTTCATATCAAAGCTTTTGAAAGAACCAAAGGAACAAATGATTAATTTCACAGTTTTTCAAGGTGACAAAGTGCCGTAAATATTGAAATATCTTTTTTTCCTTCTGTCTCCATGGTGAAATATCCAAGAGCCGTGGATCAATTACATATACTTTCATTGAAGTTAAAGTACTTAAGCACAATAAAATGTTTGACATGCAGGAATTATAGAATATCAGAGGTGGGCCAAGGTTGAGACGATTTTAAAGGTTCACTTCTGGGAAATACTCTTCCCAAGAGCTGGATGAGAGGGCCGGCCAAACCATCCAAACTCAGGCTGAAGCTTGACAAACTTCAACTACAGCAAGTAGGGTCTGAGCTTATATTTGTCCCCTGCTGTAAATACATCTTCAAACTGGGCCACTTGAGTGGCAGTCAGATCAGCTGATGTGCTAATTCGAGGCCCTGCAGCGCTGTCACTATCATCATTTCATTAGCTTTGTGCAGACATATTAACAGATAGAGTGTTTAACGGAAGCTGTGAGGAGTCGAGTCAAACTCTTTCAGGATGGTTTCTGTTTCAAAATAATAACCAATAATAACCAACCTAATGAGGCCACCGTTGTCGCTTTTACCCGTCGCTTTTACCCGTAAAATAAAATGGGCAGAAGAAAAGCTTGTTAATGTAGTCTTATTTCAAGAGGCGGCATCAAGGTGGACCATTCACAAGCCAACAGCATCTCAATGCCAAGTGTTCTTAAAACATATTACGCCATGCCATTAATTAATCTGTTGGCTTATGAAGCGTATCTTATTCAGGCTATTCATCACGAACAGGAAATTGACAAATTATCCGTAGATGGCATGTCAAAGGAATATCAGCTTTAATTTTGCATGGACTTTACAAGGAAGTTGTTCAACGCTCTTTGTTGTCTTTGCAGCTCGAGCAGCGCCAGGCTGAGAGCTTTTATAAAGACACACGAGCCGCAAAGGAGGCTTGAAGATTCAATGGGGTCAAGGGACAGTGGCGAAGTTCATCTCGGAGGCAAGTGTCGCTTAATGGCTCCCTCCTGCTGTACGTTAACTCGGACCATGAGGGTGGGCTGCGGAGGACATCTGTCCTGGTTAGACAAACACGTTGTACCGCCACAGTCACCCTGTCAATCAAACACATTCTGACACATCAGTGACTATCAACGGCGGTTACGATCCCTTATGAAGGAGTGCGCCTGCGCTGGCTTCGGGTGCGTGTACAAGCGTGAGTGCCTGCATCTACATTGCTATGTGTCGATGGGAAAGTGCGGATGACACCTCGTCTATTTTTAGTGCAGTACACTGAGTTCTGCCTCTGTGTTATGCTGCTCTGTTCCTAGGACAGGTGACCGGGTCACCGGCAACACACAGCACTGGGATAGATCCAGCTCTGCTCCCTGACC
Organism: Echeneis naucrates; assembly: GCF_900963305.1. Lineage (NCBI taxonomy): Eukaryota > Metazoa > Chordata > Actinopteri > Carangiformes > Echeneidae > Echeneis > Echeneis naucrates. Next base: position 6,104,435 of record NC_042529.1, on the reverse strand, counting down.
TTGGCCCTGCAGCTCCTACATCAGTGGAAGAGACATACGAGATTCTCAGGCTATGGTTATTTGGGCGTATCTGCAAAAAAAAAAAAAAAAAGGGAGGGGAGGAGTACTTTCTAGATGGATGCCACGTTGATCTACTTTGTTCTCTCTTCGGTGACTAATGGGCTGATAATTCAGCAGTCACCCTGACACATTATCTTGTGCTTTCTCATGGGAAGAATACCACCCAGGAAAATCTCTGGCTCAGCCCGCAGTGAGATGTGGTTAAGTTTCCCAAAGCTGGTTTACAACTACAGGTATTGTGAAGAAAACAAAGTTGGAAAAATCCTAAAGTAAAAAAAATTCTGAGGAAAACCCTCAAAGTATAAAAGTTGATTGCAGATAGAGAAATTTGAGGTGGCAACTTCTCTATTGTCTCATCCAGTTAGTCACCCATCTACCCAGCTGTGTACAGCTCACACTCATCCACCATACATCAAGGATGAGCCATTGAGTCAGTAGTCATGCTGACAAAAAAGCTTCAAGGGTAAAATCCTTGAATACCGCAGAGATACGACCAATACGTTATTCATCCTACAGTGTTGTGCAGTTATAATCCAGTTAAGTGAGCTCTTGGATTTCAAAGACTTTTCTTTGGACACAATCTGAATCTGATCTTGTCACATCAAGCTGCTGGTAACAATATCTTGGCGAACTCGCACTGTAACTGCAACATTGCACATAGCCGTGCTGCACTTCAATCACCGGAGCTACTATTTATGTAGAAACACATTTTATGAGGCTGGTAAAATGACCCCTTCGTCTTAGATTCCTGGTGAATTTGAATAGTTCACTGATGAGAGTTCACTGCTGGTGCTGATGATTGAGATAAACCTATCACTCCTCATGGCAGCTGCTCTGAAAATATCCTGGTATCATGTCACATCATGCAAGTCAGTTATCCACAGGAATAAAATCAACTGACAGACGAAAAATATGCCAGAAATACAAGATGGAATATTTAGCAATGGCTAATTACCGCCGAATCTATCATGACTGTGTGCAAACAGTACAATAAAATCATGAAAAAAATTAAGGCACGTGGCAATGATGAAATATAAATTACACAGATTAATGAATTAAACATTCTTACAGGGAGCATCTACTTTGCATTTATCTTTTGGTGTATGTGACTGGAATATAAACAGAGGTTAAAAACTGCCCAAGCAGATTCCCTTATTTTCCCAACCCAAAAGGGGAATAAAATATTTTTGCCATACTTTAAATGACAAAAGGCATTGTGGCTATTTTGGGGTTCATGGATTTCAGACCATTTCTGTTTTAAAAAAATTGTAATCAAACTGGGCCCATAGTAATTTGTGTCAGTCTAGTAGTCCTTGAGGTGGAAAAGTTTGAGAACCGCTGCTCTTGTTCAGAAAGCTCACAATGCTGATTGTTCTCCTTGGTGTGATACTTTTTCCCCACTAATGCCACATTTAGAGTGTGACGGTTCATTCGATGATAGAATATGCTTTTGGTTTCCTCTCCCTCTTTGCACCTTGCCTCAGGAAGCACCCATGCACCGACACTACAACAGCCTCATCACGCTTATCAGCTCAGCAGCTTGTCATTTAGACCTCCGAGTGTTCAGGTCAGATGATAAACTCTCACTGCTTTGCCATGCACTTGTTTAATAAAGTACTTCCACTTGACTCCACACCGGTCCAGTGGAACAGGGGAGTTGTAACTGTGCCCGGTCGTGAAGCTGCTCCAAAATTTTGGCCATGGGCAATTCTGTCAAAGTGTCTCTTTGTTATTCTATTCAGCAGAAATGTCCTCTGAGCATGAGTTCGCTCCTACAAGTGATAATAATTCCTCTAATAGGCTTGAATGTTATGAAACCTGGAGTTAAGTGGCGGGCTCTGGTCTCTTTGTTTGCCTTCACAAGGGAGGTGGACATGTGTACAGAGCCAGGCCCTCTATCCTTCCTGTTCAGTTACCAGAGGCCTCACACTTATCAGTTCCAGATCTCACAAGAACAGAGAGAAAAAGAGAGAGACCACTGACAGGAAGGGGATTTTTTTTTCCTCTCCTCCCACCCACCCCCCTTTTTCCTTTAGCAAGGTTAACAGAATGTCTGCACCCCTCACATTTCACAGAGAGAGATTATTCATTAGGGTTTTCACTGGTGCAACGGAGACAAAGACTAACCAGGCAACCGGCACACATCAGCCCAGAGAAATCACCGCAAACACCCGACCAACAACTCTGAGTCATTTTTCTAGCAAAATTTGCCACAATACACTTCGCCTAGCTTCTTCAATAGGACCATTCCCTATAACATAATGTAATAATAAACAATAAACAACTGAAGATCTTTTCTGCTCTCCTCATCAGCCAAAAACAAGCAGTTCGAAGGTTTCTCCTTTTGCACCACAAACCTATGAAAAGCACTGATTAATTTTTTATTTATTTTACAAAGAAGAAAAATAGTGATTAGTTACAGCCTTTCATTTTTGAAGACAGTCAACCCCAGGGGTTACACTTGTCTTTTTGAGACTTTTGCCATGTCCTGAAACTACAGCCTTTCCATCAAACCCAGCTGTCCTTTCCCTCCACATCGACAGTGACGGGGGAGGGGGGGGGGCTGACATTGAGAGTAAGCGAGAGAGAGAACTGACTGTGAAACTTTCATGTCATGCTCTCGTTCATGTCATATTGCCCTCATTTCACATGCTCTCAGTATCTACCTCGCCTGACATTTCCACAATAATCACTGGTTTATCCCACTCAGCTGTGCGGCGGGCAGATGTTTGTCAGGGCACCGTATTCCTCAGAATTCACACTGCTCTAATCAAGATTAACCACTCTTATCTATTCAATGTGTGTGTGTGTGTGTGTGTGTGTGTGGATTCTGGTTGTCCCAATTCCTAATCCATGAGGCCATACCAGTATTGTATAATACAGTGGATGAACCAATTACATTCCCTTTCCACGACATAATTCTCCCTTTTCGTGGAACGTTCCCTCAGCTACATCTTGCATAAGCTCGAACTACTGGCTGCCTGGTGAAGCAAATGGTAATGACCTTCTGTAAATGTTTGTGCACGCCTTCCCACTGCCTTCAACTTGGATCTTGGCAAAAGCCATAAACGGAGACCCCCCACAGCCTGAAGTAGCTCCTGACGGAGTCAACGTGCTCTGCGAGGTGCGCTGACCCTGGCCACACACAAACTGCCGCCATCACATGTTTACCAAAGACACTGGAGCACAGAGCATGTCCAAGCAAACAAAGTTGCGGTGTTTAAATCACCACGGTGACAAGGGAGGCTGATATCTAGTTTCCAGTAACAAGCTTTGTTTAATTCCAGCTGTGACATAACGTTTTTTCCGGAAATATTTCAGACAAAGTGACATCTCCACTAATTAGGAAGTGTGTCTCCACAGAGCCTGGAAAGCCCCGGGAACTAAAAAAAAAAAAAACAACAACCTGAATTTATTCACATTGGATTTATACCCTTAAATTATTTTCTTTTTGTGCACAAATTAGTCATTTATGCTCTCAAATTTATAAAGCATGAAGATAAAAAAACTTAGTTGGGGCTGTTGCAAAACAGACAGATGCCTGATTTATTGCTCGCCACTCACATTAGCTTTCCATGCTTCAGTTTTTCCTTCCCTGGGACATTTTGTTCGGAGGACTGTAAAACTAGAAGGGGATATTGATGTTCTCAGAGCTAGCTAGCAATCAATTACCCATCACTTACCAAGCTCATTAAATAATGCCATACGTTTTTTGCAAAAGATGTTGGAACCATCCAGTACTGTGTAAAATTTAGTAGTGTACATAAAAAAAATAAATAAACTTCTTCCACCATATCGGACTCCCTTTTCTTGACAGATCATTCAAACGAGAACAAAATGGCTCGCTATTGTGCAACAGCAAAGCTCACCAAACATGAAAGTGAATTCCATTTTTCCATGTTTTCCATTTTCCATTTTTAACACACATACTGTGCGCAGTGACACACAGTGGATTGCAAATGCAAATAACTGCAGCCAGATGTAGTACGTAGCATAAATGAGGACAAATGTAATGGATATCAATGGTATGAGAATGAAGCACTACATGACCTGCTTGTATGGTCGGCAAGGCCAAAACACTACTGCCAGTTTGTTGCTGGCTTCCCCAAAACCTCACAACAACCAAATGAACGTCAAATTTGAGAGCATCAATCTCTAATTTGTGAGGCCGCGGCATATTTTACTCCCGAGATCTGCCTGGCTCCCTACGTTCCACCATACAGATACACTACCAGTCAAAGGTTTGAACGCACTCTTCTGTTCATTTGAATGAGAAAGTGTGTCCAAACATATGAATATATATAAATAGATGACACTCACCTGTGTTGACTTCAATCCTTGATTCTTCACCTCGAAAGACCCCCCAACCCATTCACACACCAGGAGGAGAAATACCCCAGCACCTCACCTCTTCAGTCCCTGCGAAAAATCAGAAGAGGAAAAGAAAAATACATGAATCATCGCTGTATTATCCACCAATCTCCGAACACTGAATCACTGCATTTGCATTTTCCTCCCTGAAAATCAAGCCCAATCAATGAATTCACTTCTCGCTGATTCCTTTGGGCAATGAATGGCTTCCATCTGCGCTTTGCTGATCGTGATGCACCCTTTCCCTGCATGATTTAGCTCCTTCATGCTTTCATGCCCATGACAGGCAACCCCCACCCTTTGGAAGTTAAAAAAAAAAAAAAAAAAAAAAGCAGCAGATACTTCGCATCATCAGTATGGCTTCATAAACATCACAAAGTGTCATGGCCCATTCACAAGCGATTCCTGATTGAGCGATAAGCCGATTACGAGAGGCCTTCACTATAGTTGAGCACTTAGCTCCGCTGGCAGGGCAGAAACATTCGCAGCCTTCAGAATAACCACAAGCTCAAAACATTGTAATTATATAAAAGTTAAAGCCTTGATAGAATAACATAAAATGTAATGGACTAAAATCTGATCCATTTTCATCAAATTTAATGTTTCCAAATGAGTTAATCATAATTATGAGCATAACTACTGTTGGCTGGATTATAGTATTTGTTTTCCTTTTCACAACAGAATAAGTGTTAAATTGATAAGAAATCACCACCTCAACGCCTGAAGGGAGGAGTATTTATTTTGTAGTACTATCAGTAGTACTACGAGACCTCAGCTGTAAAGAAAGGAGTCAGATGTTGAAAAACGTTCAGGTGTTCAGGTGAGGGTCACTGAGCCCTTAACCTGTCTTTGAATGAAGGGCCAAGGTTAAGGTAGCGCTTGAAGATAGTTTTCGTTTAAGGTAGCCAGCCGCCCGGCCGGTTAAAGAGCAAAAACAAACTACTCCGGCCTTTTTCTTTATCCCTGTCCTCCACTGATTCTTTTTCTTTTAACCCTCCCTCTTTTGCTCAAAGAACTTGACAGAAACGTCAGAGGGCATCAGCCAGTGGCCATCCCCCACTTCTCAAATGTTTAACTATGAAATTCCAGGGAGCTGAATGGGATGATAGAGGAAAGAATAAAAGTCCTTGAGGCTGTTTGCTCTAGCTTTGTGAATGCACGTGAGGCATTCACATAAGTGTATGTATGTAACAAATAGAATTTTTCCCACCCCCTCCATCTTCCTCTGTCATCCATATCATAAAGTTTGGAACTGTATCCTGCATGCTGGCTATTTCCGTCCACAACCAAAACTCCTCTAGCTTCTCTAGCGCCCATGCTTTGGTTGACAGGACAAGGCTAATGCTCCAAATATAAAAACTGCATTGCCACAAGGTGCATTTTCATATTCAATGGGAGAAAGCAGTCCCCTGCGCCCCTTTTGCACTTTTTTTAATCAGGTTTTTTTTTTTTTTTTCCCAGGCAGAATTTTTCTCGTCAGAAGTGCTGTTTTCTCAAACGAGAGAGTGGATGAGAGCTGGGGACTGAGTGGGTTTGGGAGGAGAAGGCAGAGGAGGGGTTGATGCTGGGTGCCTCCTTTTTAAAGCCAGATTCTCCCCAGATACCTCTGTGCTATTCATCAACAGCTTTTCCAGGGCTGTGAAAAATCAATGTGCTCTGCACTGCAAACAGTTCATAATGACGGGGGATGGAGGGGAAAAAAAAAAAAAGCTCAACTGCAACAGAATTGATTTGTTTAAGTACAATAACACAGCTCTGCAGCGTGGTGAGGAGGAGGCTCGAGCGCCCAGACAAAGACTGACTGGCAGTATGAAACCGCAAGCAGTAATTGATAAACATTTGGTAAAGTGCAAATCTGAAATTCAGACACTTGTTATCTAATTAAAGGAGGTTTTCTCTGAATTACTACCTGAGAGAGGAAAATACACGTTGAGTCTAAAGTGACTGTAAATCTTCCCTAACGCAGAGTAAATGCCAAACAGGGAGTTTTACAAACCATAAAAGATTTGAGTTTATGTGAAAAAACACTTCCTCGTTTGTCTGAGAAATACCGTAAACCGCAGTGTTGAATTTACCAAAAAAAAAAAAAAAAATCTTCAAACTTGAGAAGCTGGAACTGGTTGATAGCTCTCAATGTTGACTTAAACCACACATGAATTATCTGTTAATATATCAACTGATAAAATGATAAACATACACACATGCATAAATCCGACCATGTAATATCCACACACACACATCTTTTCCAATCATGCATGCAACTTGAGTGCACCCACCCACACAGTTGGGTTTTTGGTTTTTTTTTTGCCTTTCGCTGGAAGTCACTGCATCCCCAAGCCAATTTAAAGCACATGCAGAGAGGTTTTGATGTTGCACAAAGCAAGGTCATCAGAATGTTTAAAAGACGACACCAGGCTCCTCCTAGACAACACAAACATTCACAAGGTTGAGATTTTAAACCTCCTGATTCTGCAGGATCATGGAAAAAGTTGTGTCAGAGCGGGCCAGCACAATAAAACATCTCTCCCTGCTCCTTTTAAGCTGGCTGCAGAAGTGCATTTATCATTGTTATTATTCCATCAGAGAGGCCCTCCCAGGTTTAATTGGATCCTCATGGAGTCAAAATCCCGACTGTCGCTGCGGCCACTGCAGCTGGACAAGCTAATTCCGCCCCTGTCACCACTGGCTTTTACTAAACTGCATGAGGAGCATGTCATCCTGTGCAAAGTGACCATGCAGCCTTCTGGTGACTCAGGCGGGCGGTGGGAGCTGGACGCAAACCGCGGAGCCTGGACAATGGCGGGAGAGAGGCACCCTCGGGGGGAGGTGGGGGACTATCACCTGGCTCCGTTCTCAACACTTTGGGGAAAGCTCTTGAGAACCCCAAGCACTACACATGCACCCAGCCAGCACTCAGAGGCTATTATTCCCAGTGGGCTACATTTGCATTTTAACTGGTAAATACAGTAGGTTCTGAATGCACATGGACATGAATTATGAGAACAAATGGTGCCGGAAAAGGATTTAAAAGGTTTTATGGCCTCTGTGAGAAAAGGGAAACAATGTGCTGGAAGTTCAAAAACATAACCATGCAGCACTTTGAGCTGATGAATATGCTGAGTGAAAATAATTAGGACAGGATTTAACGTTTTCAAAGAAATTAAGATGACCTCCAAACAGTCTTCCAAAGTTTTCAGATTTTTACTACACAGCTTTCAGCACAAAGCAGCCAGATAACTGTGAAAAATGTGTCTTACCATTATGTAAATACCAGCTCTGAAACTTTTGACCTGCTATTCAACTCCCTCAATAGCGCTCCACTTCCACTTGGTGCTACCTTGGCACAGAAATCACAACTCCTCCTTCAGGCTGCTTCCTGTTGTTGATATGCTCAAGACATGCAAGATCAACCAAGATACGCTTCTGCTTTTCAAAAGACACCCGACAGAGGCACTTGAAGTCAAAAGGAGGAGTGCTGCAACAGCAAACCTAGGAATGACAATGTCGCCATTTGTAGTGATTTTCAGCAGAGAGGCAGGCTTCCATTTGAAGATGAAAACAGCTCAGTGTGGTAATCATCTCGCCTTACAGTCAGTCTGTTTACATATACACTAATAATATGATTATTGACTAATTTATTAAGCGATGCTCAGACTTCCACTGTCAAGCACTCACACTTTAATTGGGTTATTTTAGCAAAATTTAATTAAATAGTTGATAACTCATCAATCTTTCAAATGGCATGTTTAGTAGGGCTGTAACTAATGACTCATTTCACTATACTAATTATTATCTGGATGACTCATTGACTGTAAATTTCAAAGTAAAGCACACATGGAAATACTGCCATTGGAATACAACCTGTAGTTATGCTTTGGCTACGAAAACAGACAAATCGACTAGGTTTTAACATAGACATCTTTTGATCCCGCAAAGCACCAGATTGTTGCTTTGTGGGATTTAATAGCATGACCACTGGGTGTGAAGGGAAACACATTTCAACATTTCCTTTTCGTCCAGTCTTATCCTAATCTAGACATTTACAGTAATAAGGATATAATAACTGGACAAAAAAAATATGTGCTGTATTGACTGGCGTTTGGGTTAACTGCGTGTTTTCCCAGCCACAAGAGCGGCTGGTCTCGGGGGGACATCCATATGGAGTGATTACATGAGGTGAAGTCACATGTTGTTGTAGCGGGATGGGGCCGTAAACATGTTGTGTGCAACTGCAGTGAATAAAGCGCTCTAGTGATGATTACAGGTTTAGAGATAATGGTTTTTAGCGTGATACATTTAGAGAGCATGAGACACCGGCACAGTTAGCTCCCCCCAGTCTTCACTCTCTACTGATTAACACAAAATGCCAGCACCTAGTTAAACACGGCTGCGGTAATTATGTGGAGCCTAACACACACACACACACACACACACACACACACACACACACACACACACACACACACAGACACACGCATTCACATAACCTATACAACACACACAGGCAACCGCACTTTAGTGCAGAACAGAGCAGCGGTATAACATGTTGTTGTGCGCTACCAGATCAGCATCACACTAACTACCAATTATGTGTCTTATTTATGCAAATGCAGGTAATTTACTTCCTGCTGTGCATTACTTCCCAAAGTGTTTGCCCTCCAGGATGATCAGTTGTCTGTGGCATATAGTTTGGGCAGGTAATTCTTCGCCGAAATTTGTTTTAAAAAAAAAAAAAAAAAAATGCCTGCTAAGATCCAGAAAATAAGGTTTTCCTTGGATCAAAAAATATGCAGTGCCGGTGGCTAGAATTGATAGTCAGTTAAGCAGCTTCAAACTGCGGGTATTATTAGGCTATATCAATTGATTAAAAAATTGTTAAGTGTGTGGAAATAAACTCTCTCACTCGAATCAGTACTCTCAGGAATGATGGCCGACATTACAAAAAAAGGCTAGGTTGAATATCTATGAGGTTTTTTTTGCTGTTGTTGGTTTTTTTTTTTTTTTTTTTTTTTTTTTGAGACAGAGCTCAAAAACCCTGAACTGATGCTTATGTGAGTCTTACATGAACTGATGGCTTCAATATTATTTCTCCTCCTCCTCTCTCTCTCTCTCTCTACATTATATATTTCTTCAAAAGTGAGAGCAGCCCAAGAGGGTGCCTGTATTTTTTCTTCCTTTGTTTCCAGTCTTTCCATATCAGAATGAGAAGGTTGTAGCAACTCCCACAAGGGAGCCAGAGATAGAGGTGTAGGCAGCTGGCAGAGCGCTAGAGCAAAGAAATGCTGCACCGTATGACCAGAGACATTTAAATGATGCCTCTTGCCTCCTCCTGCCCTGTCCTGCTACATCTGCAAAGCAAATCCCATGCCCCGCAGCCAGAGATTCCTCTTTGGTCACCTGGCTGTTCTCACTGTTTCATTGGCTGGGGAACAGAGGAAGATTTACTAGAAGTGAAAGACTTTGTAGTATAATGGAAACAAGCTATACAGAGAAACGGAGGGCAGGTCTTCCAGCCAGTCACAAAGGAGAGGTGGGTGTAATGAGGCCTGATCTGTCACAAGAAAGATCCACGGACCTGTATTTGCATTTTTAGCCCTTTCCTTCATCTTCCTTTCCTTTTCCATTATTCCTCCCTCTCATAATAAGGGTGAAAAGAAAAAGCAATGAGAGGGAAGAAAGACGGGGAACGGACATATACACAGAGGAATCCAGGGAGGGGAAAAAAGAGCACATTACTATTGGGAGGGAAAAGTGATTAAAGGCTGAGATGAACACAGTCTGCTGGTTCCAGAGGAAAGAGGAAGGAATTTCCAGAGCCAATAAGCGAAGCATCACAGGGAGACCTGCCTCACCCTGCTATTCAACCATGACCATGAGGCTGAAGCACATTTCCTACAACCACCCTCTTACTCCAGCATGTGGCATGCATGCTTTGTGCGCATACATCCATTAATGAATCTAGAATTGGGGTTTTTCCGACAATACTACCCTCTTTTTCAGAGAACTGCTATAGATCTGATGCAGAGGTGTCCACGTGGGATTCCTCAGGATTGCAGTTGTAGCAGCTAACCAGGTATAATGGCGTAAAGATGACTCAGTCGCAGAAGACTCTCGAGACAAACAGGAGAGGAGAAAGAAAAACAGCAACATCAATAATGAAGTGAAGGAGATGGGGGAAGAAAACAAAGCCGTTCATAACAAATGAGAAAACAGGCAGAGCGTCTCATTGCGAGAGCGCTAACGACAATCAATTAGCAATTGCTCATGATCTTGGGTGCGTCGGAGTATAAGGTGTCTTAATGAGTCCCATTTCCATTAGCTGCTCGACTCGAGAGGCATAAGGAGGAGGCTGCTTCCACCAGCTCCTCCATCTCAATGCCTAATGACTGCAAGAGTGGATTACTCCATCAATTCCTCGCTTCTCTTTGTTTATCCCCTGCGTAAATAATGGTCAACCATTACAATGCATTAAGCGAGCCACTCACAGCAGAGCGAATGAGAGGTAGAAAGAGGAGCACAAGTGCTCTGACGGCATCCTACCATACCGGCCATGTGGTGGCAGAGTTGGGGGGGCGGGATCTGATGCTTTACAAATATCTGGCTTGGCCTTACAGGGAGATAGGGTTGGAAGGATGCTTTATGTCATAACATGGCAGATCCAGTCGCTCATGTTCAACCAGATTAGCAGAAACCTTCCTCGGCAGCTAGAAGCTTTAGCAAAAGACACATCATGGCGTTATTTACTAAACACGTGCTGAACAGAAATGAACAGCAATGTGCAAAAGGTGCACGTTACCGTGGCTCCCTGAAATGTTTCGTTAAAAAAGAGAAGGAAAAAAAAAAAAGCCAATTAGGAACGATTTAGTAGGAGATGTGTGAATTATTCTGACGCAGTGTTTCTTGGAGGACGCTTTGGCTTAAAATTAAACACCTCAATAACCTCCATTGTTCTGAGGCAGATAAAAAAAAAAAAATCACCACAGGCTGAATTGCAGGTGTAACATTATTTTGGTTTTGGAATGATCTCGTCAAGAAAATCCCTTCTGCACCTCCGTTTGGTCATTTCTTCTGATAAAATTCACGTAAAAAGGAACATTGGAAACATAGCTTGTGATTTTTACATCACAAGCTATGTTCAGAACCTGATTAAAAGCCCTGCCAATATAAGAGGATGGATTGTGCAATCAACGCTACATAGGGGATTATATTTGCGTCATACCAGAGAGCAGAATGAACCTCAGTTGTTGCAGTGCTTTCACTCTGGATTGTACCGATCAATATTTCACCCTGGCTCCATCACTCCTTTTTTATCTCCCCCTCTCTTTCTGGCACTCTCTGGATTCCCACTTGTGTCACAGCACCGGACAGGATAAAAATTAAACACATCAGCAGAAAAACACACAAGTGGAAATGATCCTGGTGCTCCGGCCACTCGGGTCATGAATTCAGCTAACAGTGCTTATCACAGGCCGCTGCTATTAGTCTTAATGGCTACGGTGACAACCTGCCTTGAAAGAAGATGGGCTTTGCTTCCGGGGGCTCACCACAGACAGGTGATTCTCATCTGCGGTCGCTTCATGTGTCATAGCGAAAGGCAATGCTGGCTGAGAAATGTCTGGTGGTTTATTGGAGCAAAACATCAGAACCTGACAGGCCATTATACACACCAGAGACGTATGTTCTTGGGCACTCACATCAATCGCGGATGAACGAAGAATTCAGTCAAATAATGATCTCATCCCAACTTATCCAAAATAAACACACAGGCTTTGTGTAAATTCCATACAGAGTACATAAAAAGTCACCGTGCTCAAAATGTTCAAAACAAGCAGAGTGAGATACTTTTGCAATTAGTGTACAAAAATGTCGGTGCTTGAATGTTTTGTAGCAGCATAAACTGAAAGCAGCAACTTCATACTGCTCCTTTGAATTTAGAGCTGCCGCTGATAAATATTTTATTTCTGAAATCTAAAGAGATGGCAGAAGCAACTATTGAGTCAACAGCTCCCCTTCAGTTCTCCAAGCGTTTTACCTTCTTTAAGCTCATTGTTTTGCTTGAATTTGCTGTTTTAGTTCACAGATCTCAGCGTAATTTACAGCCACAACAGACAGCTTCAATTCAACAACAAAAACACTCAATGGCAGACATAAAACCGTAGACTTAACAAGTGTACATAAAAGGACATACAGCAGGCCCAGAGGTGGAGGGGGTGGAGACCAAATTGTCAGTTAAAAGAGTCAGTATTCATTCGCTGATAGAAAGGCAACTGAAAATAAAATCATGACATGAAATGGAAATAAAGCTGCCCAACATAGAAGAACAACTTTATTGTTATAATATCAAAAAAAACCCAAAAAATCTAACAATCAATGCAGATTGATTTCACAAAGAGAAAGCTTGTAGTTTGCCTTTAGCGGTCCATGCAACAAAACTTTATAACGCTGTGATAAGAGGGAAATGGTTCATGGTAATTATAGGAAACTTCTCTTTTCTCCGAAGTTTATGTACAAGCTTGCCTGTTTGACCTCTTGCCAAAGAAAAATATGTATATTTTATCACTAATAAAACAGCTTTCTCAAGTTTTATTTCCATCGATACCTTGGAGTCCTCGAACTGCCAGTCACACACAACTATCAATGGACTTTCTTCTCCATAACCTTGGACAGCATAAATCTCTCCTTCATCACAACCGTGTCCACTGTGCATTCAAACTGCAACTTTTCTTGTCAAGCTAGTGACATCCAGCACAGCTCTGAAATGCAAACATTCATCTTTTATTTTGCTCAACATGAAAGCGCTTCATGACTGCAGTGTCTAAGAGAATACGGCCAAGGTCAAGAGGTGAATGTGGCATAAGTGTGAATGTCTTACAGAGAAAAACGATTTTTCCCTCTGAACTAAAGGTTACTTTATGTAGCCTACCGAGGAGCCACGCTGTGCTGCCATTGAATTTGGACATGCGGGCTGGCTGGGCTGAAGAGATGGAGTGGCAAAGCGAAAGCGTTTAGTTAGGTACCACACAAAGTAAAACCACATGAAAAGAAGCAAATACAAACAGCTTACAGAGGAAAAGTCAGCCTACATCAACAACGCCATACAACAGAAAAATCCACTGAAAAGCCAAAGATCCTTGCTGTCCCTTAACATGCAGCCAGACAAGTGCTGTTTAGAAAACAAATGTCAGGACATCTTTTCAGCCAGATTGCTTTCCCACGAGCCAGTGGAGTCCTCTGCCACTCCACTCCTCCACAAACGAGCGAACTTGTGAGTAGGACCATGTCAACATGTTCCTCCATTTAAAGAGGGGAAGGGAGGAACTACTCGGATCCACTCTGAGGCAAGCCTTCCTTTGTTGTTGGTCGGTCAGAGCGGAAGAGGAGAAACTTCTGCATCCGCTCTGTGGCAGTTCGGAGAAATTTTGGGCCACAGTGGCACTTCAAGTGCAAATACCATGAAAGTCTCAACTTATTGTTGCAAGTTTGAGGATTCAATGTTGTCGTAGCTTCTAAACCATAAAGAGACAGCAGAAGTCGCAGAACCCACTGCGACCTCTTATTATCTCTGAGAGATGACACTCTATTTTACAAACATGACAAAGTGCAGAGATACTGGGCAGAACAGGCTGCAGCTGCAGATCAGCGTGCGGAACAATGGGAGTCTGTGCTGATCTCTGGCCTGAACAATGGCAGGATGACATGGAGCCTGACACACACACACACACACACACACACACACCGCAGCAGCAGGAGCTACACCACAGACAGGAGAGGGAGCTTCACAGAGCAACAACACTGCCAAAACACATCTCCTTGTCTTCCTTTTTCCTCTTCCAACATCTTTTATGTGTTTTGGCACCTCTGGCAATCACAACTCAAAAGTGAACAGTCGAGCTTTGAGCATCACCGTGAGCACAGCCTTGTGGAGGGAAGTGAGTTTCTGCTGAAGTGGAAGGCTTCAGTGATGCTGTTGGTGTCTGAGACTCAAATTAATCATTAAAAATACCGCAAATGTCAAGAAGTATTAAATTGATAAGTAAAACGCAAAGTAAAAGACAGGAGAGTAATCATCCATCAACTGTCAGTTACATGGGAAGCATCCAGTTAGCTTAGCTTAGCACAAATACTGGAGGAAACAGCCAGCCCAGCTCTGTCCAACTGTAATAAAATCCACCCACCATTTTCCTCAGAAGGTCACTTAATCCATTATATCTTTGTCTAATCCATATGAAAACACAAGTGTAAAAGTGACAAATTGTCATTTATGGCCTTTAAGCTTCAGATTTTACAGGCAGACATCTCATCTGACCCATCACATTTCCCAAAATGTCAACCTATTAATTTAACAATACATCCTCCAACATTTAGGGGACCTGATTAAATATCTTAATGGGCCAGATCAGGCCCCTGAGCTGGTAGTTCAGACAACTTAAGACAATTGATTGAAGATTTTTGAGAAGATTACCCAAATGTAAATAAATTATAGAATTAGTTTTTTTTTTTTTTGTTTTTTGTTTTTTTTTTTATTGGCTATTATTAAAGAACAACAATTTCAATTATTATTACAGTAAGAATAAAATCAAAGCAATAATCATAAAATGAATAAAAAGATTTTAAAAAAAGAAAAATACTAAGCAAAATTATCCAGGAGGTGATGAAATCTTGTCTTCCATATGCCACTAAGGCATCTTTCATTATTAATGTCCTCGGAGAAGGACTCGAAGCAGCTTTACTTCTCTTATCAATCATTCATCTGCTTTCCCTTGAACGTGTGCCGATCCTCTGGTGTCAAATCAGCCATGAAGTGGCTAAAGAAGCACCAATCTGAAGTCTTTCCTTAATTAAGCAAGGTTAACATAAGCTTCAAACACCTGTTCTCCAAATGATCGGCAACACCACCTTAATGTGGGGATCCCGAGCAATCTGTAAGCTGTCAGTCACTTCACAGACAACACTCAGGTCTCATAAATTAAGAATAGGATGCCAGAAACTATTTGTGCTGACTTCTGTGCGTGTTCCTGTGTCCGGAAAATACCATGGCAGTGAAAACTTGTGATTGAATCAGATTCAAATGATGCCAGTGCTTTTTTTTTTTTTTTTAATCTTTCTTTGCGCCCAAACTGATTTCTTGTCACCGTCTCACCTTGCACCCAGTCTGAGCAGGATCCCATTTTCGCCCGAATAAAGCAGGTGCTTGGTTAACGGCAAACATAATCTAAGCTTTGTGGTCCGTCTCTCTGTGGAGCAGAATTGAAAGTGCATCGTGGAGAGTTCTTCAGTGGCAATCTCCAATTACCTGCTACGTGCAAGTGTTCACTGCACTGGAACTTTTCCATTTCATCACTACACTCGAGCTGCCCCCATCGAAAGCCAACAGGCAGCAGCGGCGGCGGCGGCGGCGGCGGCGGCAGCAACAGCACAGCAGACCATGTCATCTGTGCACCACAGGGGGGATCTTTCCAAACTGCGGTGAATTCCTTGTTTTGCTCGGGAAAAGATTCATGTCGATACCAACCACAGGTGCAGTGAGTTTTTGTCTTAGCTTTTTTTTTTCTTTTTTCTTAAACCACCACTGTGAAAAGGAGGCTGGGCAAAACTTCCACTTCCCCTTGGCTATGTGTGTCACAATTACTCGGTGGGTCAACTTTCCCCAGGTCTCATTAAGAGGTAAAGCACAGAGGACAGAAAGCTCTTCTTTTTCTGACCCTGCAGGAAATGTTTCAACTCGAGGAAAGCCACTGATGCAATCGCTCTCCAGCCCTCTCAATGAGTTTGGGGAAACAAGAATGAGGGATTATTTAATGCAACTCCCATTCAAGAGGCCAATTCAGCCGGACCAATCAATAGTAATCAACGAGAAGATGACGGGAGATGAAATTCCCTCTGCCTCAGCTAAGATCTCATGTATCAGGATATAGGGGCTGCACTCAGGCTTTATCTGCTCCAGTTCGACAAAATCTGCGACTTCAACATACCTAACAAAGTCCTATTGCTGCATTTACATGGTTTTCGATGAATGGATCATTAATAATTCATATTCAGGGACAGATACTTCCCCCAGTAGGTGGTTGCATATGCTTCCATTCATCAGGTGGACGGAGGCATGACTGTGAGCGTTAAGTATTAATGTTGACCCCAGCTAAACATGTAAGCAGGCTGTTTAACTGTTGGACAAGATGGCCTTTGTCAAAAGGCCAAAAAAATGCATTCATTTACTCAGTGACGGACAAAGTAGAGTGACTTGTAGTTAAGACCACGTTGTAAGACTCTGTTCTATCTATATTATTATATTCAAATAAAATGATCCGGGTATGCTCTTACAAAAACGTGAAAAGTAAAAGAATGTCCAGTGAAGTAAAAACAGTATTTCTCTTAGTAATTGTGTATGTCCTGGAATGAACAAATGATACTCACATCAGCTACATCAGCCCACTGGACCAAAGTCAGGTTTTCATAGCAGAATTTCTCCACCTTGTAATGAGGGATTTTAACACTGTGGTCTGAATTCTTCTTCCACCACTGCCCAAATCTCATTGCAACACCCTGGAAATTATTAATCTCCAGTGTTAACCATGTTGACACTGTCGAGCTCTGAGGGAGTGCAGCCTGTAGAGGGTGCCTTTCATCTGAGCCAAGGAACTACAAAGAGCATGAGCTTTTCATGTTAACACAGGAAACGTATATTTAATGAGACAACCGCTGCAATCTCCGCTGCCATACTAAGTGAGGCTGACCCCACACCGCAATATTGGCGGTGCTGCCAAACAGTCACGGCAGTCTAGACGAGGCCGAGCTACGACCTGGGGCCTCCCAAAAGCTCTTGTAATGCACAAGGAATTTGATGCGGTTTCCGTGGAGTGGCGAGGAAACGCATGAGTGCGAGTAAAGAGGGAGCAAGATCCCTGCAGAGGT
Organism: Echeneis naucrates; assembly: GCF_900963305.1. NCBI lineage: Eukaryota > Metazoa > Chordata > Actinopteri > Carangiformes > Echeneidae > Echeneis > Echeneis naucrates. The sequence goes on along the minus strand of NC_042529.1, from coordinate 6,087,095 downwards.
CAGAGCGCATCCCTGGAGGTGTCGGGGGAGTAAATGGGCATGACTACAGAACATGGGGTTATACCCGCTCTCCTCCCTCCCTCTTCTCGTCTTCACAGGGTGCCTTCAGTGGCTTGTCCCAGAGTGCTTCTGAGCGCCAAGCGACACAGCACCCCTCCAATGCCGCGCAAATTGGAACAGGAAACAAGTGTCAGCTCCGGGCGAAGCCACCGCCTTATTTGAAAACAAACACAAATGTGACGTGAAAGCGGATCCGCGGCTAGACACGCGGATGGATGGAGTTGCATGTCGAGGGATCAACCTTGTTTGACGACTGTGCACAGCGACTGTGGAGGCAGCCACTGGTTCTCTGCACGGCTGGCTGAAGGCTGACACCAGTATCAAGGCCCATGAATATTCAGTGGCCAAGTAAATGAGGCAGATAGCACTTGACATGTTTAACATCCACCTTTGGCACCTTCCCTCTACAAAGCCAACAAGGTGAAGCAGCAGAACAAATATGTTGGTTGTTTGTGGGCGGCAACGATCCCTGCTGATGAATTGGATGGCTTTTTGAACAAATAGAATGAGTTTCAGTGAGCGAGCTACATCAAAAATAAGCTGGACTTGGAAAAACAATCTGATTTCCTCTGTGGGCTTTGAGTTTCTAAACTGCTGTTTTTAGAAGATTGGAAATAAAAAATAAATAAATAAAAAATAAATAAAAAAGATTGTAGCATTATGCCTTGCAATACGCTGACATTTACATTCTTAGAAAAACATGTTTCCCTCAACTATAATCCCTGCTGGTATCAAAATGTTTGCTCTCTAAATATTTACCAACCCTGAGTCACATCTAAAGCCTAACACAGGCACCTTGAGACTTCCCCTTTTTTCCCCCCCAAGTGTTGTGTCCCAAAGGAAATGCTGTGAAAGCACTACAGACTATCTTGCAAGTGAGTAAACTCTCTGAGCACACAACACATTCCTCCAACACCTCAAAACAACTCTGAGGAAGAGAAAAAAAGAAAACCCCAAACAAAAAAACAAAATAAAAAAAAAACAAGTCTGCCACCAACAAACTGCACCGCTTGTCATCGTCACTCCAACGCCAGAGACGAGCATTTGGGGTTTTTTTTTTTTTTAGAGTTTTTATGGAGAGAGCGGGAAGTATATTACTGCGATAGGCAAAATAATGTCAATAATAACGATCCTCACTGTGATTATCACCGGAGCCGGTTAACATCTGCTCAGTATAACTAAGTGATCCGGGTAGAAGGAATATACTGCGGAAAATCCATCTTTACATCCCCCCATCAAGAGGAGCTACGGTTTCTAAATGAGACAGGATGTCTGCTTCATTCACACACTGGCATTGTCCAATCATATCCATGCAGGTGTGGGCCACTTGTCACTATGGGGGTCCAACTATTAATTAAATAAATGTTTTTTCCAGAATTCCTCTATCTGCCCAACACTCCAAATCAAAATACATTCAATTTACTCTGTCATGAGAAAAGCAGCTATAAGGCTTAAAACTGGCTTTGAACCTTTGTTTGAAAACTCTCTCTAAATCAATCATCAAAATGCCTGCTGATGATTTCACCGTCGAACAGGCTGATTATTCGACTTATGTCCTCAGCTCTTCCGTCCCAGCCTCCTCCTCGTGGTAAAATACTGGCATTGTTTACCTCAGATTTAACTTTATGCAAATGCTCACGGGGGATTAGCTCTCCGGCAGATTTTTTTCTTGCTGCTGGGATTCTTTGAGAGCTTCTTCAAAGAGCAGAGCTCCTTCAGCCAAATCTTACTTCACAAGCAAAGCGAGTGGAGTAAATGGTCTGTTCCTCGATGTAAATCATTTCAAACTTTACAGGCTTCCAGCTCTCAAAGGCGGCCATTTATCCATTTCTCTCTTTTTACTATGACGCTAAATCTAAAATATTGTGGATGTGGACATTTGATTAGACTGAACAAGCCATAATGTGACTGTAACCTTGATGAGCATTTCTTTTTTCATTTTTGTTAAGAAAGAAAAACAAAAGTTGACTGCGAAGAGAACATGAACAAGTGTCGCTCAGAATTGTTAGCTGTGATGGAATAGTGTTGAGATGACTTGATATGATTATGCCATCGCTGTCCAATTCAATTCATTGGAGGGTATTCTTTTTATTATTGTGTTATTGAGTTCAGCCTGAGTTTCCCAGCCTTCGGATTTCATACTCAGAGAAAGTTTTGGGTGAGAATTCCAACACTGAGGTTGGCCAGCGGCTTCTAAATGATAACATACCAACATACTAATATGAACACAAAGGGATCATGTATAGAGGAATAACCAACCCCCCCCCCCCCACCACCCCCAGCTGTGTCCCTGCACCCATTTCTAAATGAACTGAGAGGTTGTGTGCCACTGAACACAAAGTCAAACACACACACACACACTTGCACTCTAACCTCCTCACCACCACCGCCCCCCGCCCGCTGCTGCTCAGTACTCCCTGCCTCCTGATAAGCTGGTTTGCCAGGCTTGCCAGCACCGCTGATGACTCCGTTTGCACAACCGCTCCATTGTTGCTGCGCAGGGTGGACAACTGCACTTTGGACCTTTCAGAGGGGGGAAGCCTTTTATTGTGTTTTCCTTAAGGGCATCCACTGTGGTTTATCTGCAGCCTGCCAACCACACACACTTTAAACACTGCATTAACCATATCTAAGGTTAGAAAACACAAACAGTAGCTGCTGTGTATCCTGTGCTGTTAAGTACTGTACGGTCGCTTCGCCTCCCTGGTTTTTTCTGGAGCTTAAAAAGGCTCATAAAAGGCAACTGAATTATCTGCGTTGCTGGAACCTGATCCACTGCCAGCTGACCTTTTCCACAAAGCAATATCAAACATAATAGTTGGGCCGAGTTAAGTGATTGCAATTTATGAGTCCATTTAACTTGATTCAATACTGGATGACAAATGATTACCTTGGTGAAGCAAAGCTTGCATACACAAAAATAACCCTGATATCTGCAAATACAGAGCTTTATCAAACTTAACAATCAGCTCAGTGTCTGTCTGCTGTGAGTCTGGCTCAGCGGAGGGCTGAACAGAATTTTAAAAATGCATGGCAAGTCTAGAAGGAAGAGAAGAAGGAGAGGTTGCATATTAAATATCCACAGATATCACCCCCCTCTTCTTTTTGGCTCTAACTCCATTAAGCTAAAATTGATGTGTATTGAATAGATGTTGCCTCTGAATCTGGTCAACTGGATTAAGTGAATCAAATCCATTTTCCTGAGTACATTGAGGAAGTGTCAGAATGAAACATTTTCAATTTTGCCCCGTAAGGTCCAAGATTTCTTCATCTCGCTGTAGAACAAGTTGCTTAGCCTGCAAAAACAAGCTGCAACAGGCCGCCAAACATGGCCCCAGCATTAAATTAACCAGACACAATCCACATATTTGATTCGCCGTGCAGCCAAAAAAAAAAAAAAAAAAAAAAAAAAAAGGAGTTACATGACTTTCAGGCATCCAGCTCAGACTATAAAGAAACAATGTAGCCTACTTTGCACACTCCTCACTGCTCTCCTTTCAGCCACATCCTCTTGGATTTTATGACTCTGGTTAAAATGCAACCATTAAATATTCATGTGTGAGGGCTTTCACCCATGAAGCTGTTTCCCCTTCTCTCTCTCTCTCTCTCACTCTCTCTCTCTCTCTCTGAGCTTTACAGCTGAAAGTGAGAAACTTTTTGATTTTAACTGACAGGAGCTAAATATTAAAAAAGAAGCTTTGGGAGTTCAGCTAAGTGTGGACTACTCTTCTCCAAGATCCTCCTCAACTGATATGAGCTGCGCCTCCTTGGCTTTCATCCTCATCGTTCTTAAAGATCCTGACTGTAGCGCGGCTCTTGTGGAGTAAATTAACATGACAATATAAAGTGAGGAGATTAATGAAAACAAATACTCAGTGACTGAACAATGACATTATGAAAATTGATGGTTGGCAATCATTCCAAAGAGAATAGTGCGTTTTTTTTTTTTCTCCTTAGCAAACATCACACTGCATGCAACATAAACTATATCTTTGAAAAATATTGCTCATTAATTTTTCACTTGTTGTCTTGGCTGTTTATTATGCAAAACATTTCCTATCAGCAGCAAAAGTAATGACACAAATAATTCATACTTTCCCTCTTAGAACTCCTGCCATGCTCAAATCCATAATATATAGCAAGTTAAGAGCATCTATAAAAGATTAAGAGTGAAATTATGTCTGCAGGTATAGACGGGAGCATAAATAAGGCTGAAGCGCGATTTTTGCTGCAGTGAACATTAGGAAAATTTTTGAGGCTTTATTTGGGTAGATGTGATTCGCATACAAATCAAGGGATGCAACAATCAGGCCTTTTCCAAACAAGCCATTTTGTAGACAAATGAAGCAACTGCTCAGACATGTGAGGCTTTTGCAAAAAAAAAAAAAAATAAAAAATAAAAACACCACTCGGTTCTTGTGTACAAGGTGGCAGGAAGCATCATGCATGACAAGCCCCTGCCGTGAGTCGACTTTAACGGCCCGAAATTCGTGAAGGGGAGACGGAAAATGAAGCTGAACACAAGTATTGTTGTCTGAGAGGAGAGGAAGTGCGGGCGGCATGAAAAGTTCATTCACTCTGAACTAATCTTTTTAGTGATTTGGGAGCAACGATTCATGTCACTCACTAATGAATCAGGGACTGAACTAATAATTAGGATATTTACGGATAATATTATGTCACAGCGGGCACTGTGACAAGCAAAAGTACAGTCAAACACTGTTTGGACAGTAAAGTGATCTAAAGTGATCAACTATTACTTGATTATCAGTCTCCTGCTTCAGCATTGAGCAGCTGATTGAGATTTTTTTTTTTTTTTTTTGTTGTTTGTTTTGTTTTGTTTCTCATGCACAAAAGAAACCACTTGGCAGAAACTTTCCATCGCCACTAATCGGCATTTTTGATCCCAGACAAATAAGAAAACAAAAAGAGAGAAGAAAAAAAAGTGGAGAGGGCGGCTTGTGAAACATGAAGGCTGTCAGAGGCATTCTTCCACTCTTGGAAGGCTGCCCGCTCTTTTGAAAGGGGTTTTCTTCAAAGCAAACGCCGGTGACATTACCCATTCTCCTCCCAATTAAAATTTATTGAAAACATCCCAGAAACACTGTACAGCTAATATCATCACAACTAGCTTGTCAGAAACAAACAAATACACCGATCATGAGGACAAAAAAAGGAATCCTTCTCCGGCCTTTTGAGTTCATAACCAGCATTTAATCCGCTGTAATGATTTACAATATGACAAGTCAGGCAAAATTTAGTGTGACAGATTGAATGGGACCCAACATAAATATAATTACAGCTCACATGATCTTCCCCACCTCCCTCTTCCAAAAGGAAATGTCTGTCGATGCCACACTAAGAAGGCTGAGGATATGCTGCCTCTGGTAATTTGCATGTTCGATTTGCTCCAAAATTTCAGTTGATTCAGAAAGATAAATAAATATGTCAACAACGTAACGCTGTTTCCCCACAACAAGAAGGTCGCAGGTTCAGTTCCCAGGCCTTCTGCCTTTCTGTGTTTCCTCCCACCGTCCAAAGACGTCATGTTTGGGTTAACTGGTGACTCTAAACTGTCTGCAGGTCTGAGTGTGAGTGTGAGAGGTTGTTGGTCTCTGTCTGTCTCTGTGTGTTGGCCCTGTGATGGACTGGTGACCTGTGCAGGGTGACCCCGCCCTCACCCAATGTGAGCACCCCCTGTGACCCAGAAACACATCACCAGTAGAAGAGGAATGAAAGTCAACAAAGACAATGCCACAAAGCATCACAGGTTTATAGGTCCTTCAAGTAGCAAAGTCATAGTAAAAGGTGAATGAAGGTGTGAAGGCCAAGACAACAACCCGACACGGCCTTAAGTCAAACATCCAACCAATAATAACCAAATATCATTTAGTCTGATGTCACACTGGATTCTGGAAAACTAAAATGGATATCTTTCACCACTTACTGTCATTTTATTGATTAAATTATTAAAAATATTCCGGTTATTCTGAAATGAAAGCAGAATATTTCCACCTTCATATATCGAAAAGAAAAACGAGAAAAAAAAAGTTCCCCTTGAATCAATAAAATCAATAAAAATGAGATGTTGGGAAATACTTATGGCTGACTAGATCAAGATGAAATAATGTTACTGCAGTGGGTGTTTTTTTTTTTCTTTTTTGGGGGGGGGGGGGTTTGAGTGAAGTAGGAGGAAAAAAAAGTGTGAATATAAAAGATGTTGACAGAGTTGTGTTGCAGTAAGACTCCTTTGTCCCAGCAAAGTCGTAAACTCCCTGAGAAGTGGCAACACATAAGGGTAATTCTCCTAAAGAAACCCACTGTGCCCAACCCCCCCCAGGCCAGACTAGATTAGGTTTCACATTCCTACCTCACAAATAACACACACACACACACACACACACACACACACAAAGACAGAGAGGTGGATTGAGACACAGACACTTTTGTTGAGACACTTCTGACCTCAGACTATTTCATCTCACAGATGAGGTTTACACCATGAGTCAAGCACAAGGATATGTTCTCTCTTCTTCTCTGTCCAAGATGTGGTGGATCAGCCCCCCCACCCCCCGTCCCTCCCTTCCCGTCCCATCACCCTTCATGCTAATGTAACACACATTAGTGAAACCAGCCGCACACTGTGTGCGTCCATGGCGACACGAAGGATGCTGGGCCCTCGGGTGAGCAACCCCCCCCCCCCCCCCCCGCCATTCCTCTCCCTCCACATGCCAGGCACATCACGGGCACAGCCTCACACCACAGCGTCTGTGACTCAAACATGCCCTCCTTTTAAAGCAGATGGTCAAAAATAGCGTCTGCCGTCAACATTTTTGTAAGCTGTGGAACCCGTTGGGCCACACACCGTTTGCCAAGAAGGAGTAGGGGCGCACGAGTGTAAAAATAATCTGGTCAGTTACAGCTTTTCTCTGTTTGATACTGACAAAGTGAGAACACCCTGTTGTTTGAAAAGCGCTTATGCAATCTGCACCTATAAATAGGCGTGTGAAGTGTGTCTCTCTGCGTGTTTACAACCAAACAACGATGCCCAACTACTTAGCATCATTAACAGCAGCAGTAGTGATTATGATATCTGCGATTACCGTTAAGAGTGTGAAACATTTTGTTGTTGCTGCCATGGCAACTGTTTATTTCCTGAAGCTGCCGCTGAGGACGGGACAGACCACCAGCAACCGGAAGGAGGGTGTGAAGGGAATGGAGGTGGGGGGGGGGGGGGGGGCATAAGGAAACAGACAGGATGTGTTTACAGAGGAGTTATTCAAAGTCACCACTGGGACGGCAGCACACACAGCTACAAGCCATATTTTTGGTCACCTACATGCTGAGCAGATACGCAAACGCACGTTTCATGGCCTGAAACCTCAGGTCACAGACACACTGACCAGTAAAGTTATTAATCCTTTTGACACTCACTCAGACCTCACTCGCTTTATTTCCTGTGCTCACGGCGGTGCCTCTAAATTTCTTTCCTGTGGCCATCGTGTACCAGATCAGGGATACTCAGAAATGCCCTTGTTTGACATGTCAGGTGAATAATACTTGTTCCAGCGGATATATTTGTGTCCACACAAAACAAAATGTCTGTACATGAATGGACGGAGGAGAGTGTCAAGTGTTGCAGGAATGTAAGAACTATGGTGATGGAATGATGGATTGCATCATACCTATTGATTTTTCCATTGTTATTTCCATTTTTTAAGCATATACTGCTGCACTTTTGGCAGTACATTTCCAGTACAGGAAGTACTGTAGATGTATAACAACAGCTGCAGGATACATATGAGCAAAGTGTTTTAGTCAATATTTTTTCGTCTGCACCAACTTTACACTACAGACAACCTCCTGTATTACTCTGGCACTGGGGAGCCGGACTAAATTAGGACCAATACACTGAAGGAACACAAAGGTGAAGTCCTACTTTTGAGCGGATATATGGGCCTTTATCCAGTATGGACCAAAGAAATACTGCTACACAGCAGGGGTGCTCTTTATTTACCCTAAAAAATGCATCAATCTGACCTAAAGGGTTAATTTATTCCACCCAGTCGAGTGCTGAGACTTCTCTTGTGGTCTACCCACAGCTGTCACGTCAGTGTATCAGCTCCAGTCCATGATGCATGCCTTGCACCTGGGTAACCGACCGCACGCAGGCACTGTGTTAGAATAAGGGTACACTGTAAGCTGACACACAGGCGGTGGGTGTGGTGTCACTGCTGTCTGCAAGCCATCACCTTTGACAGCAGTTTTGTTTGAGCGGGATGAGGGGAGGAAAAAAAAAAACAAAAAAAAACAAAAATACAGAACAGTGATACCTGATCTCAGAGAGACAATCACTTCTTCTTTTTAAACCAGATTTTTAAAGTCCGGTGATGACAACAGCAGCAAAACAGTAACATCGTAAGTGTGAGTATTTGCTGCGTTTCTATTTCCTGTCATTTTGGTGGGTTTAACACTGTTGGTTGGACAAAATATGCATGAAGATTTGACCTCAGGCTGTGGAAAAACGTAATGGTCATCCTCTGGAAATAACAGGGACCTTCTTCTCTGTTGTAGCTCTACCTAGTTTCACATTTACAGTCCAGACAAGGCATCAACTGTTTATCTCATAGTGACCCTGAGGTTTTAAGCCTTGATCAGCTTGTGAGATTTTGGCATTTTGTCTGTGCTTGCTGCTTTAAACGGGTTGTGAAAAGATGTGTTTGCATGCACCGATTAGAATTTAACAACATAGCAGCCACTACATCCAAGGTGAGGTCTTCTGATCAGATCAGCTTGTTTCTCATCCTGCCCAACAGTCCAAAAACTCAACGCTATTCCGATATATATAAAACAAAAGAAAAGCAACAATCAGGAGCCATTTAAGAGGCTGGAACCGGCAAAAACAAGTGAAGCACAAAAAGCCTCTTGTATGTCAACATGTAGCAACAAACGGATGAAAAACTGTGAAACAAGGGGATTTTATCTACTTGTGTTTTACATCTTGATAGCAAACACCTGACATTTGTATTTGGGGGGGGGGTGGTGAAATAAATGGGTAAGGGAGGGTTTAAAAAAAAAAAAAAAAAGGAGGGGTGTGGGCGGGTGAAAGAGATTACCCCCGGACCTTTTCTTTGAGAGCGAGAGAGAAAGGGGGAAGGACATTCCCTGTGTATTAGTAAATCCCAGTTAATTTTCCCTGTCAGAGAACAATGAGATATGGACCCCCACCCCGGGCTCTGTTGAATGTAATTCCACCACTTGTTCAGGATCACCTTCATTACTCATCAGAGGTGTGAATCTCTCTACTGGGGGAAAAAAAAAAAAAACCAACAACAACAACAAAAAAAAAAAAACCCTCCAGAGCGCACACTAGACACTGTGATACTTCAGCAGACCCCTCAGGACTCTTTCCAGCACCCATTTTTTTCGATCGTGAGAGTACACCTCTTGAGACATTTTCAAATTTCAAGAGCAGCTGCTGGTTTCTCAGCCTACACGGAAATTTAAGACGTAAATTTGTCTGCCCCTCAAACCCACCAACACATGCTGCAGGGTTTGACAACCCTTCAGGGTTCCTAGGTTGGACCTTGTTTAATTTATAAAAGCTGAGACTTTTTGAGGAACCGGATGTTATTCATGATTCAGAGCCTTTCATTTACACTTAACACTGCGGTGCTGTGCTGTGACATCATATGCGTATGTTTTTCACAGCATGTCACATTCAACATGCATGAGCCTGCGATTGCTGGGGGCCTCAAAAGCTCCAATTATGTCCACGGAGGGTTAAGACTCACAGATTGGATCTAGTTTCTTCCTTAAAACTATCATGTCACACTAACTCTGAAAGTCTTTCTCACGACAAAAGATAAACAAAAGTATTAACTGTACTTTATTCTCAAGGGTTTTTTTCCCGCCGCATTCAGATTTGGGGCACCAATTGCAAATATTCAATTTAACGAATCTGATATTTACAGCTCACTCTAATATTTTCATTTTTGGCATTTTATTTAATATATCAAATACAGGATAATGGCGAAAATCTCCAGTATTAGCATGAACCCACAGCAACGTCCTCAAAGGGCTGGCACAGTAGTTTAAAAACCAAAGACTGTCAATTGATGGTGAAATAAAAAGAATCCTCATTAGACAAGATGAAGCTAGAGAATTGCACATTATCTCCATAAATCAGCAATTTTTTTGAGAGTTAATAGACTGTTTTAGTAATTTTTAAGCCCAATTTCCCTAAATGTGAAGGTTTTATGCTCTTCTTTGCCACACATTAACAGTATGTGTTCGGACTTACAGTCAGACAAAACAAGACATCTGAAGATGTCAACAGGCATTTTCTACTATTTTTGGATGCTTTACAGACAAAATAATTCACCAGTGGATCAAGAAAATAAACAGCAGAGTAATCAATCACGATAATAGCCACTCGTCGCAGTTTTAGATCCAGCACATTAGGGATATTTTAAATAAAGAGGGAGTTTTCCTGGTGTGCCAAGCAGGCATGGGAACTATCCAAAAATACAGTATTTGGACCTATTAATCACAAGATGTGTATTTTCTGTTCCGGCTAACTTCCCCTCCAGCATGGCTGCAGCTGTAACAGGAGGCAGGCCTATTGTTCAGACTAACAAGGGGCGCAGAGGTCACTTGCATTTTCACAAGAGCTTTGCCAGAGGGGTTGGGGAAAGCAAGCAGCACACCAGTCAGTTTAGTATGGATCTACACTAAAGCTTTTTCTATAAAGTCACATCATTCCCAGTCTATTATAAAGGGGGATGGATTAGATTAAGTGAGATTATGCAGAGAGGGGCTCCCTAAAAAGAGCAAAAATAACACGCTCAGTACTTAGCAGGCGAGTCAACAGTGGGATTAAGCCAAAAGGACACGTTCAAACCCAATGCTAATATGCACAATGGCCATCCCTCCACACACTTAACTTTAAAGTGGTCTCAAATGCTGTTCAGATTCCTCCACACATTTCGCCGACCAACGGCAGGAGCAAAAGTAGGACTTTTCCTCCTCATAAAACTGAAATTATTCTACAATTTGACAAATCTCAAACCTCAAAATAACGCTGATTTCTCTTCCCTCCATCAATCTGTCATTCCCGTTCCCCTCCTGTCAAGCCCTCACCCTGCGTACAGTTTGTACAATAACAACTCCCAGTTCCAATTCGACTGAAAAAAAAAAAAAAAATGCAGAAAGTGGTTGCACACTCTAACATGATTAAATGATGTGTGGTCTGGCGTCACTCCCAGCACCTCTCCCATCCCTCACTGTGCTTCATATCTCCCTCCTGCAAGAACACAAACACACAGATTCCCTTTCCCTGAGCTGTGTTTTGAAAATAGAAGCTTCATATTAACAGTCAACAGTCAAGCTGACAGGTACAGTCCGACCGTTCGCTCCATCATAAATTCCCTCGGTGGATATCTGCACAGGATACACATGTTACTGCAGCTCTGTGTCACAAGGTGGAGCGTCACAAACCATCACAAACGCACACATGAGGAATGCAGGAGAACACACAAATGCTTACTTTGTCATTCTGAGCGGTGAAGGGAGAATAAGAACCCCTCACTGAAATTAAAATAGCAAAGCCACGGTGTAAAAATGCCACACTGCAAGATGAAAACAGAAATATATGCAGCGAAATGTACTCAGGGATTACTGATCAGGCAGATCTTTAATGTTCCTGATCAAATTTTTTGATATTGTTTACTGAAGTTAGAATTCTGCGGTTCTCCACCTCATGAGGGGTCATGAGATGAATAAAAGGAGAAATCAAACACAAACGAGGCTCGGCAAGCCACACACTGCAACTGTAAAATATCAACAACATAAAAATGGAAAACGTTTCCGCAAAATTAAATCTGTCTGCAAGGTAACTTGTAGCTCTGAACTGTCCAAACAAGTAGCGTAGTTAAAAAGAGCAATATTAACCTTGGAAACATGGTGGAGATATTTGGGTGAATGTATTTAGTTTCCTTCCGCTGCACAATCTCCCCAGCAGAGGTACTGCATTGTCAAATTAGCCCTTTGCAATGTCATAATTACTCACAAGTACTATGATAATAGGATTATTAAACATGAAGTGCAGTTTGACACCAACGTAAACCTCAAGATAAAGCTGCTACAACTGCCCAGTGATACACTTTCCTGCACCCAGAGCGCTGTGGTTTGCCCTGCACTCTCCTTTACTCTTTGAAAACAGTCGTACCAGCGAGGTGATTCATCCAAAGGAGTTTATTCTGTCAAGCAAAGACAACACAAAAAGGACCTTGAGCGAAACCTACACAAACCTCCCACAGGCTCTGACCGTGGAGGAAGAGCAGTAGGTCGCTTTGCTCGCTTGCCTTTTTCCTGTTAGTGAGCTTAAGGGAGCTCGTGGTACGCAGGAGCTGCTCGCCACAACTGGAATTCCCAAGGCGAATCAATAACATTATGACATTATACACCATCTAACAGCCCTGTTTACAAGCTGCTTAAGCACACATTGTTGTTAAAAGCAGGCTCAGGCTGCAAACCTCTGGGAAAGGGTTTAGTTTAGCTGCTGTGAGTCAGACTGGACTGTCATGTTTCAAAAAGCAGTCTTCACCATTTGGGATGTGAAAGGACGCCGCATGTCGTTTTGTGTCTCCCGAATATTTCCAAACAAAAGGAGCGTCAGATGCAGCATATAGGCGCTATATCAGTAGGTGAGTGTGGCTCGTGGAGACACACCAGCTCCGTCTCCGGCTGGCCAGCAGTGTTGCAGGAGGTAATGAGGCCTCTTGTGTGTCCTCTCTGATCTGAGAGTTGAATAATTTCCCATGTGGCACAGCCATTTCCAGCTTCCGCCTTCACTCTCACCTCGTTGGGTGGGTGGAAAGACGAGAGCGCAAACTCCAACCCTTCTGCTGAAAAACGTGCTGCCATTGTCAGACCACAGTGACACACGGACGCACACACTCGCTCATACAGAGAGACCTCAGGCTGGCTGCAGCCAATACCAGGAAAAGAGAAAAAAAAAAAAAAAAGATTAGCTTCAGTGTCTCAAAGATGTGTGTGATTGAGTGTTTGTTCACTAATCTGAGTCAGAAGGAGAAGAGTGCCCTTTTTCAGTTTTATTCTGCCTCACTATGTGCTGATGCTTTTCACTGGTCAGTAGAAAGCTCCCAGTTAATAAATGGTCTACTTCAGCACCCAGACACACGTGCTGGGTTGCAGATCTCTGTTTCAATGTGTCTTTTGTTTGACGGCTGGTGTTTCAACATCCTCAACTTGAATAGAAGAAGGTCAGCCTGGTGGGGTCTGCCCCATGGTTATTCAGGAGCCCAACCTGGGGCCCCTCAGAGCTGGGGTGACTATAGGAAGGAGAGGATGGGTCCTCCTCCTCCTCCTCCTCCGTCTGACCCCATCCTAATATATGAAGCCACTGGAAGTTTAAAGTTTCCCTGAACAAACGGAGCCAAATCAGCTTTTTAATCACACAATGCTGTCATCACTGAGCGCTTGTGATGCACACAGATTGAAAGACAGCGCATGGAGGAACGAGGTGCGAGGCTCCCGGTTGGACGCGGACCTCCCCCTCCTGCATCAAGGCTGTATCAAAGAGTTAAAAAAAAAAAAAAACAACACAGTCAAGACGAGAAGTGGAGTCCAAAGGCTGCATGGAAAACAGAGCCAGGGGTGACATGACAGAAATGTCAACAAGCAGCAGAGCCTGCTCAGTAACTGGCATCACCACAGACGTTTGTCGGATGCTGCAGCGGCTAAAAGGAGACACGAGGAGGATGAACTTTTCAGCAACATAACAAAAACAGGAAGAGCTCTGCTGGACATCTCACCCGAAAAAGACAAAAAACATCTGCACGTGTTTGTTTGACTGCTTTAAGCCCCCAAACTGAGAGCTGAATAATATGGAACCGTATGCATACATGGCAAAAGCGTGCACTCACACACACTCTCTCTCTCACACACACACACACACACACACACACACACACACACACACACACACACACACACTCTCTCTCTTGTCTTGATCATGGTTAGGAAAGCAGATCAGGGAGCAGAGTCGAGCTTACTTTTTCCACTTGGCCATGCTTTTGGCTTCCTGGACAGATGTACAGCAAGAAAAGAAGCCTGGCTCTATATTACAGCCCCCCCCCCCCCCACACACACACACACACACACACACACACTCCCAACTGGTTCCATATTCAGGCAGCAGGAATTTAGGGAGTCAAGCAGTGGTGATCTACAGCAGCAAGATCACTCCGGGCTGTGACATAGAGGCACTGATATATGATTCTGCGGGGCTACACACGAATAAAAGTCCAGAAATAAACATTTAGCATGGCATTAAAATGGATAATCCGCCCGCTGCAGTGTGCTCGCCGTGCTGTGCTCTGCTCTGCTCTGCTGTCTTGCCTTTTCCACAGTTATTCTGCAGTTTGTGTGTATCAGCAGCATTAAATCCCCAGCCATGTGCACATCAGAAGCCAAAAGGTGAAAGAAGAGAGAAAAAGAAACGTTGCACACACGCACACACGCACGCACAGCGGAACGACTCATTCAGCAAAAGCAAAATGCACACAGGCTGCTACAATGTAGCCTCCGAGCCCCGACGCTTCAGAGATCAACGCGGCATCTGCTCCTAACGACATGCACAACCTGCTGCCACAGCCAATCCACAATCCACGGAAATAAACACAATAAACCCGAACAGAGGGGGGGGGGGGACAAGTAATTTAACAACAACAACAACAACAACAAAAAGCTGCCCTTTATCGTTACGTCCTCCAACGTGCCAGCCAGCTCATGTGGTCACTCTATTGTTGGAAAAAAAAAAAACAATCTGATCCAAAGTGGAAACAAAAACCTTCTAACGCCGAGACAAGAGACCTCGCAGCGCGGCGACAAACCGGGACACAAGCAACGGTTAAGTTTGCAGCTACTCACCCGGTCAGAGAGCGGAGAAAGTCCTCGGTGATTTTGTTTTGGGGTGTTTTTTTTTTTTTTGTTGTTGTTGTTTTGTTTTGTTTTGTTGTGGATGGTGTAGTTGGTTTGTTTTGTTTGGTTTGTTGTTGTTGGGTTGTTGTTTTTTTGTTTTGTTTTTTTTTTTTTTGCTGTTGTATTTTCTTTTTTTTTTTCCGTTGTTGTTAAATATCTTCCCCCCCTTTCACGGCCACAGTGAACGGGCTGAACGTCAGTAGGTGAGTAACTGAATAGACTCGGAGAGAGCGCAGTAAGTTGAAGTGTCAGATTACATTGGCTATTCTATTACCGAAGGGACCCATGGCTCGGTGGCTGCGCACAAAACCTGTCGCGGATTTCTCACGCGAGAGGAGGAAGAAGACCGAGCGGGATCGGATCTGAGCCCGGAGCTGGACGCCCGGACCCGGACTCTGTAGACCGGCGGCCATCTGGTCCGCTGGATCCGCCGGAGAGACTGACTGTGGCACCGCACTGTGGAGACTTACCCTGCATTAAAAAAAAAAAAAAAAAAAAAGGGGGGGGGGGGGGGGGGTGTACGCATTAATAACCAATAAAATGACAGTCGAGCATGCTGGGTAATTTATTTTGTATCAGTTTATTGATTTAATTAACTTTTAATGGTCGTTCATTGTGGTTTGAAATGTTTTGTTTTTTTTTTACAATGAAGAGGGATCAAATTAATGAGCATCCTCATCAACAAGAGCAATAATAAGCAATCAATGCAAAACAATACCAGTAAAAACTGTGAATGAACATAACAGTGCATTTGAAAGTAGCGTGACGACACAAAAGTGCAATCAAGATAATGTATGAAGCAGTAACGTAATTATTATTAATGTGAAATTGATACAACAAAATACAAATTGATTGCAAAATGATAACGGTTGTAACATTAATAATTAATCCTAATGGAAACGAAATATGTGATTGCGATGGTCTACAGATGTACAACCTGCGAATCTATCATCACGGTGCCTTTAAAATAAACGCCAATTACTTATGAATGGCAACACGCGCTCGCACGCGCCCGTCCTCCCGTGATCCTCCCCGGAGCCGACGCCGCCCTCCGTGTTTTGCAGGTCGCCGCTCTCTGATGGAAAGCTCTGAATAACAAAGACATGTTTGAGAGCAGCAGCGGCATCAGCAGCAGCAGCAGCAGCAGCAGCAGCAGCAGGCTGGGCTGAGCGCTGACGTCAAGGAGCCATGACTGTGCCAGGCAGCATCCAGGCACACACACACACACACACACACACACACACACAGATGACCTGCCACTTTGGAAGCATCCCATGTCAAAAGTTAGAAACACACCACCCTGCAAGCTGTGATTGACTCTCCAAAGTTGGGCTCAGAAGGTCTTATAGCAGAAGTCAGCACACAGCTGATACACTCTGCTGCGGTGTGTGGACTCCAAGGCCCTGATCTCTGGCCTGTGAATCTACCCCAGCTGTCTGAGTTAGGGGGGAGGAATGGGCTGCCGCAACAATGGGCACCATTTGTCCTGCTAAAAGGTGACAGGAAGCATTGATTTCAGGCTTGTAAGCCATCCCCAAATTGGCTAATGTTAACATTTCCCCATAAAAGAGATTGGATTTTTATTTTTATTTTTTTTTTAATAATTGTGATTCACAGGAGTTGTATCAGGCTGCAGGAACAAAACCTTTGTTTCCAGGATACACATCACTGTTATTGGCCTGTTAAGTGCAATAAAACTCTCATTTTGAAATTGGTTCAAATTGCAAAACCAAAGGCAGCTCAGGAAGCAAAGAAGAAATTAGCGAACAGACCAAAATTAAAGTGAAATCTAAATCACTGATGATTTGGTTTAATTAAAGCCAGTTATTATTGAGTCTGCAGCTGCTGAGGTGAACACGAGGTAAATCAAAAACTTGGAACTTCTCCTAAAGTCTTATTAAATACACTGCATTTTCATACACTAGTTGGCTTCTCATAATTAAAATAGCACCTTTCTTTATGACGCTCATTGTTAAAACTGTATTCATATACAAATCAAAGAATGATTTAATACCAGTTACAGTTCATTTTAAATGCTATTAGGCAGCCGTTTGTGAGCTTTCACTGGCAGGAATTCTTAAATTGGCTTCTATTAAATAGCTTAAAATAGTTCTCACTTACCAATTTGTCTGAGAGCACTTAGGCCTGTCACACTCAGCTGGAGGAAAAATTCCTGTGATGAATTTCTCATATGGTTAAATAGTTGAGCCACTGAAGGACTAAAGCTGAGCTACAACAGTTAAAATTCAGCAGAGTCACACTCCATAGGCATGCAGGCATCAGGTGCACGTTTCAGCTCATGTGTGAAAAGGTGCGATTCTAAATTTCAGTGTAACGATCAACCGTCGTGATCTGTCAGACCTCAGATCAGCGCACTGTGACACCTTCTCTTTCTGTCAAGATGATGTGACATTTGTGATGTACTCCAGTGCAAGACAGACACACTGATCTAAATATAGAGGAGAATTTGCCTTATCGTGCTGGTCCAGCGGTTACACCTCCCAACAATGTGCAGGTTTGATCGCCGGTTTTTACCAACTTAGCTTTTTTTTTTTATTTATTTATTCTACTTATGTTGATCTTACTGTATTCTGGTTATCTGCCCTTGTCAATAAGAGTGCATTCAGGGGTTAAATTGGGCCTATGGCTGTCGGGGGGTGGGGGGTCAGCCCTGGACCTTAATCATAACCAGGTTTTCCTCTTTCTCTGATCTCCTTAAAAGCAGCATAGCATGCAGCTGCTGTTACCATAAACCTCACAGATGAATAAGAAGTGGAGGGAGAAGAAGAAGTGACCATACTCTTTGGCTTTTGTTGCTGCTTACAGACAATCCTTTAGTCCTGGGGAGCGGGGGGCAGCCTGAAATGACCCGACTGAACACATCCAACACGCAATTCTAAGGCAGCAAAAACTGCCAACGGATGCTGAATGCACAGCCTCTCTGTGTCTACGTCCCTTTTTCTCAGCGCATACACTGTGACAATGGATACATGACATTTTCTGTCAGTGTCAGTTGTTTGTTACATTTCATTAGAGGGCTTCACCTGCTGTTACACCCCACAGAGGCGCATGTTGTCCAACAGTGTAGGTCTTTGGCCAGAATGATGTCATTAAGATGAATGGACTGTAACGAGCAATACCACAGCGTCTAGTTGTGTTAAATGATGTGAGTTGCACTGACATAAGTGTTCCTCACGTATGCTTTTCTACACTTCATTTTTGAGTTGAGATTAAGTATACCTAAGTAAACTCTCTCAGAGATTTATAAAACACATCACTCAAGTTGGCTTCCCGCACGTCCTGTTGCTCCTATTACATAAAAACAGCACAATGTGATCTTTGAAAGTGTTCGCAGGGAGATTGTCTGTGTTTTCATTTACAGTTTCCACCTGGTTTATGAATGAACAACCACCAGGCTCCAGAGACCAGCCCACATCCTCCTGCAACCAACCGACCACTGGCTGTCTTCCAGTCCGAAAGTGTTCACAGTGCACACTTTACTCTGCTGTGGACAGAGAGCTCATGCCGTCCAAAAACATGGAGGCAGATAGCATTGGAGTCTTTTTCTCCCACGGGTGATGTTAAAGAGCAGTGTTGGCATATTTTGATTCTCTCTCTCTTTTTTCTTTTTTTTTTTTTTAACTGAAGTGTTAAAAACAGAGTTAAAATATAGCACCAGATGTTCCCGTGCTTTCATTTTACCAAGCTTCTCCGGCTCATATGGGCCCTTCCCCAAACAATTATGTTATTGCGGGTCTGTTGTGCTATGGGATTGTGTTTGACCTGGTGAGCAGCGGAGTCCGGTCAACAAATAGGATTGCAGAGGATGGAGGGACTCAGCAGGGCAATGATGTGGGGGGGTGAGGGGGGGGGGCAGGACTCTGCAAACAGAGGAGAAGACTATTGCAGTGCACTCTAACAAAAAGACATGAGGGAAATGTGTTAAACCCCATTGATTCTCATTATAGCAGGGGAGGCAGAGAGTAAGAGAGGAGACATACCAAGACAGGTTGTGGTGAAGCCTCCTGATGATTTCTCCCCTTCTTTTGTTTTTTTTTTTTTTTGCTGTTTTTTTTCCTCAGACTTTTTTGGAGCAGCACCAGCAGAAAGCTGGCTGCTGGCATCCCATGCAGCTCTGCTTTTGGGGGGAGTGAAGAGCCAATCAATGTGTGCTCACAAAGGGGGAAGAGCATTCAGAAAGCCAACTGTTCCCTGAGGCCACGGGCAATGAAGAAACGGGAGAGACAGAGGCAGGCAGTGCAGAGAGAGAAAGAGGCAAGGGGGTTGACAACATGTTTCCTTCGCCGCTTTAACACTGAGAGGAATAACATGATCACTGTAACACTGGCACGAAAATACAGCACTGACAATAGTTCACAGCAAAGCAGCCTGATAGAGATGGCGCTAATGACTATTTCCATTTATTATCAATCTGTTCATTATTTTTTGGTTAATTGATTCAGTCTGTAAGGTTGCAAAAACAGAAAGGCAGCCCTAATTCTTAGAGTTTGTAAAATATAAAAATTGTCAAAATGGAGAGAAAGGAGCCGTAAAAAGTCAGAAATGAATCAATAATAATAATGATCCAAAATCTATCCTATACTGAACATAGAACTCAAGAGATTACTTGTTAGTATTAAAGGTACTTAGCAGTAGCTGATTAACTGGAAGTAGCATTCAAAAATGAAACACCAGTAGAAAAAACAAGACATTTGAATATTTCAACTTGAGCTACCTTTTATTTCATAAACCTACCACTCACTCAATATTATAATCACCAGTGTAATCAATAGTGAAAATACAAAACTACAGCCCTGGTTGGTATCTTGTTCACTTTGACACCAAACAAATAGCCTTAAAATCACGAGTGAATTGTAATGATAGCATGAATAGCTCAATGTGTGAGATTTTTTTGGTAAATAAATTCATTCATTTAACAAAACTGTTAATTAATTTTCTTTTAATGAAGTAATTGTTCAGCCATTCAATCATTCCACAAATATTTCAAATTCCACATTCTTCAACAGAGAATCGCACAAAAAAAATAAAATAAAATAAAATACAAAGTCAAGATTGAACAAGATTTTAGAATATTCTCATGAAAAAATCTCTTTCACCACAACCTACCAATGGCTGAAAACAGTTTAGTAACTTCTGTTTCAACCGAATTCATTCATTCATTTTGAATATAATGATTTATTTTCTGTTGATTGATCAATTATGTTTTCAACCTACCACTGCCGTTCAGCTATTTGTTGCCTCCATGGCACTGTGCCGCGCTGTTTAACCGTGCTGTATGTGTGGGTTATAGATGTTTTGTCGTGCGCTGGGAATTATGTATAATTTGCGTCAAACAATCACTGCGCGGCAGATTGGGCTCACAGTGGGTGTTCCACTTAATAAAATCACTTAGTGTAACAATTCCCACCTTGACATCCCTCTGTTCCCTCTGAGAGGAAAAGGTTTAGGTATATTGCAGAGCTGTGAAAACTTTTTTGTTTTCCTTTTATGTATTACCTGACAGGAGGTTAACTAGCTATTTCCAGGCCCATTATTCCCCTGTAACTCCGGGGCAGAGTGAAAAGTCAATTATAGTCAAAACATAGTGTGTTTGTCAGAATCCCAGGCTTGTAGCGTACTCTGCTGAATCATTTTCTGCTAAATGTGAGGGTTTAATTATTAGCAAGACATTATAGGGTTTAATGAGATACCACAGCAAATTGCATTTCAGTCTCATATGCACCAATAATGAAAAAAAAAAAAAAAAAGCATTTCACCAAGATGGCAGTTTTTCAACAATATCAGAGCGAGGCTGTCCAGCACCGTGACATTTAAGTAAGATGCTCTCCTTATCGTAGAGGATGGGTTTCAGCTCCTCAGCTGGGAAATGTCACATGTTTTTTAAGGTCAGGTTGGAACTCTTCAGTTATTTTTCATCAAAGGAGCTTAGCTGAGTGATTCTCTCTCATGATAATTTGCTTGCCCGACAGGTATGGAGATATCGACATACATGATGTAAGATAGGAGTAGATTTTCTGTGATATTCAAGAGCAGAAATACAACTTTGAAAATCTATGCACCGTTACATATCATTTAAAATTGTCAGAATCATTGCTTGTTTTTTTTTTCTCTGTGCATTTTATTGCTGTTGTTTTTTTTTTTATCTTACTTGGTCTACATCCACTGTAAGTAAGAGCAGGTGTGAACTTGCGAACTTGCTGCAGGACTTGCCTGTGGGTGATGGGGGAATACTGATAGCAGAACAAGAGCTTGTCCATAAGAGAGAAAAAGTAAGTGTTGCCCTTTTACTGAAAATGCAATGTCTTGTTGATTTATTGCATTATGGTGCGCTGAGAAACTTGTATCCCTGTCTCCTCTCAAGTGGATATCTCTTGTGTTATTGGTGCGAACTGGTGAGTGCAGGCAGCAGGTCTGGCTCTTTTTGAAAGCTGCTGTTTCCGCTGAATATTGTTCTCTTTTTTTGCAGTGAAGCGCTACTGTAGTTTCTAGATAGCCACATCACAGCCCGGCCATGTTGTCTGCAGGGCCAAGAGATAGAACACATAGACCAGCAGAAAAACATTTTTCAATCAGTAAATAATTCTTTTTTTGAGTAACTTACCAAGCACTGTATTATAGATCGTCACTAATTGACTGTAAAGCGTTGAAGGTCTCAGGCTCAAGTCACCAAATGTATCAAATCATGGTGCCACAAAATCTTTACATTCATCATCACAACTTCATGAGCGTAAATTTAGAAGTACTGACACCCTGAAATGTCCCTCAGCAATGTGTTTTCGCACGATAGGCCTGATGCTTTCTTTTTCTAACATTAACTACTGCCAAAGCCTTATTGGACAGAAGGTTAACAATGAGAAAGGTGCGACAACTTGGCAAGCCCCACGGATGGCAACAGTTTTACCTGTTTGCAGATGTACGGACACACACACACACAAATGCGCACACACTGGTACTGACACCCTCGTGACAACATTTACTTCTGCTGCTTTACAGCTTCCCCTCATTCACCGGTCTGTTTGGCAGGGGGTTGCTGGGCAACAGGCTGCGTAAACACGGCACCTGACATGTCGAAAGAGAGAGCAGCCAGGCGCTCAGACACTTGTCTGCATAGCTCTGACGACTCCGCTTACAAATATGCACTTACCATGCAGGAAATAAAAGCGCACTGCTGCATGTGTACATGGCAAAGTTTCTTCCTCCGAGACTTAAAAGCATGTCATTTTTTGATATTTAGGGGTTTCATTTGAGACGGCATTTATTTATAAGCATTTAAGCATAAAAGAAAAGTGTGACAGCAAATGTGTGTTTAATGGAGGCACATTATTTCCTTCATTTCATTATGTTATAGAAGATTGTAAAGAAGTCCAACACTTTTGTTAAAAAGCTGCCACAACAATGAATAGCTTAATCTGTGCATAATGCCACTGGTGCATTTCCTCCTTTAAAAAAAAAAAATAAATTCAGGCTTTTCAAGGTCAAGGAGCTGCATTGTCATGAAAAAAGAACAGGATGAAGCAGTGGATTTCATTTTGCTCCAACAAATGCTACTGAGGGCTATTTTAGAGAAAACAAGAACAAGTGTAAGGGGTGAATGAATCCGGATAGTTCAGCGGAACAGCTAAAAAAAAGAGGTCGAATAGTCGCAATAATGAATGTGTGAGCCTCAGCCCTTATTTTAGTGGTCGTGAAGGAATTCAAATGGAATTTAGGTGTCACAGAGCCTGGAGGAAAGAAGCAGCAGATGCTTTTATATCACCTTACAGATGATGGTAGGCCGTCTGTGGGGTGGCTGCTGTCCGAAAATATTGTCACTGATGTTGGGACAGTGTTCTCGGCTGCATCCTTACATGTGTCATGCTGGGTTGTCATGAGGCTGGTTAGGTTTGCGGATGAATAGGGAACACTTTTTTAATGCCATTACTGTATGTGCGTATGAGCTTTTTGTGATTTTGTTTTAGTTTTGTAGGACTTTTATGCATTGATGGTGAAAACAGAGACGGAGACACAGTTGATTTCTTTTAGCTACTCTATCAACACGGCTCTTGGATTTGTGTCAGGCAGTGTCAATGTCAGTCGGTCTGTCCAACATTTTGACAAACTAAAATAACTGAATAGATTGCCAAGAAATGAGATAGCCTACAGGCATTAATGGCCCTAAGAGGATGAAGCCTGCTGACTTTGTAGATTCCCTGACTTCTCTTCTAGCACCACAATGAGGTCGGCATGGAGGTTGTTACTGAAATATCTATTGGATGGATTTCCACAATATCTGACCCAAATGCAATATTTCTGGTTCCCAGGGGAAGAATAACTTTTATCAATCCACTGACTTCTCATCCAAACCCTCAATAATAATGTTTCAGATTTGGAGCAAACATCTGTAAAACTAATGACCCCACCCGTGCAATGGGTGATCAGTGACTATAAACAAATGCATGCAAAAATACTGTAAATATCAATTTACTCAAAGCACCACGGTGTCTGTCTCAGAGCTGCCTGCATAGTTATCGACTCTGTATTGTCATATGCCACTGCATGCAAAGTCAATGCAAAATGTGACATGAAGAGATGAGATGACCATGCCAAAAAAAAAAAAAAAGTGGCGCACACACACAGAGTGTTGGTGCACGGTGTCCGTGATGCTAGCCACAGCTTCATTTCCACTTTCCTGGATGTTAGATTCTTTTATAATCCTCAACTCTTAGTCCTTCCAAACTGACAACCTCTCCCCATTCAGCGTTTAATGAAGATTTCAGTTATACACTCAAACCATCAGGTGTCTTTGCTGTTGTTTTCCTCTTTGTGACTGACGTCATCTCAACATATGCAAGTGTTCCACCAAACAAGTTTCCCTGTGACACTATTTTTCAGTGGCCCTGTCACAACAACCTGGACTCAGTGTTGCCCAAGACATTTGTGATTGGTTTAAAGTAACGCAAACAAGCCGGAGCAGGATGATAACGGATGCAGCTGGACCATTCTCCAGCACTGACACATGACAAAGGTCTGAATCAAGGTCTGGCTCTGTGAGAGCAGAGATGTACAAACACGGACTGCAAAAAAACACTTGCTTAAATACCATGCCAAGAATTTGCTTTGAGGTCTGTTCAAATGAATGTAAATGTTCAAATCGGTTCATGAAGAAATATATAATGAGACCTGCGGACACTATACACTACTACTACTAACTTCTGCGTTGCCCTCGACATTTTCCACCTTAGCACGGCTAATCTTGTCATGGCATGTATCTTCACTGTGTGTTTCCTGCAGATGACTTTTTTTTTTTTTCTACAGATTTTTGTGTCACAGTGGACAATTCAAGGAGAGGCTTTCCCATTGATCTGTTTCCTACAAAGGACAGAGTTCAGAAACAAGATGGATTTCATATATCTATTATCTGATGTGACTCCTCCTCTTTAAGAGGATATAGATTTTCTGCCAGTGATTCGAGCAGTTAAGTAGGGCTGAGGATCCCCTGCATCTAAAGGTTGCACCCAGTGGATTTTCTCAGCTCAGTAGGATCACAGACTAAAAGGTTGCACTGTACTGTATAAACTTTAAGCTGACATTTATCATTGTGGTAGCCCTGAAAATCTGTTTTCCAACCGTAAAACACTGTGCTAATGAATTGTTTTGTGTGCGGTGCGTTAGCAGAGACAGAATATCCTGCAGGATTTGTCTTCAGTGTTTTTCATTTAGACCTGAGAAAACTGGATGTGAGCACTCTCCATCCCATTTCCACAATGCATGCTGAAGCCACAATGTGGACAGCACACAGCAATAACACCATTAGTGTGCTAGACTGACCACAAATCATCTCCTTAGTCCTTCCATCAGACTCCCTGCATTTGGCTGGTGCTGATAAAGCCCGACCAAAATGACCAGGGGGTCGTAATTTCACCACTGAGTTCAACGGCAGAGATAGACCACTTTGTTCATCAAAGTGTAACTTCAGGCTGTCTCCACAATGTTGTCATTTCCCAGGCAGAGGGATGCTTTGAATTAATTTGAAAAACATGGAGTGAGCGATAGCTCAGGCAGTTGTGAGAGCTGACACTTTTCTCGGCCTTTATTTCTAACACGCTGTCAAAACACGAGGGCCAAATGCGGTCAGAGAATTTCTCCTCTCAAAAGAGTAAGTGCGGGGATTTTTTTCTGTTTTGTTAAACGTTCAAACCAAATGTGGTGAATATATTTATTTGGATTAACTATAATAGATGGAATGGTTGGCAGGTGTTACAGGTATGTGACTCTGGACCATCTGCCAATTTTGAGTTTACATTTTATTTGTATAACAGTAATGAAGTCAAGGGGAGAATTTAATGAATGACATGGGAATAATAGCATTTATGGCCAAAGCTAATTCATTTCAAGGAAATCTCTGTGATCTACAGATTTACCCACAAAGGCAGAATAAATTTGTGCAGAACTTTTGTATTGGGTTTTGACTTTTTACATAGCCAGCATTAGCATTAACAGCTGTTTACTAAAGCAGCCAAGACAAAACAAGTCCAGCATCAAATATTTTTCAACAGTGGTGGAAAACTATTTCAAGATTAACTCCATCTGGTCTTTGTCATGTCCTTTCTGTTAATGAAGTTATCATGCTGACAAGTTGGTGCCAGGCCGACCCATCACATTCTGATAGTGACTGACTTCAGCCCCTAAAGACCCAAACTCTTCTGGTCTTAACTTCTTCTTGTATAAATTCAAAGATGACATATAAGTGTGCAAAATGTTGAATTATTCCTTTAACATTTGATGCAGTAAAAAAAAAAAAAAAAAACAAGACCTCTGCTGTGAGTGTGTTTGGGTGTCTTGTGCTATCACATGAACATCATAAGTTTAATTCAGTTAATTCAGCTGGAAGGGATTTTTTTTTATACTGTCCTTAACATAAACTTAATGTCTACACAAAACACATAAAAAACTAAAAAATTCCTATAGGAGAGAATAACAAGCTGCAAAGATGCAAAATGCAGCGAATATATATATAAAACTCATGAAATTGAAGAGATATTTTCAGTAATTTGACAGGATATTAAAATAAACAGGCAGTTAATGCAGAAAGTTCAAGCAAAAGAAGAAACACAACATGAGACCAGTGATATTAATGACCAGGTACTGGTAGAAAACACAAATTTTCTGCGGTGTGTTGTCTGATCACGTCAGAGGGCAAAAGGTTTGATACCTGATCTGAATCAAAATCAAATGGAGTGAAAAGCTGCCTGTCATACGGACGGAGGAGATAATCATTCAAAATGGGGATAATGGAGCACATATTCACAGGCCTCTCCGGGGAAGCGTTCGTAGTCGCAGACATGAAAAGTGGCATGTTTTGGCACGATTCTTGCTATTCCCGGGGATATTGGCATATATTGCACCTTTCAGCTTTTTGTTGTTCATCCTGCTGAAACTTCAATTGTGTTATGATTTTGTTACATGTAAGACTTGCAGTCTTTTTTTTTTTTCCCGTCTACGGAGCCCATCGTCTTATGCTGCATTTCCATTCCTGAGATAGTGCATTGCTAATTTTGCTCATATTGTAATTGAAAGCGCTGCATATGGTTTTCCTCATGTTATTGAATTAACTTGCCTTTGACCACTGGAGGATTATTCAATCTAAGGAAACATGATTGTAATTCTCATTTTGATTCATTTTATTTTCATCTGATTTATATTTGTCTGCCGTATATGTGTTCGGTGCATTTTTTGAGTTTATCTTTTACAACATCATAAAACTAAACTATTGCGGATTAATTAACAAACGTACTGATCATAAAAACCTCAGACAACAGCAGTTAATTAAAGAGATATTAGGAGAAACATTATGATGAAGTGTCTAAATAACAACAGTGAGCAGCAGAAAGCCAGTCATGCTTGGGGTCCAGCAGGACATTTGATTCTACACAAGGACATCCTAAGGGCACTGCGACAACCAAAGCACACACACACACACACACTGGCATATAATATATACGGACACAATGATGTCCTGCACCTTAAGACCTTGGAGAGGCTAAACCATCCTCATTTCAGCATTATGCCGGTTCCAACTGTCCAACGTGCCTCTTGTTGTTCCATAATGATGATCAAGCGCTTCATTCCATCAGGCTTTTCTCTTTTTTTTTTGTGCTGGCTTGCAGCTCTGTTTGCCAAATGATAAAAGGCTTTTTATTATCCTACTTTTCTCTACCTATATGTATTGTTTGACATATGTTGTCCCCTATATTTCCCTGACCCCTCCTTGAAGCTAACACATCCATTTAATGCACTGGATAAATGGCGGAGAGCATGTCTCCGCTCTGGGACCTCTTGGCACTCGGCTCAGTACTGAAAGAACACTTATCCCCATTCACCCACATCAAATTCATTTTCTGGCATTGATGCGGAGCAGCGCCGTGGTCAGATCATTTTGAGTCAAGGTAAACTGCCAATAGTACATGCCATGAAACAAGATGAAACATGAAATATGTTGGCACACAATGAGCGCTGTGTGTCTCCTTTGCAATCTTCCCTTAACTTCCTCTCATTTTCCTCTCGATCTCAGTCACTTGAGCTTTAGTGGCGCCATAACCCCTGAAAGGCAATTACCATGACAACAGCAGTCAGGATTTGCAGCACAGTAATTAGTGTCGTAAAAAAAAAAAACCAAAACACACACACACACACAAAAAAAAAACCAAGGGAATTATGCGTTTTTGTCTGGAAATTAATACCACAAGTCAGAGTGTAAGATACAGCACTGGCGATGAATCTGTGGGTAGAAATGAGTAGGTGAAAAATATCTGAGCTCCAGTGGCACACAAAGAAAAAAGCAGAAGCCTAGCTCTATCGGGTCAGTGTATTAAGTTCTCCATTAATCACTATGATACAGTGGAACCAAGGAATTGAACAGGCCGTCTCTGTGCAAGTGATGTCATGCTCATGTCCGCAGTAAAAAAATGATAGCGGAAAAGGGAATGGTCCTAGTCTCAGCAGGGCTGCAAAAAAGAAATCATAAAACATCATCTGATGAAGAGACTCTTTCTTCAAGTATGTAAACAGCAGCTATGGCCCGTGATTCCTCAGTGAGGAGAGAGAAAGTGTGTGTGTGTGTGTTATTTTCCTTTTCTCCTTCTCGTTGAAATTCCTTGTGTAGTGCATCGTGAATTTCATTGCCCTGGATAGCAGCTTGTTGGAGGTGTGTGC
The DNA here is from genome assembly GCF_900963305.1 of Echeneis naucrates. Taxonomy (NCBI): domain Eukaryota; kingdom Metazoa; phylum Chordata; class Actinopteri; order Carangiformes; family Echeneidae; genus Echeneis; species Echeneis naucrates. The sequence continues at coordinate 6,058,817 of NC_042529.1, read as the reverse complement.
AGGCTCACCTCCAGCCTTGGTCAGCTGCTTTAATAGATGCGTTTGTTGCTAAGTGGCGGTTGTAATGGGATGCTTGTTTGCCTTGCTCTGTGCACTTTCATCCTTCACTGTAGTGCTAATGCCATGTAGCAATTTGTCTCGCGGCTGCACCGCAAAAAAAAAAAAAGCAAAAAAAACAAACAAACAAAACAAAACATAACAACAAGAAACAGACATGGAGGGGATTGTACGCTCAATGTGCACATGTTAATGCATGTTGTACATGTGACTTGAGTGTCTGTTTTCACTTGCCACCAGTGGAGTCGCTTTATACTGCTTTTTACGCAGAGACGGTGCAGGTTGCTCTGATCGGGGAAAGGTGAAGGGTTCCCCGTGAGCTGCAGTCCAGCACTAAACCGCCGTATGTGCTGCAGTGCTCCATAAATAGACGAGCGTGAGAGATGGGCAGAGGTGGAGAGAAAAGTAAAGATAGCACCAGGCCTCATCCCACGCCATCAGACTTGTCGCTGGTCTCAGTGAATCATCCAATCACAGAAAGTCTTCATCGCCACGCTCCAGAGAAAAAGTCTTGCAAACACTAGGTGTGCCCCCTCCAACGCAAAGGCCCCTCAGTATGTACTGACAATATTGCTATTGTCAGTGCATCATTTATCTGAGTATCTTGATCACCTCGGCCTATAAAAAGGACAATCCCAGGTCAGCTTGTGGTGTGATGAAATGCTCAGCTGTCTCTCAAAGCAGAAATAGTTTTGCTTTGATGACGTGAAATCCTCTTTGTTGAAGCGGTCATGAATGATTTTTCTTCTCCTGGTTTCTATTGTCAAATGCTGCAGCTGCAATGCTGGGGCAGTCATTGCAACTACGTGGGTGTATAGTTGAAACACTCCACATTGCCTGTAAGTGACACATAATTTAATTAGGCGTAATCATCGGATCCGTGCTCTTGTGAGTCACAGCCACAACAACCTGGATGTGTGGAATTGTGTAAAGAAATCTGGAGAAATGTAGAAGCTGTAACAGTGTTTGCTGAAGAGATGTACCGTTTGCTTCTTGGGTAATAAGTGTCCTGATCTCAGGGGCAACATTTTTATTGTATTTGCAAACATTTGCTATCATGTAAAAAAAAAAACAAAACACTGAAGGTCAAGGGAGATTGATGATTTAAAAAAAAAAAAAAAAAAACAACCCAACAACTGAGCTCACAATGTGCCTATTTCTTTAAGATTTTATGAAACTCTTTGTTGAAGTGAAAGCATTGCCTCAACTTTTACCACCGATTTACTTCCAATCCTTCACAGAGACTGTTGCAGGCCGCGGGTGCAAATAGCTTCACGGCCTCGCTCTCCATCTGTACTTTCTGTCTTTGTTTTACATGTGGCGGTTTGAAGTGTGCCCAGTAACGAGGCTTAAGTGGATTCCATGCTGTATTTTGATAACTGGTCCTCACGGTGGATCCCGAGGAGGCTCTGATTTCATGTCAAAATGGGACCCAGCTGTCAGAAACTGAAACCAGACCCTTTGTCAACAAATGTATTTTCACCTTGGTTCTCGTAGGTTGCCTAAGTCGCACTAGTGAGTGTGAAATGTAATGACATTTGTTAAATGGTAAATACATTTAACATGTAATGCTCATTTTAAATAGGATGTGTATTAACAAGAAGAAAAATTCTTATGTGGTAATAATTAGAAAATCCTTTAATCTTATCCTGCTGTTAAACTGTTCAACCAAAGAAATGAATGAGGCTAAAAGCATATAAAGAACTGGTGACTTTTTCTTTTTTCTGTGTTTGATTAACAATAAATGTATTCAAATATGAATTATTGACGCTTTAAGGGAAAACATCAGTGAACAGTTTAGTCTAAGACGTTGCCTTGGTTTCATGCCTGTTTATAAATTATATAAATATAACAACAGGCCCCTCTGTCCATTCGCTCCTCAAGGCACTACCAGTCCGTTTACATGAAGTAGAATCAATATCTGAGGTTCACTTGGCGCCACATGCAAATGGCAACTTGTCTCCAGGCTGGAGCAGGCGAGGCGAGGTCACAGCCCGCTGTGGTGATTAATTTTGGCAGCAGTAGGTTGTATTACTACCAGAGGTTTGGATGTGCTATCCCCCAGGACTCATGCTTGGTCAGATACTCTAAGACAACGTCACAGTTTGCTGCCAATGGCGAAAGCAGCAACATGATGCTCCATCTCATCGGGACATAGACAGGCTCCCTCCGCAGCCTCAATAAGAAGTGGTTGAGCTGCCCGGCTGCACAGAACTGAAGAGAAAAGCAGAGAAGGACTGAACTACTATTCTTTTGGCCGCAGAAAGAGTAAAAAAATGTCAATGTAAGGCTTGACTTCCTGGTTTGCATAATAATATTGTAAATATTTCTGAAGAGCTAGAGTTCATTTTCTCTCTAAAGTTGTGACTTCATTCTCATGAAGTAAGTATAGGATGAACTCCTGGATGTGCGCTCAAGGGCATGAGCCCGGATTCAGAGAGAGGGAAGTGTAATCTGCCAGTGCTGACACTGAGCGCTGACCCACGACCAAGAGCTGATGGGATACAATTTCAATCGACAGGCTCAGTCATTGGTAGGTACGGACCTGAAGCAGTTCAGGTCATATTTCTCTGGCCTTCATTAATTGGTATTTTGACTACAGTCTTCTCTCTTGTGGTAGACCACCCGTCCACCCACATGAAGTCCTTGAAGTGTGACATTGCAATTACACTCACCGTGACACATGGGAGAAAATCCCAGGCTAGTAATAGAGATCTGGCCGGCCTCTTCCCCCCCCTCTGCACTGAAAGGAAAAAGGAGTTTTCAATAACATGGCCATTTATAGCTGCTACCACAAGGCAGAGTGAAGCAGAGAGCAGAGGGAGAACTGCTTTTCACCACTGATGGGCATATGAATGCTAATGGTTTGGCAATCAATACGACATTACAGTGCCCCTGGTAAATAGAATTATGATCTGGAAACACTACATAAATGATCACATGATTGATATGTTAAAGTACTAAAGAAGCACATTATGGCTTGACCGTATATTCAGCACAAAGAAGAGGTCAATGAAATGGAAAGAAAATAAACACACCCGCTCAATAATATTGGTTTAACATTGTATTTATTAATATTCACGTTGAGCCGGTTCTTAACCAATAGCATTATTCATTAAGTGGTAAAGTGTCTCATTTGCATCAGATAGGAGCCTGTGTGATTGCCCATGATGAAAATACACTTCTTCTGCAATCAGCACAATGAAAGCAGAGCTGCTTAACACAAATAACGTCATCATTATTCAAACATGCCAACACATATACAATAGAGCCAGCTGAAAGAGAACATAGACGTAGTAGTTGTGTGCAGATATAACAAAAAACATGCATCTAAGCAAATACATTATATATTTTAAATATTCCATTTATATATTTATATGCGCATGCGGAGCTGTTTCTTTTGAAATCTTATTATGAAAAAGCTCCATGTTTCTCTCAGGCTCTTAGCATCTGAATCACTTCCCAGAAGTGTCCAACAGCTGATGTAAAATAGATAGAGACTGTATGCCTGAGTGTCTGCGTGCGTGTGTGTGTGTGTGCGCGCGTGTGTGAAGTCTCCATAAAAATAAGATTTTGGCTAGGAGGCACAACTTGAATTGCATGACTAATAATATTTAATGACTGAAAAGATTCCCCTCTTCGGAAACTCGGGATAATTGATTATTTTGTAATTAAGAGGGTTACTTCAGTTCACATACATGAAGGACGTCTCTTGTACAGAGTCTGCACTGTCCAGATAGTAGGACTTCTTATTGCTGTCATATGTCTCCAAGGGCAAAATGTGCTGTTGAGTCAGACAGCCAGTCTGCTCTCTGACATTCAGTAGATGAATTTAACAGTGCAGTGGTTTAATCGAATTGATTTACAGAGCTTGGTATTTTACAAGTGTTCGTGCAGTTGCAAATGCATCATTATAAAATGAAACCGCATGTCTTTTCTTAGCTATTGGATTTTTCTACAGTAATGATCAGTTAAAGTGCGCTAATTAACAGGCTCGTGCAGACGCGCCCACCACTCTCAGGGGTTACGATCAGGATAAATTGTCTTTCCTCTGCTTTTTTTCCCCAACGACAGGACAGTTGGAAAAAGGGGGGACGGGGGTGGAGGGGGGGGACCAAGTTTGCACATCACTCAGGACTACACACATCATGTGAAAGCCCATTAAAAGTTAAAAGCCATCCAGTGCTGTAAAGTGGCAGGGACAGAAGGTTACAGCCAAACATCAATAACAGAAAAAGAAAAAAAAAAAAAAAAAACACCTCAAATGACAGAAGTGCTGAAGCCCAGAAAGGCGTGGAGGCCTGCCTGAGCTGCTCCACTGATGTCGCCACCATAAATGAGAAAAGAGCCAGTCTCCAAGTCATGATTTTTGTGGGATTTTAACTGACAATAAATTGTATGGAGAATGTGAAGCAATTTACATGTATTCATAATTTTTTTTATTTCCACTGTGTGAATGGATTGCGATGTAATTTAAAAAAATTAGACCTTCCCTGACTCTCTGGCTTGCCTATAACAGCCTCTGAACTGATTTCTATTTGAAGGACTCAAGATTCATTTTCCGGGAAAATCCAAAGGATGTGATGTCGATGCTTGCTCCTCAGTGATTTACTTCAACCCTTTTCTTTGACCTACAGGAGCTGCTGGAGCTGCGCCCGTGTGTACAGCAAGCCAAAGTAAGCCTAGAAATGTAGCACAAAACAAAACCTCCGGTACTTAAAGATTTTATGCCCATCATCTCCAGCCTAATATTACTAATCCCATCCCCATCAGCTGTTTATAGCAGATGTTATAGGATTATTGCTGTCAACCCACTGACAGACATAAAAATAAGTCAAACGCTGCCACGCTTCCAAATCAAATACCCTGTAAAGTGTGTTTATGTTTAAATTAGTTACCTCACCATCATGATAATCGATCGTTTTCAGTCTTGCATACGTTACACTGTTTTTTCACTAATGCCCAAGAAGCTCATTGGTGCCTAATCATGAGTGCTGTCAACAGCCACAGCGACGGTTTTTCTGAATGTTAAATGTAATAGCTTTAATGTTACGGCGAGCAAATTGACTTTTTAACAGTGTTCAGACTTATGAAAAACAAACTGACAGGAATGTTTTACTGACGTTTTATTAGCTTTCTTTCTGCTATTTCATGGGTCACTGTTGACAGAAGTGAGGTGAAGGTCTTTGATGGAGCTAATGTTCAGGGGAGTGATGAATGAGGGCTGAAGTGCTCTCAGTAAAAGCACACAACACATCACTTGACTAGTTTAGTTGCTTGGCCAGCCCGTTTGGATAAATGCTGAACACCTTCCAAATATATTACCGCGTTCTTTCAAGGCTTGATTGATAGAACCATTCTGGGATTCAGTGTTTAGCCTCAACTTCAGCACCTGGACAACAAAGAGCTGAGGACTGGACCTCTGACGTAGCAATCAGTGGACATCCTGCTCCACCCATCCAGGAGCCTGCATCTAGTAAGATTACAAAAAGCTTAGGTGGCACGTAAATCCACCATGTGACACAACTTTTAAGTTGCAATTATATTTACTTCCATCTGATATGAGCCTTTTGAAGATGTTTCCCAGATATGACAGTTCTGCCACTAAATGCACGTTCAACTGCAGCAGGGGTGTGCTCATGCACAGGGTTGCTCATTGATTGTGAGAAATAAATGAACAATGATACTAGTAAAAATCCATATAAAAGCATCTCTGGAGGAAAATGAGTTTTTGCCATTTTATGCAGTCCTGCTAACTGGCTGATAGTCAGTTAGTTAGGAAACATTTATTAGAACACAGTTTGTTTTTATCCACCCGATGAGGAAAACTATCCTCAAACCTTTATTTAAATAAGTGAAGCGGTAAGCACCATAGTTAGATTATAGTCTGACATTTTAACAAATTGCTGGTTTCCATTTCGTTTTCATGTTTTTGTCTCACTTACAAAAATATAACTCAAGCAGCATCTGTCTCTCCTTTTTTATTTTATTTATTGGCAAGGAGGATCTTGAATTGAGTTTTGCTTATATCCTGCACTGACAGGGAATACACGCTCATGCAACACAGATTTCTTCTCCCTTCTCCTTAGAGGAGTCGTTCCCTCCTGCATCTTGTAAGCCCTTTTTTTTCCTTGAGGAGGGGTATAAGGGGGGAACCTATTTCTCTGAAACCTCCTTATCCCTAAATCCAAGCTGGTTTCCATGAGAAACTGGGAGGAATGTGTTTCATTACCATTCTTTGTGGAATGCATATGCACTTCTTGTTCATCAAATCTAAAGCAGCCCACGGCCTCCCTAATCGAAAGCAGCCCATGACGCCTTTTAAGTGGGGCTCAAGTGTCTTCTAAGAAGCAGCATGTCCATATGAATGCCACAAATGACCACATGTTTGAGGGTGTTGATCCACAACCAGTTTCATGTGATCCCCTCATTGGGAAGAAAGGATACAAATAATTTTGGCAAGATTATGGGACGGAAATGATGTGGACGTGTGCTGTGCTATCAGCCCTTTGGAGATGATTAAGTGAGCATGTCTCAAGATCAAACCACGGCAATAATTTTTTTCATGTTTTTCTGGGTGTTGCTTTCCCTCACTGTCATATCTTGTTCGCTCTTCTATGTTTTAACCCTGCTCATTGCCAGACCAGAGCTTGGGGGCCCTTTTCTCAGTTTAGAGCAGGGAGGGAGCTCAGAGGTCACAAGGACCTCTACACTGAAGTGACCTCTGGGGGCAACATAACTGTGATCAGGACACACACACACACACACACACACACACACACACACACAAAAGGGGTCTCATGCAACTGTCTGTCAACCTCACACTTCACAAGTGACATGCAGCACAGCAAACATGGATACTTCAGTGACAGGAGAAGGATGAAGCCATTATATCAGTTGATTTTTACCCCAAATCCAACTGGCTCATGGGAAATCTCTGCGGTGTGATGGATGTCGTCATGTCTTGTTACTAGGATGTTTCTTTTATCTGTGATGTGATATCCTTTTGAAGAAATGCATGGGCCCCTATCCAGAATGAGGACTTCCATTGAAAGGATTGGTTCATCCAAAGTGCAGGAAACATTGCTGCATTTCGTTGCTCAACCTTTGCATTCGTGTGAAATTTAGCTTTTATTGCGAAGGTTTTGAGATTTCTGAAACTGTTAATGGAAGCAGCACAAACAAAATCCCATTTTCCTCCGCGGACACATAAAACCACACATCCACACGTGGGGTTACGACCGGTGGTGATTGGAAAATGGCTTTTGTGTTCGAGGAGTTCCTGTGAGTCAACTGGATGCTGACATGGTGACTTGAAGGCACTTGGCTGCAGGAAACACAGAGCAGATCAAAACAAGCTCAGGTTGATCTGTGTGGTCTCTTTGTGGAGTGGCGGACGTGGAGAGTCAGCAGGGAGCGAGGGGGGAGGCTGCTGTGTTTCACCTCCTCCAAAATCAGACAGAAAGTCATTGATTTTCCCATGACACATCCAACCCCACCCCCTTCAGAATCAGACGGCTGGCGTGGTGAACATGCACGCCATCTCACATACAAGCACGCGCCTCAAACCCAGAGCCCAGCCCCCCACCTCAGCCTGACGACCACCCCCTATTCCCGCTGTCCTTCCCGGGCTGTCTCGCTCTCTCGCTCTCTCTCCCCCTCTCTCTCTCTCTCTCGCTCTCTCTCCCCCTGTCTCATTTATGCCTTTGCGGAGCAGCTGCTGCCCAGAGAACTGAGGGAGCAGCATTCACATCTGAGCACATTAGTCACCAGATGTCACCTTTTGCTGCCAGCCCATCGAACATCCAGGCAGACAATGCCCCATGCATTCTGAACATCTGACTTACGACGTCTCCTACAAAGGGGGCTGGGTGGCGCTCTGGACTCCAACAGCCACGGCTGGTGGGGCTTAAAGCCACGTCGATAGTGACACCTACAGCATGTCCGCACACAGTTGAAGTGGAAAGAGACTCTTGAGGCATTATTATCAAATACTGTCTTGAGATACCCGGGCCAAAAAGGGATGAGATCTGTCTGCAGAACGGAAAAAAAGCAAGTAGGTTTTCACGCCAAAAACTGCTAGTTTTTATCTTCACCAAACATTTTATTTAGAAATGTGGGGAGAATTTCGAGTGTGTACCTGTTTTTTGGTATCCTAAATATGTCTGAGCTGCTCAGAGATCTGAGTCGCGTGCTTTCTGACAACCCTGATGTTGCCTTCGACACCTGCAACAGATCTGCTGCTGTCACCTTGAGGGTATCAAATATGTTCAGACTGAGAGACAGCAGCGTGGGGCGCTCTGCACTACAGACATGAGGAGACAGTTTGCATGTATTTTCCAAATAGAGGGTCTCACTTGAGGAAGTAAACAGTGGTTGGAGCGCACAAAGCCCCAGAGGCATGAAATGTATGAATCGCAGAATTCCATTAACTAGCACATGTACTTTTTTAAGCCTCAGGTTAATGTGAAAGTTTTCTATTTCAAAATACGTGTCTCTTTCAATCAAGTTCACTCACACTTTTAAATAATTCATGGTTGTCTGTGCTGATGTCACACATAAAGCTGTACTGATGATGTAAGCTATATGTTGTTTTTTTTCTTCTTCACTTCATAATTAAAGAGCATTTTAAACCAAGTACAACCCTTCCTAGGTTGCAAGATAAGTCTCTGATGATTTTTGATTTTGGTTTTTGGTTGATTTTATTTACTACAACTACAACGTCATTAGTGTTACTTCACAAGCTGAATGATGCAACATCACAGCACATGATGTGAGCCTCCAGACAGATCCCAGCCCTATCAGCCAATCAAATGCTTGAATCGGTTGTCTTGGAGACATAGCTTCTGGTAGGACACATTAATGACTTCCCTCTAAACATGATGCGATTTAGTTCACTCAAATATTGGAGGGGATATGTCCGAAACCATTGATCAAACTTGATCGTATAGACGACAAAGTTAATGACAACAGCAGCTATTGAAGACAAGAAGACAGCAGTTTGTCCAAAAGTCTCCATTTTGGGGGCTCAAAAAAAAAAAAAAACTCACTAGCATTAAAGGTACCCAAAGTCATCAGTGTGAACAGTTGAACAAAGGTTCATCTACATGTAGCTGTCACCGCAGCAGTTGGTGCCTTTTCCAGACACACACGTCTCATTTGCATACAACAGTCACAAACCCACAGATCAATGCCCACAATGAGACAAAACATCCGTTCAAGTGCTCTTTTAGTCCCATTGTTTATCCTTGTAACAGCTTATCAGTAACGTGACGCTGCCTCCTCTATCCTTCCTGCCTCTCTCCACAGCTTTCTCTCCATATATTGAACGATGGGTGGCACTTTCCCCTCTCAGTGCTATCTGCTACGTCAAGTCACCTCCAGACACATTAGCATATTTATCATCAGCCTCACAGACTTCAAAGTCAGTGCTTGCTTCTTACAGAGATGGGGAAGCGCCACCAGGAAACCAGCACAGATTGCAAATCACTGGGTGTTCCCTTGGGATGAAATATCCATTTAGGTAAGAGGAAGGGGGAGGCTATAAGCAGAATTCAATTCATTTATTTGCTGTGGTGATGATGTCTTTAGCAGTGACTTTAAATATTTGCTCAGTGCTAACCACGGCTCTCACCATGGTTTTGTGATGTTAACATGCAGCGAAGGGTGGAGGATGTTTTCAGGGTTTACTGGATGAACAAATGGTGATGCTTTATGTGCTGCACAACATGTTGTAGGCTACATCAACAAAGCAAACAATATTTAAACCCATTTACATAAAATAACATAACCCTAAATGTGTGTTTCACTTCTGTTTCTTCCTAAATCTAAATCTAATCTCAATCTGTACATACATTCTGTCAGAGAAGAAGAAAAAAAGCACTGTAAATCATCTGTAAACATCTGTCTAACATGCATTTTGTCCACCCATGTAAGCAGCGTGGGTCAGGCTGCATTTGTCCTCTGAGTACACACTTGATAGACAGCTTGTCCCAGTGTATGGCTGGTGAAACAGCCACTTGGGTTAAAGAGAGGTCATTGAGCCATGGGTGTCCCACTACATGTCTGCATGTTGGGTTAATATTACCAGAGCACCAATAGTGCAAGATTGCAATACAATACTGATATATATCCAAAATACTTACATATCCAATCATTAATTGATATTGAATGAGCATCATAGTAAAAGAACAAAATAATCGAACTGATTCAATGAAAAATAGATACTTTTGAATAAGCAGACCTTTTCCCACCCTTAAACTCAGGGTGGGAATAATAAAAAAAAAAAAAAATGTATATTTTCATGAAGACAAAAACTTGCAAACTTGAAGTTTGAGTTTCCAGACGCTTCAATTTGCCACAATATTTCCCACTGACATTCAATTTATGGAAAAACAGCAAAAGTTTGCACGGGCTCTCATTTCACAACTCCGTAATGCATATTGTCCAATTTATATATCTGTGCCATGGCTCATTGTTACACACCAGCATTAAAATGTCAAATTTGGTGGCAAAAAATCTATTCATCTGCATAGAATTGCTATAGTTGGTGAATTTGCACAGGAGAACTATGTAAATATCCCCAGATTTTTTCAGCTATGGCGAACATGAATTTGACTGACAGCAAACTGACTTGACAGCACTGACCATTGCGAGAACGAAGCAGGTGAGTCCAAAAATTGTAAAAACTATTGGAACTCATTAGCTGAGTCGTACCAGTCATTTTTACTGATCCCTTTTTTTGTCAGAGCATAAACTGCTCCATGAAATCGACATGGCTTTAATGAGTTTCTGATTTTAACTGTAAGCACTTTGGAAGCTCTTAATTCACAGAGCATTTCCCCTTTAATAATATTTGCACAAGCAAGAATCTTTGCTATTAACAGCTGAACTAAGCTAAGCTAATAAGCTAGATCGTGAAGTTGTCCGCAGAATTGACCAAATGTAATGTGGGCGCAGACAATTTCACTGTGGTGTCGTCAGAGCTTAACTTAAATCTCTGCATGTTGCCCCCATCATGCAGAATAATTAGTCAACAGTGGTAGCATGCTATTTCTGTCTGTTTATCACATGACACATGCGACTCAAGGTTTGCTTCTGTTTTGATCCCTTTTAATTTCCACTGACACGTTCTGTGAACCGCCGCTGTGTGAAATACATCCTCTTTTTCTCACATATTCTCTTTTGATTTATAAACATACATGCTCTGCTAATAATGTGATTTGAATCATTAATACGCTACATTGTAGGCACCCATTATAATTGGAAAATTAGTTACAGCACAGTGTCTAACAGCTTCCTACAACACTAATGCCAGCCCTCTCTCTGTGTCATCTAAACCCTATGCTAATGAAGCCTGGGCCCACAACATGCAGGAGGTTGAATATCAATTTAATCAGGCCCTCCCTGCAGGGGCTTTCAGAGAGAAATGACAGCCAAAGTGCATTAGTAATTCTACTGCTGTCACTTCTCATAGCTGCTTACCTTGCAAACAAACTGCTCTAATGGCACCTGCCTGCTGGGCAATTTAGGCGCTGTAGAGGCAACAGAACATGAAATGGACTTAAGACCACTGACCTAAATAGAAAAAAGGGGCAACTCTAAACAAGGAGTGGCTGTTTTATTGTCAGACGGGGAAAAAAAAAAAAAAAAAAAAAAACCATGTGGGGCAATGTGAGTGTGCCTGTGTGCAATTAACATACTTTTCCGTATGTGTCATCGCCACCTCAAAGACAACATTTTTTGTGATAGAAATGCGGCAGCTACATCAATCAGAAACCCTTCTCTGCAAAAGGAAACACCGCTTGATTTGAAATTCTTGTCAATTTGCATGTCATCAAAAACGTCTTATCTTCATATCCTCACATTGCAGATTAATATCCACAGATAACAGGCACAAATAAATACTTAATACGCAAATGAATAGAAAATAGGAAGAGTTCGTTACCTCCACTCACACAATTGAATTGCTTTGACATAATCCCCTATTATTCCTCAAGGGGATGGGGGAGGGAGAAAGGGAGAGAGCATGATGGGATTGGTGGCTATGCGTGTACGTATATATATATATATATATATATATATATGTGTGTGTGTGTGTGTGTGTGTGTGTGTGTGTGTGTGAGAGAGAGAGAGAGAGAGAGAGACTGAGGGGGGTGGTAAGGTTCATGCCTCCGTCTACATCAGCATAAGGGAGAAATATGTCATTGCTCACTGCACCCAGAGCAGGAGCCCATGTTTCCATTCACTCTGTGTCATCAGAGCACATTGCTGCTACTCAGTGTATCAGCTTGAAGAGCTGACTCAAAGCATGATGACTAGAGAACTAGCGCCACCCTTTGTTAGCACTCACATATTGACTGACTGATCCACTGCAAGTGTTACATTTCTTATTGTTGGAGACTGAAATTAATCTATCACAATTTTTTTGTCATTGTTGTTGTTGTTGTTGTTGCTCTACAGTTTCTCTCCTGGACTGCAAGTCGGTCGGTCCTCCCCTCTATCTGACTGCTTTGCTCAATATGCTGCGGCCAGATGCCTTTTAGCAGCCAGGCCCCCTTTACATCAATATGTCAGGTCAATAGTGTTGGGTGGTATTGAATGTGTCAGAGAAAAGAACTTCACTTTGGGAGGTGGGGCGAGGAAGACAGGATCCAGGTCTCCTCACGGCTAGTGATTCATTCCAAGGCTGCACAAATGAAGAAAAAAATAGGGCCAGGACGAATGGGGCAGCAGGGACTGCGATTAGTATAGTATTAGATGAGTCAGGAGTTGGTATCAGGTGCATAGAGTGCTACTATACAGGGAAGTGCACTGTGTGAAACAGAAGCCACGTCTGGGTAGGTACCTGTTGCAAAATGTGTAGACAAAGTGTCCATCCAGTACATGATAATGTACATGATGTACCACGAAAATTAATTCCTGCTGCCAGACAGCACCCTGGAGCCAAACACTGCAAGTTCACTCATACCAAATGTGATGTTCTATGTTGTTGTCTGCTCTTTAACATGGCAGAGACACGGCCTGGGTGTTCTCTAACAGGCATTACGTAAGCCTTTAATGAGCAGCAGCCTGCCATGATTAGTATTGTCTTGGGCACATAATAAATCCTGATTGGATGACACGGAGCAAGACTAAACATTTCCCATCCAGTCATGGCGACTGCTCATTTAACCGTGGCAAATACTGAAGAGAAAGGGACGTTTGTTTTAGCACCGTGGGCTGGTTACTTACCCCCTCTTAAGTATGCATGAATATTTAAGGTGCTGCATGTAGTCGATGAGACTACCTGATGGTGTGTTTAACCAAGGCTGGCTGTGTTTTCAGTAGGCTCCCTCTCGTCACTCAGTGAGGTACTACAGCACCTCACTAAGAGTCCCCTTGAACACAATTGATTCATAGTCATCTACCTCATAGCCGAGGGCCGGGTAATCACAGTCGGAGAATTGAATCTACCATACTGCTGTTCCACTAGGGAGAGGAGTCTGCAATGCAATCACCCCCCCCCCCCCCCCCCTTTGGCTTAATTGTCTTTTTGGCCAATGGCATTCAGAATCAAGGAGTTAGGTTGTTGTTTTTTTTTCCTCCATCAGTGGAATTGGAGAAAATGATTTAATTAGAGTGTGTATTATCAAGCTTCTGCTAAATTAAGCTGGATACTGTCAATAGCAGAAGCTGATGGTCTCACTAAGATCAGTTGGGCCTAATAACGTATGCTGAAGACATTCCCAGTGATGTGTTGAATGTGCTTCTTTAAAGGGTCTGTTTAACCCAAATTATATCAAGATATATTTTCTCTTTTACTTGTTGTGGAGCCTTAGTAGTCGCATGGTTTTGGTTTTTATAACACACCACAATACACAATAGAGGCAAGCAGTTTTTTAAAAATTAGTCTTTAAACAATCTTGGTTATTCTCTACAGTCAATGAACCCAGAAAATGTCTTTTTGTAATTCAGGCGGTGTGGCCATTTATAGAAAAGGCGAGCCGGGGAGGTGTTCATTAAAACACACAGATATGCACAACAGACACACTTTTTCACACGGCTCTGCTCACTCAGATTGTGCAGTATGCAAATGTTTTGCCATCAACTCGGCCTAGTGGAGAATGACAGGAACATTTGATGCAGCACCGCTTTTTAGTGGAGTCCCCGCAGATAGCTATTTTCACAGGATGTTATGTATGCATTTTTCAGACAGATTGCTGCAGGAGACAGGAGTTCAGGAGGGGAGCAAACACGACTGGAATGAAACGCAAGCCAGAGTCTGCTGAGTGAAGCTAACCACAATGCAGGCCGTAAAGAAAGCCACATTCATCTCACATTTTTCGCAGGACCAAAATAACATGTTCAATAAATTTGAGATCTTTGTATAACGCAACCCAAGGATTTATGGAAAGAAATCTGAAAATTGAAACATTTTGTTCTCGTAAATCTTAACTCGTTTCGTGACTGCTTTGTTGCAGAAGTGAACATGTAGAACTTGCTCATGTATTGCATATGTTGTTCAACCAATTATACAGCGAGCTGTGAAGCACTATCAAAGATGATTTCCTAATCTTCCTAATCTGCAACTGCAGTTTATTTGAATAATAAAAATGTAAAGCCTTTACAGTGAGTGAGCTTCATGCCATCCCACATGGGATAATACAGTACAAAAAAAAAACAAACAAAAAAAAAAACAACAGTAATATTCACAGTCTACAGTTTTCACAGCTTCCAGCCATCCTGATCAACATAAGTGTCTGTACTGGATATAAGAAAGCACCACACATAATAAACACCTGGAGAAGCAAATAACATCCACTTTATTGAAACTGTCCTGCTGACAGCTCCCTACTTGGTGTAAATATTTATCTTGATCAACCTGAGGAGGGTTTTCTGCTCTGACAATCAGCTCAAGTTGAGCTCCATCTCTATAATCTATATAATGTATGTATGTATGTATGTATGTATGTGTGTATAATGTCCCTCTATAATCTATTTTCCCACATCATCATAATCTGGTATTTCAAAGGAAGGTGGGACAAGTAAATGAAAAAAAAATAAATAAAAAATAAGGAATTGGCTTTATTTCACTTACAACCACGCTGAACTAGATCTACTCTCTTGGCCAAGTTCACTGTAAAACCTTTATTCATATATAGTGGTTCAGCACTGCCATGTAACAGTTACAATAAAATACCTAGAAAGAAAATGACAAGGACAAACAGTCATTAACGCAGCGGCCTGAAAGTGACCACATGCATTTTACTCATTCACTGAGGAAACAGAGGAAACAGAAGTCTAATTTGGTAAATAAAAGCAACCTAATTTTTTAGACTGAAAATTAAAACTAATCTTTTCCCTAAAAAGGTGAAATTAATAAGTTCATATAAGTGGGACTTGAGCATTGATGACACTAAGACTAAGTGGTAAGATCAGAGAAGACAGCGTGACAGACTGATGCCTGTTTTATCAACATCACCTGATAATATTGTGAATGAATAGCTGTAAGTATCAACAACAACAACAAAAACAACAACACACCCACACACACACACACACAGTCACAAAAAAATCCATGCAGACATTGTTCCTAAAACCAAAGATTTTGAAAGATGATGCATTAACACAGGAATAGATTCAAATAGAAATCTTCATTCAGCTTTAGTCCAATCTAGATCACATTTAGTCAGCCATATTTAATTTTATGAATCATCGTTTACAGCACATATTATGGCAAGCTCACTAAACACCAGTCATGAGCAGCGACTGTCCAATCAATAAAGCATAAATCCAACCACTCTGTTGCTAATGCAGACATGTTTTTTCTGTAGTAAACCTTAAAAAGGTATTTCAGAATGAATACGGTTTCATTCAATTATCTGGGTGTATTGTGCTTATTTTACTCTATTTCTATTTATAAAGGCAAAGCAACAGTAGCAAAGGAGTGCAGGGCTTAGTAAATGGCCAATTGTGATATTTATCGCATTTTGCAATTTTGCTACTCTATTATCGTCCTTATCGTGTAACCTATGGCACAGGCAAGCAATACAAACGGCTCATGAATCCACAGAGTTCCTGCCTCTTATCTCCTGTTACTGCTGAAATTACGGACACAATTCTGCCTAAGACACACCAGAAAACCCAGTTATGAATAAATTCACTCCAAAATCCCTCAGCTTAACCAAGAACTGGACAAATGACTCCAACAGCTGCCATGTCACATAGATTGAAATACTTGTATATCCTCTTATATTATACTGCTGTTATCTGTGGTGGATTAAAGGAGCAAAGCTAGCGAGTGCTTCAAGAAATACTGGATGTCATTTTTTCCTCGGTTTTCTGCTTTCTCTCCCCTGAGAGGTTTAGACCCAACCCTGCCATCTGCTGGCTCCATCCAGGTGAACAAAAACTCATACCAGCAGATGACCCAAAGCACCCTGTGCTGTCACCATGACGGAAAATCCGACAAACTCATCCACCTCCTGGCACTTTTGCTCTTTTTTTTTTTTTTTTAGGAGTTTGATTATGATTTGAAAAGAAAGCATGACACTTGTATGAGCTTTAGATTAAAAAAAAGAAAGAAAAAAAGGTTCATTTATGGATGAAAGAGAGAGCAAGAGGGGGTAAAACAGAGTTAGTGTGGAGGAGAGAGAAGTGTGGGGAGGATCTTTGAGGGGGTTTCAATGCTTCTGAGAGGTGCCTCATTTTCCTGCACCATCTGTTCCCGGTTCTGCAAGCTGGAAGCCTTGTTTGTGTCATACGCCTCCCACACGCTCCAAGCAGCTAGACACCAACAGCAAGGACTCCGTCACCTGTTTCAAACAACTGCACAATGTGACCTGCTGCATCCGTTAACTACTAATCACACCGTGTTTGATGATGTTGTTAACCCGCTCCTTGAGAGGTTCCTTCCCTTAGGTGCCTCACGAAACTTCTAACCAGCCCCGAGCCACCTAATCTGCGCTATGGAGGAGGATGACAATGAACAAGGTCAGTGGCGGGAGGGAGAAGGACTAGGCCCGACCTGGAGGCTGGAGTCAGCCCTGCTTCCCCCCCAGGAGGATGTAGCGAAAGAAGGAAGACAGAGGCACATGAACAAGGCCATGTTCCTCCATTTCAATCAGCTACTGCCGTCTCACATGGCAGCAGAGCATCCGGAGGGGAGGCGCCGTCATGAATCCTAATTGCTCCCTTTTCACCACATTGCAGGGTGTTTCTATGCAAATCTGTCCAGGGAGGTATCTAGTTTATGCAAGGACAACTGTATGAACTAAAATGTGAGCAGGAATCTCACTCAGACAATAGCCTTGGTGGAGGGATGTTGGTATTATAATTCGTTTGGATAAATTATTCATTTTACGCATGGCTCTCCTGAGTGCAGGACGGAGTGCGATTTCACACACGTAGCTAATGTTTTGACATGTATGTATTCCAGCACATCGATGGGCACTGGTCTCAAGTTAAGATATATTGCTTTAATAAGAGTGATGAAGATGCTAAATAATGAGATGTCTGCGAAGAGAGCGCAAGGGGTGTCCATAGAGAAACGGAGAGAATGGAAAACATTATTCAGCATGGGCACCATGCCTTAAAAAAGCGATTTCTTCCACATTGTAATACCTTTATGAATACTCAGTGATGCGCATATATATTATACACTGTCTTGAAATTAAGTGGGAATTCATAGAACTGTGTAAATCTTTAAATATGTTCATAGTGAACTAGAGTCACCAATAGGGAGTCTGTGGTGACATTATGAATACATCTTTTATGTTTAATATGAAACTTTATGTTTATTTCAATCTTATTTTAACATCTGGACATGCACTTGGGGATCATTGCAAGTCATAAAAATGTTAACATTGGCTAGTTTAAGGTATATTATTTCACCCACCTCAATAACTGCAACAGTTTTCACAACTTTAGCTGCCACATGCCACAACTGATGAAAGGTATATGTCAGGAGGAAGGTAGCTTGGGTGTGTGGGACTTCTTTGATTAAAAAAAAAAAATATATTTCAATATATCTTCAGGGTTTTGATTTACATTTCACATGCTGTTTCATGCCACCTTTCATCTCATTGTCAAAGTTAACCCGCGCCTGCTACATTATTTTTTTCTAATTCTTACACAGTTGCTCAAGTGATCAAGTAGCTGAAATGGTACAATAACAATTTTGATGATGGATGAGCTGTTGGTGTCATTAAAGTGAAATCTATGTGTGAATGTCTATACCTAAAACATGGAAAAATATTCAAGAGTTGTCAAAACTTTGATGCAGGGCCAACATACAGACACTAACAACAATTCATGCCTAAAGGCAGTTATAGAGTCACCGATCAAACATGCAGGGATTTGGACTGTGAGAGGAATCCAGACTACATGGGAACCCACACATACACAGGGAGAACATGCAGACTCCACACAGAAAGGCCGTGGCCTGGGAATTGAACCCAGAACCTTCTTACTGGCAGGGAACAGTGCTAACCACAGCTCCATCATACTGCCAAGACCAGATCCTCCCCATAATAATGTACTTCAATGGTGTCTTGCATTAGATTTTTTATGTTTTTCCTTTATGTCTGCATTTTGCAATGCGGGCTCTGTTGTGAATTTTAAGCTCCATGTAAACCAGATGACATCATCAGGCTTTTTCTCTCCGGCTTTACAAAGCTCCTCAAGAGTCACACAATAGATTTTTTTTTTTTGTGTGTGCTGGCTAAGAAGTACTCCTCACAAGTGAACTAATCTTCATCTATACAAGTCAAGTGAAGTTTAAACAAATGGTCTCTATACAGTAGAGCTGGGCACAGGATGTATTGCTTCAGAGTCCAATACTGTCTGTTCAGTGTCCTCCTTTGGCATTGGGTGCGTATGTGTACACTTGAATCCATTAAAAGAGCTCAATGAATAGCACGGCAAACAGGATGTGCTGACTGATGACCAAACAGGGCTCAAAGATCTAACATGACTGTCTTGTGAATCCAATGCTGTAGAACTCCACATTATTGTACTGATCAATAAGAGTTGTGAAAAGAATTCAATGAAGCCCATTTCCATCCCTGCCCTCCAATCATACATACACATAAATGCACCCTGACACAGCGCTCTTATTACAAACCCTTCCATCACAAATGACCATAATCTATACTATGCACCCAATGGCTCTCCAAGGAGGCTCCGCTCATTTGATTTTTCACCTCATTTTCTTTCACTTTATTTCCACTGATTTAAACCCACTAAGTCCAAATATGAGGAGACAAAGAGCCCTGCTGTTTTGACAAGTTAAATGACTACAGGCTATGATGCGCTTCCCTCCCAGTCGGTAAGCAGCACACGTCGCCAGCCACCGCCTTGCTACGTGTTTAATGGAAAGGCTTGTGTTTGTGTGTGTTGACGTGCATGCCTTTTCCCCACATGCACAATGCTCCTCATTCCTGCAGCCGCCTGACCCTCTGCAGCATCTTTTTGAGGTGAAATTGAAATGGATTGTGTTGCTCAATATTTTATTGACATCAACTTCACAGAATGTTGCTACAGTGACACTGGGGATAATTATTTCACCACAGATTTCTTCCTCTCCACATTCTCTCCCCCTCTCTTTTTCTGCTTTCCTCCAAGCCCTTCCATTCCTGTAGAGAATTAGTTCTGCATAAATTACCCAGTGGAATATTGAATCAGTCTCCAGCCACCAAAGGCGAGTCTGTGTGGCTGATTACCGAACAGTGTGCACAACATGCATGCAGACACACACGAAGAGTTGGATGGAGAGGGGCCTCTAAGCAAAGAGCTGACACCATTGCAGAAACCGTGGTAAGAAGAGAAGGAGGACGACGGGGAGGCAGAGTAGGATCAGCCAATCTCTATATGTAGAGTGAAAGCTGTATTAGCCACCCTAGCTACATACTATCTGCTCATTACTTAGTCATTAGCAGGGGCATGGTTTTAGAGGAGGGAGGGATCAATCAATTGTCATGGGTCAATGTTTTGCAGCACCATTATGAACCTTGGGTAGCTCTGTAAATTAAGCACAGTAATTACTCATGTTAATTACACAAAGATGGTGGTCACATTGATCTACAAATAGGTTTTACATGTAAATAGTATGACAAGTAAATACAGGGTTGTACTCAAGTATTTAAACCCCCCCCCCCCCCACACACACACACACACGAGGAAAGGAAAGAGCAGTGCTTCTCTAACAGTGTATTTCCATTGGAGCGTGGTGCTGAAAAAGTCAATCATTTGATAATGGACCATTTTGATAATGGATTAATCAAATCATGTACCAAGATGAAATGCCAAAATCTTCCCTTGTTCCAACTTCTCATATCTGAATTTCAAAGTAAATTTCCCAATTTTGAACTGTCATCTATCAAACAGAACAACTGTGGTGACTTCCTGTTGGACAGAACATTTTTGCCATTTTTTGTGTCAACAGTCTAAATTATTAATCAATTAGCTGGTGAACAATATCTGGACATGGCAGCAGCTATTGATCATCATTTTCATTATTATTATTTAATCTCCAGATGAATTGGAAATGGGTTCGTCATCACATACAAGTGAGCAAAGGGGTTATTTTTACATAACTAATGTAACTAATAACTAACTCAGAGAGCTTGTCTAAATTTAAACCTAATACAGTATTGAACAGGGGCAGTGACCAAATCCCTGAATCCCCAGTCCTGAGAGAGACCCAGTTTCCCACCATCTGAGCAGCTTCAGATATTAAATTCTTCCACAGGGGGTGTTGTGTATATGTGTGAAAGACTGTCAGCAGCAGTCCCTTAAGTGTTTCTTAGATTTATCGCTCATGCTCTTTACATATATTTGCACAGACCGATACATTGGTATATCCTTGGGATGTATGTCCCTTGATGTAAAGATTTACAGAGACCAAGCTCTGTAGGGGATGTGTTACCTCCTGAGAGGCAGATTTAGAGAACCCAGGCCATGTTGAACATTGTATTAGAGGTTTAATTAGAGATCTTTGAGGATCTACGTGGCAGCAGAGTTGGAAAATGGAAAAGCAGATTCAGCAAAGCAATTTTCACTGTTGGAGGGTCTAAGTGGACAAAACAATTAATCAGCACAAACATGTTGTGGAAGGAAATCTTCATCAGGAAGTCATCAGTCACCATCAGTGCTTTCATCTCAGTGTATCAAACAACACAGGTAAACAGAAGGTGCGCCCAGACTGCCACTGCACTTCCAGTTGTTGGAAACTAGTTTGCTGCCATCTAAGGGCCAGATTGTAGTTTGCAAAAAAAAAAAAAAAACAACATATCTGCAACTGAACAATATCAACATGGGCATAGGTGCAAAAAAAGGAAATATGAATATCAAAATGAATTGCCAAATTTACTCTTACATACTTGCTCAACAAGTGAGTCAATACATCATCTCTGAGAAGGATTAGCACATTAATTTCATGATCCTCGCCTCAAGCATTAACAACACTCACAATTAACTGCACAATACATAAAAATCAATCCCCCAGCTTGGAACAAAGTAATATATTCTGGAAATGCACTTAGTCGCTCTCTTGCCAAGAGTTGGCTGCAAAGACTGATACCACCTCATGTCTGTGCATGGATGAGAGCAAGGCCCAGGTGGTATTAAACAGAGCTTGACATGAAGACCAACAACAATTTCTCCCTCCACCCAGAACCTCTTGTGCAGCAAAGTGCTGGTTGCAACCTCAGGCAATAAGATCCTGTCACTGCAGCCTGCTGTTGTTTCTACACTCCTGTTGGCTACGGTGGGCGTAAACTGTCCCTGTGCTGTCAGCAAACTTAATGTACAATTCTGAGATACTTGTACTATGCCTGAATATTTCCTTTTCTTTCTTTTTTTTCCCCTACGCTACAACATTTCAGAGCAAAAATAGCATACTTCTTGCTCTTCTAACCTATATAACCCTAACACTCGAAGCATTTATCTGAAAACTATAGCTTCCATCATTTTGTGTGCTAAGATCATTCATCTAAAAGGATATGATACATTACACGTGTCCACCTTTAGGTGTCAGCACCCTCTTCATTCATATTTGTCCTCATTTCTGTTGCTGTGCGCAGACTTGTGCTACATTCAAGCGCTTCATGTAAAGTCGAAAATTGTAAATGTTTTGCACTACAATTTCTCTCGCGAAAAATAAATACCGACGAATCATTAAATGTTGTTGGGTTTTTTTTCATTCGAAGATAACATCGCATTACAGCACGCCACATCACAATTTCCATCTAGTGAGTTGTTGGAAAATCTTGATGATCACTAGAACATGAACGCAACGTTACCGTGGCTGGCTCTCTAACAACACCAACACGCTGAAGTACGTTTGAGTTTGGTGCTTTCTTTTGGTCATTTATGGAAGCACTTTGCTTGTTAGTTTTCGATACTTAAACATTATATTAAACTATCTTAGGGAGGAAAGTTGCCTTTAAAAGAGACTTTGTGCTCTTACAGTCCAGGCCTGATGGAAAAAAGGCTTTTTTTTTTTTTTTTAACACAGCAAGAATGCTTTTCATATAGATCTAAACGTACAGACCAAATGAAGAACAAATGCTATGATGGTTGAATTGTGAGCTCGAAATACATGTGTGCTTTGTCTTAGGTGGAGGAAAAAAAATGTTTAAAATTAGCATTTTAAACATTTAATCTCCATAAACTTTTCACTTACCCTGCCAATCGGAAGCGTCGAACCGGAAGCTAACTTCGCTGGCTGGTAGCATTTCCACATCATGGACCGGCCGAGAGGCAGCGTGCTGGACACACATGAAGCTTAATCTGCCGGAGTGAGGACGAAACGACAGCTTCCTTGGCTGTCTGTGTTGTTAGTTGTGTAGGTTAGGCTGCCAAAATGGTGAAAGAGCAGTTCCGAGAGACGGATGTGGCCAAGAAAATGTGAGTAAACGAGACTGAGCAGCGGCGCCGTAGCGTGTTAGCTCACCGGCTAGCCGTCAGTTTGCAATGTGGCTGATATTGACAAGTTGTGTAGTAACACCTGAATGCAATTGAATGTTAAATACACTTCAGTTTTTTAGGTTTGGACATGGTAGCTCTACTGAAAATCAGCCAATAAAACCGGTTTTTACAGTAGTTCTTAATTTACTGCCCATCTCATTAGTGCATATATGATGAAACAACTGGTGTGCTTATAGTAAAGTCCAGCACTATAGGAACACCTGAGCGTTGTTGTTGTTGTTGTTATAGCATGTTAAACCTGTGTGTTTTTTCTCTGTTTTACTCTCTCTGCTGCTTCACAGAAGCCACATCTGCTTCGGCATGAAATCTGCCGAGCAGATGAGGCAGCAGGCTCACATCCAGGTGGTCAGCAAGAACCTGTACAGCCAAGACACCAAACACACTCCCCTGGCCTATGGAGTGTTGGACCACCGCATGGTATGACAGACATGCACATCCCAAAATCCATGCTTTCCTTTCTCACTTTTTTTTTATTATTATTATATGAAGGCTGTGCAAGCAATTCAAATATCATCAACTCTGCAATAAGTGTTATATCCAAATATTGGATACTTTTACAAAGTAAGCAAGTGGAGTCAATTTTATTTGCACAGCTGCTTTTGCATTTAAGCTCTTTTTGTTGTTTTTGTGTGTCCTGCTCTGCATAAAAAATTGGCAGTTTTGTGGACAAATCTATTCGGACGTGTTAAAAGAGCTTAACAATAATGTAAATGCAAATAAACAAAAGCATGAATAACCTTTCATCTTGCTCACCTCATATTTTGATTTGGTGATGCTGTAGCCTATAAATCACGTTCTACAGAGATAAATGAGAATTCTTGTTCTGTGCAAACGTCAGCAAAAAAACAAAACAAATGCACATAAGCACAACAGCTCTCCTTTTATTTGGGTCTTTTGGGCTAGACAGTGTAATGGAACTTGGATTTGTACTGTTGAAAAATGAATTGTAAATTTCCTTTTGATTTATTTATATATATTTTTTTAAGAAACTAATAGTTCATTTACAGTAAGTATTCTGTATCATTTTGAAATTATTCAACGGCCACCAGTCTTCATACAAATTAATGCAGCTATAACTCTTACAGAGACACTGACCAATGTATTTCTACTTAGAGGCAAATGTCAAACACTAGAATTTATAATAATAATGTTTTACATTTAATATATTCTCCACTCTCTGCCATGTTTCCTGCAGGGTACCAGTGAGAAAGACAGACCGTGTCTAACGTGTGGAAAGAATCTTGCAGATTGTTTAGGACATTATGGCTACCTGGATCTTGAACTGCCATGTTTTCATGTTGGATATTTCAAAGCCATCATAGGAATCTTACAGGCAAGTGTTTATAGGTTCCCTCCCAAAGTAACACACATATTACAGAACTCACTTTAAATTTAAAGTGCAGTGTCAAAAGCATGAAATAGCATGTTAAAAATATGTAATTAAACTCAACCTTCATACTCATGTTATACAATATGCAATAAGAACTGCTAAGTTACATTTGAATGAAATACCTTTGCCTGCAGTGCAGGAAGCGGAAAATATGTTTTTTCCTTTAGGTGTCAGTAGAGTATCACAATTAGAAGAGACAGAATTTGAGCATGGTGTGTTTCTCAGTCTTTTCAATCCAGCAAATAACCCAATGTTATTTATTGTAATTTTTTTACCTTACTTCACCTTATTTTCTCAATTTTTTTTAATTAAAAAAAAAACAAACAAACAAAAAACAATTAAGCCATAATCACAATTAGGTAAGTGAAGTGTGTGTTTGGCATTCTTTAAATTCCCATGACTCTTATCATGCTTTCAGATGATTTGCAAGACATGTTCAAGCATAATGCTGACGAAAGAAGAGAAACTGCAGTTCATGGATCACTTGAAACGGCCGAACCTGGCCTATCTTCAGAAACGTGGGTTGAAGAAGAAGATCTCTGATAAATGCCGCAAAAGGACAGTCTGTCTTAACTGTTCTGCTTTCAATGGTGAGAAAAGACATTTAATTCTATAATAATTATAATATATAATATAATATAATAATTCTAATAGCTATCCTCACTTTATTTGTCAGTGATGCTATTGGATTAATGGAAAAGTTGAGGTGAGGGTCTCTTTTATCTTTAAGGACCTGTGAAAAAATGTGGCCTGCTGAAGATCATCCATGAGAAGTATAAAACAACCAAGAAGGTGGTGGACCCTTTTGTGTCAGATTTCCTCCAGTCCTTTGACATTGCCATTGAGCACAACAAAGTGATGGAGCCTCTGCTGAGCAGAGCGCAGGTGAGCATTCTACCCTGTCTCACACTGTGCAGTTGATATTCTTTTGTTACCAAACTTTGATATGGCAAATGAGACTGCCTGTCAAGGATAGGACAATATTCTTCCAATGTTGCAAAGTGGCTTTGAATGATAGATCTGGTTCTCCTACATTTATTATTCACTGTTTTATCATGCTAATCAGTAAAAATGCAAATATTTAAATTACATTCATATAGAATTGTGGCCTTTTAACTATATAATTGCAGTATATTATAATTTTGTGGAAAAAAGAAAAAGATGTAAGGCTAAGCAGAATTATAATTTATCTCATTCGCCCTTGACCATCATTATTTTCCAGGAAAATCTGAACCCTCTGGTGGTTCTGAATCTGTTCAAAAGGATTCCCCAAGAGGACAT
This sequence comes from Echeneis naucrates, assembly GCF_900963305.1. NCBI lineage: Eukaryota > Metazoa > Chordata > Actinopteri > Carangiformes > Echeneidae > Echeneis > Echeneis naucrates. Next base: position 6,033,118 of record NC_042529.1, on the reverse strand, counting down.
TCCCCTGCTCCTTATGAATCCCGAGGCAGGGAAACCTGCGGACCTCATCCTCACTCGCCTGTTAGTACCTCCTCTTTGTATACGGCCCTCTGTGGTCAGCGACTTGAAGTCAGGCACAAATGAGGACGACCTCACTATGAAGCTCACAGAGATCATCTTCCTCAACGATGTCATCAAAAAGGTTGGTATTTATCACTGACAATGGCTGCTGTCTTCAACCCAGAGGTTTGTGCCAGTGCATTTGATAAGCAAACTTCAGACCTTAAAAATCTTTCTAATTTTAGAATGATCAGCATCTAGTAAAGGAAAACGTGGCATTATTTCACACTCCCTCAGCCTTTAGCTAATTTAACACACCATACAACTCCTCAGAGCAACCAGTGGTTCCAATAAATGAGGAAATCTCTCCCATCCACATTAAAGCTTGCTGATTGTTTCTTGAGGGGGTTGTTAAGCAAATCCACACAAAAAGTTGTAGTGTGTTAAATACATTTATCAGATCTCTGTTTTATAATGACTGTTCAAGTTAACAATTTTTTGCAACTTACAGCATCGTATGACAGGGGCAAAGACACAGATGATCATGGAGGATTGGGATTTCCTCCAGCTGCAGTGTGCCCTTTATATCAACAGTGAGCTCTCTGGCATCCCCCTTAACATGGCACCAAAGAAATGGACTAGAGGCTTTGTACAGAGACTTAAAGGAAAACAAGGTATGATGTGTATTTTAACCTTAGAACTATTTTCACTCGTGTTTAGTTTTTTTGTTGTTTTGATTTTATTTCTGTAAATTGGATGCCTAAAATAGTTTTAGTAATTTGGCATATAGCAGTGATTTTTTTTTTTTTTTCCCTTCCCCCCCGTACAACTGAATAACTGAATTGCAGATTTACAGATAACTTTACTTTGATGACTCAGGTCGATTTAGAGGAAACCTCTCTGGAAAAAGAGTTGACTTCTCTGGCAGAACTGTCATCTCTCCCGACCCAAATCTGAGAATTGATGAGGTAGCTGTTCCAGTCCACGTGGCCAAAATCCTGACATACCCAGAGAGGGTAAGTCCCACTCCAAGGCTACAACAAATGTACTTAACAGCCACCTCCACGCCAGAACTTAAGTTATCTATATACATGTACGATGTTATAGGTGAACAAGGCCAATCTGGAACTAATGAAAAAACTTGTTCGCAATGGTCCTGATGTTCACCCTGGAGCCAACTTCATCCAGAACCGCTACACACAGATTAAGAGGTTAGTCTGGCTGCTTCTGGACCACATTAAGACCACTATCTACCTAACTTGGTTCACCAGCAAAAGTAAATCCTCTCTCTGTTTTAGGTTTTTGAAGTACGGAAACCGCGAGAAGATCGCTCAGGAGCTGAGGGTTGGGGACATGGTTGAAAGGCACCTAATAGACGGGGACATCGTCCTCTTCAATCGGCAACCCTCTTTGCACAAACTCAGCATTATGGCCCACATAGTGAGTTTAGATTTTCACAAGGCAAAAATCTGTTTGCCCTCTCAATAACAATAACTTGGTCTACTAAACCATATTAATTGTGTTGTGCACTTAAGAAGCAGAGGTGTCTGCAATCTGAGACAAGTTCTGGAGTTTTAACAAACTTAAATTAGAGCAAGTTGAACATTGTTTTCATTCATTTTTAGACTGATCTTGAAGTAAATCTTTGATTAGTTGCTTCTTTTATACTATTGATATTTTTTGGTGCATATTTCCAAATCACAGGCCAGAGTGAAACCTCACAGGACGTTTAGGTTCAATGAGTGTGTGTGCACCCCCTACAATGCCGACTTTGACGGTGATGAAATGAACCTACATCTACCTCAGACTGAAGAAGCCAAAGCTGAGGCCCTGGTCCTAATGGGGGTAGGCATCACAACGCATGCAGTGAATCAAGTGTACACGTACCTGTCAGTGTTGACATTCAGCATTGAAAAGTTGCCTTCAGGAGCTGTATTGTTCATAGGAAATTGAATACAGCTTGACACAAATTGTTACCCTTTCTTCCAGACGAAAGCTAATCTTGTTACTCCAAGAAATGGTGAACCTCTGATAGCTGCTATTCAGGACTTTCTGACAGGTAAGTGCTATGACCTATGGCAGTCATTCACAGTGCTTTTTCATTTATAATTTGATGAAAGGGACTGGATCATTTCCAGCACAGATACATACTTAGAAAGGCAGAGGTGATGAAAAAGAGAGCTGTTATGGTATAAGGGCTGTAATAACACAATTCATCTGAAAATATTTGTGTATGTGAAGTGTAATTATTTTCTAACTGATGAGGGGGCACTTAAGCAATTTTGAGAATGGACAATAATTGTTTCCATTAATCTTAAGGCATATTTTTACCTTTTTAGGGGCCTACCTCTTGACACTAAAGGATACCTTCTTTGACAGATCAAAAGCCTGTCAAATAGTGGCTTCGATTCTGGTGGGCAAAGATGAAAAGATCAGAATCTCGCTCCCCAAACCGGCTATAATGAAGGTACCCAACTCTGTTGTGAGTCTGTTACATAACTCTGTCTTTGTTACTTGCTGTTTATATTTGTCTGTATGTCCTCCAGCCCATGGCTCTGTGGACAGGGAAACAGATCTTCAGCCTTATTCTGAAGCCAAGTAAGGAATGTCCAGTCAAGGCCAATCTGAGGACCAAGGGCAAACAATACTGCGGCAAGGGAGAGGATCTCTGCTACAACGACTCATGTAAGTTTCATGCAAGACATGATATAACTCCATCGTTAATAGTAGGTGGAGGCATTCAACTGTTAGCTGGCAATACTGGTTCACATTGGTTGTGTTTCTCCACTGGGGCCTTATGGTGTCTCTCCCCTTGTCACCTTCCCAGTTGTGGTGATCCATAACAGTGAGCTAATGTGTGGCAGCATGGACAAAGGCACCTTGGGATCAGGCTCCAAGAACAACATCTTCTACATCCTGCTGAGAGACTGGGGACAGCTGGAGGCTGCAAATGCCATGTCCCGACTGGCAAGACTTGCGCCAGTGTATTTGTGTAGGTTGCTCCTGGGGCTTTAACAAAAATGTGTTTTATAATGTTCAGAAAGTTTTGATATCTGTCAATCTTATTTAATAATCAGTAAAACTCTAAAGTAGTTTGGTACTAGAGTAGTACTAAGTTTCAGTTCCACCAATGACGAATGGATGGACTGGATGATCTATGACAGTATTGAACGTAACCTAATGCTATTTAAAAAGAAAAAACTTTCAGCCAATAGGGGATTTTCTATTGGAATCGGTGATGTTACCCCTGGCCAAGGTCTGCTGAAGGCCAAGCAGGATCTGCTGGATGATGGTTACAAGAAATGTGATGAATACATTGAGGCTTTAGACACGGGCAAGTTGCAGCAACAACCGGGCTGCACAGCAGAGGAGACCCTGGAGGTAAGCTTGACAGATAATAATCGTTTATAATATTAAAATAATAGATATGGTTTAAATGCGTCACCTGTATTTGCACTTCTACTTGTTTAATTAGCTGTCTGCAACATTTACTAGAAATTCACACTAATACTGAGTCATTAGTAGCGTAAATGACTCATTTTCAGTAAATATTCATGAAATGTCAGGTGAAATAGGCAAGTGAAAATATATTGTTGAATTGATTGCGAAAGAGCAGGTTGATATTAGAAATGATAACAAGGTATCTGTCTCTTATATGGATGGCATAGTTTCTTCTTCATAAAGCAGTGACAAGTTGATGTTGGCAGATCTTGCCACATACACTGGCCACATCTTAGAAATATTTATAATGTTTATAATCTAAGCAAACTGTAGCGACAGGACATTACCATAATCAAATAATGGAACCAATTGCTGCACAGCTCTTTTGAGTGTGGCCAAAAGCATCACCATAATATTCCTACAATTTATCTGTGTGCTTTGACCTATGCTTAGTAATTGTTAATCAGTGCACGTGTTTCATAATTCGATATGTGTGTTTTAATAGGCTCTTATTTTGAGAGAACTGTCTGTCATCAGAGACCGAGCAGGCAGTGCCTGCCTCAGGGAGCTTGACAAGAGCAACAGCCCTCTGATCATGGCTCTTTGTGGCTCCAAAGGTAAGCTGGCCACAAAGGAGACTTGATTCATAATAAGATTGCAAATCAGTTCCATATATTCAGAAATAAAACTTATTTTAATAAGGTGGATGTGTTGGAGGAACCTGGGAAGACCACAGCATTTTAGGATTATCCTCTGAAAAGACTTTTCTATCTTGAACTCTAAGCACTCAGTGGCATCTATACCACTTCCTCAATACATCATATTTGACAGATTCTCATGATAATATCAAAAAATCTAGGCAAATGCAACAATTAAATGCCTGGCCTATATTCAACTATTTAATTGCAATATGACTTACTTTTTGCGTATAGCACTACCATGAAGTTCACCGTAAAATTCAATCCACGTAAATGTAATTTTTACATGAATTCATCTTAAATTTCAGCAGTTCATGCATTTGCCCATATGTTCTCTTCCCTTTCAATTACTACTTGACCCCTTTTCTCGGGTCAAGTAGTAATTATAGTAATTAAACATCAGCATTCACTACATTCATTATCCAGGAAACAAGTTGTTTGCCAAAATAAGGTTTATATTTTTTGTGTTATTTTTGTATCTGAACCAAGTGAATTGTTTCTGCTCTTGATTCTAAATTGGGAACCTCTGAGCTCCCTGTTTTCTTTATTTTCCTTGATCTTTTATGTGTGTACATATACCCTTTTCATCGATGTTGTCTGTTTACACACAGGATCCTTCATTAATATCTCTCAGATGATTGCCTGTGTGGGTCAGCAGGCCATAAGTGGCTCACGAGTTCCTGATGGCTTTGAAAATCGCTCCCTGCCTCATTTTGAAAAGCATTCAAAGGTAAGGTGAAGTCTGTTTATTTTAATTATGTTTGTGTAAATAACTCAATAACATTTGTTTGCTGGAATATACCATAAATGTTGATGAGCTCTTGCAAATGGCAAAGTCATGGCTCAAAGCCATCGTCTGGGTTTTCTTTGAATTTTGACACTAATCAGATGTCTCACAGCATTTCATCAGCTCTGAAGTGTTGAATGAAAAGCCATCAATGTGTTCTATTACTCCTATTAGGTTTTTTTTTTTATATATATCTCTGTTTCCGAAGGATCAACCATTGATAGGATGAGAGCACTTATCTGAGACTACAATAATAATAGTTTTTGATGTTTCCAGAAACCCAAATGGCTTAATGGTGAATTATTATTATTTTTTTCTTCTTACAGCTGCCTGCTGCTAAAGGTTTTGTTGCCGACAGTTTCTATTCAGGCCTGACACCCACAGAGTTTTTCTTCCACACCATGGCCGGCAGAGAGGGTCTGGTGGACACTGCTGTGAAAACAGCAGAGACGGGATACATGCAGGTAATGTACAAGGACCTTTTTCTCACCTTTGCTCAAGATATTCTTGACAGAAGATATTTCTTTCTAGTTTGAGAAACTGCTTCTTGTCATTATCACTTTGTGTAATTTTGGGTAAATGTACTAATTGTTTAATTATAAAATCATGAGTTTGGGAAAATTTGTGGAAAAGTATCAGAAGTTGAGATAAATCGATCCCAAATTCAGCAACATTCATTTTAGAATCATTAAAAAAGAAAAGCAACAAATACATAAATGTGAACACTTACTTGAAGGAAAGTGTGACGCTGTATTACTGTGTATGTATATAAACACATAGAGGCATGTGAGGTTTTTTTCTGCCTATCCTGTGTGTCATTTTGGTGTTTATTTTTCTGCCTTTTCTTTCCTGCATTTGGAAAGAGACGACTGGTGAAGTCCCTGGAGGATTTGTGCTCGCAGTACGACCTGACAGTGAGGAGCTCGACCGGCGACATCATTCAGTTCATTTATGGCGGCGATGGCCTGGACCCCGCCGCAATGGAGGGAAAGGATGAGCCACTGGAGTTCAAGAGGGTTCTGGACAATATCCGAGTGAGTGAAATCTGACAAGCTTTTTATTTTCTGTCTTTCTCAGCTTAATTATTTTTAGAGGTTCTTTTTAAAAGGAACATTTTTTATTTATTTTTTTATTCACCCTCACATTTGTGCTTCAAGTTATCATAATGAGGCTCACACTGAAACCTTACATAACCTCATGTTATTGCTGTCACATTTCACTTCAGCGTTTGTCCTTCGTTTTTGTTTATATGTATCAATTGGAAATTATCCTCATGATCAAAGAGCATGGGGATCCTTGTTTTGGTGCTTATCTCGCATGTGTGTGTTCCAGAACCAGCTCTGTGGTGATGTCAGGATGTCCTGCATACAAAATCGAGGCAGACAGCCTGCAGATTTGATTTGATTCTGAATCGTAGTTTTTTGGCACACCCTTAGTGTTCAACCGTACGCCACATTTAATACAAAACACATCTATTGGTGTGCTGCATCCATTTGTGTCAGTTGACACTAAAGCAGTGACAATGCAACTACCATTACCACTGTCATCGTTATTGATCTGATTGCATGTAATAGATCAAATAAATATTATTATTATTTTTATTTTATATGTTAACAAAAGCGGCATTAGAATAAATATGATTCGATCAGATGTTTCTGTTGTAGTTCACAGTTGGTTTGTCTTTGTGTTCACATAATGCCCTGAGACTCATCTATCATGGGCCGCTTCTCTTTGAGTGAGGGAGCTATTAGGAGCTGTTGACCTGTGAATGATTCCTGAGAGCCATGATGGCTCCCAATCATAACTTTGTCCTCTCTGTCCCCACCTTTAGGCAGTATACTCATGTCAAGATGAGCCTGCACTCAGCCAAAATGAGCTGGTCCTCACTGCAGATGCCATCATGAAAAAAGCTGACTTCTTATGCTGCAGAGACAGCTTCTTGGAGGTATCTTTGTCACAGCACAGTGCTCTCAATGAAAGTGAAACATATGTAACAAGGCTTACTTTATGTATAGCTGTGTAGTTTTCAAAAAGAAAATTATATTGTTCAGTATATCAAAAGAGAATAAGTAATGGAATTACAAAATTAATTATTTTAGATGGTGCTTCACTAAAGCTGGCTTAGAGAAGGTTATGATGACAGGACTGCTACCACATACTGTTTCAAGTCCACAAGACAACATGATTTGAAGGGTGATCTACTGCCCCTCAGTGTTGCTTCATCAGCTTTTGGTGTGCTTTGATGAGCACCTGGAAATTGTGCAAATGCGAAAGCGCAATTTGGTTTTAAAAGAATGGTTGCCTTGATTGTAATTAAAAAAGGACAGAGAAGCTCTGTAATTATGTAACCTCAAAGCAATTACAAATACCTAATTCGCCTTTACTGGCAGTAACAAATGAACCTCTCTCCCCATCTTGTGAAGGAGTTAACTGAAACAGGCTCAGAGAAGTACCTGGAGGTATCGTGGCTGAGCATGCTGGATTGTGCCCTAACTGAATTATGAATGGTGTGCCAGCAAAATTTGGAACAGTCTAATAATTTATGTATTAAACTAATTGTTCTTTTAGAATGAATGTGCAAACTCTGACATTGTACTTCTGTACATTTGAAGAATCCTGTCTTACCTGTTTTCTGTGGTATCTAACAACTGCATGACAATGTATGATCTGCAGCATACAGCTTGGTGATGTTTGATTTTAATGATGTTAATGAGCCTTTGAACTAGACATCTGAAAACAATTCTCTCCCTTTAACTTTAGGAGATAAAGAAGTTTATTAAGGGCTTCTCAGAAAGGATTAAGAAAACCAGAGACAAGTACGGCATCAACGACAACGGCACCAGTGAGGTGGGCACTGCCTTTACAATTATGTGCTGAATTTGGAAAGATATTTAAGCCCAGTTTTATCAAAACTTTCTCCATGCCTTTCTATTTTGTATTGCAGCCAAAGGTTCTCTATCAATTGGACCGCATTACCCCCACCCAGCTGGAGAAATTCCTTGAAACCTGTAGAGACAAATACATGAGGTACAGTGTTCGTGTCCTGCAGTGTTTCTAAGGTTCATTGTTTTGTGTGGTCCAGGTCTGGAAGTGACATGCTTGTAGGTAGCTGACAATGTGTCTCTAGTAATGAAGAGCTAATGAGAGCAAAAATTAAATGAGTAGCCAAATATGCCCCTTAAAGTAGATAAAACAAAACTATGGGTCAGGGTATGGTAGTAAAGGTTCTTACAAACACGTCACTTCGCCCAGGTTAGTTCATTTCATCCTCATAGGTGTCACTGTGTGTGTAGTAACTGCCAAGTTTCACATCTTTATGAAAGATAAATCAGTTTAATGAAAGGTGACTTGTTTCTTATCATGTGTGTGCCAATGCAGAGCTCAGATGGAGCCCGGCTCGGCAGTAGGGGCCCTGTGTGCCCAGAGCATCGGAGAGCCTGGTACACAGATGACCCTGAAAACCTTCCACTTTGCTGGCGTAGCATCCATGAACATCACATTGGGGGTGCCTCGTATCAAAGAGATCATCAATGCTTCCAAGAACATCAGGTATGTTATGTAATTGCATCGATGCTTCTTTAGGTCCCTCTGTGATTTCAGGAGATGAGAAAAATAATGAGCTCTTTCATCCTTCAAAGACCTAATGCCTTGTGAAATTCAACTCAAGCATCACAGACTGACTCATTCATGACCACGTTTTCTTCATCACTGCTGTTTTTTTTTTCGTCCGAAACAAGAATTTTGCATCTTGTTTTGAATAATTGAGTGAAAGCCTTCTCCCCACCCCTCAGCACCCCAATAATTACAGCCCATTTGGATGTGGAAGATGACGCTGACTTTGCCAGACTGGTGAAAGGGAGAATAGAGAAAACTCTATTAGGAGAGGTATTCCAAGCTGCTGCATATATTCAATAACCTTTATCAATAAAAGAATGCTGTACGGTGGAAGGAATGCACTGAAAGACAACAGTAGTCCCACAACTGGCTGTGTTTCAGAAATGATCAAGCAGAGGTGCAGAACTACAATAAAACAAAGGTCTCTTGTTCTTCCTATAGATATCTGAGTACATTGAAGAAGTTTTTCTACCAGATGACTGTTTCATCCTGGTGAAACTGTCTTTGGAGAGAATAAGACTGCTGCGGCTGGAGGTAACTTACTTTCTTCTGACAGCGTGTGAATCATGTATGTCCTCCTTCATGACCAGATTCATATATTTATTGATTTGATGACATAATATGTGGAAGAAACACTATTCTTCCTTGTAATCTTTCGCATGTGCTGCTTGTTAATACATAGTTTATATGGACTCCAGGAAGGTTGCTGTGGCAGAGGGTAATTGGGTTCTGAATAAAGAATAAATCATAAACTAATTAAAAGGAATACAATGCACTGTGTTTGAATGTTTATCGCTACAGCCTCCCTTTCTTATGTCACTGTAAAACTACGTTGTAGTAGGTTCCCAATAGATGTTCTAATTGCTTTATAAATAATAAATAAATAAATAGATAAAAGGTCAAAGCAGTCACAGCTCAAAAAATCTCAAGAGCTCTTTTTCCATCTCTGGTAACTTAATAAATATCTACTCAAATCAAATCACATTTATTTACATAGCGCCAAATCATAACAAAGTTAGGTCAAGGTAGTTTACATATGCATCAGGTCTCGACCGAACTCTTTATAAAACTTAATAATACTCGAAAGCAGTTGACTTAGAGCCTGAGTATGAGTCATGAGCCTGGTATCTTATTGGTTTTGTCTTTCAGGTAAATGCAGAGACAGTGCGTTACTCTATCTGTATGTCAAAGCTGCGAGTCAAACCGGGAGACATTGCCGTGCACGGCGAGGCAGTGGTTTGTGTGTCTCCACGAGAGAACAACAAAAGCTCAATGTATTATGTGCTGCAGTCATTAAAAGAGGAGCTTCCGAAGGTAAGACTCTAGTATGTGATAAATTCCTTTTAGCTTTCAAACTGTTTTCATATTTCCGAACTGCAGTTAAAGTGAGTGACTGAAAATACACAAAATCTCACAGTTCTCTGTTAGTTGGTTTAATCATGGTTTGGTGCTCAGACTCTACAAGATCCATCTTTTAAAAAAAAAAAAAAAAACAAAGCTCAATGAGATGTCTATGTTCTCACTTGGAAGGTGGTGGTGCAAGGAATACCTGAGGTTGCCCGAGCTGTCATTCACATTGATGAACAGACCGGCAAGAACAAGTACAAGCTCCTGGTGGAGGGGGATAACCTGCGGGCAGTGATGGCAACACACGGAGTGAACGGAAGCAGGACAACTTCAAACAATACATACGAGGTATCAGTCAACCCAGCTTTAAAGGCAGTGTAGTTGCATCAGTTTTTTTTTTATTTAGCACAGCTACCCTGCACGAACTTTAAAATTCATTTTGTGTTAGTTCAGCCTAATTTCATGGAAGGTCGAGGGCTCTTTTCACTATTTTGAGGAGGTGTTTATTCAACTTGAATGTCACGTCAGAGGCTGCTGTTGATAAATGGCATCCACGATTCAAAGGGTCATGAAGTGTGTAAATTATAAGCATTCGTATCATTAATTCACTCCCTCCAAGAGTTTGAACTCGTCCTGAATGCAGCCATTTTCCTATTAGAATATTGAATTGGCTTCCTTGACAAACCTCAGCTTTCTTTAAACACTCTTTTCTGTGCACTTTTCTAGGTTGAAAGGACCTTGGGCATCGAGGCTGCAAGGTCCACAATCATCAATGAGATTCAGTACACCATGGTGAACCATGGAATGAGCATTGACAGGCGTCACGTCATGCTTCTTGCAGATCTCATGTCCTATAAGGTATGAAGCCCCAATCTATCTTAGGAATATGCATGTTGTCTGTATTTGGTTCCGTGTGAGGGCACACCGTTTCTGTCCACACAGGGGGAGATTCTCGGAATCACCAGGTTTGGTTTAGCAAAAATGAAGGAAAGTGTCCTCATGCTGGCCTCCTTCGAGAAAACAGCTGATCATCTTTTCGATGCTGCGTACTTTGGACAAAAGGACTCTGTCTGTGGTAAACTGATGCTTCCCCCTCTGCAATGCAAATGAAGCTTAATTTTTAAGTCTTATTGGGATCTTAACATTTCCTGTGTTCCTGTTGTAGGCGTGTCTGAGTGCATCATCATGGGGATACCAATGAATATTGGGACAGGACTGTTTAAACTCCTACACAAGGCCGACAAGGATCCATCTCCAGTTAAAAGGCCTCTCCTGTTCGACAATGCAGATTTCCATATATCGCTTATCACATAGCATTGAGGAGAGTAGGGACAGTCAGAAGGTTTGTAGTGTTTCGTTTTTGTTTGGTTTGTTTTGTTTTTTAGAGTTCGCTAACAGACTATCTTAAGATGATTTTCATCAATTACAGAAGTGCCTGCACAACTGTCAAGTAATTTTGATTTTGGGGAGTTACAAAAAGTGGGATAGCATCTTCTTTTTAGGTGTGACGCTGCTTTTTGATTTACAATGCAAATTTACATCCTGGTTTTTCCTCCACTATTCCATGTGCTCCCTCATTCTACAGATTTGGCAGCGTTTTGTACACATAATGTATCTTAGTGTCATGCGCAGCAGAGTCAAAAAACATCTTTTAATTAAGCATACCTGACTAGGCACTTAGTTTTGTAATATAATATGAACTCCGTTAGCAGCTTCTATTTGCTAATAGAAAAACTGCAAAACCCAATTCATGAGTGTTTCTGAAACTTGTTTCAGTCTCAACCTGTATGAAGACCTTTCATATAATAATGTATATAATATAATAAATTAATGACAAAGAAAATCATGGCTTTACGGTTCAATCATCAGATGTCAGAAATGTTTGATCTCTTAATATTTTTAGCCGTGGAAAGCGTAATAGAAAGCGTGTTGTTTTTTGTTTTTTTTTTTCCCCCCTTGGTCACACCTCAAATCAACAAAGGAGGGAAATTAAACTTTTACATTCTAATGCTATGGTGGTATATCATAGTGCAAAGATCAATTTTAGAACATAAAATTAAAAAAATTTACATGTCTCAATTATCCAAAGTAGAGCTGTTTATTCTCATAGACACATACACAGCATGTGTATGTACACAAACACATACATATTACATAAATAAATATAATAATACATAAATATATAAGATTTTGACCACATCAATGCAAAATTCTGTTCTTTTGTGTGAAAAAGAGCCCCTTAAGAAACGCTGTTGGCTACCGACAGTCTGGTACACAAGATTTAATTTACTTTTACTTTTAATTTACAACATTTGTACAGAACTGTGAATCAAAACAATGATGGCCTCACCGAAAACATTATTACATTCATATAATTACAGAACATGTAACTCTAATCATACACCATAAAAAGATATTATTTACTTGGGCTGCATGTAGACATCAGCATATTGAAAGGAATTCTTCCCCCAGCGTGCCCAGTGTCCTTGTTTAAATCCGAAGACATAAACATGCTTATATTACCGTAATGACTGAACAAATCTGCGTCACTGCGTAAAATATCTCATAATGAAAGTCAAAAGCCTTTTAGTTTGGTCTACAGTTAATCTTTTTTTTTTTTTTTTTAACATTCAATGCAACATTAATAAATACTAAATGTAATCTTCAATACTATTGAGATTGGCCAAAAAAAGACTAAACATTTGACTCAATTTCAGCCTCAACCTTTCTAAAACCTGTGCACGGAATGTGCTTTCATTAGTCTGTTGGTCCTGCTACTCAGTTTCATTTTCACATTAACGTTTTTGTTTTTAGATGCAATTGTGATTTGATGTTTGCCATTTCCGAAGAGTACCAAAAGTCAGAGGCTCAATATGTTTATCATCTTGGTTTAAAAAGGAAAATAAAAAAACAAAGGTCTGCAATTCAACTAACCTGAAAAGAATTCATGGTGAGGTGCTATCTTGAAATTTAGCCGTGCAGTAAAAGTGGATGTGTCGTCCTTGCTGCTGAAAGCGTGGCTGTCTAACAGTTAATGTCCCTTTTGCTGTCATTCCCAAGTGTCACTGGCACGACGCTGGACATGGTTCCCTCTGACATCATCATTAAAACGCTTCCTGAGAGAGGCTCAGCCACCTGCTGGTGTCAGAGACCTCAACAGAAGTGCGTATCAGCTGACCGCTTCCAGCAGACCTTATTCTTAAAGTGCCTCCTTTTGGATCTCCTTCATTTTCTACCCTGCTGCACTCCAGACTAAATGAAGAAAGAACTGCAGGAGTAGATTTTTAAGCTGTTGCTTTCTCTCTTTCTGAGCTTTTGAACCATCATTGTGAGACTCAAAATTTCACATCAACTGTTGGTGTTGTATGGCAGTGACTGACACCAGACAGGAGTGTCAGTTTCACCTGAACTTTGAACCACTTCCTCTTCATTTGACTTCACACGAGCTGTTTGCAGGAAGGTGTGTTTGGATGGTGGAGATTTTCTCTCCTATTATTTCCAGCGAGCTCTCTCCCAGTGACGAGCTCAGAGGACCTTTTGCTGCTGAATGCTGCTTTAGGTTGTTCCCTTCATCGGATTCCAGAAAGGCTTCTCTGCTCTGTGGTTTGATGAACTGCACGCTCAGTTTGGGCACCACCGCTGCGCGGCCCTGCTGGTTAGGTTTTCTGATGCAGTGGGAAAGGGTGGAGACGCAGCTCTCCTTAAAGTTCTCGTTCATGAAAGCGTACACGATGGGATTGTTGAAGCTGTTGAAGAACCCAATGGCTTGAACCACAGCGATGATCATGTTTAGCTTCACTCCGTCATATTTATTTTCCAGATCATCTGCAGAATTACACACAGACACAGGGTCTCATTGAAGCTGAGGAAATACATCGACACTATAAACAAATGGCCGAAATGCTTTTGAACTAATTATATTTTCAAATCTTAATTCAGATTGATACTTACAGTATTCGAACAGCATGTGCACTGTGTGGAATGGTGCCCAGCAAATGGTGAATAACAAAACGATGGTGATCATCATTTTAACGGCTCGTTTCTTTTTCCTGTGGAGGGCAAAAACAAAATATAAAAAAAAAAAAAAAAAGTGTGAGAACTGCCAAATATGTCCCAAAAAAAGTTATTTTGGATACGTACTAGATATTTTCACGGTTTTCCAAGAAGTGAATATTGCTGTTTTTAAGTTATCAAATCCAGTTGCTGCTCTAATTAATTCTGACAATGAGACCTAAACAGTTTGTGTTGTGTATCACAATCAACCAAATCACCAGGCTGCAGCACAGTTTTACTGCTTTAAACTCTGCGGAGGAAAATATCTGCTCTATAACTTACCTGCAAATCTTGCTTATCTCCCTGTGGTTCATGGTGTTGAGGACTGAGGAGTCGCCCACTCTCTTGCGGATCCACAGCTCGATAGCGATGCGCGTGTAGAGGAACAGCATGGCTGCCAAAGGGAGCAGGAAAAGGGCCACCATGATGAAGGTGGTATAAACCTGCCTGTGCGTTAGAGAGCGCCAACTTTCCTGACAGCACACGTGGTAGTGATCGTACAAGAAGTCGTATTTCACCTGCAAGAGACACACGGAAAAGCCGTGAAGACCTTGAAGGAAATTCATGGCAGATAAAGTCAGTCATGTAGAGGCCTTTGTTTGAGGCTTTGTGACACATCTGTTGTAATCGTGTTATATAACAGACAAAGCATTACACTCCTGTTTTTAAAAAGTCTTTGTTTGTCTTAACCGCCTACACTTCAACACCAAACAACAAGACAGCTTTTAGTACATTTGTTGAGCAACTGTTCCATTTGTGTAATGCAAGCCTTAAATGCCATTTGTGGTTTTGCTTTGAATGTGTGTTGGAGGATATTCCTCTCAGTACACCTGATTTATACACTACCCCCCCCCCCCCAAAAAAAAAAGTGTTTTTCTGTGGTGCTTATTCACTGCTCATCAAATCAAAGTGTTTTTGTCTCACTTCAATGCACAGTGATGGCGACAAGTTTCTTCATGTTATTTATATTATGACAGAAAGAATGTAACCTGCTAAAATATCTTAGCAGTTCTCAGCCACTTGGATTCCAAAAGACTGCAAGATTGAAAATCAAGGGGCATTATAGCACAGGTTGAAAATAATGATGGTGAGCTGGCTTACTGAACCTCTTTTTCCATTGTGTTCACTGGAACTGCTACTAGGCAACTAAGAAGAAGCATTACCTTCTGCACCACGCTGTTCCTTGAATTTCCGTGGATTCATAAACACAATTTAAAGCTACTGTTATATGTTCCCATTGTGGTTTTAGAGAGTGTTTTGTGATGATCTGTGTGATATATATATATATATATTTTTGGTTGTCATTGTTTAAGGAAGCTGCTGAAAAGAACTGTGTGTTGGTGTAGTTGGTCTGAAAGCACCACTTACCTGCACCTGTTGCACAAACAGCATTGGTGAACCAACTATCACTGAGACAAACCACACCAGTCCTAAATGATGTAGAAAGGTATGTTATACAAATGTACAGTGTACAAATAAAACTTTTATGAAGAGTTTGCCAAACGCGGCAGCTGCCAGGGCTCAAAATTTAATTCCCCTCCCAAAGAGCTGTCCATTCTGTTAAATTGCTTCAAAACAAAGCTCTGTTTTAGCGTGGCATTCCACATGAACCGAGATTATTTTTGGATTTTTCATTGTGTTGTGGACAGTTTAGCTTTTTCCTCCTCACTTTTAAACAGAGCCCAGCAGGAGAGTTTTAATGCCAACACTGATATTACATTTTCAAAGATAACAATAATGCTTGATGGCAGTTTGACAGTAGAACAGAATTTCTTGATTGACTCGGTCTGCACAGGAATTGTTGCATACCTCACCATTATGTCTGTGCTACTGCATGATACGCCAATGCCAGCTAATAATATCACTGAGCTGTGATATCAGCCAGCCAACCTTTAAGGCTGCTGATACAGTATCTCCACTTAGTGGCAGATCAGAGGGCTGTGTTGTGTCTGTTCAAATCACTGTTGTCCGATACATGCTGCCTGTAGAGTTTAAAGGGCTGAAGCAAGAACACGCTTCTCCTTCGGTATGAAACCTGCTCAGGTGTGCGTTTCAGCGTTCTTGTTCTTTCCTGCAAACGTCTGTGTCTTTGGGCTCATATGTCACTTTTTAATCCCGCTGATGTTTGCTTGGCGGGAATATTAGGTTGCAGAAGGTGGATGGATTGTAGGGGGAAAAAAAAATAAATTACTTTTTAAGACTGCAGCCCTGCAGCGACACACAGATCAAATATTCTCATGTTCTCACAAACCATTCCCTCCTGGAAGCATAATGAGCCGGTCTTGGAAACGTGTAATACCTAGCATCTTGTATGCTCTTTTCGATGAGTACTGCTGCCTCATTTTCAGGGGGAAGACAATGCCCTGGTATCTCTCAATGGCAATGCAGGTCATTGTGAGGATGCCTGTTACTATGGCTGTGGTCTGCACAAAAGGAACTGTCTTGCAAACCAGAACCCCTGCAGGGATAAACAGAGACGTTAAGCAGTGAGGTGCCAAGAAACAGCAGAAAAGATGCATTTCTATGTCATTCCAACATCCCTCCCATTGTTTGGTCAGAGAGAAAAGGATAACAACTTCTCGTCCTCGTTCCCTTCGTTCTCCTGTTGGCTTTAACTAAAGCGGCAAAAGGACCAACTGATTTCCCTTCACTGTGGTCATTCCACATAATTCCCAGTTAATGAAAGAAACCCTGGTGAAAACCTGCACGACAGGCAGATGAGACTCACATAGTCGACAATGATTCCCTCTGAACTCATTATGATCATATTTTAATTGGAGCGCATGCTTAGAGCTGGCCAAATATTGCCGTGAGACACCAAATGTCAGTCCTCATTTACACTTCTACCAGGTGTTATCAGCGAGGCATCAGACACATGGAGTTGTGAAATCTCTTAAATAAGCAAATCATGCTCAGATTGACACACACACACACACACAGATAAAAAAAAAAACAACTGTCACTGCATTTATTGAGCATTAAGTGAACTTTTCCTGTGAGTGTTTACCTCCCACACTATTTCCTTCAGCGAATCCCAAAGGACTGTGTCTGCACTCCATCTGTCATTTATCCAAAGATATTACCGCCTGCCTCAGACATATCTCCCAGAGGTTTATCTAGTTCAGGGATCAGTGCTGGGCCAGTTTGTTTTTTCACTGCTTTTATTGCCCTCCATCTCTCATGCTGGCTGATTCTAAATGATTAGTAAAAGCCTTTCTCTTTCTTCAGGTCCACCTGTGAGTTGGTTGCCCCCCCCTGTTCATGCTGCCTGTGAAGGGGGCACCTCGGGTTGGAGGTGTTGGGACTCACCTCCGAGCCACTGAGAGGAGATGTTCTGCAGGAGGGTGAAGGGGATGCAGAAGAAAGTGATGAGCAGGTCGCTGACCGCCAGGGAGCAGATGAAAATATCCGTGGCTGTCTGGGTCGGACGTTTCTTCACTATAATGTAGATGACCAAGCTGTTTCCAGCCAGAGCCAGGACGAAGATGACCGCGTACATGATGACGAAGGTGGCCTTGGCTCCGGACGGTAACTCGGGGACGTAGACGAGCGGCTGGATGTTGTAGGTGCTGATGAACTCCCCGCGGCTCAGGTTGTAGTACTGGAGCATCTCCTGGAAAACCTCCGGAGTTATTTTGGTGGATCCCGAGTCTGTGGAAGCTTCTGTCATCTTCACAAGTTGAGGGGGGGGGAAAGAAAAAAAAAAAATGAAATGAAATGAGAAAAGTCAGGGAGCTCTCAAAGGTGCGACGGTGAAGTGCGTCTGGATGAGAGTCCGCCTCCTCCGTCCAGAAGAACCTGCTGCTGACGGTGTGTGTGTGTGTGTGTGTGTGTGTCTTATCACACTGTATAGGAATAGTAATTATATAGTAGAAGAAGAAACATCACATCCATTTTGAGTTTCCATTTTAGCCCCCTATTAATTCTTCTTTTTTTTTTTTATGTGTGACATGCATTACCCCACTTTAGCATTTGTCTCTTAAACTAAGATTGTGCTCAACAAATAACACACCTCCCCCCAATTCATCATGCTCATCATATGACTTCAGATTTTGTATTTGCCTTTAATTTATTTTTTTTGTAGATAACTGTATTTGACTCCACTGGACAGGTGGTTCCACTTTTGCAGGAAATATCAGGCGTTGATTTACTTGTGAGGCTTCTATTTATTCTGGATATTTGCTCTTTTTGTATTCACCTGATCTTGCAGGACGAAAGCAGGAACAGAGACAGCCGCTTGGTGAGTCCATGGTTCAAATGGCTTCTGTTTCCGCTCATGTTTCATCTGTGCTGCCTCTGTGGGGTTAGGTGGATTCTTGTTTTTTTTTGTTTGTTTGTTTTTTTTTATGATTAGGTCTCTGGGAACAGGGACCACTGAGCTCCCACTAAGTCAGCAATGAAGCCACCAACGAAATGGAGTCAGTATCTATATGAAGAGCTTCAGATTGGATCTCTACAGCTCTTCTTCACCTGCGTGACTCATGCATGGCAAAACTTACCACGAGATTTGAAACAATAAAACAGCTGCATGACATGATTTATTTTACTTCAATTTCTTCAATCTGTAGGATTTCTATCCCAAAATAGTTTGGTCGATATCACTTCCCTGTCTGTTTGTCTTACACACGGTCCCAAGTAGCAACGACTTGTTAATTCAAAAGCGAAAAGAAAGGTACCTGCCCTCAGTTTATCTATCTGTTCTGTCATTCCCTAAAAACTGAATATTGTTTGTGCTCCAAGATCTGCTATGATGTTCTGTTTACACCGCTTGGATGGAAGAAAACTCTTTCATGTCTTTTGCACTGTGGAAAAATGAATAACATTTCCCTTTGTAATGGTTTCATCACATCAATTGAACCCAGCAATGTGCTGTCAGCGGGTACATTTTATATGAAATGATGTTTTTGTGCCATGTTTAGTCCGCTTATGAATATTTACTTTCCTAACCCTGGGCTGAAAGGCGAGGAAGCATATTGGAGCAAACAACAAAAGTTCCTTTGGGTTCATTCAGGAAAGTTTTCTCAAAGTTGTAGAAACATTTTTTTTTTTTTTTATATAAACAAGATACACTACCAGTCAGACGTTTGTGTCCAAATGTTTGACTGGCAGTGTTCGCAGTCCACAGAAGGATTCAGGAACTACCAGTACTATCATTTATCTGTTATGTGCCTAATTAAAAGTGGCATGACAACTTGTGCTTCAAATATGTTTGTATCACCTGTTCATAGCACACTGGCATTTCCAGTGGCAGACACGATTAAGTATGCAGCCAGAGCCTCCGAGGTGTAGCCTTAATTTCCATCGGCCTTCGTCTACATTCATAAACATACCCTCAGTGCGTCTCTCAAAGGTTATCTGCAATCTTGTCTTGCAGCCACTGCCACTATTTGAAGCACTATTGATGGAACACACGTCAAACTCAGCTTTTTTTTTTTTTTAAACCTATGCTCAGTATATTCACTGGCTTCCACCTTCACTTGTACATGGGGCAATCATCATAATTACTATTATTAGACACTACTCCATTAGACCTGCTCCACCTTCCTCCGGCAGTCCAAAGATGTGTTTAAGGTCAATTGGTGACTTTACAATTGTCCATTTGTCTGACTGGATATCAGGGCTAAATTTTACTTTACACGCTTTACTGATACTGATGGTGAAACAACATTTTCTTAATAATACATGTTATTGTATTAGCATTTGGAAAGCACGTTTTAAAATTCAGGAAACATAAGAGCGGCACACAAAGACAAACCCACAAGAATCATGCTTCTACATCAGGCCTCAAGGTTTAATAGACTGAATTTTATGTACAGCAGAACAGCCCAACTCGATCCAACCTGACAGCTAACTGAATGGACATTTTATTCACTTGTGCTGAATACATGAACACAAAGAAAACAACAGTTTAACCAACCCACCCTCTTATATTTCGTGTATATTTAAATCAGATTTCGTTGGCCAAATACAAGTAAAAATTATGTTTTATGTTTTTTAAATTGCAACATGCTCTCATATTCGAAAAGTATAAAACACTAGTACGAACAAGTTCTGCAGCTGCACTTTGTCAAGTAGCTTTTGAAAAAACTTTTTACTGTTCTTTACACTTTTTTCATAAACTGGATGAGTTTGAACTTTCAATTTTCAAAGTTTCACAAATATTGAAATCTTTCAGCCTCTGTAAGTGAATGTTTTACTGCAGCAGAGACGCAGTCATAATGTATCTGACACTGACGTCAATGACCTTCCAGCTTATCAAGGCAGAAAAGGAACTATGGGCTATTTTGAGAGCAGAAAGAAGACTATAGTTTTTAGTGAAAGAAGATATAGCTTCCTGTTTGGTCATGGCGGACAGAATATTACAGTTTCAAATGCTAAAGGTTTAATCGGAAATCCAAGTCATAAAATGCTTAGAATCTGGAATGTAAAACTACCAAACCAAAATGTCAGAAAACTGCTCAGAATGGAAATATTCTGTAAATCAGGCGCTGAGGGAGCTTTGTTATGGCCTCTTTTACACTTCAAATACACTGGCATATCAAAACAAAAAAAAAAAAAAACCACATACATGGACATAACTTCATCCTCTTTGTGTTTTTAAAAGCTAAATTGTTGGATTCATTGTGGATTTGAATCCGCTGTGTTATTCCATGTATTTGATTTTTTTTCTCCTTGCCATAACGTGTCACCTCACCAGGTTTGTGGGGAAATAGATTAAAAAGCACATATCTAACATCTCAGGACACAACAAGACTAACTGTGTAACACACACACTCGTACTTAGATACGACAAAACATCACCATGGTAGTAATTCTTCTAGCTCAGCCAGGACAGCCAAGACAAAACAATCCAATTTAGCACCCTTTCGCAGCCTTGAATTTGATTTGAGGTAATAAGCAAGAAATCACGAATACAGTAAAATATTTAGAGCAGATTCCGCTCATGATCAGGACAGAAAACAATACCACAGTTAGCGTGATAATTACACATTCAGCAAATTTTAATTAAACAGGCCATTCAAAATTCCACATTCAGCGACATATTTTACAAAAACAAACTGTAGAGTTGTGACAGCTTTTCCAGCTGCTGAACAAAACCATTGCATTGTGAAGATGTAACCCACTTCAAAAATAACGTTGTTCTAGTCACAACAGCGTGAATATCAAAACTCGTGTGGGCTGAGAATAATTCATATCGCTGTCAAACCTGTAGACGAAGATATTTTCGGAGATTGGAGGTGTTGTAGTGGCAAATTACCACCCAGCTTAACGTTTGTCTTCGCTCTTGAGAGAAACAGATTGAAAAATGTACTAATTAGTTACTTTCATCTCTGCAAATCATGTCTTTTGTTTATGTGTACTTTTTACTTTAACTTCAGCAAGAGAAATAAAAGACCACTTAATGTAATTAGTTCTGAAATGATAAAACACATCCGATACTGCAGCAAACTGGTAAACTATCCTACCAAATGTGTTTTTGTTGATGTTCTTCTTAGTCTCATCAACCTCATTTGACTCTTTTCAGCTCTTCCTTAATTAATTAAACATCAGAAATAGTTAAACTGTCACAGCTTTGCAGATGAAAACCTTTCTGAACAAACTGTTTTGTAATGCCAGTCACTCAGGCAATAATGTCATTGTTTTTTGTTGGGTCAATGTTTCTTAGCAACCCAAACAACACAGCATTAAGTACCAAACGTTTTTGAGCTGAAGGCTGTTTTCAGAGGTAAAGTGGTTCTTCAGATTTATATTTCTCCATGTTGATTTTGTCATTTGCTGAAGCAAGAACAAAAAACATGTATACTTCATTTGAAATGCAAATTTAACTTTTCATTCTTGGATAAATTAATTCTGTGTCTTGCTTCAAGTGATTTTTATCATGTGTGGTCAAATCTTTCCAATCATAAGTGCCACATTGTTACACTCTCTGTATTCCTAATTTAGAAAAGCCAAAACTTCTTTCTTTTTTTGTCTAATTCTGTTTTTTTACCAAAACCTCCAGCTTTCATTTGAAGATATGTCGATGGTGCCGAGTGCAGGTTCCCGGGCAGCGACAGGACATGGGAGACCTTCTCGGGTGCCTTTCACTCATGAATTTACCAAGATGCTGACAAAGGGCAGCCCACGTTTTGGTTCTTTAAGCCACCATTCGTTCTTCTCCCGGCACAACCCTCATCCTCACAGGGTGAGGCATATTCAAGGTGAGCAGGCAGCTGAATAAATTCACAGGCTTCGGCTGATTCCGGTTTCATTTCTTATTTTAGCGCTTTGCCTTATGTTTAAGTCATACGCATGCCTATCCGCTCATTGTGTTATTGTGTTGTGCTGCAGTACAGCGATCAGAAGGCTATTGTTATTTAAATGTTTACTTTGGTGAAGAAATGAAAAACAAAAAGTTGATCTGGTTATAAATAATCTTTTTTTTTTTTTTTGTAAGAACTATACAACCATATCTATTCAGAGGCTGTTGTAATTTCACACCTTTCACACAGAGACGTTTCTCCAGGCTCTCCAAAGTTTCATGTTTCGATGCTCTCGTCCTCACTGTTTCGACTCAGTCTCAGTGTTATCAGTTGTTTTCATGAAACAACACCAGCCAGCTGTAAATACAAAATATTTCATGAGCCTAGAAAGTATAATACCATGGACTGTATTGCACAGATTGAAAGGTTGAACAGATAATTATTTTAGTGTATAAATTGATTACTTCTGCACTTCCTGTGCAAATCTCTGCATATGAAATATTCAGTGAAGTTCTCTGTGGACAGCAGAAATATCGAAAATAACAGGAAAGGGACAGCTCCATTATTGGCAGAGAAATAGGGTTCATCTCTCTTGTTTTCATGAATTTGTCACCCTTGTCACCCCTTACTGGCCTTATTTCTAAGAGGCTGTCTCACCCCCAAAGCACTTCATTTCATATGAAGGTGAGCTGTCAGTAGTGTGCTTCCACAGGACTCAATGGAGGAGCCGTTTGTGCGGTGAGAGACGATTGGTTCGTCACTTCGTCATTATTTCCTCATCCACTTCTCAAGAGCCACGTCCTCAAGAAAGCAGCTGACACGTCTTTGGTTTTTCCACCTGGTCACAATCCCAACGGCACTCGTAGCAACGAAAACACGTCAGGTGTGCTCACACGTGCCGACGCTTCTCCCTGCTCTTCTGTTTCCAAAGCTTTCAAATAATTTGGAATTATCAGAGTGACTTTCTTTCTTTTTCTTTCACAGCACGGTTTTCAGAGGCCTGGAGGGATGAACTGAAAGAACTCGCTGCAAAAGTCAGCTTGTCATCTCAAGCACAAAAGGACAACAAAGAGGTGAATATTTTGCTGTAATTGCTGTGAGGCCAACACGATGACTTTGATTGGTTGTTGCAACACTCTCTTCCTGTGTAGCTTCATCAGTCTACATTTATCACTATAGGTTAAAAATTATCTTCTGACCTTTGAAAGGAAATGTGGATGAAGGTCACAGTCAGTTGAGTCTCTCTCAGGGATTGTGCAATAATTTCATCCACTTATCATCAGCCTATTAAAATAATTCAACTCTGATGAAATTGGCTTTTGAAGAATGATGAAGTGAAATCATGTTGGTCACTCATTAACCCTTTTTTTTTTTTTTTTTCCAGAAAAGTTATACGAAGACATATTTTCTGTAGATTCTGTACTGAAGACCTTTGCTGTCAATGTCTTCTAGGACCACCCGGAGGAAGAATTTGCCCGGCGAAAGACTCAATATTCAGCTTCAAGTGGGAGAATCATCCCTCCGTCCACCAAGCGCAGATCTCGTTCCCAGCCCCTCGTTTATCCTCAACTCTTCCATGACCAGGAACTCACGGTGAAACACTCCCCTCCACTGCCCTTGAACTTAAAATCAGTGTCACTTCGGGGTAGGTTAGGCAGATCCAAAGATTTCCAACATCGGACAAAGTTGCCTGAGATTGCAGTGTTGGTGGAAAATAGCCCCAGCTCAGCTCGGTTGGCCTGGAATCTGGAGATACTCTAATAGGAATAATTGATTAGGATATTGATTTATGTTATCTCTGAGCTCATGCTGTGACTCTCTGCTGCACTCGTTAGGTGTTGGAGCTACTTTGTCAGATCCTGCAGACTGATTCTCTGTCTGCTGTCCAACGGTGGCTGCTGCTCGCAGGCCAAAGAGGTAAATAGCTTCACTCTGCATAGATCGAGAGGCGCCGCATGCTAACTACATGTGATTTTAGGCCATTGCA
Organism: Echeneis naucrates; assembly: GCF_900963305.1. Lineage (NCBI taxonomy): Eukaryota > Metazoa > Chordata > Actinopteri > Carangiformes > Echeneidae > Echeneis > Echeneis naucrates. Next base: position 6,008,908 of record NC_042529.1, on the reverse strand, counting down.
TAAACAAAAAACCATAACTGGGCACCAATGTTACGTCTTAGGCATTTGTTGCTGTTTTAAATTTAGGAGAATAAATCAAACATTGAATTAATGGAGGGCTAGAGCAGGAAAGAAGTCAGTTTGGTGATGTTGGAAACCTTAAGGCTGAGGTTATTTTTCGTGTTATTGCCCTTTGTCTCACTTGTCTTTGGTGAATAATCACAGGAAGTACATTCCATGTGGACAATTGGCTGTGGGCTGCAACTCAGTAAAGTTAACAGTTACTGGATGATAAATGAACTCTAAAGTTCTGCTTCCAATAACTTATGAAATTGATCATTATCTGTGCCAGTTCTTACGATAGTTATTTTATTGAGAATTTGATTAATGCATTTTTGTATCTTCTTATCGCATATTTTCACATAAATCTTCCATGTGCTTCATTTTCAATTAAAATACAGAAAAGTAATTACGTTTTAACTTGCTTTTTAACTACACCAGTTAACCACGGGAAGTATATTATTGCAGTGGTGGAACTGGTGGAACTTCTGTTGTTCTGTTCTCTACCGCCGCCCCACAGAGAAAGACCTGGTGATGGGGATGATCAAACAAGCTCTGGATGGGGTCGACTTCTCAGGTCGGCAGCTCCGGGCTTTTCATCCCGCTGCTTCTCCGCCAGCGTGTGCTCCATCACTTGATCAGGGGTGGAGAAAACCCCGGGGAATGTGGTCAGGGTGATTTCTCATCTTTTCGTCCTTCTAAAGTCCAGACATATAACTTTAATGTGTTTTAACGTTTTTATTTAACTCCAAAGCTCACACAGAACGGCCCAAACTTTCAGTGAGGAAAGACCAGGTAACTCCACAGTGCACTGCTTTGTCTGGTCTATGTATTATTCCTCAGTGTTTATTCATGCACCAGAATATTTCTTCCTTCCTCTTTTCTTGCTTGCTGGGGGATTTTTCATAAATGCGTGCTCCCATAGCTTTCTCTATTCAACTTTCACTGAATCACCATCAGAAACGCTATAAATGCATATAGGATTTTTTTTCTAGTCAAACATTGCAACATAAATTGTCTCTCCTTTTCCCGATTAATGGCCCTTAATAATGACTCTCCGCTGTCAGCATTATATTGCAGTCGCTCATTGCTCAGAAGTTGTTTTTTTTTTTTTTTTATGTATACAGTTGGAAAGAAAGTGTTTTATGAAATGTTGTTTTATGTGAAGACAGTGACCTTCAAAAATAGATAGGAATTTCATAGGCGTGTTTAGTTCTCATCTTTTTCTCAAAGGAACAGACAGAACTGTCAGTAATTGGAAAATGAGTCTTGTATGATGTGAGTCTGACTGGTGTGTTTTTTTGTTTTTTTTTCCCCCCCCAGAGAGGATCGGGGAGGCAGAGGTTCTTGAAGTACACACAGAAGTTTGCAACCCTTCTTAAGACAATCCACTTCAGGCCTTCAGCATTTAGAAGAATAGAATAGATTACTTTTTTTGCAGACAAACGATATGAAACTTAGCATATTAGTGACACTGGTGCCTGTAAGGACATAAATATGATTTTATATTGGAGTGGCTTTAGAAAAATTGATTAGCATGCATTAGCAAATGGAACAAATTTCACAGTATAAAATATTTACTAAAGTAACTCAGACTGTCAGGCTGTCAAACACACTCTCTGTACTGTAAATGTCACAGAATACTGTCACACCCACAAGCTGGCATTATATGAAACAAATTGATAACAGTGTCTCTTCTAACACCATGAATAAATAAAATAAATAAATAACGGGTTGTGATGCATTTCAGAAAGAAAAAAGTGTTTAGAAAGTGACAGTAAGAAGAGTGGAAAGTCCGATATTTATTTTTTACTTCAGTATTCTTCTTCTTCAGTAATACTTAAGTATTGGCACCACCAAAATGATGCAAGTTTTCAAATAGTATAATAAATTCCACTTACTTAGGTAAAAGTTGCAATACCATAGTGATAAATAGTTCATAGTACATAGGCCAGAGCATCTGAGTAGTACTTAATGTAGTCATAATATCAAAAAGCTGTAACACGGATGTAGCTTTATATTGTCATCATAAGTTGAGGTGGAGCTGCTGCTAACTAATTATCATTCTGCCAGATGGCTGACAATATCTTTTATTAATAAAAGAAAATAATCTTTATGAATTCCAACATATTTTTGCTGTCTTGCATTAATATTATAAATAACAGCAATGAAATGTGTCTTCGTCATGATATAAGTAATGCAACTGATTGTGAGCAGTTATTTGACACTCAACCTTCAATCCTATTATATCAATGCCGACAGATGTTGTTTAGACTGGAATTTAAATGTATTCCGTTTTCCTGCTGGCTGATTCAGGCATCAAGGATTGTATCACATTGCATAACCCATCAAATCCACTGCCATTGTGCTGTATCATCAGCGGCTGCCATGGCCTGATGGTGTTCATGGAATATCAGCCGAAGCAGCCAGGCAGCGTGGTGATGAAAAGTGTTGTCGACTTTAAAAGAGAAGTCAAAACATTGTCAGCATTCCTGACATTACTGGTGTGAAACGAGCCGATATTTTAAATGAAATATGGTATGTTGGCCGCTAGTGTGGGAAAACTCTCTGAGCAGGTGGAGATGCAAGAGGGAGAGAGGATGTGGGCATCCGTTTGGCACAGCTGTCCCTGGAAATAAATCCAAATCAGTGATTGTATTAAAACTCATGTGAGGCATGACTGGACTATATAGACACATGCATTTGTCTGAATGGCTCAGTTAACAGGATGCTGCGATTTGAATTACGTTTTTACTGCACCAATCTGTGTCACAAGACAGAGGAATTGATATTTTAAGGTTTTCACACCAGCTTCACATTCGTTATGGCCCCACATCTGTATTTTTATTTTTCATTCAATGAACTTTGACCACAGGAGCTGAAATTGAGCTGATGATGTGTGAGTCTGGAAAACATGTAAACTGCCAGGTTTCGACTGCAGTTAATGTGTCGAACTCTGCATCTGTACAGTCTGTACAATGAACAAAGTGTAAAAATGAGGGTCACCAAAATGGAAAACTGATGTAATGTCTGTAAGGATACAAACATAAAGACAGGACGTTTCTAGTGAATCCACTAATTGCAATAATCATCCTGCTTGCTTTTGGTGCGTGTGACAAATGCAGTTTTCCAGTGCAGAGACGTGGGAGGGGGAGGAGGGGCACTTGATCACTTGATGCCGGAATTTATTTCCAGAGACCAAATCAGAGATGTGGAGGGATAAAATTCAATGACCACACGCACACCAAACTGGGAGGAAGGTCATTATTTAATTTCCAGGCAAAGATCTCGTTAGCGCCTAAACCTAATTTTTTATAAACGTCCATAAATTTAGAGTGGATTAATCCCACACAAGGGAAAATCCAAAGCTTGAAACAATAAAAGATAACAAAATCAGCCTCACCGTCAGTGGAGTCTGCTGTGGGCGACTGTTTTAATGCCATTTGTTTTGGCCACATTCAGACTAAAGTAAAGCAATAATTCCTTTTTCCACCAGTTCCTCGAAACCTCTAAATAAGATAAAGCACAGTCACAATAAGATGCTGAGCAACAAACCGATGCTGCCATGGACAGCCACCTCTACACAGACCACGCCCACTGACACGCCTCCTGCAGGGCCTGTCAGCCTGCTCATTCTGTCTCACCTGCTGCTTGTTAGTTCATTTACCTGTCAGCACTGATACCGGTTGGTTGACTGTTGCTGTTTGTCAGTAGTTTTGCCTTTTTGGATCATTTTTGACTTTCTGCCTTTCCCTGACGTCTCCGTGTCGCTGCCTGGTAATTTGTTTTTTGCCTCTGTTGGTTCTCTGCTCTACCTGAGCCTTTTTGCTTTACACCTGTCTTCCGGTGCGTAACAAACGCGAACTGAACAGAAATGTTTCTTTTTTGGTAAAGTGTTCCTGCTGTTTTCCAGCGTAGTGAGCTATATCTTGTCAAGCATCGAGCCAGAAAAAGTCTACATGTTTTTTTTTATGCCCAGGACAATTTTTTTGTCCTGGGCATAAACATTTGTGATATTTCAAGGACTGGTTTCCTGATTCAGCTGCTTCATAAACACCAAACTGTGTGACCATCATGGTCATGCTGTGCATCCTGATGGTGTGGGAAGCCTACAACTCTTCCACAGTTTACAAATAGGTCCTTGCCATGTCTCGTCCCTGGTGCTGTGACCGCAGTTGGAGGTCAGCTGACCTGGTCAGCAGGTGAAGTTCAGCATTCACGTCATGAATCCTTCTCACAAGGACACCTGTTACCTCCAGACGATAAGAGGCAGCTGCATCCTGGTGCTCTATCAGCATTGAACAGAGAGAGAGTTGCTGGCCCTCTACCAGATATTTCACAACCTTCAGTCACAGATATATTAAAAACAGCCCAATAAACACCAGCCTCATTAATAAGACTGATCGAATGTGAGGAGAGAAAGGTGGATCTGAAAGTAGCTGTTTCTTCCTCAGGAAATGAAAATGAGGTCTATTATTAAAGTTAAAAGATCATTAGAGTTTCTGAAATTGCAACCCACCCAGACTGAACAAAAGGAAACTCACGAAAACCGATGAATTGCTGAAATTAAGCTATTATTTTGTATGTACAGTTAACGGAGAGACTATATGAATGAATGAAATGACCAATTTAAATCCGCTAACAGAAAAATGAGACAGTTATATATGCAGGAAAAATGCATGAATCATCTAAGGAAATGAAGGGATAACCTTTGGGCCTGGGCTTATTATTTTTCACACAAATAACTACAAGACAAAATATTTTTTTTTCTGATCTTTCTGAGGCCTTCATGCAGAGAATCAGAAAGAGCAGATATGCAGCACGAGAGGATCAGCACCTCCCTCTGCCCATCTTCTTATTTTGTCTGTGTCAAACATCTCCAGGCAGAAGTGCAGCCTGCGTTGCGTGTCCTTTATGATCGTGGTCTACAAACTCTCAGATTATCATTTGGCTTTAGAGTAAATATTAGAATATTTGCATCTTTTCAGATCATCCCCTCTTTGTTTATAAAGCAGCTAATCTTTGCTGTTATTCAAGGTCACATCGCAGGGCTGTGGTCAAATTAGTGCCAATAGCTCATAGTGAGCTGAATATAAAACTTGTTTATCTTAATTTGATCATTTTATTTTGCCTGTCTGCTCGCATGATTCATTCATTCAGGTTCTCAAACTAACGCAAATTTCTCACCTTCGTACGTGATGTTGTGTATCTGTCACAGACTGGGATGTCATTAAGATGTTGAGGTTTCAGATTAGGTTAGAGTAGATTCAGCTTCATCATAATTGCAGCAAAGAAATAGCAGGTAAACAAAATGCCATCAGACAGTGTAGTTAACTGCATATGTGGATATCGACTCTGGCCTCTCAGTACAATGTTACTTTTTGGATCCTATAAATGTCTTAAATTGTGAAGAGTTAAGTTTTGGCTGCAGCAGAATCTCGTGAGAAGCATCATTGCAGGAAGCAATCGTACATAAAACACTCAGCTTGTCGTTATCTACTTTGACTCAGAACTTTTTCAGATAAAATAGATGTTTTTGATGAGATTTTCATTTTATTCTGTCTGTTTACAGGTCTAAAGTAAAGGATTGCTGCAGTAAACGAGGTATTTGCTGTAGGTGTTCTAGTCTTCTGTTGTTTTTTTTTTTTGTTGTTTGTTTGTTTCAACATGTTTAGTGAAAATTCATACTCATGCACTAAATTGTCCAACTGTTAGATCTCCCTCTCTGCCTTGCATCCAGTCTTTACTTTTTAAACCTCCTGTCAAGTGTGGCCTTCAAAACAAAATTCAGAACTGCTCCTATCTTCTTCTTCGGGCTCTTATCTTAATGGCGTGTCCTTCACAGGTCTTATAAAGACCTGAGTCTCACTTGGCCGCTTTGCTGTCACTGCCAAAGACAGCCAGTATGCTGCCTGCTGTTGTGAAGCTCTGCTGTGGAATCTCATATCCACATCTGAGGAGCACAGCAGGTACACACTTTTTGCTCTTTGTTGTTCTCTGTTTTGTTTTTTGTTTTTTAATGCAAATGCTGCAATTCTGATTCCCCAGTTTTTTTTTTTTTTTTTTTTAATTATTATTCTTATTTTACTTTTGCAACGGTTCGATCACGCAGGACTTCAACGCACAGCGGTGGCAGTGATAGGCCAGGAGATCACACACCTGCAAGGATGGGGACAGCTCCAACATCACTGGAGAATACATGCTGATTTAACTTGTGACGGTAAAGAAAAAAAAAGATTCTTTTGTTTTCATTAACTTTTCTTGTCACGCATTTAACAAAAAGTGCATCTTGCAGAGCCCAAAGCAGAAGATATCAAGCCTCTGTCAGCAAAAGATCAGCTGTTCTATGTACAAAAAGGCCAAGAAGCAATGAGGAAGGCTCTCAGTATGTTGGAGGACAAAGAGGGATGGAAGGTCGAGATTGCAGAGGTAGCAAAATCGCTTTCCACAAAGATTTCTGCTGAAGTAAAATGGCACCAAGGAGACAACTTTGTTGCAGTCATATAAACGCGCTTGTTCCTTGTTTCTTCTCAGAGCAATGGGGATGTGATCTGTAGCAAAGTGATGTCGGGGGCCAGGAAGGTCTTCAGGCTGGAGGCGGTCCTCGATACCAGTGTGGATGAACTCCACGACCTCCTCTTTGTCAGAGTGGAGGAGATGCACGAGTGGAACCCGAGCATTCAACATATTAAAGTGAGCTGCTGGCCTTTTTAGTAATTAGTAAAAGCTGTCTGCACGTCTCTCTCTCAAGCTGTCCTTCATTGTCATGTTATTTCTTTGGACCAAGAAGCGTAGCTGTAAATCTGCCCTGCAGTCCCAGCAGGGTTTTGCAAACTAATTTTAAAATTTCCGTCTTTTGTTGTAGATATTGAAGCACGTTGGACCTGAAACTATTGTCACTCACGAGACTTCAGCTAAGACAGCAGGAAATCTGATTGGCCAACGAGATTTCGTGAGTGTCAGACAAAGCTGCAGGCAAAAATCCATCGTTTATCTTGGAGGAGCAGCGATTCAGCTGGACTCGCTCCCACCTCAGCCGGGCTTTGTAAGGTAAGCTGACGACCGGCAGACCTGGCAACACAACTTTTCCACTCTGCGTTAATCAGTATGTGTTCCAATATATTCAGTTTAATTTGCCTGGTAGATTACAGTTTGAGTATGGTTTAAAAAAAAAAGTCACAACATAAAACATTTGGCTCAACATCAACAAATCCTTTGTTATAATTTGCTCTGACCTTTGAAATTCTGCGATAATGTACTCAGCATAGAAACCAAAACAATTTGTGGCCTTAAAAGTCTGCAGTCATATCTTGCAAGTTACATAGAAATGTTTTCTAGGACAGACATCACAGTATGAGGAGAGAAATAGAACAACAGATTACAAGAAAATCATGTTTTTATAGCCTTAACATGCAGAGGAAACCTCTGCAGTTTTGTCAGTGATAGCAGTAGCAGGGCTTTGATGCCGTTAGCAACAGTGGTTGACAATCCCCAGAGCCCCGAGTATGCATGTATGATGTATCTATTAGGGCACAATACATTTAAATGATTTTATTTATTATTTGACGAACACACAAAGAAGATGTCACCTAATCTATAAAGATCAATAATGTGTGCATGTTTACAGGGCAGAGGACGGACCAGCCTGCATCATCATACAGGCTCTGGACGGAGACACGAGAAAGAGCCGCCTCACATGGCTGCTTAATATGGATGTAAAGGTTGGCATTGTGCTTTTCTTAGACTGTCAATTTTCTACTAAGTGCAAAAACCACTTTCAGAAATCAGTGAGGAAGCATTGTTATATTGAATAGCTATTTTCTGGAACATGCATCTTTAGAAATATTGCTGTGGATGCTTTTAACCATTTCATTCGCCCCCACTCCCTGGTCTGCTCTTATTCTCCCAGTATTAACAGAGAAGAACACAGAGTACACTACTTTTAGATGAGGAGTAGCTGCAGAAAAAGGACCAGGCCTGAGGAGGCCGAGGGGCTGGAGGGGGTAAACAGCAACAGAACCAAGTGATGAATAAGGAGCAGGATGTAGGTTATGGGGCTTCATCATTAGAATAGGCATACAGTGATACTGCATACTTATGCTCACTTGTCAAAAGCTCAAAAGCATTTTGGCTTCAGGGAACTCAATTCGCATATGAGCAGTAGATATTTATAGGAGGAGATGACAATCAAGTGCTTTTGTTTTCTCAGGGCTGGCTGCCAAAGTCCATTGTCAATCAGGCTTTGCCCCAATCACAGCTGGATTTCACCAGACACCTGCGCAGACGCCTCACAGTGGGTGCGACACCAACACGACAGCAGCATCCTGTCACCACGGGGGGGACGACTCGGAAGACTGAGGCCCGGTGACAGCATGGCAAATTGGCAGAACGTCGCCCTTTCAGCGGGAGCACAGATGCTGCCTGCAGGAGAAGCTGTGCACAGCTGGCAGACGCCCGAGTCAGCAGCCCGCTTCAGCCTAGAAGAGGGACGCTGACCTATAATAGGAATTAATGTCAAGTATGTCACTCAAACCTCATTTTGATTTCATGATTAGGATCATCACACATGACTAACTGCACTCTGCATATGACTGGACATAATTAAGGTGCTTGAATGTGCATGTTTTCCATCCCTTCTTCACTGTAAATACTTTGAGCACCACATCAGCTAAATAAAATAACTATTTAAACATTAAATAAGGCGTAAATGGAGAGCGTGAAATGAATGAGAATCTCAGTTCATTCAAATGTCTTTTACTTTGTTCTCCATACCACTTAAAAATTCAATAAATATTAACATTTAAAGCTTTCATTCACGTATGTATATACAAGAACTATACAATAAACATGTTACGAACTGCAATGCAGGAATGGTGTAACAGTATGACCAAGCAGTCTCTAGACTTTCAGCATCACCTGTTTTTTTTTTTTTTTCCAATTGAAAAACATAACTTTTCATAACTTGAAATTTACACTATATACATTATTATCTGAAAAATATATCAGTTATAAAAAATACCATGTTTGGTTTTTTTTTTTTTTTTTTTGGGGGGGGGGGGGTCTTTGTTTTAAAAGCGTAAGTAACTGACATCCACAAAGGCAGACAGAGGGAATGCCACAGTGGGGATTATCCTCAGAGTTTATCATTGAGGATGATCCACCAGTACATTGGATGACCAAAAACGATGACTATAAAGCCTGGAGTGTGCCGATAGTATAATTATATTCTGCGATTCCACTGATGTGGCGTTAAATGTGAAGCCATAGCTAACCGTAGACAAATCTGAAATGTAAAAAAAAATTACAATTTCAACTGACGGGCAGCTAAAAAAGGCCCTGTGGCCAGGAACTACCAGTCCCAAAAAAATATTAATTTGGGTTTTTACTCGCCTTAATTTGTTTCTAATAAGAAAGGACTTATATGTACAAAAAGAAGATAAATTAAAATGTAAATTTTAATTGAGTCTCTGGAGAAAAAAATTATTGAATACGTATGAATTTAAGACCTGCTGAGGTCTGTAGGTATCAGCACACCCAGAGGCTCTGTAGCGACACAAGCGCCTCCAAATCTATGACCTTTGACCTTTCCTCATGTTCACAATACTGGTTCAATAGTAGTTCTAATGCACTTGGAGGAAGAGAGAGAAAAAAAAAAAGTCTTTAAAAACTGTACACAGATAAAAACATGAATGTAGCAATGCAGTCATCACATTTTGAACGTGTCTTGTAGTCGTTTTAGTTTACAGCACCTTCGTTTTGACACTTTTTTTTTTTTAATTCTTCCATTTCATTTTTGAAGCACAGAGTGATGCAGGTCACTCTGGAGATTTTGAGGTAACCATTAATGGTCCGTTCACTGGCATGGAAAAAAAAGAAAAGAAAAAATCTGCAGCAAGACTACAAGTCTATCAGATGCTGCAAAGGCTGAGCTGATGTATGAGACCGTCTCAGTGAGCAGCACGTTCACAACATCGCTCACTGTTCATTATTTCTGAGCTGACAGGGTCCTGTGAGTCGAGTCCCTCTTGGATCCTAAATCGTCCCTTCTTGACTTGGCAGCGACTCGGCCTAAAGTGCTGTTTGGACTGTGCTCTTTTGAGGCACCTCCACTGGAGTCTGCCGTGGGCCGAGGCGGCCCCGGAGGTAGAAGAGGCCCCAGGTCTGAGTCTCCCTTCCCAACTGTGAGTAAGGAGTCACTGGTGGGGACCTGGGGCAGAGCAGCACCTATGGATGGTGATGGCGAGGCTTCAGCAGCGGCTGTGGTGGTTGGCACCGGGACAGTGGACCGAAGCCGTGTGCTGGAGGCTTTAGTGGTTGGAGGAGGGCTCTGGGTCGTAGCGGATGGAGGAGCCTTGGCTGATGAAGGCTGAGAAGGAAAGGAGGATTCGGGTTCTACTGAGGCCACTGTGTTGGGAAGGTCGGGAGCATGAGTGGCAACATTTTCTTTCTTGTTGCAGGACTCACAACAAAGCTTATTATATCCAGGGATGGAGCAATAACGGGCAAGAACCTCCATTTGACAGAAAATCGATTTATCCCCGAGACATGGCTCATCTAGTGAAACCAAGAGAGAAGATATCACTAAGAGCAGAGCCGATCGAAGATCTTTCAGTTTAGATTGATGTGTACAATTCCTGAAGTAAATTACATGCTGACTTACTTGAAGATATTTTTTGGACTGGGCTTTCAGGAACCCTTTGCTGTATGCCTTCATCTTTTATCGTAGAGTTCCCCATTGTTTCAACAGTCAGAGAAGACACTGGTTTTCCTGGAGGGTATAACAGCAAAGGCAGGACACAATTAGGATTAAAAAGCATAACATGATGATGTTCAGCAATATAACCTCCTGCTAATGGCTGAAAATGGAGCTCTGTTACTCAGAGACCTCCAGTAAATACAGGCCACAACCTGCTTTTGTCAAAACCCACTGAATTTTCCACTCACTCACCTGCTAATAGAAACAGGTGGAAGAGGTCTTTGAAAAGGGAACAACATGAACGTCTTTTATTTCAGATAGTTACCTCTCAGAACAGTCTTTCTCCTTGAGCCAAAAAGTTAGTCTTTATGGAAGCTTTCACAGACACAAATCACAAAGTGCTAGACAACAATAAAACAAACGAGGGAAAAGGCAAATAGGTTGATGTAAATGTGAGCCAACAGTTTGAGCCTGTTTATTGTCCCCCTGTGCATTAAATCTGGAGTTTTACCTGTTAGCTCTGGATACATTTGTGACGCCCCTTCATGTTTATGAGGCAGTTATTCAGTTTGATCTGGCTGTGAAACTACAGAAGGCGGCGTTATTTGGCCTTGTTTGAGTGAGAGCCAGAGGATTTTGACTAAGCGTGCAGGATGCTCATATTCCACCCACACGTTTTTTCCAAATAAACAGACAAATTTTTCTGCCAGCCCTTTACAGGGAGTCTTTCTGCATCCATCACAAAATGGAAATCATCACAGAGGTCCATTTTTTTTTTTAATGTCCATAGTCGGTGAGGCGGCAGGCAGCATAATATCTGCTTCCTTACAACATGTTGGTGGTGCTCGTGTATCTCACCTGGACAAGGTGTTAGCTCGCAAATGAGGACTGTTTCTGGCTTCTCGCCCTCACACTCTCCAATGGTGTTGTCGCTGGCCTTGCAGACCACCTGCCTTTGCTGGATTCCTTCGCCACAGGTCACTGAGCACTAAGACACAACCACAGCAGAAGCACACACCAATTCAGAGGGAATACTGATTTAAACTGATGTTCTTCCTGAGTAAAACCGATCAGATAAGGTACCCGAGCTCGAGACAGCCACAGGCATAGTTCACCACATCTGCCAGTTTCATCTTGACACATCCCTTCAAGCAGTCATCTGTGTTTGATCATGTAGTCCACCATGACATGTTTACTGCATTAACATTAACAACCGTCCTTTCATTTTATGCCAGAGTATTCTTTTATGCGTCAATATAAATTCTTGACATCCTTTTATACCAGGCCTCGTATATATCTGGGAATCTGGAGAGTTTGAGCAAGGAGGATAAGTTTTCATGAGAAAGAAAATCTGTTTAAATTGATATTCACTGTGACTTTGTTTCTACTAATGGTGTTTTTCCTGCTCCAAGAAAACAAAGCCGTATTTGTACGAGCACAAGTTATACATTTCATTCATTTCAAGGTGTGTAAATCTACCAAAAGGGGAGACAATAGAAATAGGCTCGACTTTGAGAGGAACTAGCTCACCTGAGACCACGCCCCGGTCCTCCACTGGGCGGGGCACGTGGTGTGGTTACAGGCTCTCCTCGTCTCAGGGCGATTCTCCGTGCAGTGTTTGCTGTGGACAAGCCTGTTGGTGCCGTTGTGGAGCGCCTGCATGCACTGCACCACCCTGGTCTGGAAGCCGTGCTTCCCGCAGGTCTTGCTGCAGGAACTCCACTCCTCCACCACCCACCTGTCAGCACAGCAGGCTCTTTGAAAAGGTATTTACGTCACAATGATAATGTACCCAATCCCCCCGAAATAGAGTTAGAGATTGCCTCGGAAATTTAATCAATTATGGCAGGATGGACATATGGAGGAAACGCTATTATCATCACTTTAGCCTGCAGTATCCATTAAAGTATAAAGGTATATACGTTAGATGTCACTCACAAGGGCTGGCTGCATTCTTGCACATTACAGCGTTTACGAATGGGTTTGGGCTTTTTGCTGGTTTCACAAAAGTTTCGATGCACCAAACGGCTGTCGCTCTTCCTCCTGCACCCATATTTCGTGTACTGTATGCCTGAGGGATAAAAAGAGGATATAACAAGTCTTTCAGAGAGATGTGCTGGGGTTATACAGACTGATATGAAATCCCAGTTTTGTTTTGATTTTTAACTTTAAGGATGCACCACTGTGCTCAGCTAATCTTATCTACGACTGAAACCAAGTCATATTTTCATTAATGGTAAACATATTTGGGATTTATTCAAGTTTACAAGCTCTCTGCACCATAATTGGTCCATTAAAGCCAAACTGTTCATTTTGTTTGTCAACAATCAAAAGTAATTGTATATAACAAACACCAAACTAGATTCATCTTTGCTGCTCTAAACAGACACACATACACACACATTTGCAACTTGCAGCTTTAACTGCTTTATGCATTTTTTTTTCCCAATACTGACCTCCTCCACAAGGTTTGGAGCACTGAGACCAGCTCTTCAGTGCCCACTCATAAGTGTCCAGTTCGGCCAGAAGTACATTGTTGTTGGTAATAAGTGGTAACAGGTCCTCGTGTATGATATACTTGTATGTCAAACTAACTTTTGTATCCTCCTCCTGGGGAATGACCTATGAGAAGAGGACAGTTTATCTGACTGACAACTGATCTTGGCAAAACGCAAAGGAACAGAATATGAAACATTCCCTCTTACCAGAACCACAATGCCTTCATGCAGAGGACCGGTTGTTTTCAGGGTCTCCTTCTCTCCCTCCATGGTGTATTCCCACTGTAAACCATTTTCAATGAAGGTCTTTGATTCAGCGTCTTCACTTTTTGCATTCATTATGAAGTTTCCAGTAACTTGATTCTTCACAGCTGTCAGCGGTGATGAGAGAAAGTATTTTATGCACATGTGGTGAGAAAAATGTGTGCAAATCACTTTTTTTTTTTTTTTTTTTTAGGTCTCATTCATTAAAAACCCTGAAAAATCGAACAGAAATGCACCATCCACCCTCTCTGTGCCAATGACTTTACTCAAAGGAGAGGATCGTGTCAGCATGTATTTTGAGATGTGTGGCGTTGTGGTTAGCCGAGGGTAGTCCCTCCAAGTTGTGTGTCACCTCTTCTTCCCATGAACTACTAAAAATCAAAAAGGTGTGGAGCAAAGCGTTTGACTGAACGCCGCTGTGATCGCACATCTGTAATACACCATCTGCCCTCAGTGTTCTTTTTTTAAAAAATAAAGTGAACTTGCTAACTGATTTCCCCTTTACAATGGTAAAGAGGTCATAAATACCTTTGTTGAACAAAATAACTGCCAAATCTGACAAAAGAGGAGAAACTGAACTCTGAAGTTTAACAGCCCAGTAAAGACAGTATTTCTCACACTCTCATGACTATTGGTTTATACCCACAAAGCATGGCCATTTTGAGAAAAACAAAACTGTACATGTCAAAGAGGGCATCTCCACAGTGACACACACAGACGACAACATGAAAACATACAATCTGTTTCTTGATGAATCGATAATTCAACTGTATTGTTTTTACTATATAACAGCTTTCAAAGACAAATACCCTGAAAGTAATGATGTATTGTTCTCCATTAGAATCGCTATATTAGACTCAAGCTAATTTCATGTTGCACTCTATTACCGCTGAAGTGGTCTGAGAAAGTACGAAACATTTGCTCCATCTCATATATGCAGTGTATTAGCTGTCATTAAGGCAGAAGACAAATATAGTTGTGGCTACTTCGGTACAAGTGTTTTATTATAGTTGCAAAAATATTCCAACATTAAAAACTTCATCATGGCTTCAAATTTCAGTTTAACCTCAGCTGCTCTTGGTTTTCCATTCCATAACCGTTTCTGTCTCCCTGCAGGATAGTGGAGGGGGTGGACATCCTAAAAGCTTTGATGCAGTACTCTAACAGAAAGTTATCTGGTCAGAGACACTTTCATGAACAACCTTAGGCCTTAAGCGCAATAATTAAACACCCGGATCGACTTGGTCATGCACTCCTGTGCTGTATGCATTAGAGGGTTTGGTGTCTTTGGATACTGGACTTGTCACAGACACAAATCCACACGGTCAAAATTCCCCAACATTCCTCCCAAACACACCACTGGACTCATGGAGCCAGTTCTTTGAACATTAGAGAACAAAATTTGACTAACTGAACTGACAACTAAAGCCACAACACGAATTTTGAACAAATCCTCTGGCACCCTGAGGCCATGGACCAAACTTGTAATCTGCATTTATTAGATCCTTTGAGTCCTCACTTCACTGAGCCTCATAAAACTGAATCCCAGAACCACCAAGCAGTCCTCTAACATGCTGAGCTATTAATTTTAGGACTATTTAAATATTTCTCTTGGAGCATGATTCTTTCTTATCGTGTACTATTTTCCAGAGAGAAAAATTATGAGATGATGAGGTGGGAAACTGCAAGTTCCCTCTGTCTTAACAGTCCAGTGTCTGATCATCTAACACCAAGAAAGTCTGCTCATGGGTGGATACAACAACAACAAGAAATGTGTATGAAAAACACTTATTACTAAAATCTATTTTAACAACTTTTTACTACAAATTCTTGTATTTCTACAGATTATGGGAGAACCACTCACCAATTATATGAGGAGAGGTGTCATTCTCCTCAATCACAATGTGGCGGGCCCCTATTGGGATGTCGAACATTTTCAGCATTCCTATTAAAGCAAAAAGACAGGGCATGATACAAAAGGCAGGCGAAGACAGTAGGTGCTTACTCTGGGGTGTAATAGCAGCAAATTATTTCTGAATCAAGAAACTGAGACAGAATGTTTGGCCCTTTGATTATAGTGTGGACAAGCAGCGTTCAATCTTAATGCTGAGGAGATGTATTTAGGGCCTCTGAATGAATGATTTTCAGCTTAAATGATGACTCGATTGAAGCAGAGCTGCTGATTTCTGTCCACGTAGTTTATAGTTACCATTCTTTTTTGGCGTCTTGGTGAGTGTCAGCTTCACAGTTCGACAGTGCGAATTATCCCCCTCGCACACGCCACATTTGTCCTCTTGCTTGTAAGAGCCAACCTCCTTGTCACAGCCGACATGCTGCGAGAGAGAAGAGGGAAAGACAGTCAATCAAATCTGGGAAACACCACCTCTGGCTTTTATGCAGACTGAGACTGCTTGGAAAATTATACCATGGGAAAAACGCAGCGCACGTCTGCTTCAGAGACTTGTTTCAGGATGATGCACACTGGAAACAACAGACATAACCATGCAGCCAAAACACTGGGTGACTGTGCTGCTAATTTAAGTCACAACTTAACGGCCATGGTGAGTATTTAGACAATATGTCGTCTGGTGGGGGGGGGTAGCGTGGCGGAGTAGTGGTTAGCACAACAAGAAGGACTCTGTGTGTTGGCTCTGTGATGGACTGGGGTCTGTCCAGGATGTACCCCGCCCTCGCCCAATGTGACCCCCTGCGATAAACCATGAAGTTTGAAGACCTTCCTTAATCCTGGAGCCAGACTATGCCGCATATTAAATCACTGTTTGGGATTGATGAACTATTATGATTTTAAACTTGCAATTCAGATTTAAATTATGCAAAATGTTAATTAAAACAAGATTTGGTTTCTTAAAATATTTCACAGTAACTCACAGCTTAAGCTGAAGCTTTTACTTTTGACATTGATCTAATGATGATGATGATGACGATGATGATGATGTTGACGGTGTTTTCACATTCTTCTGGTGCAGGACAAAAGCTTGTCTGTGGTGCACATTGAATCTGAGTTTGGTCTGAATAACACTGGCATGTTCAGTGACAGGATTTTTTTAAGTGGGAGAAGAGGAGCAGAAGTGTAAAAGAGGAATGTAAAAGACATGACCTACCAGACACTCTCCTCGAGCGCACACGCTGAAAGGGTCTGAGTAGCTGCATCGTGTCCCATCATGCATCACCTGGTTCATGAAAACCACCTCTCCTGTTTCCTTTGATTTACAGCTCAGCTCACACTTACGGCCATCTGAAAACGACAACCAAAAAAAAAAATAAATAAATAAAATAAAATAAATAAATTGCACACTTCACTGCACACACATTGCGATTCATCCAAATATCTTCAGAATCTGATAGAAACATCAGCACACGAGACACAGTGGACAAAAAATGTCCACCAGAGAGCGTGCAAGCCGTTGCTTCTGCTAATTTGTTCACTTTGCAAGAAAATGATAAGCTCACCTCTGATGGAGGGTGCCAACTTTGCTTTATACTTTACAGACTTACCATCTGGATGCTCATATGGTAGCCAGGTGTGCTTTATGTTTTTGTGGTATTTGTTGCTCCTCTGGATACATTGCTGAGCACGGAAGTCTTCATAAGGGCCAGCACACTCCTCTGTGTTGCATATCTGGTAGTCAAAAGCAGAGCCAGGGCAATCACGACCACCGTAGGCAGGTCTGCTCAATGACAAACAAACAATGTTTCGTTTAGAGAGGTTTTCCATCATCATAGTCCAACTGTTTCAGAGGATGTGTCTCTCTAAAGAGGCTGAAATAAGTTTGAAGTATATTACAGTTTATGTAACAGATGCTGTGGAAAGAGTACAAGCGCTTTACGAGAGCAAATATCTCCTCATAAACCATACATTTATAAAGAACATGAACTGAAATGATATTTATGTGATAAGTTAAGCTTAAATTCATATGTTTAAAATGAAACAAACTTGCTACTTCTCCTCATCAGATCATACATCCTGAAGCCCCTCAGTGAGGAGGTTTTTAATTGGAAGGTCCAATTTGAGCTGGTGAATGTGAAAGTCAAAGTTAATTAACTGCACAAAGCAGAGGTGTTGACCAATCACGTGTGTTACTGAGCAGCACCAACAATGGCTCTGTTGGATTCAAGTATCACAGGAAGTCTGGCAGTGAACTAGGAGGAATAATGAAGGATGAAGGAAAAATGATTCAGCCAAAACTGACTCCATAATGTGCATGTTTTTTTAAATACTGACGCGTTAAGATGACATCTGTGTTAAAAGCTTAATGGACACCACCTACAAATATTATATCCTCAATATTAACAGATAGCACGTTTACTTTTTTATGCTCAAATGCACCTGTCAAAATATCAGCACAAGAAGAATGTTAAATCATTTTCTCCAAATGTAAGATTTTTTTGGGGGGATTTTTTTTTTAATGGCTTTATTTTCTTCTGACTGATCCAGTCTCTTTATATATACCCTTGATAACCTGGTGAGGGGGGGTGTGGCATTTTGCCATTATTCTTTATTCATTTTAAATCACACAAAAATTACTATGTGATATTATAATTTTTTGCTCCCATTTACTTTGCAAAACCTCAGCCAGTGCTGGATTAGAAACTGGTTCTGCTATCCATCTTAAAGTCACACTTTTACAGTATGTCGTCATGTGTTGGATGAGCTTCCAGATTATAAAAAGTATTTGGCTACTGAAAGAGTAGCAGATTTAGTTTTTGTGAGCTCCTTCTTTCTGCCACCCAGAATCTGCACTCACGGAGGATCGTTGCACTGCCTGCTGCGGGAGCGAACGCCACCTCCACAAGTTCTGGAGCAAGAGCCAAACTTAGACCAGGAGCCCCAGCTCCCATCGTGGCCCTGAGGCTGCTGGCTGGATCTCCAGATGCAATGACCCTTGAAACACCACTTTAAAAAAAAAAATAATAATATTTTTTTACAAAGACAGGAGAAACCTTCGCAATCATTGTACAATAAAACTTGGAGTTAAAATCAGATTCAGAGACATGTCCCACCTTTCCTGGCGCACACTCTGTACCATCCACGGGAGGCCCTTTTTTAGTTTTACAAAAGTACTGGTTGTCAGGGTGACTGCACCACAGCTGCTTGCAAGGGTCATAGGTTCGAAACTAAATGAGGAAACAGCAATTTTGAGCTTGAGTTAGCTTTGGTAGAAACATAGATGAATAAACAAACATTCAGTCAACTTTGTCAAGCTGCCACTGGAAAGTCAGTCTTACTCTGCATTGTGAACTATATCTCAGAAGAGGCATGTGCTTGAATGCTTCAATTCACATATCACTCTTAACTTTTTATAGGAGCCTGGTTTATAGTTTCCCTTGAGCTCTGATTTTCTCTCAGGACTTATATTTATTTATTTATTTGTGTATTTTTATCTCCTGTAATGTAAATCATGTACGCAATGTCTATTTATTTAAAGGGACTTTCAGATTCCTTCAGACTCGGTAAATAAATGAATGACAAAAATATCAATATCTTAATTAGGTGTGAGAGACTTACAGCAGTGCACATTTTATAACCAACACCAAAGTCGAAGCGGCACTGCTCATCCATTGAATAATTTATTCCAGGGAGCTCGGGAAGCTTGGGCCACTTGTGTTCAAAGGGATCATCCAGCAGGCAGTCATACGAGCTGAGGAAAAAGTGATAAGTGTCATCAGTGTGCCACAATCTAAGGATGAAAATACAGGCTTGTTCTAAAAAAAAAAAAAAAAAATCTCTAATATACCGTGCTGCTTCACAAATAAGATGTGCAACATTACAGCCATAATGGTGCGTGGAGAAAATGAGAAAAACAAGGAGCATACTGGATGTATCGATTGAGCTCCTGCTTGCTGCAACGTGACCAGTGATAGCGGTGGAAAGCTGCTTGGACAAGCGGCGCCATTATGCTCCCCATACTGGTCTCATCAGCACAGCGGTTCCCTTGGCCATCATGCTCCATCCCGAGCCTAATTCCAAAAAAAAAAAAAAAAAAAAAAAAAGAAAAGAAAAGGAAAATTGTTTTATTTTCAATTATACTTTTCTTTCCGGCAAAGGATTTTACTACAAAGAAAAGAAAAGAAAATGCTTGAACCAAGAACTAATGGGGCTCTGATGGGCAACTGGTTTAGGGCTGGGCATAGGGCATGATATTGTGCAAACTCACAAAACCAGCTTTATGTCACGATTCAACAGTTGAGGTAAAGGCGTGTTTTTGCTACCAAACACATCAAGGCCGAGCTATTTCAACCACCTCCTGAAGCATGACACAGGATGGACAAGTCGGATCCTCTCCATTTTGCGACTGCCAATTGTTGTGCTTAACATTTCCATATGCGGTATTAACAAATTTGTCTGCTCTCTTTCCAACAACAACGCTGAATAAGCTGTTGCGTCCTGGCTGACTACCTGCGTGCCCATACTGAGGCAACCAGATGTTTTGGTTTGTTCAGACAACAGAGCCCCGGTAAAGGACTCTGGCTTTGATTAGAGACCACAGTTAAGATCCTAAGAGACTCGGCTGGCCCTTTCATCATCACGTCATTACTCACACATGGCCGGTTTCATGAGCAACCACAAAGGCAGAGGAGAAGCCATCCTCATGGTTCAGAGTGCAGCTTCTCAGTGGGTGGCACATCCCCGTCACTGGAGCATAACCTGGGCAAACAGAAAAGACCACACAGCCCCAATAATGAAGTATCAGGATGAAGGTCATGACATTCTCATGCAAAGCTGATGATCGAGGTGGAAAATTATAGTCATAGGCCATACATGATGCCATTGCAGTTATTGTAAAGGTCGCAGTCTTTTCTTAATACATGACGGGAACGTGATGCAGAAGTTCAGATAAGTACATTGTATTAAGAGTAATAATTACATTTTCTTTGTTTTTAACGATGACACAACTGCATTTACTAAAAACATACCATCAAAATTAAGGAGAATGCTTCACTAATTGAAAGTACCAGTGCAAGTTCTGTCTACCATATCAACATGTCCAAATTTGGGTTATTGAGAGATATTTCAAACGAGTGTGGATTCAAAGCCTGATGCTGTTCAGCAATCACAAACCAAATCAGCACAATATGCCTAACCAAAGATTTAAACATTCAAGAAGTCTTTTATCTCTATTAAAAACATCTTGCTTAACACCTATGAGCAGTTTTAATAAACGAAACCTGAAGCTTTGTCATAGTTTGTGCATTGAAATTCACAGTATATAAAGAAAGACCCAACACGTACAACAAGGTCAGGAGCCTGTCATCATTAACTGCCAAGCATAACAACATTTGACATAGTTGATCAGGACAGCACACCTTTAAAGCAAAGCACAAACATTGGACATAACTCGATCAAGAGGTGTGCAGTGATTCAGCTCAGCGTGTTCAGTTGGAGTCAGAGGCAGGCTCGTTCTCGCCTTCCTTTGACAACTTTCAGATCATTTTCATGCTTCCTGAGCATCAGAAGACCTTTTTGGCATGCAGGTAAAAAGCAGAAAATGCAGCAGGCAGGCAGCGAGTAGTAAACCCACTACAAAAGCTTGTTTATTGGGTTATTTTGTTGGTGCTGAAAAAGAAAAATGTCTGCAGTGTGTTATTTTGTGTCAGCAGCATGACTGTATGAAGGTCACTTTTCGATCTATATAGCTATTGGACGTATTAAGTGCTGTGGGTGAAGCAATGAAAAGTGAAAGCAGTTGCAGAGCATGGCCCTTTATCTCAGAGGGAGATAAATGAACTTCAGGGAAATGTAGCTTACATTCCCACAAAGAAGCCGCTGGGAGCTTTACAGATTGAAGCAAAAAGAAGCAGCAGCTGGATTCAAAAATGTATTTGTTTATTGCTTTCATGAGTTCATGAGTGATGCAAGAGTGCCTCTCTGTCAAACACGGCATGGGAAATGAAGTGCTGACAAAGATCCAAAATACTTCCAAATCAATCAAACACATGATCACTTCAAGAGAGCTGTGAAGTTGTTTCATGTCCATTTGCTTTGCCATAAACTGAACAGATGTTCTTCTATGCATCCCATAGCCCCATTATCTGTATTTGGATATAGAATCTCCCATCTCACAGCTAAACTTTGACAAGAAAGTGCGATGTCTGCTCTTGACCCTGAGACCAAGCACAGAGCCCAGTCCAGCACAGTGCAAGGCGCCATAGAAACGGGGCTTGTTATGAACACAACACAAGTGCAGCTATGGCAACATCCGGGGGTGTGACAAGCGAACCAGGTAGCCTCGGTTCGCCCTCTAAACATGACACATGTGCTTAAAAGTTAAAAATATACACAAGTTGATGCAAGAGATTGTGCTTGAACACAGAGGATATTTGTTCATTCTGGACCCGGTTTATCTGGAAGTTTGACTGCTCACTTCAAATTTGGATTTTGAAGGGCTGAAAAGAAGAAATACAGCGTGAGACACATGCTGAACTGACATGTATGTACAAAACCTCTCCAAGTGATTGCATACATGTGTTATAAGGATTAAACATTATATCTGGTTGTTTATGAGGAAGAAAAGTTCATACTGGCCTAAAAATCAACAGTAGGTTTGTGTAAATGATAATCAATAAACATTTCTGTTTTTTCTCTACATGCCAAAAACGTTCTTCAAGCAATATCAATGGTGAATTTTCATCTTCAGGGTGGCCTTAATGTCAAGTCAGCAAGGTTGTGGAAGGCTACTTAGTAATTATTGTTGTGTGTCAGTAATTACAGAAAGGCTTTGGGATTGTGACTTGCAGCTGCAGCCTCCACTTTTTGGTTTCCATTGACCTTACCTGGGCAAGACTTGAAGCCAACCCCTTTTGTGATTGGAAGCAGATATCAGCACTCAGTCTGCACAGGCCTCGATCGAGAAAAATACAGTACCTTGCATACCTGCGGGACCAAAATCTTGCCTTGTGAGGAAGATGGCGTGGTCGTGGTACTCGGCGTGCTCGGGGTCACGCCGCTGCTGCGTGTTGGCCCATCGGCACACCTGCTCCAGGCTGCGTGATGGGTTGCCACGCTCAATCAGGCTTATGGACTGCAGACACACAAGGAACGAGGAGAGTGATTTACCAATCCATATTTGAATAGATCGTTTGAAGAGAGACAAACATGTCATTAGGACTGTACTTTTATGAATAATGGAGGGAGATATCACTTCAGCTAATTTCGATATGTCCAGGCTATACCAATCTTCTGATACAATGGAGCAGTAAAGATGAAATTAATATGTGTGTCTGAATTCCTCAAATGTCTAGCCCTGCTTCTGTCTGTGCTCATGAGTCCGATATAAACTCATGGAACCCTTCAGAATAAAACTGATTAGTTTAAAAACCTAGAAGTTTAATTACCATGTGAAATTAAAATGTAGAAGCTGTTCAAAGCGTGCTTTGAACAGAGCCCCTGCGTCTTTCCAAAATGTGTGGCAGCTAAATTAAAACTTTGAAAACTTAGTAATTATTCATCAGTGTAATGCATGATTAATTATCATTGCCTCTATGTAACTCAATTATTAGTTGTTCACTTCAAGTCAATAGAGATAAATTAGTGATTTGTGAATCCCAGGGGTTTTAAACTTCCCTTTCTCTGAAGGCTGAAGTGCCCATTGGATTTGTGAGTATCAGCAGGCTGCATGGCATTAGCATTAGAAATTAAATAAATTCCTCATTTCAGATTCAATTGCATTTTATTTAAATTGTGTGTGCATAATTTAAATTCCTAAAAAATACAGAGAGAAGACTTACTTTTTTTTTTTTTTTGCTCCACAAATGACAGATTTGCAATTTGAACATAAAAAACCTGCCACGTGTGTGTGTGTGTGTGTGTGTGTGTGTGTGTGTGTGTGTGTGTGTGTGTGTGTGTGTGTGTGTGTGTATTTCCAAAATGAAATGGGCTGTCTCAGTTGAATTACAGCTGCAGACAGATGACTTCCAAGTGGAGACTGGTATGCTAGAAATAGCATAACAAATAAGAAGTGGAACTGTTCTTCTGTTTTGTCTCCAAAAATCCATCTAACTGGACAACAGACTAAAGTCAAGGATGAAATGGAGTGGTGATTGACAACAAGAAGACTGCTCATACGCCGATGACAAGAAGAGGAGAATAGAAAGCATCCAAGGGAGCTGGCAAAACATTTGTCTGTCTCCTCCCAGTGTGTGCTGCAAACAGGGCTGACACACACACGTTTCAGCTCACCTAATTGGAGCAGTGTAAACAAAATCCATTCTGCTGTGGCAACCAGACCAGAGAAGGCAAACGCCAAAGCCAGACAGTGTCAGTCAGTCTTTGTGTTGTTTAGGGCAGACGGACATATGAACAAAGCAAACAATGTGCTGATGTTTGCCAGCATGTGCAGAATGGTTAGGATATTTGGCAGCCTGCAAATATCTAAAGTGACATCAAGTAGCAGCGTGGAGAGACAGAGGTTAATTCTTCCGTGCATACGGTAGAACAATTTGCAAATATTATACAAACGTATATTAAATGACCAAATGTCCCTTCTCAGCTGTATGGTAATGTGGATAATTAAATCAAGCAACCACAGAACATGTCATTATAATGATAACCAGATGGGAATTTTTAACTGTGTTTGTGCTCCGTATAACATATAATTTCCTATTACACAAGTAGAATATCAGTCGCTGCTGAGTGAGCTAATGTACAGTCCACAGAACATCAGTATTATTCACCTCAGCTAAGCTTCAGCTGATACATTTTCGTGTTGATCGTAACTGGGTTAGGATTTTTCCACGTTATTTTTTCTGTGTTGATTTTCTTTCAGTGCTGCATCCAAAATTGCACCTGTCAATCCAACGGTGAGTGCAAAGGCGTCTTCCTGAGGCACAACCAAAGCGTGCGCTGCACAGGATAACATAGCTCAGGTATTTTCAGCCTCCTACCAAGTTGTCTGATGTCAGGATTCTCACTTTCACACCATTTTCTAAAACCTGCATAAAGTAAACTACAGCTAAACTACTGCATAAAAATGCAAATGCACTGTTTAAGACAATCTTAGAGAAACAGTAGGGGCATTTTGGCAAATTAGCTTGTTCAGTTCACAGTAATACCCTTTCCATATTTCCCAAAATGTCCAACCATTTTATTTATTTTTTTATTGTGAAAAATAAAATTTTTGTTCATGTAAATTACAGGGTGATTTTGTGACAAGACACCTCCAGTTTGAAGGGTGTTTGAAAATACATGAACACACAGAGAAAATAAGAACGTGCTCACCTGTCGGTACCCAACCATGATCATGCGGACAAGGACAATGTTGATGTTGGTGCCCAAAGACTCATCATGGTAGATTTCATCAACCTGAAAGGAAACAGACAGCTTTTCCCAGATCTGAAGGATGAAGGCTGCATTTGATCAAAGTGAAAGAGAACATCTAGTAGAATTTAGCTTCCAGAGCACATCCACTGAGACAATCAAATGAATGTCTGTCTTCAAGGCAGAACATTAACGCAAACAGTAAAAAAAATAAATAAAAATTCAGAATTTTTGGGTTCATTTCTAACTTTCTAACTTACAATTTCCCAAAGCTAAAGTGCTGGGGGGAAAAAAAAAAAAAAAAACTTCAAGAGATGTGACAGCTTGGTTTTAAGAAATATGTTGAATGACAAAGAAGACTGTGAGCTCACGTTTACCACAGCAGTAAGTAAGTATTTTTTTTTTTTTTTTTTTAGATCACAGTCAGAGAAGAAGAAGAAGGAACAGACACATTGGTAGATCCAACTTTCCCATTCGTCTGAGCTCCCACGCTGGTTGGGACTGGTATTTTTAGAGAGAATAAATTCTGCTTGTTGTCATGTAGTAATTTTATTTCCCAGTCAGAAGGTCCCAGCAGCAGCCGTCTCACCATTTTTTCCCCTTCATCTCTCATAACAAGCTTGGAATCATGATGAAATATGCTATTAAGATATTGGCAACCCCCCAGAGAAACCAGCATTGTTATGCAATTGCAATGAAGCCTGACCCAGAAAAAGTGTCGACTGCCATTTGGCTTTATAATAACGCCGAGGTATGTAGATGCTTAACCCAGGGCCAAACATGGATCCCACTCAAGTCCTGAATCCAATTTCCACTTCAGTGCGTTGCTTTTTTTTTAATCAAATAGTCATTACGCATCAGTCCTATGAACTCAGTCAATCAAGTGCTTTGTGTTGTAGCTGTTAAGAGGAGAAAAAGCGATGAATATTTCTCTCTGCATAAATCAGCGGGCCATTAAGTAGTGGCACGCTAATTATGGATTACAATTAACAGAGAGCCAAACAGACCAGACGACTCCTCAGATGGTGAATATAGTCATTTAGTCCCCAAAACCACCCTCACGTATCTCCACATGAAAACTTGTTACTGAGTGAGAAAATATGTTTTACATGATGGAAGTTTAAAACATATGAGGTGACACTGTGTGAGTGTTTGTGTGTGCGCGATGCAGAATTGATCAACATATTATTCCCTTTAGCTCCTTAAGTTTTAAGTGAAAATGGGCACACTTGTTATTTCTATGTGGTGTTTAATATAAATCACATTAATATGACTGCAGGCTGAGAACACAGTAAGACGGATAGAGCTCTAGGTCTGAATCTGAAGGCAATGGGAAACAGGTTATAAAAAAAAAATAAAAAAAATCAATGACTGCCTCATAACTTTTACCATGTGTTTCAGATGTTTTTCGTCACTTCAAAACCTTTCAGCTCTTTGTCTCCATCACCTCATCTTTAAGTCCAAAATCTGGTGAGTAAACCCATGAAAACGAATTTGATCCATGCCAAAAATCAACAGGAACCCCATTGGCATGTCTGTGGCAATTGATATTAACAAGTCATTGTCCCTTTAAAAAAATTATTTTTACAGTGTGGTGTGGTTTAAAGGGTTGTTTTCATTAACCTGTGTACCCTGTTAGCATTTCTTCATATTATTTTGTTGTTTTAAGAGTAATCCAAAGCTACAGCTGAAATTAAAATGATTGTTATTTTATTACTCCCATAACAAGCTGCAAAGATCTACACAAAATGAAACCTTTGTGCCGGACAATATCAGTGCAGAAAGAAACTGATTGCACTTCCTTGATCACCTCTCGCCCTGTCAATAACACAATACTGATCTGCCACAGGCCACTGATTAATTGGTGGCACTGGATGATGAGCCACAGCCCCACGGTGAAGTCCAATGTTTTCATTAATGAGATAGACAGAACTGCCCAGCAGCTGCGATGTTATTCCTGTCCATCAGCTCTAATATTTCCTGCTGCTGATAATGAAAGCATATGCAAGTAAATCCCACAAGCGTTACTCTGTTTGGTGAACGTAACACTGCTGGCACCAATACGAACAGATATACCTGGAGAATGACCATCTATATAATGTATATAATGTTTTGTTTTGTTTTTTTATTTAAGAGGAGGTGGTACTGTTAAATTCATCTCTGAATGCCCTTTAAACAAATATGAAGAGTAAATCTCAGAGCCTTACCTCCAAGGCTCAGGCTTTAAAAAGGAATGACACGTCCAGACGGTCCAGAGCAACAGTGTTACTCCTTTTCTAAAACTGTGACAAGTGTTATCTTTCTCCAGGGGAAAAAAAAAAAAAAATTATGACCATGCAGAACAAAAGCTCTGTCACAGAAGAAAGGCTATCTTGGATAGATTCCAAATTTGCTCTGGGACGCGGGGTTACACCCAAGGCATTTGAGCAAATATTCCATTCACAGAAGCCTATTCAGGTCAATAAATGCAGCAAAGAGCGCTCGAATGACCCCAAATTCTCCCAGATTTGTTAAGAGCTCAAATTCCTAGACTGGTCCATACTGGCCTACATACATGTTGGACCTGAAACAGGGACACTGTTGAAAATTGGAGGATAGCATCAAAAAATAACCTCCAAAAAGTTTCAAGATGAGTTTCATAAATAAATAGAGTTTGTATATTTTATCTGATAGAACTCGGGTCTTTGCAATGAACCTTTAAAAAACTGCATGTGTGGGTTAACCCCACACATGCAGTGATAATTACAAAGCCAGGAGGAGCGCACAGAGAGCCGGATGGAAATGAGAGAAGCAGCTGTGGGCTACAGGCACTAGGTGTCACTGGCTTGTGTACAGCATCACAACGATGTGGACAAAAACCTAGTCCGTGCTCGAACAACATGGCCATTGTGCTGCCGGCACCTCGGCAGTCACCTTGGCTTCGCGCAGACAGGATGTTCAGTAATCAATCCCTCAGGGAGAGTTTCTCCAGGTGGTACTACACATTCTGCAGCCACGGAGCTGGGATTCAGAGGGATTTGAGCGGGCAGAGCTCTTTCAGACACAGCAAGCCTGTGGCTTATAAGTGGAACTAAAGAGTTTTGACCCTTGTTTTTTACCACTGTGAATTTATTTAGTTTAAGCATAAAGGTGTAGCTTTACTTGACTACACTTTATAGTTCATTCAGTTTAATAAATTCAACTTTCCTACAAGAGGCCTGAAAATGCCTGAGACCGGCAGAAACCAAAGACTGACAAGATCACGCACTCATAGCCACTTTGTGGTACAACATGTCATCAGCAAAGCTCAATAAAAATCTGATATTTCTTTCTGCTGAAGACATTTGTGGACAAAATGTGAGCGCAGCATCCTAATTTAATAAACGCATTACTCCATTTAAGCAGAGCTTGGCAGTTTGAATGGACTTCTGGCACTGCTTTCCATGACTGCCCTGCACAGCTCCCAGTCAACTTTCTAATTGGTCTAGTGCAGCTAATCAGACCACCATGCAGGATCCAAATGGTAACTGTTACAGAGTGAAACCAGCACCCTGTGAAAATCTGACTTGGAGGATTTGGGTCCAGTAAGTAGATTAGGGTGGTAGGAGCTGGTCGAACCCGTAATGAATGAACTGAGAGCCCCAAGCCCTCCCAGCCCCCATCTCAGTGGTAATCCATGAGCAGCTAAAGAAATTGGGGGTCTGAAGAGAAGTGTGGCAAGGTTTGTTGTCAGGGAGGACAAGGAGGAAAAAATGTCTCTACAGGTGAATAAAACGAACCAGGATCCACAAACTTAGCAGGAAGGTTATTTCAACACCTGTAAGGATTTGTCCTGGGTTGGGGTTAGGATCAGTTTACGGTCTTGACCTTTGGCACAACCTATGATGTTGTGATGGCTGTTTTTAAACAACTTCATGGTTTTATACCAAATACTCTGCAGATTAGTAAAATTGGATGTCATCTGGGAAGTTTACATAAAGAGGCAGTGGGTGGTGGAAATCAGATTAGCATTTTTTGCATGCAGACTTACGATGTTCATGAGTGTGAGAACGTAATTCTGGACGTGCTCCTTGCCGTGGAAGCGCACCACAGAGTCGTCCACAGCCAGCAGCACTTCAATGTTGTAGTCGTCTTTCTTCGCATGCCTTCTCTTACGCTCGGACTCTGACAGTTTATGTTCAACGGCATCCAGAGCTACTGGAAGGTTTGCGATCCCCAAGTCTGCCACTGCAAAATATCACCAGCACATAAAACAAAGACTGACGGTGAGACTCTGATGAACATATTCTTGTTCTTCTCTTATTTTGGCTTCTGTGCAGTAATATATGTCTGTGACAAGCTTGACATAAAACTAATTTCTGTCTTGAGCCCCCAGATGAGCAGGAGGCGTCCTTTGGGGTTTCTGAAGGGGATGTGGACTTTCTAAGCTACTCAATCTCTAAACAGCCTCCCCGCCATGAATCTCATTCAGAGATTTAATTCCTTTCTGTTCCACATAAAAACAAACTATATGGGCATTCAGAGAGAGAGGCTCTTGACTAGGCCACACCAATTCCAACCCACATCCATTCATGTCATAAAGCACGTCAGTTTTTGGCAGGTGTGATATTTTTGCACAGTGTGTCACCCATCTCAGGTTTTGTATGTCAGATGTAGAACACCTTTTTGAAAAGGATTTAAAACAAACAATTCTTGAGAGATCAGATGTCTGAGGAAAAGGGGGGGATTTTGGAACACATTCGATAAACTAAAAATTTTAATGCTATGGTGTGAGACAAACTCCACAGGGGCAATAAACAGAAAGCAATTGAAGCAAGTCACTACCAAAGCTGCACAATAAACTAAGTCTGCACCTGGATCTGCATGAAAACACATGCTAATAGACTGTTGTGCAACATATAGACCAATTATTTTCAGCAGACCAGATCTATTGAAAATGAACAACCCTTGCATCAGCTCTTGGATGGAGGTAATAATATGCTCCATGTAATCATAGGAAGTGCTGACACAATGAACATGTCCTGTAATAAACTGCCTTGTTCAAACAGCCATGCATCATAAAAACCCAGCTTATATCTGGCAGCTATGAATTATTGCAATCTTTTGTAAAGAAGTTATACAAGACTGCCACATACAGAGACATGACAGATTATTTTTTTCATGGCATGAAATCCCTATGGCGAGGTATTTTCAGTGTAGAGAAATAAAAGCAAAAATGGCTTTAGTGGTCTGTGAAACCAATTGCAACTGGCTCCAGGTAAATCTCCTGAAACAAAAATGTATTCTGCACATAAATATAGATAAGAGTGTGACTGATGAATAGTATGTTTTTATTTCAACGTAAAGATGTCAATGTGAAAAATAGATATTTGACCAAAAAAAGATTAATCTCAACTACAATCAGCTACAGTGATGAGAAAGGTATAAATCCCAACAATTCAATGCTCTGCAGCTGAGTGCAGACCCAGCATCCAACAGCTGCATTACCTTACAGAAGAATGTAGAACGTATATATGTTAGAAGGATATCTTGGAAAATATGAATGAGAGACTTGATTACAGTTGTTATATTGGCTCTATGAGTTGGACGGCTGTGGAGTGAAACAAAAATACCCATATCAGTTTGACTGTTGCAGACAATTGGAAGTGAAGTGCTGTTTTCTGTGAAAATCTTCCACCAGATGCTCTGGCTATTATTGCAGCGAGGACGGAACGGAAGTGCAATTCGTAATGGGAATTTGGCCATTTGACTGTGATGGAAAAGTCGCTCCCTCCCTCCCACCCCGCCGCCTTCACAGTGGCTCCCCCTCCCTCCCCTGTCCCCACTACTACCACTGGAGCCCTGCATTCCACATCCACCTCATCTGCTAATATCCAGAGAGCAGTGACAGGGTTTCAAGGTGGAGTTTAAGGAATCCACCGTATGCTGCAGCGTTAAGTGATTTAACAGGAGAGCGTCTAGGTTTTTGTTTAAATTCAGTCTTCAAATCAATATCTTTAGATTACATCAGATTGGATTTTGTTGACAGCGCACAAAACACATGTACTAAGACAACAAAATGCAGTCATAAAAGGTAATATAAAAAAAAAATACACATGTAGTCTGGCCATACAAAGGGATAAATAAGGATATAAGCAGGTTACATACAGATAAGGGAAGGTGCAGTTATGATCACAATTTGAGGCTGAAGTTCAGCAGCTGCTGCTCATTACTCTGTTGGTGCAGTTGTGTTTTTTATATTTTGCAACCTGTGGGCAACAGAATAAGCTGTGATTACAACTTTGGCATATGTTTTAACACCTTCTAAAGTCATAATTTGTTTACAAATACCCTTCTATTTAGACAGTCAACAAACAAGCAAGGCAGCCTCTGCAGCCATCCATCTGGAGTCAGGTGACTGTGGTCCGACCACATGATGAATTTAAGTCCAATATTCACTCTACATTTACCTCTGGTTTGGTCTTCTCCAGTTCCTAAAATAATCTAGATTTCCACCAGGTCTACAGGTCATGGATTTTGCCGTCCACCACAGCCCCCTCCTGATGTCACTCCTGTCAAACCACCTCTCCTTTATGGGACAATTTGTTCCTTTAAGCTGTAACCTGAGGGCAAATTTCTCTCCTGGTGGATTTTCTATAGTCCCTGCTCTTGTGAACCTTCAGTGCACTTACCCACATACACTTACTCCCGCATGTGCTCACATATAGTCAAAACACACACACAAACCCACACAGTGGTTTTTGTTTCCACTGACGTCACACTTCCCTCTCCTTGCCTACCTTCATTGTGGAGGTCCTCCCGCTGCTGGCCTGTCTCCTGCTTGATGGCCGACCTGCGGTAGACCACGTGGACACGCCCCTTCACTTCCACGTCCTGCTGGCCTTTCTCGAGGGGCTCAATGAAAAATTCCCCATTATCTGTCCGGATCAGACCTGCCTGGAAAAAGAGGGATTCAAATTAGCGCGCCCCCCTTTCTCCTTCTTCAAAGGATAGTAATTCCACTGGAGCCAGTAATTACAGTGTGACTGATCAATTGGAGGCTTTAGAAAAGGGCTGGATTTGGGGAATGACGCAGGTAGAGCCAATTTGGGGCCCTTCAAGACCTTCACCAAGATTTATTGAGTGTCACTATGATTTCACCCCGAACAAGATGATGAGCAGCAATGTCTCAATTCAGCTGTAGGTTTCCATCTACTTTAGGCCTTTTTGATGAATTCAGTGTTAACCCTTCTGTAGGAAACTCTTACCAGCTATGATATCAATCTGAAAGTTCAAAGGCTATATTAAAGTTTTACAATTTATCACCAACGTACAATTTCTTTTCGTTGAGCAGGTCGGCACACTTCACTTCAGTTAGCAACCTCTAGCACTTGTCACACTCCCCTAATGCCAAACTCTACAAAGCTCACTGAACATGTGAAAAAGGAAAACTGTAATCTTCCTCTGAGTCAAAAACGCAGTGGCAGCTAGGTAGTCTTTGTTTTTAATTAAGTATAACAACTGAAAAGAATTGTGTACAGCACAGTCCAATTAAAGGTCAACAGAAATGTGACAAACACTGCAATTAAATAGTTTTTTCCTTTTCATTGGTGGCATAATAGCAGGTATGGCTTCACTGACAAGAGGATGTACTCAGCAAAACACTGGAATTGGATTCAACCAAAGGTATAATGTGCAAACATTTAATCAGCGTGTGTAAACTTTGCAGCCATTGATTTTCCACACTGTAAATATCCTCTGTTTTTCCTGAAATACCATGAAATAGGTTTTGTTTTTAAATGTCTCACATTTTTGATGTATTCTTTTCACCTTTATTTCTTTCTACATCTCGGTAAACAAAGTCTGTGATGCAATTTTAGTTTCTTCAGCGGTTAATCCTACTGAGTAATGTTAGTATGCAATATTAAAAAGGTCTTTAGTTAAAGTACGCTGGCACCTACTAGAAAAAAGCTCTGATGACTCAAATTGCCAGTTTAAAAATTAAACCATATTGATGTGAAAACAATGTAGCCACAGAAGCTGGAACGCTGAAAGATAACTGTACACCGTCTACTCACCACCGAAGAGCAGCCAGGGGCCATCGTCAACTAGCTGGTCAACACAACTCAGCTTTTAGCAGCTAAGAGTCAAAACATCAAGTTGGTAGAGACCAAAACCAAAAACTTAGCCGACAGAGAGCAAATAGTCCACTTAATTTCATACAAACAAGGATGACTTTACATGAATGCTGATTTAATTTTTATTATGAATCTACCATGTTAACTGAAAGCTTATTATATATCAGTGTTGTGTTAAAAGCTGCCCCCATGTGGCCAGACAAGTTTGAAATTTGGCTGGATTCTTTCATATAAAATTTTTTCTTCCAAGTTACATAATTGCTTATGTAACACACAATCTATGGTGGATTGACTTTAATGTACAATATCTCTCTGCTTCGTCATCTGGGCGAACGGAAGACCACTCCGTGCTCTCTGCTGGAGCCCGTAAATACTTAGTAAAAAATTTGCTGGTGCCATCTGTTACTGCATGTTCCTCTCGTCCATTATTTCATAAAGGTTGAGACTATCACTTCTCTCACATTAGGGGTGGGGCAGATTTTCACCTCGGACTAAGGATGTCAATCTCGATTGTAAATTGGATATCGATTGAAATGACATCACGATTCGACCTTCAAAATGAAAGACGGAATCGAGGATGTACCCACAATGTCATGTGTGGAAAAAACACACACATTTTGAAGTGCGGTGACTCATCAGGACCTCCTCTAACTTGAATCTGCAGCCAGTTAAGAGACACCACGGGAACCACTGATGTAGATGATACATTAACCAAACTGAAGCCCCTCCTGAAATCACCGGTGAATTTAATCGAGGATCTGGAGAATCATTACACCCCCCCCACCTCAGAAATGCCACCAGTTTACATCCATACCACTTTACCTAATCTATGTGTCTCTTGACTGTGGGAGGATCATCCCAAGACATGCAAGAGAAAACCCGCACAGACCCTAAAGAAAGGCCATGTGCTTTCCTTCTTTTTATGCAATTGCAGAGTGTCTCAGTGCACTAATGGTGTGAAAATCAAATGGATTTAGGGAATGCTGACCCATTTTGTGTCCTGCCACATTACAATGAATGTGTCAACAATAAAAATGTCATAATTAGGTTACATCCAAGTCGTGTTAAGACTTGTACTTCCTTGTTAATTTAGGAATAACATAATCCAATGGGACCAACGTGGAGCGGATATACAGTGGTGCCTGTATACATACACTGCAAATGACATCTCTCTCATCTCATTTCTCATATTCCCACTCCTTACTGAGAAAAGAAAATCTATCCAGTCTATCATTATACACATGAAGAAGGCACACCAACAAGATTTTGGCAAGAATGTGTATATTTACAGCTGCGAGAAGAAATCTAAATACAGTGCAGCAACAAGAACGTGCCTGAAAAAAAAAAAAAAAAAAAAAAAAAAAAAAAAATCCTCAGCATGCCATTGCTCAGGACCAACAACACAAGAGCCATGAACTTAAGGGTAGACATATGACAGTGAGGGCAAAGAGGAGCAAAAGAATCTGTCCAGCCCCTGACCAGGAAATGCCAAGTAAGACATGCTAGAATACTTCCTCTGTGGTCTCTTATTTCAGCAGTGGGTGGAAAGAGAAGCCGTGTCTGTGAGGGGAGAGCAGCATCTGGAAGGGCCTACAGAGGAACCAAACGTAAACATATGTATGCTGCACAGTAAAGTGTGGGCTTCTGTCACAAGTACGGGACGAGACACAAATTATTAGATTTTAGTTTTATGGTCATTTCTGTATTATAAATGGCTTCACCGCGCAAATATTTTATCTAAAAAGGAGTAATAAAACCTGAAAATTGTCATATTACTATGCATTTGAATCTAATACGCATGATGTGTCTCAAAAGAACAATGAGTTCAAGATTAAATAAGTAACGGATTATTCATAAGTGATTAAATTCATCTGTCATAGTAATTTTTTTTTTTAAGAAAATGCTAATCATTTACTGATTTGTTGATTTATACTTCTGAAAGTCAAGGATGTGTTTCTATCTTTGTATCATATTATTGTCAGTCGTATATCTTCTATTCTTGAATGGCTGGTCTGACAAAAGAAGCATTTTGACAACATCAAGCTGGGCTTTAGGAACAAAAAAAAAAATGTTATTGTACTGTCAGCAAAGCTTCCTGTCAGGCTACATACAGATATCAAACTGTTTGGACTGCGGCCTTCCAAGCCAAACCCATGAAGACAGATGTGCCCTGCTGTAGAATGTGACACAGGACTGTATCCGTATATTTAGCTGTGATAGCAGCTTTAGGGAGAGGAACGTTGGGTTAGCTGATCAGCTCATCTGCCACTTTGATCAACGCTAAAGTATCACTGGGGGTCGTGTACCAAATACAACTTCAAAATTACAATTAAATGAATTGAAATGGGCAACATGGCAGCATCGTGGTTGGCGCTGTTACCTCACAACAAAAAGGTTGCCAGTTCGGCCTTTCTGTGTACAGTTTGCATGTGTTCCCCATGGATGCAGGGGTTTCCTCCCACCGTCCAAAGACATGCATGTTTGGGTTAATAGGTGACTCTCAATTGTCTGTAGGTCTGAGTGTGAGTGGTTGTTGGTCTCTGTGTGTTGACCCTGTGATGAACTAGTGACCTGTCCAGGGTGACCCCGCCCTCGCCCAGTGTGAACTGGGATTGGCTCCAGCACCCCCCGTGATCTGCAAACAGGTAAGCCGTTGAAGATGAATAAATGAATGTTGTGTGCTGGCACGCATCCAACTCTGGTCATTATGAGTGCTGCAGCTGGCTGATAAAACCAATATCAGCATGAGGTTACCAACCAGCTTCTCCAACCTCTCCACTGAAAAACGCCCAGAAGTCGAAGCAGTGAGGCATCCAGCACTACCACCATACAAAACAAAGAGGCAAATATAGCCAACCCTTAAACTCACCAGTGCACTAAATTCCACACATTGGTAAGAACAACTTTGAAGGTGGATATTTACTGTATGTAATTTCAGGGAGCCTTCTGAGCAGCTGGGTTAGGATTAAGGTCTGTCACCTGTTCAGTGCAGCATAAACAAAAGAAATTAGCGAAGGCGAAATCACTTCACTGCTGAAACTTAATCTGAATTAAAAGCATAATCTACATTCAACAGGTGAGGGTGTAGGGTTGGTTGGTAAAATTATTTTATATTGTTTCTAACTAACATATCTGGCATGCTTTCTTCTTAGTTAAAAAAAGAAAGGTGCTCTTTTTTTGGCAGATTTTTGTCAAATACTAACTGAAATTTGAAATATCTTTTTTCTTCTTAGGTCTTTTTTAACCCCAAAAAAAAAAAATTATCAGCAAATTTTTCACCCCTGAGTAGTATTTGCAGGCATACCCACACAACCCAAACAACTTGAGGCAATCAGGCAGTCGGGTATTATGTGGCCTGAGAGGTAAGACCAGGGATCAAAAAAGGGCAAAGAGCACTGGTTCAGACCAGTTACTGCTGTTCCTTAAGCTCTGAACGCACAGAGAAAAATATAACGTCTCAGATGAATGTGACAAATCCAATCTCCTCTCATCTGGGCTGTGAAGACCAATGAATGGGAAAATGAATGGGAACATTTGAAAAGGGAACAAGAATAGCAAAGGAGAAGTTTGGGTTTTTTTTTTTTTTTCTTTGCAACACTCAGACATGAAAGGGGAAAACAAAGTGACAACACACCATCGGTATTTATTTGGGATTGACTTCAAACATTGTAATCTTTTTTTTTTTTTTTTTGCATTATTTACTGAGTTTATGTGACAGAGATGCATGACGGACAAACACAATCTAAAAATAGCAACAAGTGCCACAGGTCACGGATGTTTGAGCTGCAACGAGCGAGAAAATCAAAGTCCAGCCATCATACCAGGAGCTTAATCTGTAATTTGTGGCAGATTGTTTGGAAACATGTAATTTTGGCCCTAGGCACACTCTGCTGATCCACAAACGAGAGCCAGAGAGAGAGTACGTGTAAAAGATAATCCACAGTCAGCTGATGAGCTCAAGGTATGCACTCTGGCTTTTGCGAGGTCGAGCTTTTCACTGTATGAACTGCAATGATATGATCCATTTATCCCTCAAAAGGGTGGAAACAAGACCTCGGACATTATTCCATATAGGACACAAGCGCTTTATATTGACAATGTTAGAGCATGTGTGGTAAAACGCAAGAAGATCAATAAACAGGGCTCAGCAGAGCCGCAGGTTTGAAACAATCCTATGAGACAGTTTGCGAGGGGGAGGGAGGGAATTAGCAGTTGATTCTTATTATCGGCTTTCACATCTCACTGTGCTGGGCCACAAAAGGCATGAATAACTGGTGATCAAAATGAGGATAATGAAGAGAAAATTGGGCTTTTAAGCATTGATATTCATCTGAATGAGACTGGAATCAAAGAGGAGAAACTTATCCACGAAGTAGAGAACTTAATTTGAGTAGATTACGAAGCTTCTATTAATGGGCTGCTGTTTTTTTTAGACAAATACTGTTTGAAAGGATAGATATTGGACATTGTTTAATTAATACAATCATCCATATAGCAGTTGTAGTAATGCTGTATCAGAAAGCAGTGCAGAGCTGGCGGTATCGCTGATAGTCGTAGCTAAGTAAACTCTGTAAGAAGTAAAGCTTGTAGTTTTAGTAGTCGTAGTAGTAGAAGAAGAAGAAATAAGTGTAGTAGTGTGCTTGAATGAAAAAGATGTGTTGAACCTACAAAATGTCAGTATTAGCATGAGGGGAAGTAAATCACTTTATTGGCTGAGATGTCAGCCTTCCTCTGATGGAGCTCTTAATTTAGTGACTTCATCTCTGTGCCAGCAGCGAACTGGAACACCAGAGGATACTGGAATACTGGACTGGGACCAGCGCTATACAGGATTCCTACAAACATTCATGAATAGAACAATTTATACAAGCAATTTCCATCTCCAATGGATGGAAAACTGCTCCCCACCCACTCACCCCCTCCTGCCTGTTGTTGCTAGGTGTCTCTCACTCTATTTCACCGTTGGACACAAATAGCGCTCTTCC
The DNA here is from genome assembly GCF_900963305.1 of Echeneis naucrates. Classification (NCBI taxonomy): domain Eukaryota; kingdom Metazoa; phylum Chordata; class Actinopteri; order Carangiformes; family Echeneidae; genus Echeneis; species Echeneis naucrates. Next base: position 5,971,055 of record NC_042529.1, on the reverse strand, counting down.
GACTGTGGTTATCTGGCACTCGTGTTTCCATCACACATGTAATTCAATCATCCCGTCATCTGCACTAACTCCCAACACATGAGGAGCTCCAGGATAATCATGGCCATCACTCATCGCTCCACTACAATAGCTCTTCCTCGTCTGGAGCCAGCAGCTGTTGCTGTTCAGCAGGAATTAGAGGAAGGTACTGCATATGCTGGCAAGTCGGTCAAATAAAAACGAACTGTATAAAAATGAAACCGAAAGTGAACAAGCTGTTTGCTATCCAATTTATTTGCAAACTCAGCAGATAGACTGGCAGAGCTCTGGGGAAGGAAAAAAAAAAAAAAAAAAAGAGTGGAGTCTTTACTGTCTGCATGTTTAATATCATGCGCCTGGAATGTCATAAATCTTCCTGGTTAATATAATCTGTTACTGGTGATATCACTATTTAAGAATCATCTCAGTCAAAGCAAGCCCACTGCAGAGGACTCACACTTACTGTAGCAATGTTAACTATGGAAATCTAATTATTTGAGAGAGTGGTGAGAAGCTGTGATGAATGTGAGACTCCTCCTCAGGTCTGACTACTTTCTTTCCAAGAATGCAGGCTATGGGAAGAAAAAGAATATATAGCTGCAATCAATTAATACAGTACATTTCTGTTCTCTACAAAGAACTCTGTTAAAGTCAGTGTGCTGGTCGGAGGATCACAGAGATTTGGCCCGCATGAGGCCGCCTCAGTACACGACTCACCTCCTTATTCCTTTCAAATTTTGCCCTTTCATCAGACATTATCTTCTCCATGTACTACAACATCAAGCAGGTACTTCAGACTAAATAATTCTGCCTGCAAGCAGTCTAAGCACCTCCAAATTCTCCCCTCCGCAGGCACAGACAAGTCAATATTTACATTGGCTTTGATGCAAGGAAATGCATGGATGATATTTCTGTCTGGCTGTCTTTTCAAGGATGAGTTTGCGAAAATAACAATGACATATATGAGCACAGATGCTCAAAGCTTTGAGAAGTGACATTTGATAAGGTCATCACGTCATTCCAGACACAGTGTCACACACCCACACACACTACACAAGCCTCAGACCTCAAATACAATAATTTCACCGGAAATCTACCTTTTACTGGAAGCAAAAAGTATGCAATTTGGTTCATCAGGCCTTTCAAAGAAAGAGCAGCAAACTAGATGACATAAGAAGCAATGCTCTGGGTGCCATATGGGGAAGTAGATACCCAGAAATGTCAGAAGAAGAAAACAACCTAGCCTTACCCACTAATGTATAGCGAGAGATCCCAGACATCTGTTTTGAGGCTTTCAATGTACCAAATTAATATTTGGCTTAGCTTTATGGATTTTCCCTGGATTTACATATCAAAGGAGATTGTTTTGACAGTTTGTCACCTGCTTTCAGATGGTGTGACTGGTCATTGATTTTGTGTCTCTTTGCATCAATATTGTCTCCGTTTCCTGTTTCCATTTCTCTGTTTCGAGACAAATTGGGGCACTGAAGAAAACCATCATAATTGGAACTGTAGAACTGTAGGCTGTAGAGATGTTTAACACAAATCCAAGAATATGGATTTTCTTTAAAAAGGGATGCGTTAAGTGTCCTACAACATAACAGATAATTTCATGAGGAAGTTGGAACTATTGGGTTAGTTTACCTTGTACATTAACTTTGTTACTGACATGTCTACTGGCTCATTGGCTACGTTGGACAGTATGAAAAATGCCATTTTCATGTTGACATCATTACCAGATTTAACTTTTACAAATACGTTAACATCCATGTCATGAATACAACAATGAATGTCGGATTTTTCTGAGAGATGGAGAATGGATTTTGTCCCAGATAAATTGGGATTCAAATGCTAATTACAGCAATAGCCTGGACACATTTTGTCTCAAATATCAAATACTTGAAAAATGACTTTAAAAAGGAGGAAGGAGCTAAAAAATAAATAAATAAATAAATAAATAAATAAAATCAAAGATCAGGATCCAGGTGTCAAGCAACTAAATTTGCATTATTAACTCATGGTTAGGATTGCTGGGGTTCTTAGAGTACTTACACCTGTTTTACATGAAAAGTACTCTGTGATAATGTCTCATAATGGTATGCTATATGAATACAATTTAATTTAACTCAATTTGACACTCAAGTCTATGCAGAATTCACTGTGGAGAATTCCTTTCAAGTGTTTTGTGAGGATGAGACAAATGTTTTAGCACTGGTCATATAATATGGGCATGAATAAATGCATGCCAAACATAACACCCAACACATGTGTGACTCCGTGCTAAAGAGGGAAATGCATCTTTCCTTCAGCTACATTTCTCTCTATTGGACTTGATGTGCATTGATGACTTACCAGTCCATCACAGTTGCTGATCGCCACCGAGGCCTCCGGCATGTCACTCACATCCCCGGTGAAAACACAGTACCCCTGGATACGTTCCTTGGCCTTTTCCTCAAAGTCTTCCTGCCATTCCACAAAAGCTCCTGGAGCCACCAGCCTCCTGTTGGCCCTCAGGCGGAGGTGCAGCTCTCTTCCAAACACAGTGACATTGAAAAACAAGTGCTGAGTCGAGGAGGAGGTGACCGAGGGCATCTCGGGGGCGCTGCGGGCCACCCTTCTTTTCCTGCCAAAGTCTGAGGCTGCATCAGCAGCACCACCACCACCTTTACTTCCACTTCCAGCAGACACCACGTGAGAAATGTACCGGCCATGGGAGTCTGTGCTGAATGGCACGATAAGACCATATTCACTTAACTTTCCAGAGAGTTTTTCTGATGGGACAGATAGTGCCAAGTGAGAATCACATTCACAGACCTATGGAAAATGAGTTCCAACTGAAAAATAAAATATATATAATATATACTTGGGTGTGTTTGTGTGTGTGTGTACCATACCAAGTTCTTCACACACATACTGCAAAACAAAGTATCGCTCTTTATGAATGGAAGATGTTCTAGGTAAAAATGTAAATAAAAATACTGTGGACATCCTCGGGTATCTAGCAGCTCTGTGGGTGTTGTTCACTTTCTGCCATAAAGCTGTCAGTACATTGACTTATCAATAAAAAAAAAAAAAAAAAGATGGTCTATTTTCTTTTCATTTAGGCTTTCCACTGTGTTTCTGCAAACAGCAACAATGAATAAATAAATAAATGTGCAACTCACCGTGTGTTTCTGCGGCGAAAATGTGCTCCAAAAAAACTTGAGTGAGAGAAAAGCACATGAATAAATACATACAATCCATAGCGAGGGCTTCAGTGTGAGAGCTGCCACTTCAGCGCTGAGTTTTCCTGCCTGCTGTAAACTTTGAGAAGAGTCCTTCCTCCTGACAAAAAAAAAAAAAAAAGAAAAGGAAAAGGGGAAAAAAATAAATAAAAAGAAAAGAAAAGAAAAGAAAAAGCAGAAATGCAGGAGAAATGTCTTCAGAGTTCAGCTCCAGCGAACAGACCGGGCATTTCTGAGCGGACGCCGCGCTGACGGACAGTTCAAGTTGTTTCCAATCTTTTGGCCCGTGCTGAACTACAGAGACCAAGACTGCCCCATCCATTTAGGGAGCCGGGGGGTGGAGGTGGGTGGATGGGGGGGTGGGGTGGGGGTATCTGGGCTGCTGATGACGACAACTCCCCGGGACGTTTGACGGAGGTAGCCCACTTCTTTCCCTCCTTTCCTTCCTCAGATAACTTTTTTCCTTCTTTCTTTTAAGAGGGCCGGAGAGCGAGTTAACGCACGCCTACACCGAGGAAAAAAAAAAAAAAAAAAAAAAAAAGTCGGAAGGGTTCAGATAAAGTGTGCAGAGACACAGTGTCCCGGCGGTGAACATCTGCCGTCCAGTCGTGCACCATTACGCACCGATGGGTTCGGCTGCGCCTGAAGCCGCCACCGGCCGCCGGTGGTAGACTCTTCTGTCCAACCGCAGATGCAACTCAAAAAGAGAAACTGCAGTCGTTATTATCATCCTGTCTTTGCAACAAAAACAAAAAAAAAAAAAAAAAAAAAAAAAGAAGTCCTCCTCCACAGCTAATACTCGGCCTTGCAATCCATTTCGCCTTTCTAAAGTTGGGTGGAAACTTTGCAGGATGCAGAGCAGTAACTCTTTGGATGTTTACGTTCCACCACAAATGTGTATGATGCAGTGAACTGCACTGAATGAAAGGAAGCAGAAGGTACACACACGCCAACAACATACTGCCAAGGAGAACAAAGACTAAACAAAACCTAAATAATCTTAAAGCAATGTTATAGACACAGAATAAATATGAATAAAAACGAAAGCTACGGTCAGACCATAAGTTCAACCATCCTAAAACAATGCATTTCCGTAAAAAATATAAATGACAGTTTTCTTGATACCTTCTTTGTCTTATTTAGCCTCCTTCATCTACTGTGCAAGGAAAAGCTTGTGGAAAAAGCTGGAATTTCACACTAAAAAGACAAACTTTGGAAGACACTTAACTGATTTGACTGTTATACACTAAAACTGTGGGCCAGTGTGGACAGAACCACCGTGTACAGTGACAGAAAATCTGCTGCATTGCATGCTTTCTATTTGACGCTGATAAAACCAATGTCAAGAAACCTGTGAATCGATAGAGGGATAAACTCAGATTCAGTGTAACTACACATTTTCCATGTCTCTAAAATCCAATTCTAGCATCAAAAAAAAAAGCACACGTTGCGTTATCAGATTTAATGAACTCGTGTGGTTTGTATCTCTAATTTTCATAATCTGCCCTAATCCTGCAGATGTCAGTGTGAGCGTATACTCCATTCACAGAAAGGGCATAAATCCAACACCGCCATTAAAGACTTAGAAGGTGTGAAAATCGTACAGTGGGTTTCATCAGTGGAATGACAGCCTGTGAAAACTTTGGATGACTGCTCAAGCAACTGGGATTTTTCTGGCCCCAGCTCACCCTGCTGAAGTCCAGACTTAGTCAGACATGACCACGCTGAGACTGAACCAACAACTCTGGAATCCTTCTCAGAGGAAGAGAAGAGGGGGGTTGGGTAGAAATAAGTTTTCACTTTCAGGTACTTTCTAGAGAAAAAAGGTGTCTAGACTGGACATTCTTCTCTCTCCACAGTTCTTTGACTGTGTCTGGGCTCTGCTGGCCTGGACGACATCCCCCAATGCATATACTCTCACTCTGTGCTTAATCACCTCCATGCTCCTGAGATGGTCAATATAGAGCAGGTGTGGGTTTTACACAGTCATCCCCCCAGGGTGGCAATGAGAGGACTGGATGGTGATCCAGAGAAGTGCATTAATAAGGGATGGAAACTAACCACAGCATTAAGAGATGGAAACCATTAACTGCCTTGTAAGAAGTTTTATGCTCTTTTTCCACCCATACTGTTCAGAGTTTTTTTTTTTTTTTTTTGCACGTGTCTAAAAGCCAAGATGAAATTCCAAAATATAGCATAGTATTCAATTATAAGTCTTGTTTTTTCCCTTCTGAAATGAATAGTTCCACTCAGTCTGTGGTTAACTCCACACACCAGAACAATTTTCTACTACGGTTCTCGCATTAGAACACTCTGTACTTCACAACAGACGTCTAAGAGCAAAACCTTAATATAGTCTTGGTTCAACTCACACTTGGCTCGTGGGTATTTTCATTCAGATATTCACATGAGAAAGCCACTCCTTTGTCAGACATGCAGTGCATTGAAAAACTCATTACTTTTCACAGAGACAGTTTCAGAGGCTTCAGTTTACTTAACGTTTGAATCATTCAGACACAATGTAAATCTGCTCAACAGCAGTTAGCCCAGTCTGTGCGGTGGAGCTGCAAAGGATAAAGCACCTTCCACTTTGTTTCCAGGAATAGGGAGATGTTACAGTGGAGTGTACATGGCTGTGAATGCTTCAGTGTGCTGTAATGTGGTCTAGCCATACCAGCATGCTGAGAAAATATGTGACTTTTCATCTGCGAGATGCAAGGAGATGCAAAGCAGCTGCTAGTCTGCAGCTCGAGGGAAGAGGAGCTTCTGCGCTTGCCAAGTTACAAACCAGTGACTTGGAGGAGTTGTTATTATGGTCCTCTGTCCTGTGTGGATGGAAGGTTTAGAATGAGCTCTGAGTTATGGCCCTGGTCAGGCTCAAAGAGTTTCTCTTGGATGACTTGTTTCTTCAGGAAAACATGATTAGACAGTGACGTGTGTAGAAGTTTTTTCTGCATGTGCAGCTGTTACAGTACTCATTATGTGTCATTTTCATTATGCCCATTAAATAACTGTAAGAGTTCTCTATTGTTGCTCGTAAGAATATTTAAAAATTTCAGTGACATTTTGTCCAAATTTAAAAGATTATTTATACCTTTTTGTTTTCTGGCTCTTATCGCTGCGAGGCTGCCAGATTCTAAATTCCGGCATCCAGGCCACAAATATTTTTCTTCCAGCTTCCTCCAGTTTATGCTAAGCTAAGCCCTCCTGAGGGAGCCTTCATATTCAGCATAAAAGTGGGCATCAATCCTCTAATTTTACTCTGAGCAGGAAAGCGGAAACACTTGTTTCTCAAAACGTCAGCTCGAATCAAATCAATCAGTGTCACTGTGTCTTCGAGGAAGAAACATTTTGTCCTTTCTGACTTACTGTAGTTTAAAGTGACCAGAAGTAAAAACCTGAGATATTTCCACTGCAGTGGTTGATTAATCATCAAATTGTTCTATCCATGAAATCTAAATCACGGATAAGTTGGTCATGTACTTTCCAGACTGAATTCAGTGCATATTAATTGGAGGCCGATATAAAAGGTGACACTATCATAAAAGGTTGGTTTTTGATAGTTTTTTTTTTTATTGCGATACTAGACAGTCAAACAGGGTGAGCTTCTCATTTTGGTCTCGACTGATAACCAATATTTGTCCAATAACTTTGTTGTTCTGGCTCTTTTTTTATATGAAGCTTAAACAGAGCGAGCAATCGATTACAACTGAGGGGGCTGAGTTGTTTTTTTTTTTTTTTTAAATCACCTGGATGCTGGTGAGATCTCAAAAAGCATAAAGAAAGCAGTATTACAACATGCATTATAATCGAAAAAAACTGCATAAATTGCAGTGACAGAAAGGCAACATACCTCTGAAACGACCGTGAATTCAAACCTCTCATGTTCCTTTGGTCTGCAGGTGTCCACAGATGAGAAGAATCAATGTGTTTCCTCACAGACATATTCCAGGCTGTGAGTTACATCTGGTGAAATGTAGATTTACAGAATCAGGAAACAAACACTGTTTTTTTTTTTTCTCCACCAAGTTCCAATTCTGTGTGTTTGTTTTGATTAGTGAACGCCAACTAGACAGTAATCATTACTAACAACTATCAGCTTGACAGTTCAGAGAACTACTTCCGGTAACGGTGTCACGTGGGTTCCAACAAAATTCCGAGACCGGCGGCACGCTATCGCGAGATCTTCTCTCTTCCCGTTCTGGACTGGCTTCGTTGTTAACAAGTAAAAAACTGAAATATAGCTTGAATAAATTGTCTTAGCAATTTTATTAAACTTATATTTTACTTTAAATATTTTACAGGAAAAACAGCGGCATTATTAGAGTAATATAATCTAGCTGGTACTAATTACTGATATAAGCGCGCATACATGACCGCGCCCACTTCCGGGTATCGATCCTTATGATGCGTGATCTTCTCTATTTGTGTCTTTTTTTTTTTAACCAATGAGCGAGCCAGCTCACCTTGTGTCGTCCTAGAAACAGAAAAAGAAAAAATAAATGTGATTGAATAAATCTAATTTAATGGTTTGTATATGTATTTCTCTGTTGGCCGAAGAAAGCACAATCACATTTTTTTAACTCTTTGAGTGCGTTCATTGATTTATCGCACTTATTTACTTTTATGTGGCTCTTCTTTTTTTATTTGGTTGTTTGTTTTTTGCAATATGCCACAAACCTCAAATGCTATTATGCTAACTGTCATGTACTTTTTTTAAGGTTACTCTGGGCTCATAGTAATTGCTACCTTAAGTTAAATGTTCAGTTCCAGGGGACTTGGTTGTTACTTTTAAGGCAATGGTTGTGTAAAATCTCTGAGTCAGACTCTGAGCTTTTTTTCAGCAGAAGCTTAATCCAAACAGTTAATGCCCCCCCCCCAAAAAAAAAAAAAAACAAAAACAAAAAAACTTCAAGATGTCAAGGTGCAAGTACAGTTTTATATCTTATATAACTGCTAATTATGTGATAAACCACCCTTTGTACTGTCAACCTGAAATGCCATATTCATGATCCCCACAGGATGAATCTTGCTGAACTTGGTGATCACCTGACCTTTCTTCTAGTGTCACTTAAGAGCTTTCTATCAATTCAAGCTGTATTTTTGAGCCTGCCAGCAGAGACGTTTAATTACCTTGTTCAGTGGGGTGTGTAACGCTTAGACCATCAGGGATTGTGGATTATTGTCCATGGTAAATGAAGGCCTATACGAGTATCAGGCAACATTATTTAAAGAGTATCCCTTCAAAGATTTTCACCATTTTCTTATTGATCAAATCCCAGAGAAGGCTTAGAATACACTCGAGCCTCCTGGGTGTCTGTAATGCTGTCTTTATCCACACAAGAACAATCAAAGAGGACAGAGCACCCATGCACTCTGTGGGCCGGCACCATCTCTCCTCTCCTGAACAACTCTCTCATCTGCAGAGGGAAGCTTTTTTACATGAAGTTCATTACATCCCTTCTTGCTGCTCGCCCCTCAATGCCACTCTTTGTCTGCTGTAATCTCTGGATCCTTCAGAACAGCTAGCTTGAGTTTCACATTGGGGAGTATCTCAATGAGCCTGGAAAGGATTTCAAAGGCGAGGGGCCGCTATATCATCCAAGCATGGTCCTCATGTCCTGGGCTTATCTTGACCCAGAGTCAAGTTGGCCACATGTTGCAACTGAATAACCCAGCTCCTTGTCTGCACGTTGTTTATGCCAATTTGTCTCTTTTGGTAGAGCCAAGAGAGTTCAGACACCATGCTTCAAAAAATCACATCTTAGACAGTATTAATCCCATAAAAGGAATAAAGATGCTCATAGACTGCAATAGTGTAGAAAGTGTAACAAACTACAAAAAGACTTTCAATCCGAGACACTTGGTTTTCATTTACAATAATCCAGGATAGGCTGTAGTGTGATAAAATCCTAACAACTTCCGCACTCCCAGAGATAAGCCTGCTATGCACTTACAAGATGGGAAGTGATCTGGGATATCAGCCTTTCAAAGCAGGCCAGCGAAGCCAAGTGAGCTTCACTGATGTGCCGGCCGGCGGCTTTTAATCCGCACACAGGCCTCCATTCTTGACAGGATGACCTTTTTTTTTTTTTTTTTTTAATTAAGATCTTACCCAAACACATCAAAGGGCAACTCAGATTAGTCTTTTGATCTGCCCAAGTTATTTATTACTGTATATGGAATATGTTAAGATTTCAGCCCAACAATGAATTATTGTTTTGTGTAAATGTACGCTTCTCAATGTTCATAATCTGCTCCGCTCCCCAAAGCTGGCATTGACACAAAACAAAGAGACCATCCGGATATACGACTTGGGTCCTCAGCGGCGCGCATCAAGAGTAAACGATTATGCTGAGATAAGGAAGGGGGGGAAGGAAACCAAGGAGGGAAAAGACAATTATTTGGCTCCATTTGCTGAATCGGAAACTTCAATGCAACAATACACAGTGAAGACTTGTGTGCAAATCCAAATCCTTGACACAGATGGATAAGTTTTACGTTTCTCCTCAGTAAAATAAAAAAAAAAAGAAATCAGACAATGAGATGATCCTAAAAGCAGACACAGGCTGCTGAATGTATTTGAATTATTTATTTCAGCCCTCCTCAAAAAAAAAGAAAGAAAGAAAGAAAACAAATGGCACACACTGTGAATAACAGATTATGCATTGCTTCTACGAAGAGTTCATTGTCTAAAAAAAGAAAAAAAAATTAAATTAAGAGTATAGCTAAGACAATACGGTGTTATTTATAACTGCGCCTGTATGTTCTTGCGTTATTAAGTTGCACAAAGATTTGTAATACAGTTTCTCAAGTTCAAATACCAAAATCATTTTCAACCATCACAATCTTTTTGCTCAATCAGTCTGAATGAGCTATATACAGTGCAAGTATGACACATCGGCAGAATAGAGCAAGTCATAGTGAGTGGCAAGAGGAAGGGCTTTTTTTCAGGCTTATCTTTCTGGTTTAAAGGCAGGATTTGTGCTTTCTACAGCACACTTGAAGCTACAATTTAGTTTACAACAAAACACATCGGAAAATGAAAGAACAACAAAATCCTCCAACACCAAAGTGGTGTGAGAACTTTTTAAAGAAATACTGTACAGTAAAACCTATACTAAAAAAGCAGACACACAAAACAATAATAAACAATAATTGTTGTGTGTTGAATGAAGCAACTGCTGCTCTGTTTGCCTGACAATGCAATTTTAACGTATTGTCCTGAACACTGAATCATGGAGCATTTGTTTTTTTTTGTTTTTTTTTCGTATACCTTCCATTAAAGGGTATATTCATCATTCATCAATTGATCCCAAGTGTTTGTCTTTAACCCAAGTATTTGCTGGCCTGGCTTTTTCCAACCATTAATTTTACTGTCAGACATATAATTTGATTCCTACTGATGGACTAGTGATGTCACAGAGATTGTTACAGTTTACTGGCAGGGGTTGTGAAGTCTGTGAGAGCTGAGCTGATTAAAGGGGAACTCAGCCAATTTTACACATCAAAGTCTGTTTCAAGGTCTTGGGGGAATATTACTGTACACCCAAATCTGCAAGTGAACCTTCAGAGGGCAGGCTGTATTGTTGGTAAGGTAGGCCACAGGTTTTGGCAAGAAAGAACAACTCTTAGTTTCGGAAATAAAGATGTATCAGCACAAAACGTTTAAAGGTTTTAAGTAAAATCAAACCATCATAATTCCTGACACACATTACTGTTAGTACCTGTATCATGACACATGAATAAATGTAAAAAGAAACAGGTCCAACAGAAGGACAGACTGTTGCAGCGACCCACAGATGTCAAAAATATCCAAGGTCTAGAAAACTCAAGGACACATATTTAAATAACAAGAGCTTTTGTATGTACACTGGGAATCTCCTCAAAAAAATTTAAACCTCCAGTCAGACAAAATGCACAGCCACTGATGACAGCTGTGCTCAGGAGAAAAGGACAGGGCTCAAGAAAAATATCAGGTCACACAACAGCAACCTGTTGTGACATACAAACAAAATTGTTGGCTAACAACAGAGTGGAATTTGCTTTTCTCGTCCATAACAATATTTAACTTTTGTTTTGGTAAAACAGAAGTTTTGAAAGGCGGTCCAGTCCTCAAAAATGAGGGCCCAAAAAAAAGAAAGAAAGAAAAAAAAAAATTGTAAAACTTAAATTTAAAAATGATATTAGTCAAAGATCTACCATTGAAAAATAAAATGGGCACAAATATCAATTTTAGTACATAAGCAACAATCTGCTAAAACTTAACATTAAAATAACTACAAAATAAAACATGAAAAAAAAACAGCTAAACAAATAAACCATAGATAAACTGAAGATATGCATAATACATAGATTAATATGGAAGGAATGATAACGTTACTGTAAATGTCTTTTATTCTGAAAAGCACAGCACTGCTTCGGTGCATTCACAGCGATCTTCTCTCACACAAACTCCCCACGAAAAGGAAGTGACTGAATGTTTTGCTGTTGCCAGCGGCAGCGCAGCCTGGCCAGCGGAGTGTCCCTCAGGTTTTCAAACTCGGAGAAGGCCAGCTGGTTGAGGATGTCATAAACTCCGGCCCTGGCAGCCACCTACCACAAAAATACATGAAATGTTAATGTGCAGCCAACAGCAAGCCAGACATTTTTTTTTTTTTATCTATCCATCATGACCACACAAATGCTCCGGCTCTTATTGTGTCAAAGTTAAAACATGTTATCTGATGGCTTTCTTATTCATGTAGCTGTTAGACTAGAACAATAGATATTTCCTGAGGGTTTAGACACACCAGGAAGTGGTAAAAGAAATGTTTAGATCCTTTATTTCAGTAAAAATAGCAACACCAGACAGATCTTATTTTACACGCTGTGCATGTTCTGTGCAAAACCGTAAACCGCAACCTATTTACTACAGAAGAAAATAAACTATATAAGCATTATGTATACAACATAAAAATCCAGAGAGGGTCATAAAAATGTTCTTCAAAAGTTTCTTTATTGCTGATCAAGTGCAAATAAATACATAGACCAGATGGTGCCTGTGTTGAAACTTGCCTGTGCTGTACAATAATCATGAACTATTGATGATGGCACAGCAGGGGGTCTTCTAATTGTGGGCTTTATGGTTCAGTCTCTGGCTCCACTTATCTGCACGCCAAAGTGTCCTTAAGCAAGACACTGAACCCAAACTTACAACGGTGCCGCACATGAAAGATCTTTTAAAATCTTTGGTTACGACACAGTAAATTGTTTAGATGAGTCACTTTTGATTTTTTTAGTAAAATGTGAATGAAATGAAATGTGGTCATTGCAAAAGTCGGATTATCATAAAACTGTGAAACAATTTTTCGGTGTGCCTCTCTATGTTTTTCTAAGTGCAGAGCGGAACAACGTCACGGACTCTATACGTTACTCAGTTTTTCTCTGAGTCATTACTGAGTAGATGAGAACAGACGGGAAACATGGCGAGATTTCCCCTGGGAGAGAGTTCGCTGTTGGCGTTAAGCATCAGGTCACGCTGACTCATGGTCTGCCGCGGCTGTCGGACACAATTGGACTGATAGGATTCACCATGGGCAACCAGAAACATCTGGCCATAAAGCCAAACAATACAAACAAACCCTAGAGAAACTTTAAAGATTGAATACCCCATGAAAATGTGCCACAGCTGGCCCAGTTTACTCTGCAAGAGATGCTGGACTGTGAACTTCAGCCGCTACGTCTGACAAAAGGCACAGGAGGAACGAAGAAAAAGTCAGCACAACCTGTCAAATGCATTTCTCTACAGATACTTTTCACATCACATGCCTTTTAAAGGATTCCTGATCTTTTTGGGGTTCTCAAACATGTAGGAAAGTTTTCTATTGCGGTGCTCACTCTGTACAGGCGGTCTCTGAGCCACCGGCGGTTGGCATGTCAGTCTGTAAGGCCCAAGAGGACTTTGGGGAATGACTCAGATGAGGGAATGCGGCCTAAAACACTCTGGCAATTTAACCTCTCTTCTCTGCTCTCAGGCAGTCAAAGGGTCTGGAAATTTTTGTTTTTGGAGCGAAGACAAAGGCGCAAGATGAGAGATGTTAAAGCCGCAGGGTCTAAAAGGGCATCATTCTCGAGAACATACTTTTTTACTCCGCATAAGAAATGAATGGTATGTCCGGGGTTAAGCTCTTGAGGCTGTGAGGTAATCCTGTATGAAGTGCTGTTCAGGACTCTTTTAAAAAAATGCAAAGTCAGGTTGAACGCCGAGGAAGATATCCTGGAACAATGAACAGGAATTATAAATACCAAGATATCCCTTTCACTACAATGATTATGGCTTAGCTGGCCAGCTTTGTGCAAAAATAAGCACAAGGCACCACAGAGTGTGGTCTAGATTACCTACTTGCTGACCGTGCAAAATCAAATCTTACAATAGGTATCATGTTATGCTAAAACTAGTGCTTTGTAGAGTCGACACTGGTTCCAGCTTAGAGACATTTTCGCCAGGCCAGTGAGCTGCTGCACTATAAATGAAGGATCGCACAGATTTTATTGTCCTTAACAGCCTTTTATTGGAAACAAATACGCCAACCTCTGTGTACCATTTGGTGATTACTGACAGCTTCCACTGCTGAGAGTTCTTTGGTAGGAAGGAATGAGTGGGAGCAGCTTAACCAGGCCGGCCCATTAGCCAGTGGATGGGACTCCCGGGAGACATTCTGGGGTACTTCACCTGACTCATCTACTCGCCAACCCAGCTGTTTAAAGAGGGGATGTGTGAAAAATGTCAAACTGTGAAAATCTGTGTCACACGGGCCCAGCTCATGGTGAAATCAAGGATTTCACGAGGTTGCTGCTCGGCTGAGAAAGAGGGCTTTATGGGTTATTTTACGCCACCAAATGTATCTAATACTTGCACCTTTTCAAAGTCACTCTGCATAGTTAGCTCCTTCACAATGACTTTTCCTTTAAGCTTGGCATCAATTAATAGTTTCTTTTTCCACAGTAAAGTGGTGATGTCGTTAATGTAAAATTAAATGGAAAAAGCAAAGGTTTAATGGTCCGTCAATGTGCTCTTGTGGCGCAAATAACAGCTTGAGACAACTGCACGATGTGTGGCATGTGCATACTGAAAAAAGAGACGAAAGGAATAAAAAACTGCAGCATCTTTGAACTGTAAAAGACACTGAAAAAAAAAAAAGCCTTGACATTGTTGGTTTGCGGTGACAAGCTTTCTAGGTGACAGTAAGCAGAGCTGTGGGGGAGATGCCTTTCATCATGCTGCGCCAAAGAGATCCCAAACGCCAAAACTCATTAGGCGGCTGACGCGGTGGAAGGGGACGGGGCAGCAAGGAGTCGCTGGTCCTTCCCACAGTCGGCTATCTCAAAGGCCACACATACCTGCCCGCTTCGGGGGGACAGGAAGGCCTCTGTGCCACACATCAAAACAGCTGGAATGACTGATAGGGTGCCCCTCCTGCAGGCATCTGCGGTATGCACAGTACACAAATCCTGCCATTGTGCAAAGGGCCGCGTTTTGGATTAGCAGACATGTATTTCAATTCCAGTAGAACCTCTGATGTTTCTGCTCTGATCTCACTGCTTGTCAAATTGGCCTAACGTCGCCAAGGACAATATTTATCAAATATGCTAACAATGTGACAGCATGTGCTACTTACTTCAAACACATAATTATGATAATTTTTTTTTTTTTTTTGCAGGAATATATTGCTTTGACCATTGCGCTGCTGTATTGCTTTGTGGTGAACACAGGCTGCTGTAGTTCAAACAATCCAACCGAGCAGAAGCAAAAAAAAAAAAAACAAAAAAAAAAAACAAACAGATGAGAGGCATATCAGCTGGCACTGGCTGCTGCCGTGCATGACTGGGAACACTGCGCTTCTGTTTTTAGCTCCCCGTCGAGAACAAATTAGTCCGTGCACACAGACATGCTTCCAGTCAGTGCAGGATGCAGGACGGGCCGTGCTGCTCAGATCTGGCTGGTTGTGTAACCGCTGCTTCAAATGCACAACCAGCGATGTGATGGCTGTCAATCGCCGCCTCTGGCATTGTAGTATGTCATTAATGATCCTTCCACGGTCACTGGTGATACCCTAATGATTGTGCCTTCGGGCTGGTTGTCAGATTGGTTGGGGCTCTGCCAGCTTTTACAGCATCTGGGCCAGTAAACATATTTCACATTTGTGAAATTGGCGAGAGAGGGAAATGTATCCTGTTACAAGAGTCCTGCACAATATTTTGGTTCAAGCATTTTATTGTTTTTTTTTTATTATTTCATTTATTTATTTATTTATTTTTAATCATTCAACAGGAAATTTGTCCTGGAAGGAAACTTAGTCCTAACTAAGTCCTACTGGTTTTAATTTTTATCCAGCTAAGCCAGAGGAGCATTTTTCTGAGGAGGACTATTCTGCTGCATTAATTATTTATGTGAACGCTGTCAACCCTCTTGTCAAAATTCTGGCAGCTCAAACAAAACAAAAGACACGCGGATGCTTCAATGTCTAACATCTGTGCTGTCCTGGCTGAAAATCGCTCATGGGATCAGAAATCTATAAAGATAAAAATCTCTATAGAAGGATACCTAATCCTAACACGAATGGCAACACATGGCAACTGTCTCGCCTTGTAGAGTCTGACTGTGAATCATCAGTATGTACACTGACTGAAGAACATTTTTCCTGTGAGAAGCAGCTCAGTTTACTTCAGAAGGAAAGTTTGGCCATATTTTGTGCTTGTGCTTGCTTCTAAGAGCTGACCTGCCAATCAAGCAGCGTCTCAACTGTGCCAGGTCGATGGAAGTTGAATTCAATCAAAAGAGACCAAAACTACCGCAGCTGCTGAGAAATAAAGCACATCTAAAAATTAAAATGAAATAAATAAATAAAAAACAGGACACATTAACAATTAACTGCCCCGGCATGAGGTTGGCATTTTAGCAGCATGCATTCTTTATCAAAAGTTACTTAAAACAAACACACATCTTGGATTTCAACCAAAGGGCCTTTATCAAATATTTTTTCATCCTCCTTCCTCATACTACTACTTAATGTGAAAAAAGAGAATGGGTAGAAGAAAAACTAACCCTAACCCAGCGGTGAGAAATTACTGGTTGTGCCTGTGCAGAAAGTTCAGATATTTACCCACTTTTACTGACCTTCTGAATATAAAAAATATTCTAACTTTAGCGACAATACGTTTGCTTCAAAAGGAGACAGGGCACTGAGGATTATACTGTATGCTATTCATTCATCATAAAAACTGGCTTGAATTCATGATACCGCTCAAAGCAATCTTAAGCTCAGGCAACAGGCAGAGTAGTGTGATTGTGAGGAGTCCTTCGCGGGGGTTTTGGCAGTCACTGAGCACCTCCACCTGCTCTTCAACACATTGACAGTGCACAGTGGGGCAGATGATGAAACTGACTGCCCAGTCTCATTTTCCTGTATAAGCCAGGGGGGTAACCTCGGCCAGCAGCTTTGTTAGCTGTTAATTAAAGTTCTATTAAGTTAGTGGAGGAGGAAATAAAAAAATAAAATAAAAAAAAAAAAAAAAAAAAAAATTGGATTGCAAGTTTCCAGCAGCAACACTTGAAAATCACAGCCTACCTCAGAGCTGCGGTTCACTCCTGGCCACAGAAATCTATTAAATGTATTTCCCATCATGGCCGAGAAAACGCTATTTCTGTTTTTCTTTTTTTTTTAAAGAAAACTACAAAGTACAAAGTAACTGTTGCATGTTATTGTTTTGCGGGGTGGGGGGAGATGAGTCTACTATTGAAACATGAGGATCTGCAATGGCACAATATCTTCCAATTCATCGTTTGATATATGTTGCTATCCAAATGATGCTCAAATGTAGCAATTAATTACACAATTTTCACCTCTGCTTTTCACAATTGCTTAAATTTCCTCAGTTTTGCTTTTTCTTTAATACACTCTCACTGCGCTTGTGGCATTGTTTACAGAGCTTTTGAGGAAAACAGCACCAGAGAGTAGACACAGTTAATGAAGAGCTATTGAACATAATGAAGTGCAAAAAAAGAGAAAAGACAACAGCACAAAATGATGCCAAAGAACTAAAACCTTTAAATACTGCATTAGTAATTTAAAGATGTGTTTTCTAAAAAAAAAAATTTACTTATCCACGATGAGGTGGCCATTTGCTGTTTGGGAATAAACTGTTCACAGACCTTTTGGGTCTGAACTAAATGATTTCCAGAGGTCAGTGTGTGATTCAAGTAAGTTTATCCCTTCAAAATTGGATTCATTCACTCAGTGAGTGAGTGCATCCCTGCATGAAAATTTATATTTAGGTCATTTAGTTCGGAGAGAGAATAGTTATGCGTTCATTTCTAGACAGGTACTTTGTTGCAGCAACACACGTGTCGGTTTTGAGCGGTGTTGAAGTGAGCAGCAATGGAACAAAATGTGAGAGTGATTAACGGCAGGGAAAAAAAAAAAAAAAAAAAAGCGGTGGAAGATCAAGAAATAGAACCGAAGAAATGACAGAAGAATATATGAATAGTAATGAATATATGAATGAAATCTCACTAACAGAAGAAAAAGAAAAATTAAGTTCAGTGATTGTTCATTTAATTTACAACAGAGCGAAAGACCTGAGGTCCAGTCAGGCCCAGCTAGTTCGAGAGCAAGAACTGGTCATAAAAAAAACAAAAACAACAACCAACTACTTTCATCTTGATGTTTTATAAATGAATTAATTATATAGGGCTTTTTCACATTCATTAAAGTGACAGCACCTCCGGTTCAGGAAGCTGTAGATCAGGAGGAATATACACCGTTGTGCTTTTCACTTCGGCGAGCTCAGCTCCGGTGGACTCATAGTGACTCAGGGTATTGAAAAAAGTGGCAATGTTACAAAAACCTATTTATAAGCTGATGAAATGCCAGTGTTGCGTGTGCTGGGTGATAAAAACCTAAGTATTGGAATTATATGAAAAAATATTAGTCTGGTGTAGATTTAAAGCCACAGCAGATGGCAAAATGGTTCACATAGCAAGGCCAGAACTGACTGCAGTCCAAAGATGGTGGAGGTTTTGCTCGGAGCCAGGTAGCTTTTACAGGAAGGAAGCACAAAGAAATGAACGGAATGAAAGGAAAAAAAAAAAAAGTGCTAACTAGATGATAAAATACAGAAATATCCGGGAGTACGTTAGGATGAAATGCTTTCTGTTGCCTGCTTTACAGAGAACTACTCCTGCCCTCTGTTAGCATGTCTGCATTTTCTCATGGCATAACTGGGCCATTAGAGTCACTCTGATGCACCACATATATTTGCTATTCATAACAGGAAGAATATGCACTGATTGACCGCGCATATTTCCCTGACAATTGTTTGCATAGCCATTGTTCAAGTCTATTTTGGAATTTCAGGTTTTTTCTTTCAGTTTATTCCACCTCAATAAAGACAAAGAAGGAAGAGGTGTTCGTCCAGCGATTGTCAAACATTCCAGCCTCTTGTCCATGTTTCTGAGGGCAGTGAGCTCGCAAATAAAGAATACAAGATGGCGAAGGTGCTGGGTGATGGGAATTCTTGAGTTATGGCAAAAATGCATTCAGTGAGGACCTTTAACCAGCAAATCCTTTCTCATCCTTCAGTTTAAGGGCAGATTTGTGATAGCTTCAAACGAGGAAACAACTTTGATACCAAATGTATACAAATGTAAGTAACTAAATAGGATCCGATTCAGTGTTTAACTTTAAATGTGTTTTGTCAATTTGCCAAACTAATTTTTCTTCATTTTACCACCAGTGTGTGTGTGTGTGTGTGTGTGTGTGTGTGTGTGTGTGTGTGTGTTGGGTGCCACTTACAGACTATTCATTTGTTTGGAATGCACATAAATTCTCAGCTTTACTGTAGGGGCACAGGTGGCCGAACGATTAATGTACCAACAAAAACACAGAGCCGAGACATTATGAAGTTGAGTGTGTGAGGAGCCAGGCCACAATAGAGCCAGAACCAGCTTGTAAATTCCTGGAGGAAAATCCAAATGAAACTCTGGTAACTGGTTCACAACGTGTATGGCCGGAGTATGAAAAAAAAAACAAAAAAAACACTGTCTCTCAGTTCCTGTTTCTCATAGCCAAGCTATTGCCAAGTAGAATTGTGGGGGGGGATTTGCCACAATTGGACCTGAACCGCAATATCATGAAAATCTTACATGTGTAGAGCAGCAAGTTGGAGAAAATTGGTGTTGAAGGCCATCAGAAGGTTTCACACCCTCCTTTGCTCCTGAGACCAACAACAGATTTCAACAGGCTTTTATCAAACACATTGCTCTTTTTTTCCGTCTTTATTTGTAGAAATGTCAGAAAAAGTGACAGTAGATATGAACCATATGAACATAAAATCTAAAATATAAAAAAGGGAACAGATTAATGGCACGTGCATGTGTGGAGCAGAAAACTGGCAGTGTACCTGTTCCATCCAGAGAGTGAAGGAGCGCTGCCACGAGTCTTTCTTCTCTAGATGCAGGTAGGTGTTGAAGAGGATAAGGTAAATATAACGCTCCAGAAATTGCAGGCTCCTCAGCAGCAGCTGCCGACACTCCTTATCCGTCTTCCCACTTTTAATCTGACAAAACAGGTAAGCAAAGCTCTTTTGGTATGGAGAAGTCACATACTGAAACATCTGCTGCCAATAACATAATCATTGTTACATTTGCTCTGTTTTTTTTTTTTTTTTGTGTGTTATCTCTACTTTCAAACACAATCATCATAATATATCTAAGCCTATTCAAAAATGTTACCAGCATTAAAGTAGAAAATCGCAGACGAGATGGACGACGGTAAGGAATTGCGCAGGCAAAGTGTGCCGTGTTCCTCTTGTATCCTGCCATCATCCCCGGCCTACCTCCAGGAATATTTAGTGCCTGCATAATATAGCCCACCTTAGTCTCCCGCAGACCATCACCTCCATCAAAACAAGTTTGATGCTCATATGCATGAATGTAAACACATCTAGTGAGTCACGCAGAAACTTTGAATAGAGACATTTGCTACGCACACAAAAGCCCATCAAGAAGAGGCTCTGGAAAATCTTTTCACATAGTCGACCTCTTTTGTCCAAACAAATGTTTGAAAAAAAAAAAATCTATTAAAAAGCAGAAAGTAATGTACTTGAATAGATCAAACCTCAGTAGTTATACATTTTAAATAGGTTTCCATTATTCTCGGGCTAACAACAGTAGAATGGAGGGACAAGCAAACACTCCTAAAGATGCTGAACTGAGCCAAATAACTGAATGAAAAAAAAAAGAATGGTGAGCTGTCCGAAGACTACAAATGGAATAAAATTTCACACTTCAAGAACCTGGAGTTGTATCTAAATGATGTTGTGGTGTTCACAGTAAGTGATGCAATGATACCTGCATTTAAACTGAAAAACTTACAACTTTCATTACCAGTTTCTCGTTTGCACAGTGAAGAAGACACATTCTTTCTACGAACCTGTTGAAACAGCTGTAGTTTCCTTTATTGCCATTTGACAAACTTGATAGTTTCTCACATTTAATTCAACATCTAGAGAACAGAGAGGAAAACAATTTGCGTTGGATGCAAACTGACAAAACAAACGTTCTGTCGATCTACATTGAAGTTTGATACTGAAATGAAAATGTTGGGTTGCTCTTAAATTATTGCCTTTGCACAGCACAGAGGGAAATGTAAGCAGGCTTTCATTTCATCGATGTGCAGACTCAGTGTCATGATGCTTTCCCTTTTTGTTTTTTTCTCTTCTTTTTTTCTCCCTTTTTTTTTTCTTGGATTGCTTTGAGCCTTGAGCACTTCCAGACATCAAGCGACAAGGTCTGCCATCCAGCTGTATGTCTGTGTGGCGGAGTGTGGATTGGATAACATGTTGATTGGGGTCAAGTGAAGGTAACAAGCAAGGACAAGGTAAAGTCTACCTCACTGAAGTGTCTTCAAACATTCAAAGCAGCTTGCTGTTGACTTATCTTGTAAAAGACTTATAAACTGTGTTTTGAAGGATAAAACTGATTTAAAGATTAGCTCCCAGTTTGCAACATATCGCATAAGTATCTTTAAGGCAAGGGGCTGCACAAAGGATAATAAAAGTTTACTAAGTAGGTGGGTGCTCCCTCAAGGTAATCTGAAATGTGCACAACACACGATAATATGATCATTGCAGGGCTGAATGACGCAACAGAGAGAGGGAGGGGCTGAGTGGGGTTTCCTGTCCCTTCCCAAACAGCCGTGGTCAGATCCCAGTTTTCCATGCATCTGCAGCAGAGCGGAGAAGAAACGACACCTAGGCAAACAATGGATGCGCTGTCTGTTGTCTATCAGCTGTCCCAGGGCACAAAGGAGGGAAGAAAGCACACACACACACACACACGCACACACCTAACATTTCATAATCTTTCTCAGTTAACACTGACAACAGTGGAAGGACGGGGAGACCTGATCTCCATATGTGCCCTGCACCCTCAGGGGGCTTTTAGCATTTCATCTCATAGCCTGAAAAATCTGCAGTGCCAAAGCATGGCAGCTATCTGTGCAAAACCCACAGCCAAATACCAGGCTTTCTCTCTCTCTCTCTCTCTCTCCCTCTCCCTCTCCCTCCCTCCCTCTCCCTCCCTCTCCCTCTCTCTCTCTCTCTCTCTCTCTCCCTCTCTCTCTCTCTCTCTCTCTCTCTCACGCGCACGCGCGCACACACACACACACACACACACACACAGATCGGTTTACAAAGATTACATAATTCACACCTCAATCTGCAATCTGCCGAAGCCTAATTCTGCGGTTGCCATCTGTCTGTCGACATCGACGGAGCCATGTGTGTGGTTGAGCGGCCTCTCCGCACTCTCAGAAATTCTTTCAGAAAACAATGTCGGGGAAGATGTGGTGAAGAAACGGAGTAAATTTCTTCCACTCCATGTAAAGGAGACAGCCTTGAAAGCTTTGGATTTGCATGGGTGACATTTTCTTAAACTCTGGAACAGTCCCGCACTGTGCAGATGATCATACTCACTTCTCAGCATTTGATTTCAACTATTTTTAAGCCGTTTAACATCATGTTATGGAAGAAAAGGTTTGGATGCTTTTTACTCTGCCGATGGAAGCATTTCATACATTTTAGAAGATTAAGAGATTTTTTTTTCTTTTTTCCTTTTTTTACTGTCAATAAAAAGAAGTGGAAAACTAAAGCGCCCTCACATTTCCCTTGGCCTTTTAGAGCAAAGAGGATGAGCCAAATACAGAGATGGATAGATAATTACTTTAATGATCCCAGAGGGAAATTCAGACGTGTCCTTGTTCGCTATCAAAGGTGAAAGCTATTACTCAGCCAACCCCTGAGGTGTGATAATAAAAGTCCTCAGCTCTGGTCAGCCCCGTGTGGGGTGGGAGGCTGGCAAATACCAACGACTTACCAGCGTTGAGAGACTCTGGGAATAATTAGCTGGGTCGGCAGACCTATTAGTAAGGACAATATGAAAAAGTGAAGGCTAAGTTTGTTATCACTGTGCAGACAGTCGCAAGAGCAACGACTGGAAAAAGCTTGATCAGTTTTTATTCCACAGCAAGACAAATCACGTCACATCAGAGGCAGTGCCGATTTCATTAAAGCTACATTTAAAGGGAATGAATTAAATCACCACCATCACCACCAAAAAAAAAAAAAATCAACTCTAAGATGCACAAACATTGGGCTTTTGTTGGTAAAGGGGAAAGAGTAGAATTCAAATTCACTCTGGGGTCAAAAGATCATGGGCTCGATCATCAGGGATCCAGGGTGACGCAAGCGCAAGACCAGAGAACGCAACACCAGAAATACGGAGCTGAACTTATCCGCATGCAAGACCGAGCACAGCCCTGAAATAAGTTTCAAAAATACACAGTAAAAGTCTGAATGTCTCACACAGAGACTGACAGGAGAATGAATCCAGGGGTGAGGAGTCACAGAGCCATTTAACTACCAGCCCATTCTTTCTTCCCAAGGTCTGTATGTATGCGCCCCCTCCACCCAAATTTCCAGCTCCAGCTTTTTCTGAGCAGAGCTAAAAGGTCGCCATACTCAAGCTTATTACAGCACTGAACAACTGACTTAAAATTACGACTCTGTGTCAAGCAGAGATGGAATGAGATAGTTTTTTCCCGTTGTAATAGTGAGGAAATAAAGACAAAAACAGCCAGGGGTTTTGAGTCAAGTACAACCACAAAGCTTCTGCAACTAAAATAAATAAATGGCATCTCAGAAATACTGGAAAATATGATTGCTGAAGAGCAGATGCCTTGCTTATAAACTGGCGCAAAATGAAACAAAGTCACTTCTACTCAACATTTCAGATTATTTGTTTGTAAGTAACCTTGATAGACTTTAGTTTTTTTTGTCCTCCCCGTGTTCCCATTTTTAGCCTTCTTAAATTAAATGTGCTGCAGACAATTGACGCTTTATATTTACATAACACAAGTGTCTGTATGGCACTAAACTGACTTGAATAAATAGACTTCATAAAAACTAAACAGCAGCACAGAATATTTGTCTGGAATGGTTTAATCTGTTTCGGGCTGATGTGTTTTAATTCAAACACGTCACACCAGGTTCAGACAAAAGTTCTTGATAATCCTGGACAAGCGTGATTGCCTGCAGCGTGCAGGTGTAGGTGTATTAAACACCACATTTATGAGGCACGCTGCTTGACCTGTGCCCACGTCTCGTGTAAACAGGGGCACCGTGTGTCATAGGGTTTAGTATATAAAGTTCCCACATGTTGGGAAACTGCAGTGTCCTGATGTAAAAAGGTTAAAAGGCCAATCCAAACACAGACTGACAGGCATTACTGTCGATTGCTGTTGGCTTGTGCTATTGATTTACCAAATCTCTGACATTTTGTTCACTATGTTTTATGAGTTAACTAGCAATTTCTGTCCATTTGTTACGTTCAATCACCTCAAAGCTACTTTTCACGTTCTTTTGGTCTGGAGTTAGATCTGGATCATGGGTCATGTTGTGCATTGAGCACTAATGAATGGCCTGAGACACACCAAAGACCGCTGTGCCACCGCTCCGTGTAGGCCTGTTGCCATTGGCAGTAATCTGCTCTAACTGCCGCCCATTCAGCCGGCTGAGCTTTGTTGCATCAACAGCAGTGGCAGTCACTTAAACGGAGAGCTCCGATTGGATGTGAATCAGCACAAAAGTAACTGGCCATCATAAATACGGTCACTTTGTTGGGCAGCGCTTCTCCAGAGAGCCGGAAGCAGAGTGGTCCCCTGAAGCAAATTCAATTTTACTCATTTAAAAGGCAAATTCATCTGACAAATATTGCTTTATCATTTTTTTAAATTACTTTTCCCTCAACAATTAGTGCTCACCCACTAAAGCTAGGTTATCACTTCGTTTCCACCCCCTGCTGCTCTTCACAGTCTAATATCATGAGATTCCTGGAGTGTGTTTATGGTAACAAGGTTTTGGATCAGGAAATTAGAAAATTCCTTCTCTAATATATTTCCGTCTTTCTTCTGTTATAAACAAAAATTGTTTTGTTACATTTGAAATTATTATATTTTATATTTAAGTATGACCAATACAGAAAACGAACACAAAACTACTGCAGGGCGCATTCTGATTTGGCGCTATATAAATAAATATGATTTGATTTGATCTGATCACAGTTTAGTCCCTGAATTGTGGCAGACAAGTGTTGAGGATCAACCTTTCTGTGGGTTCGCATGAGCAAGGGGCTGCATGTGAGAAGTACACATTATGGAAGGGTCTGCCTGCTTGACATATGGTGCCAATTACCAGCTGATGGGGTGGCTGAGGTAAAAAGGCCAATCCATATTGGCCCTTCCCACCCAGGTTTGCACAAGCAGCCATTCATCGGATTCTACAAGAACACCTCCCACCCAAATCCCAAACCAAACCCCAACCTGTCTAGGGTGGACAGGCTGCCTACACATGGCTCCTTGACTCGACGTACAGACACCTTTAAGCCAAGTGTGCATGCTGATTTTTCAGGTGGGCTCATTAACTGGACTCACAACAGGCTGATTTTCAGTGCAAAAAAAAAAAAAAAAAAAACACAGATGCCTCACTTCATGAGTTTTTGGCCAGACTGACAATGGGAGTGTAAACCCAAGGAATCCTAAAAGAATTTCACAGTTTCACTGTCCTAGTGATTATAATGGATTGGCTATATTAAAATTCAGCTCCATCAGTTAAGTGGTGTTCATTTTAGTGGGACAAGCCTTAAAAACTCAAATCAAATGGACAGAAAACACGCTTAAAGCATATTCACAAAATCTGGAAAACTCAGTTTGAACCAAATATAAGCCTGAAGCATGTGTGGGTATTAAATGTATATTTATTCAAGTTTGCAGTGATAATTATAAAGAATTTGCAGCACTAAAGCAGTAGCTCATGAATAGTAATGGCTTCTTAATGGGGTCAACATTTCAAACATTTTCCATTGTTTGACAACAGAAACAGAAAAAGGTGAAAATGAAGCTTCATGGTAAATCCAGCTGTTTTAACGTAATGCATATGTGAGCGCAGAGAGCCGCAGAGAAGCAAACACATAAAGGACCA
This sequence comes from Echeneis naucrates, assembly GCF_900963305.1. Taxonomy (NCBI): domain Eukaryota; kingdom Metazoa; phylum Chordata; class Actinopteri; order Carangiformes; family Echeneidae; genus Echeneis; species Echeneis naucrates. Next base: position 5,945,235 of record NC_042529.1, on the reverse strand, counting down.
AAACGGAGCTGACACCAGGCAGGATTCAAATATGACACAAAGTCCTCATTGTTTACAGCCGTTCCACAACTGTCTTCAGTTTTGCACATTGACCATATGTGGCCCAGCCATGCAGTAGGTTGTGGCCTACTGCATTTTATAATTCAAAGCTTCACTGCATCTCCAGAACGTGTCATTTTTAAGCTGGATGTCCGTGTTGGAGCTGTCTCACTTTGATTACAAAGGTGAAATGTGTTATTATCATCCTCACGTGTTCACGCTCTGGGTGATGGAATATGTTACGGGGAAAGCAGTGCATCAGCACATTTCTTACATTTTCCTCTGGATCCCATTAAACTTACCAACCTATGCACATTTTTCTACCTTCTGTGGCATTTTTCTGAAAACCCAGCTAGCTCTCCACCCGACCTGCCTGCCACCTGCCAGTTTGGCATTTAGCTTAGCAATCAAAGATATACATCATCTGGCTTCAAGCTGCAGAGCTGATCTTTATGGACCAAGATAGTGCTGATAACTGCCTTTTCAAAGAAGCAGAGCCATGCAGCAGCCAATGAGAGGAAGGGACAGAGATGCCTTTATGTTAATGGTTTCTACAGATTCCAATCCCCTGTCTGTCTTTTTCCAGTCTCCAGCCACACTAGACTGATTAAATCATAAAGCTGAGGCTGAGGTGGATTTTAGGGGCATGCTGCGTCAATCCACATTCACAGAATATATATGGATCTGCCACTAACCAATCAGTCCTTCTAGCCAAGGCTTCAAAACTAAATGTGAAAACTTGACTCAGAGCTGAAATACATTTTAATGATGTCACGAGCAAAGTTTTGTAGAGTTTGATCTAAATCAGAAAACAGACTTTACCCTACTTGACTTTTTAACATCTCTAATCAGCGCTCAAAAAAAAGACCTACCACAAAGATATGCTTAAATAAATGATCCAAAAAGTTGGAAACTTAAAGTGAATATTCAATTTTAAATGGTCAATACACTTTTTTAACAAGAAAAGGCCAATTCCTCAGACAAAAAGACAAGTAAAATCACATCACATGTCTGCTGAGCAGAGATTAGAAAAGCCACAGAAGGAGACAGGGCTCATCAACTTAGCCTACACAGAGACTGGAATATTTGCCCACATTAACCACACGTATTATGGTACATTCTGTACGTGCACATGCCTGGCAAAAGAGCGCATTGAGACTCCCGCTGTGAATCAATCATTTACTGAGCTACCAAAATATCTTGTGCATGCAAATCTAACGCTGGGGCCTTAAAATGGTATGTCTGTGAGCTACATATAATCACTGACACTGAATCATTCAAAATGCACAGCAGTTCTTTGAATCGAATTTGTACGCTTGGCCGCTGAGGACATTTCGTATTGATGCTTGTGGTTAATAGAAAGTAAATTTATTGACAGTTCGCTCTTGTCTCATCGGGGAGCTGCTGTGCTGGTTGTTAGCTGGGCCAAACGCTTCAGTCTATGGGGGATTTTATAAATAACTATTAAATACATTTGGTACAGACGCCCTGATTACCCTTTAATGCTATAAACAGGTCTGCGATTAAAGCACAAATTAATGAGCTAATTCCCACTAGGATTATCCTGAAAATTAATAGTAATATTGTAGCATTTTTCATGTTTTTCAGGTCAACTAAAGAAATATCCCTCTCTGACTTGTTGTAATCTGTATTTGGGCGTCTCATCCACATTTGATGCCATTTCCGCGGGATATACTTTTTCCTGTGCCATTTTTCTTGCTCTGGCAGGAAAGATAATGTTGCTATTCTTAATGCTGCCTAAAGTTTTGATTGGCTCAACTGTTTTTTCCAACCAAGAAGAAAGCTGGCATCGACAACAAACATCCCAGGGTGTATTTGAATCACAGAAATGTGGGCAGGGAAATGGGAGGTCTGGAATCAGTTTGCACTGGACTTTAATAATTTATTTGCTCCGTTGGTCAAACAAATCCTGAAATAACATTGTCTCTTTCAGTATGTAATTTTTTTTTTTTTTTTTTTGCTCCTTAACAATCCTTCCATCGCTGTAGAGTTGGATGGATATATATCTTGACCTCTGAATATTTGGGTCTAACAGTAGTTAAGAGAAACAGCAACACATGGATTTCACCCTCTGAGCAGCTGCCTCTGTCAATCTAGGAGTTGAACCTATTTCATATTCGCAAATAACACATACAATGCCTTTTTATTAGAGGTTATCAGCCTGGTTGTGTAAATCTGTACTATTATAATGGTTTCTTCCAGCAATGGTAGAATGCAGAATGAAGCCTCACTGTGTGCTGCTCCTGCAGGAAAGAAAAAACCCCACTGGACAAAGCCAGGCTGAATGAGCTTTGCTGACTGTGCGAGTCGGTGGAACTTTGGGAGCAGTTATGGCGTCGTTAACACGGGATTCATCTGTTGCTCAACTGTCCTCAAGTATGAAACACAGCTTCCCCACTGGGGCGTTACTGAAAGTGCAATTCCTGGAGCAACTCAGTCCAGTCACGACTTCTGCATATCCCACATGGCTGGCATTTAAGCCACTTCGCCAATGGGATTGTATTGCTGTAGGTATTTGTTCAGTGGCGGTAGCTGGCTCGTGTGAAAGCTTAGACAAAAAGGTGGACCTTTCCCTGGTGGAATGATTTGAGGCTTGGCGGGATCTGACAGATAGTATGACCACAGCCACTGGGGGTATGCTTAAGCACTCATGCATGGTTTTAGAGGCAGTTATTCCTGGTCTGTGGGCCTGGGGCAATGACAGCTTTAGTGTGTAGGGGCAGGAAATGGCAGCCCTCAGACCCAGCCAGGTCTGAAGCGTTGTGCTGGGCCTAGTGGTGAAGACTGAGATGGGGGGACATGAGGGAGGTCAGGGCAAAGGGCAGGCCAGGGCAGTTCAGATATTCAGGGTAAAAGGGGGCAAGCTCGGTGGCAGACGTAACGATTTCTAAAGTGGTCAGTATGTAAAGAGCGAGGCAGAGCGTGAGAGCTTGAAATGTGGAATTAACATGCAATGGAAGATCAGAAAATAGATGTGCACGCACAACACCTGCTCCATTATTGTTATCAGTTTTATTACGTGGAAAACTTTTCCAATAACTTCACATCAGCTGCTGGTTAGGGATTTAAATAACAGTGCAGGAAGGAGCCAACAACGTGACGAGGCAATTTTGTACATAGCTGCAGTGAAAGCAAAAGTCCGATTACTATTAAGCAGTTTGAAGTCAATTACAATTCAGTGGTTTTGAATTATTCACTGGATAAATCTAGAGTACTTTTGGATGATGGATTACACCAGGTGACCATCTTTGGTTGAAAACGCACTCACCAGGGGAAAAAAAAAAAAAAAAAAACCACGGCTCAAACAGAATTTCCCAATCTGCCCTCTGTGGCACTCAACGTTATAAATAGTCCTGATCTTTATTTAACAGTGGTATGTTTGACCCACTGACAGGGAACCAGAAACCTCGAGAGAAATCATTAAAACTTCACAGAGTCAACTTTGTGCCATCAGAGAGCCACGATGATCTTGTCACAGTGTCACTGCAGTTTCTCTCTGTCTCATCTGAGGTATCTGTTGCAAAAGCACGACCATTGCTTCTTTACACACTCTAACGAGGCACATAAATCAGGTATGAGGCCTAGCATTAATGTTACTAATGAATGCAGCAATCCCCTAATGTAATGTTAGACATCGGTGGGCAGTTTAGACACTCACTGTGTGTATTAGAGTGTCATTTGAAGTCATTTACAGCTGTGGAAACTCCCTTAAAATAAATGGGCTCCTGAATACCAACTGACTTACAGCAGCTGCATGTAACCCCCCCCCCCCCGAGCTCACCAAACTCCTCTACAAAGTCCCCAGAGATGCTTTATTTACCACTGTGTGTTGCCAGACACACACAAGCAACTTTTTTATTGCTTCATAATCTATGGATTTATTATGTTACTGTGTTTGAACGGCTCTGCTCGCTGCACCTGCTCATACAGGATTCTGTCAAAATATGCCATTTTGCCGACAGACACAACAAATACCGCTACTGGCCGCTGCATGTGAGAAGCTGGAAATTATGAATAAAATCAACAACCCTCTGACTTTTCCGCCCCCTCAGCACCCCCCTGCAACCCGATGCTGGCTCTAAATAAAAGCTTCTCTTCAAAAGTCAAGGTGCACCTCAGGGGAGAGGAGCCTGTCTCTGGTTCAGGTGGGCTCATTTTTCTGCCAGTATTTCCTTTGGCTGTTGCCAACTCCAGCTAGTAATTGGCCTACTTATGTCAAGTGGTCATCCTAATTGAGAAGAAACCTATTAACAAAAAGAAGAAACTATTTTTAGAGCATAAAGCTCCAAAATAGCAGACAATGTGGCTTAATAACCTAATAAAGAAAGGCTGCCTCTCATTGTTCCAGCTCCCCACTCATTTCTTCTAAGCCTTGGATCTTCTGTCTTATGCAAATATTAAAAAAGATTTGGCTTTCAGTGCATCAGTGGCCCCCTCAACCTCTGTAAATTTAGAGCATTCAGCACATATGCCTGCCTGTTTGATTTCCCTGTACACATCCACTACCTTTCCTCATGAAATCTGCTCATTCTCCCCTTTCTAAAAATATTTTTCCATTGCCCCGTCCAAACCATGAGGGCCTGTTTTTTTTTTCATGGACACACACACACACACACGACCACAACATGATTCGTCATTCATTCACTCTCACCGCGTGTAATTTAGTTTTCTCACCACTGGGGTGAAAAAACTATAAATTTTGGAAGAAAAACAATCAGGGGGATAATAGATGGGGAATATTGCGACCATGGTGGTGCATTGGGAGAGAAATGCGTTTGGATATTTTGCTTTCAGAGTCCCTGCTCCAATCCAACATCAGGCTGTGTGTTGTACTACAGACAACACACCTGTAAACACACAAAGCTCCAGAAAGACAGACTGAAGGCCTGTGTGCACACATCGCTTGAGGGGGAAGTAGGCTCTCCACTGCATCAACCCTGATGTTGGAAGATGCATCTGCAATGTGGGGTCATGTCCCCCCCGGACACACAAACTAAAGCCTCCGCCCCCTCTCCAAACCCTTCCCAGTCCCCTCTGAGAGCTGGCGGATGGTTCGGGTCCCAGTGTAAATATATTTTTTCTCTATCAAAGACACATTTTCCACCCACTGTCAAAGGGGAGGGCGCTTCGGAGGGAGGAGGGCAATGACGAGAACGATTGAGAGAGCACAGGGGGAGAAGAAGAGTGGGGGTGAAATTTTTTCCCCTCTGCTTCCCCCATTTTTCTCCCACCTTTCTGGTCCGCCACTGCCTTGCCGGGTTCAAGCAACATCTGCCATTGTTTATCACCTGGCCCGCCGGTTCAGGCAGGAGGGGACAGACTGCGAGAGGAAAGTGCCAACCTGACAGTCACTAAAGCAGCGTAACAGCGGCAGATCAGTCGATTTCTATCACTTTGGCTGGCTTGTCTTTTATTGTATGATAACAAAGAAATAGTTGAAAACACCATCATCTTCATCAGAATCAATACAAAAAATTTATTCAAATGAGAAAAAACGTTGCAAAAGCTTCATAAGTCGAGAGCAGCAGTCAAGAGTGATAGAAATTTCAAACTGGGTCTGTTAACTTGGAATGGATTTTTACAGTCCACAGTTTGAGTTATAATGCTGCAATTGGCCCTCATTTGTTCTTTCAACTAAGTTTTACTAACTTAAGAGCTGTTTAAAGTTCAGAAATCGTTTTGCTAGGCCCCCCAGGGTTCAAAGATCTCAGCCAGCTAAGAATGCCTTGCAGAGTTTGCATATCAACAAACAAAAGTTGTGTTTACATCCAGCTTTTCTCACCTAAATAAGCTGCGTGCATCCCGGACAAACATTTTAAAAGCACTTCCTTCCTTATTAATCTGTTTACATTTTTCTAGATACTTCAATTCATTCATAGAAATGTGTAAAATTTATAAAACTGAAATGAAATGATCAAATTTATTTTAAAGGGATCTCATCGCAAGAGTTTTCCTCGAGCCTGGCACCAGAAAGAGACAGACGGAGGGAGAATATAGGGGAAAGACAGAGTTTGTGGGACAATGAGGCCCATTGATACGATGGAGACAGGACAGGGTGCCTCCAGCACGCTGAGAACGGCTGACGGTGCACAGAGGCACAATGAGTGCAGTCTGAATTACAAATGGCTAAACCAGAGCCACGGTCCTGTAGAGGCCATAGCATCAGGAGAGACCTTGTGCAGATAGGACTTTGAAACACCATTAGAATTATCCTTTAAACGCAGCACCCAAACTACTACGGAGAGCTTTCCCTCAATTGTAGATGAGGCTATTTTTTATCTTTTTTTTCATGTTGCAAAGGTTTTTGGGTTGTTTTTTTTTTTTTTTAATACAATTTTGTGTTATCAAAATTCAAAAGCTGTTCAATGTAGGGTTAGCAAACAGAGCAGATCCTACTGATATGAGGTGCTATTTAATACCATTTTGGATCATGAACATTGCAAAAATAACAACTCTCAGAGGTTAAGCCACAAAATCCCACAGGTAAGAATGAGCGTTTCTGTCCCTTCCCCCTCTTTTCCATTGAAACCCAAAAGAACTCCAGTCCATTTTTAGAGATAACATTTGTTGCACCGCAATCGTTTTTCCACATTGCAGCTCCTGACTGCACAGAGGTGGCCCCCACGTCACGCTCAGTCACGTAAAAAGACATTAAAACAAGTTCTTGACGCCATCTACGGGAGCCCATGTGAAAGTACGCCTGGGTCACTGATTGATTGTGTCATCATAACAAGGATGAATTCATAAGTAAGAAGTATTTGTTATTTTTCCCATTTTATCTCTAACCATAATTTACAATCTATACTCTGCACAAGCTTTCAAGTCCTACTCTGAGATTTGAGGTTTCATTTAACAGCTACATTTTTATTTAAATGTTTCAGACGGCCCTCAACTCTGACTGTTATCCCAACCTTGACTTTTAACTAAACCTGCATTTCACCATCTGTCTCTTGGAGGATGGGTAATGAGTACAGCAGGGACATATGGCCTACCTGTCTGTATGTGCAGATGATGATCTCTCTCAGATGGTAGTGCATGGGAGTCATGGTCTCGCTGACAGAGTCCAGGGCCATATCCACTTCCCTCTTCATCCTGTGACCGTCTGGGAGCAGGCGAACCAGCTGCATGACGACCTGGCCAGCACAAACAGCAGGGACGTGTAAGGTTTCAAGAAATCTGTCAAAACTTGTGACGAGACTGCAAAATGTAGCAAGCAGCACTCACTCCGGCGTTTGTGCATCCCAATTCTAATGTAGCAGAAAGAGAGGCAGGTTTTGCATGAAATGAATTACATCAAAAATCTGTTTTCCAGGGATTTTCCTTCTTTTTTGTGTGTGGCATTTTATAATTCAATTTCACTGTAACATAAAAGTCTTCAAGGCTTACTTTTTTCCTTTTTAAAAAAAATTTGAGTTTAGAAGACACGCAGCTGCTTTTAATCACGTCATGCAATCTTCCGCAGCAGATGAGTTCAGTCCACTACGGACGATGTTTGCAAACCACACATGTAAATAAGACAAACTCACATGATCTTTCTTGTGATGACAAATCTGTGAAAAGACATTTTCTGCTGCAACTTGTAATTGAATTTCGATGCAATAAAAATAGAACCAAGAATTTGCTGTTTTCATGTGTTATGCCATGTTTTATTGAGGTTTTAAAGGACTGTGTAAACAGTTATCTTTGTGTGTGAAATGTATCCTGTGACCGATTAAAACAACCAGATAAATATTACATCCTCTGAACTCAGCGGACAATGCTTCTTTGCGCAACACTCAAATGACCTGATGAGAAATGGTGTCAGTATCTGCGCTGACCTAATTCAAATACTGTGTGAATGCGGGTTCATCTACACCATCAACCGAGCTGAGAGGGGGAAACTTTCCATCAGTAGATCGGGGTAAAGCCACATAGCAATCAGCTGTAACCTAGATTACTACACTGTCAGCAGCATCTCTGCAGCCGGTTCATTTTAGATGCTGACGATAAAGCTGTCGTTAAGACGACGAAGCGAAAAGCAGACAGCAGGGTCAAAGAGGACAGGACAGGCCTGCAGACAAAGCCCAGTTTTGCTCATGCAGTGTGTGTCAGACATGCAGCATCAGCATGTGGCCTGATCTCACACACATCTGTGTCAGTTTGCATATTCCTCCTTACAGCTCTTGTTTTTCTGTGAGTTTTTCCAAAATCATACTGACTGTGACATCTTTAAATTTACACAGTATGTTGCCAAAGTTATTCTTTTTTTGTTACTTTATACTGTTTGTTTAGGCCACTGATACCATTACAGTAGTAAAGTTTTGTACAAAAAAATGTTACCAACTAAACCTTTTCATTTATGTGTTTGTTTTAGTGTGATATGATTGAAAAGCCATAGTAGGAAATGCAGAAAGAGTTAAATCTCTCTAAAGGAAAAGCAGCAATAAGAGCAATAAACCTCCAGTGACTTGGTTAAATTTGTCACATTGTTATTACAAAAATATCAATTACAGCCACTTTAGCAGAACTTGCTTGCTTCATTGACCTGCGCCAGAATTTACCGCTGCAGGAATTTTCCACCCTGAGAGTATGTAACTGCCCACCAGCTCCTCCATCACATAACACCTTGGACCTAACAGTCTTCGCAACACCTTTTTTTGTGCCAGATAAGGATGTGGGGATGGCAACATCACACCTCCCTTGGCAGCTAATGTTTCCGTGGCGACAGCTCTGCGTATCCCAGAAACTCTGATGGGCGCGCTGCTGTGACTGGCATGCAACGCTGTGCGCTTGCAGATTGCAACCTCTCTCTGTTTACAGTGCTGAGGACAAAGCCAGCAGGTTCTAACTTCTCACTCCTTGTTCGCTGCTCTTAATCAAGAAAAAAAAAAAAAAAAGCAAAAAACAAAACAACACTCAGTGGCTCCAATTCAAAGCCACTATTCAGAGCAGGAGGAGAAAAGGAGGGCTTCTGGCTTTGTCCGGCCAAAGCTTTCAATCAACGGTACAGCTTCAGAGGTTAAAAAAAAAATAAATAAATAAAAAACAAACATTGCCACTTCAGTATGTCGTTGGAGGGTACACAGTTTGAGTTTGTTTAGAAGAACTGCTGGTGTGATTCATGATGGGAGTTGCACAAATCTAAATGTACTTACTGTAACCTCTGGCCTGCCACGGATGTTTGGAAGTCCCCTCAAACATCGTTCTGCATTGAGGTTGTGTTATGTGGTTGAGTACAGAACAGTGTGTACGGGGTTAAAGGCTAAAGTGGTTAAAGTTTATATGCTCAAAGATATTCAGCTTTCTGTCAAGGCTGATGAAGAAAAGCATCTATTCTTACTGTTAGAATTATTAAGTCAAACCTCAGCCAGCAAAAATTTGGTACATATGCTTAAAAATGACACTGATGGAAGTATTTCCTGATCAGTTTTCTACTGAATGAATGAACTAACAGCGGCAGCTCTAAACCTCTGTTTTCATTTCACTAAAATACATTGTCATCACATTTTAACAAACTGGGGAAGCAATGGTCTGTCTGCTTCAAGTGTAAGTGTACGTACCTCAAATTCTCCTTTTGTATATTTGGCGTCAGGGACACTTACAATCTCGTCATCTGGAAAATCTGGAAACCCCTGTGAGTCGAAAACGACAATTAACAGCGTAGACAGTGTGCATCTTTTTTTGACGAAAACGGCCTAGGGATTTAAAGAGCCTTCAGAAAACCCCTGGAAGTGTCTTACGTTAAAGTGCCAGAGAGTAAGTACGGCAACGACCATGGCAGTCGTGGTCCTGCCTTTGCCATTGGAGCAGTTAAAGACGAAGGCTGAGCGGGGGTCCTCCGCCAAGGAGCTCTTCATCGCCTCCAGGAGCTTATCGAAGTCCTGAGAGCAAGAACACACACTTCATGACTAAAAAGAGAGTTTTATGACAACAGTTTCATATTTTTTGACTGCATGAATTTTATCAAACTTGTTAAATACAATACATAGAAATATTAATTGTTGGATTGTTTTAACCTCATAAAAAACACAAATTTTCAATTGTACCTTAATGTCGGACAAATATTTTAATAGGAATTTGGGAGCTCAGTAGATGGTAATGAATAAAATTATAAACTTGAGTTTCTGGAGAAAAAAGAAAGTAAAATAGTTATTTGATTTCTATACAAACTGAGAATAGTGACAGTAACCATGTTAACCACTAGAGGGAGTACAGGGTTTAGATATTGGCACTGCTCTGCATTGCAAACAGCTACCAGAGGAACCTAGAGGGGATCTCTGCTCCTCATAAGTGGGTGAATGTGTCTCTGTGCTCGGGTACCCCCCTGCATCGTTACCTCCTCCCTGGGAGCGCTGCAGTCCGGCAGAGGAATGCGTTTGTAGACGAGGCCCTGGTGGGAGCTTTTGTGCTGGTTAAAGATCTCCTGAACGGTCTGGCAGCTTTTAAACATCTTCATTTGCTTCTCCTGCTCCAGCGTCACCTCCAGCCACTTCTGAGACTGCAGGATCGCCTCCTTCAGAGAAGTCTCCAGTTTCTACAGACCAGAGGGGGGCCTTCACTTCAACAGTTTCAAATCAGGGCAACTCGAATGCTTGAAATGGTAAAACTAGTCGCTGATCCCAAATCTGGTTGGATTAACCTTAGATGTCATCTAAAAAGCATCAATTGCATTTTACCTCTATGAGCTGCGGGTCACAGGATGGGATAGGAATGTTATGATCAAGGCAAGATGGCTCCCTTGGCGTAAAAATCTGCCCATTTCCTTCTAACACCAGCTCGTCATGCAGGTTTACCCACAACATGTGGCTGTGCTTCCTCTTCTCATCCGTCAGATGGGCTAAAACTGCTCCGGCGGCCTGCACACAGCGAGATTACAATTAAAAGGCAAAGGAGCTGGAAGTCCGGCTCAGTCATCATGAGGTGGGCGTGTGAGTCCGCGCAAAACCTTCATGAGTCATTCTGCTGACTTTGTGCTCTTAGAAATATTCACCACTGCTGTGATGCATATTGGGCATACATCATCCACTTCTCAGTTTTGAAGTTTGGAGTTTATGATAAGTTATGTTTGAGGTTTTCAGTATGTTATGTTTGGGGTTTATGTGTGTTGCATGGATTTGATGTGCTGCACCTCTGATGTTGGCTGAGCCACTCCATAAACAGGCATCTTGGGCACTCTTCTGAAGTTGACCGCCTTCATTTCCTTCACTGTGCTGAGCACATCAGGAGCCAAGTATTCATCAGCAACCTGCACGTGTGCGCACACACACACACACACACACACACACACACACACACAGCAATGATTTGACTTTTTTTTTTTTTTTTAAAGACAGGGACGATTGCATGACAGATTTGAAACATCTTAAAGGATGAGTCAACATGAGTGTACACGCAGTTATATCTGTATGCACACACACTGAGACTATATCTGTGATGGACCACAGAATCAGCTTTCTCACTTCCTCACCAGGACTCGAGCTCCCCTGGTGACCAGATCAGCGGGGGCCGACAGCTCTGACAGGTCCATGCAGGCCAGCAGTCTGTACAGCCACGCGTGGCAGCACATCCACTGGCTGAAGTTCGACACAAAGGCAAGAGGATACTGCAACATACAACAACCCAGACAGAACTCAAATTATGGATTTACCTATCCTTTATCTGTAACGAAATTCACATTGGGGGAAAAAAAACTAAACGTTACCTGTTCATGAAGGTATGCATTAAATGCAATCAAGTAGAAGTAGCGCTCCAAGCTCTGCATGGTTCTGTTGAGAAAGTAGTCCTTGGTACTGCTTCCCTAAGAAACAAACAAGAGCCTCAATATCTTCCCGAAGTAGTGGATAATATTTCAGGCATCAGGCATATCAGGCAAACCTTTATTTCTCTCGTCAGGCACCTCATCTAAACCTGTGGTTAAGATCTCACTGATTTCCTGAGACATGGGATAATTATGCCAAAAACTCAACTTTGCATTACTGAAGTCCTCCATCAGCTTGAGGGCCCATGCTGATGAGGACTGTTCACGCAGCTGCAGAAAAAGGTGTTGCCTTCAAAGACAGATTGCAGGTTTCTGTTGTCACGCAGCACTAACCTGAATCTGATAATCTTCCCCAATGCCTTCCAGCTTGCTCTTGTTCTCATATATTGCTTCTTTTATGTTGTGCATTTCGGAACAGAGGACGATAGCTTGGTCAACCTATCAGATAAAAACAAGATCTTATCAACTTCAACAGTTCCCCTCCAGAAAATACTTTGTATAGAACAGTAAATAGCAATGTTACGATTACAACAGTGCTACAATTTAAAATCTTCTAGTTTAGGAAGTACAGATTATCTATTCAGTTTTTCTCTCAAGGCAGATGTTGTGGTGGTTTAAGTACTCTTCTTTACCTCCTCCATGATCTGCTGCCCGTTTGGCAGCTTATCAATCAGAGACTGGATGACTTGGAAAAGTGGTTTGGGCTCCGAAGCTGCTGCCTCCTCAACTCTGCAAAACACAAATTGGGACTTATTCGTCATTAAACATGGAACAAAGTCCTGATTTTCTATATGTATTTGATGTAAAGGGCTTACTGAGATGGAGGATTTGAATCTCCCCTTAAGCGATTCATGACCAGCGTGCCCAGGATCATGGCTAGGTTGGTGCGGCCAACTCCAACCTGGCAACTGAAGAGCAGCGCAGGCAGTGGTCGGGAGCTGTCATGTCCCAGAGACAAGCTGGGGCTCTCCTGGAAAAAAAGAACAACATAAAGAACATAAATCACATTTTTAGCATCACTTTTGGGAATTTTACCTTATATTTTGGCCTATATTCTGAAAACCACTGGAAACGAGAAACAGGAAAGATGGAGGGAGAGACATGCAGCAAAGGCATGCATGAGGGATTCAAAGTCAGGTTACGACAAAGGCCCCGTGGTACGTGCGCCATCAGCTGATCCACTGGTGGAAAGCCCAAAGAGCAGGACTGTTATCCCCTTCACTTAGATGCATTTCAGCAAAATTCGACACATTTTAGATAAGTCAAATTTTACAGCCTTGAAAATAATATAGAGATGAGATGAAAGTGGCGAAATTATAATTATAGAAAGGGAGCGTGCAAGACAGAGAAAAAAAAAAAAAAAAGTATGGCAGGACTCAGTAAAGCTCAGATCCAAACCCAGTTAAAAAAAAAAAAAAAAAAAAATGGAGTCACTTTCCAACCACAGGGAACTGGACCGACTGCTGCAAGTCAGTCCAAAAAAGGGCAAAACAAGACGAATAGAACATCCTGTGAGAGTGAAGGGCAGGACGGAAGGCAGACGGAGCCGATGGCCAAAGAGCGGACATGAAGTGTATACAAGCTGCAGGTTTTCTGCCATTCAGGAAAAACAGAACTATCACCCTTATTAGAGATTAATATCACAAACTGGACAGATTCAAAAGGTTATATGGGGATTTGAAAAACCACAACCTTCTTGCTGCCTCTATGAGAATGTCCAGATACGCTCCAATATTCCAGCCATTTATAACTTTAATGGCACATCAAAACACAATCCCAGAAAAAAAGATTTATTTAACGAATTATTTTTTTTATTTTTTATTTTTTTTTTAACATCAGCTTACCCTGAGTATGTTAACAAATGCATCAAAGTCCTCTTCCAGTGGTGCTCCCTCCACTGGTAATGGCAATCTGTAGTACCTGCAAGACAACAGGTTGTTAACGAGAGTATCAAGGCGCCTGTGTTGTGTAAATAGAGCACTTATGTAGGTCACAACACGCGGCACATAAACGTTTGACCCTAAACACAGACAGCTGAGTTCCCTCGTGCTGTTTTTATGAGTCTCATATAGAACGAACCACAAAGAAGATGACATAAGAGGTCAGAACCAGAATAAAATAAAAAATAAAAACTCACCACCGGAGGTTTCAAAGTATAATAAAACACCCTGCTGCTTTCTTTTATGACTGGAAATGTCACAAACAGCACGCGACATCTCAATAAAGTCGACTGCACGATGCTGCAATCTTCATTTCTATACCCCCTTTTTTTTTTCCCCTACTTCTTTCAAAAAAGCATTGGCAGCCAGCCCTTGCACAAACAAGCGCCACTATTTATAGCCAGTGCTGCATATTGTGCAGCACTCAGCTCCAAGTTGCTGCGGCTGAACTGACATGACGGCTGAGGAGGTGAAGGGCTAATAAAGGAGCAATGTAAACAACCTGTAGGCCGGCATGGTGAACATGGGCCTCTTATAGACCTCTTCTGTCACATGGATGTCCTCTTCGCACGTGATAGAGATCTTCTGCGGCTCGTCTTTAAAGTACTCGATGTCATTGTAGACGTAGAAGATGTTTTCGTTGAGCTTGGCGAAGTCATGGAGCTGCGAAGGAAGGGAAGGGGGGGGCGCGTTTAGATGATGATAAACTGTGTTGTAGCAAACAAAACTTGTGTAGATGTTTGTTCTTCACCTCCTTCCTGATGGTAAGCTCCAGGCTCTCCACCAGCATCTCCTTATCCAGGCCGTGAAGGTTCTCGTGTAGGTTTTCCTTCCTCCTGGGGGTGTATGGCACAAAGTCGTCCTCCTTGTGTAAGAAAACCACTGGCTCCTCTCTCACACAGAAGAATATAACCTCCTGTTTGCAAAAAGCACAGCAAGATCATCATCAAATGATACGTTGCCTACTACCAGATACACCACTTCCAAAAGCAACTGGAAACAATCTGTTGTCATATGACATGCAGCACATGAGAAAGGAGTTTAGAGAGGCCTGATGTATAATTTTGTCAATTTCATTTCAATTACGGTCAGATTCTCGCTGCTGTAAGCACAGAGATTCATTTTCCACTGGTACACATGACCGCAACTTTCTGTTTGCTCAGTTCTACAATTCAGCCACAGCCTCCACTGAGCACTTGACTCCTCAAATATTTACTGACAACAGAGCTAGAAAGAGCACAGGCAGAGCAACACAGGCACCAACACAGGAAGAGGAAATCTACCAGGGCACCATTTCTGTCAGCTTAAGTGCAGCCATCTGAAATTCTGCCTGTATAAAAGAGTGATGACCTCGCGTCCTTGCGCCTGGAGCCTCTGGAGAACACGCTTGAAGCCGTTCAGGCTCGGCTGGCCCATCCCAAACAGCGGGTAGTGTCCCTTCACTTGTCGGAAGTTGGGCGCCCCGAAGCTGCCCGTGGTGTTCAGGACATCTGCTTTACTGTACACATCCTGGACCATGAAGTACTCCCCCTGGAAAACAATGCAAGGTGTCATCGGAATTTATCTCAGAGCACTGCGCCTCAAACAACATTTCCACAACCTGCACTCGAGCCTTCATTGGCATTTGTAAATTTGGCGGAGCAAACACATCAACTTCAAAGTCAGAGCGAAAGAAAGAGAAAATGACAGCTTCAGTGTCATTTTAATCTTTTAATACATTTAATTTTTATTTTTTGTTTTGTCCTTCGCCTACATTAAAACAGAAAAACAATTTGAAAATCTCTCAATATCCTCTTCTTCCTTCTCCTCCTCCGCTTTCTGTTGGCAAACAACAAAGCTGCCACAGTCTGGTTGCTCTGTTGACTCAACAGATTAAATCTCTGCTCAGTCACCTCCATACCTGCAAAATGACTTACAGTGTGCCTCTATAGGGCTGAGTTAAAATAGCCATGTGATGCAGCTTTTTGGTTAAGAATATGATGTGGGCATGAATTCCTGCACTACGGGACTTAATCTATCAATCAGCAGTAATTATGACAACGTAAATCAAGCACATGGATATGTCAAGCTTTGATTCAATAAGAGGATGTGAAACTGGATGTCAAGTACAATCAGCACAGGTGGTGGATAAATATTTAAACAGGAAAGATTTTTTTTTTCCCCCCATTCATCATGAACGCCCTTCCAAAAATACCACACTTAACGGTTTGTTGACTGGACAGTTTAAGCCGCTTCTCCATATAGATCATTAACAGCGTTACTCAATTGTATGCCATTGATCTTTTAATTTCTTTCCTGATGCCTGTAGTATCAGAGGGGGGAAAACAAAAGAGAGAAACTAAACTAAACTGCGAACTAGAATGCGAATAAAAAACTCAGTCACAGATTTGTTGGCTACAAAGCTTAAATTCAGATAATTTACACAGCAAACAGCAACTGGATCTGAAATGAAACCAGCTTTCAGGACCAAAATCTGAACCATGGTTGATCAAGTCACAGTTTTTTGATCACTTGAGAAGCACATGACCTTTTATGACCTACAGCTGTGCAAGCATGCAGTAAATAAGCTATTTATTTGCTATTTTACAAAGCAAGAGTTCAGTTTATTGCGACCGTATTGTATTATTTTATCTGCAGTTTTAGGAAGAGAAAAACATATTTTTCCCCTCAAATGAAAAATTAGTCCGGACGCAGTTATAGAGTCTGACAGTAAAAGTAAGTGACAGTAAACATGTGTGTTGATAACCTCACAGAGAATCTGTGAACGCTTTAAAGTGGTTCATTTCCAATAAGTGTTGCTTGCAAGCCCTCATATCTTATGGTAAAAAGCTTGTTTCCTCACATTCCTGGTCTGCAGTGTTAGTGTTAGCTTATGAGATGACATATTTCATTCTTTGATGACACTGGAGTTTTCAGATTTGATGTTTTCAGTTGTGAAAAACAATGCAAGGCCTAAACATGAGACGACCATGACATGACTTTACTTAAGGTCGGGGAAGCCACCAGCCTGTACATGCAGGTAAACAGAAAGTGCGTGTTTAACGCTGACAAAACACTGCATGCTTGACCAGACGCAGGAGAGGAGGTGAGAGAGCAGATCAAAGCCACGAGAGGAGGGTGACAACGATTCCAGTTTCAGTGGCTGCACCAGATCATAAAACAACGCATGACAATGTTCCCGCAAGTTTGACACATGAATGTGAAAAGGGCACATTTTAAAGGACAGGTGATCCACCAAACCACGTCTTTCCTCGATGTTGTTGTGCTCCCTTGAAGAGGGCCTAGTTGTGTGGTCCTTACCTGCACCAGGTAGTGCTCGGGCATCGTGTCTGATATCCGCCCGAGCTTGTAGTTAGTCTTGAGGATGTCATCGTGAATCTGAAATTCCTGTCTGCAGTTGTAGCTGCCAAACAAAACATGTCTGGATTGTAAAAAAGCAGGTCAATTCAATTACCAGCTACTATTTGCCGTGCCTGGATTGACAAATGAGATGATAACGGGGTCAAACATTGGAGGGCTGGGGGATGCCACCGCAGTGATCAAAGAGGATTAACACCCAATTGTGAGAACGCGGATTCGGGGTGGGACTTACGTGATGACGACAGGTGCGACTTTGTTGGTGATAATGGACTTGGCCTTGTTGTTGTGGATGTTGACTGTCTGAAAGGGGCTCATGCTAAGAGACTGCCTGCTGTCGGCCATCCCGTTGGCGTGGACGCTCTCAAGCGGCGACGCTACAGAAACAGGCTGCGGTGCGGCACTGGCAGTTGTACCCATGCTCCACAAGCAGCTGTGAATGACATCGCAGCAGACTCAGACACAGGAAACAAACACGCTCACACGCCTACACAAAACCCCTCACACAGCGACAACACATATGGCATATTTGGGGAGTGACAACACGTGTAGAAGTGTGATAAGCCGTTCTGTCTCACACTTCCTCACTGAAGTGATTTAGAGAGAAAAAAACATGCATCAGTCACTGATATACTATCAATAATATGCATGCATATGTAAAGTAACTTTGTAAAATTAGTTGTTTTTGTTTGAGGTCGATTGAGGTTCATGGTCCTCAGAGGATGAATTTAAACAAAATTACTACACACATTCTCTGACCTTTTATCTCACACCCTCGTCAGATGAAATATTTATATCCAATACTGTAGTTTATTTAAAAATGATAATTTTCTCATCGGCCTCAGCTTTAGTCTATGTTGAAGGTTACTTACGTTACGGTCAACTTTAGATACATACAAGCAAACATTCTTTCTTCACTCCATGTGTCCATTTTGCCTGCATTTGTGGCTGCTTTCTGAAAGCTTATGGATGCAGACGAAATGGAGCAAAACCACTGGAAACCATAGACGCAGTGTAGCTGATAAGTCAAGCGAGACGTCAACATAGGACACAATGAAACAATAAAATGGAAAAACCTTCTGCGGACGGATTGCGCAATATATTCAACAGCGTCACAGAACATTGCCAACACTTATTTCTGCCTTTTATTATACATTATTATGACCTTTACTACAGTCATTATGTCTGTCGTCCAGCTCTCTTGGGGAACATCTACGCCATAGTAATTGACACAACAGTACGCACACGGCGACAGCTACGTCACTGAATATAACTGGATAAATCTGCTTGTTTTCGTACAAGAAAGATAAATCAGCATGCTGACGCTAAACTAAGATTTGAAGGTGAAAATGATTCCATCAACGAAAGATCAGCGTTCTTTTCTGAGCAACAGTTGATGGGACAGCTATTGCATGACGTTATCAACAACATTAACATTTCCTACCATTGCAGCCCAACTGTCTACAACAGCATTTTTTCCAAAGTGGACTTGGCATGAATGTGTATCAGGGAAAAATTATGAACTTGCACAGACTGAAGGAAACTGTGTGGAAGCACAAACACATTTATTTCCATCATCTGACATATCCAAAAACAAAGTATGTCATATTTATTTTTTGCCAACCACTGCTATTGTTTTCTATTTATTTTATAAAAAAAAGTCTTTTTGCACATATCTAATGGATTGTAAGAAAAATATTAACAGGAGTATTTCCGTAGGGGTTCGACAAGTGACCCATTAAGTTCCTCTTTTAGGTTTAGTCAGAAAATGCATTGCCATAATCTTTGGCTTCATATTGCTACGATTTCAAAACACAGTGACAAGAGGTTAGACACATGAGTGACATTATTTATATTTTAATCAGCCAACTTGATATGGAGCACTCAGACACCCACACGAGCCAGCCACAGGTTTCAAGCAACCCCTCCTCCTCTGGATAAACAGTGAGCCTTGCAGTGAGCTCTGCAGATAAACAAACGAGTCTTCCAACAAGCCAGCAACGTCAGGAACAACAATGATCCTCAACATCACTTATAACCTCTCACTCATCAAGAGCCTACTGAGCCACAGCATACGATCAAGAGAAAAAACACACATTCCCACCAAAAGCCTGTTAAAACATACAGAAAAACATCCGACACAAACATAGTGTCACACCGGAGCTACAAAGTACAGACCAAAAAACAGAATCAATCAATCTTGTGATACTGCTGAGGGGTGAGACGCGGCTGTCTGAGCTCAAAGCACTTCTGTGTGATTGCCAGCTTTGAACAGAGTGGACTTGGCGTGCTGAGAGGCTCCACAGGGAGAGAAGTGTCGGGTGAGTCACTGCTATTCCCCTCATTGTTGCCGCTGGAGCTGAGTGGGGAGGTCAACCTTGTACCTTTTGATTTGGAAGAGACTTTCTTCTCCAGGGTAACACAACAACATATTGATTGGATTGTTAGCTCATCTGCCGGAATGGTTTCTTTCTTTAAAGAAAAGTCCTCTCACAAACAGACACACATGCACAAGCCTTGAATATTTATACTATGTTGCTATCAAATAAGTGAGGTGTAAAAAGCATGATGGGTAAAAAGAGGCTCAGTCTGTACCCTGTGGGAAAGCTTAGCTTTCATAAAGAGAAGTTAAGTTTTCAAAGATACTGCGCTCCAGCTGCCCAAAGCTATCTGAGCCCTCACCACATACCAAAAGCATCTCTGCTGCCGTAATTTTGTGACTGCCGCGAGAAAAAAAAAAAAAAAAAGACGACAAAAAGCCTCCATACTGCAACAATCCACCAAATTTCAAGATCTTACGTGCTTGCTGTGGAGCGATCTGAACTTCCAGACCCTTTTCTTTTCTGCTTGCTTTCTGCCATGGTCCAAAGGAGTGTGAGAACTTGGCATCACATCCAAAAAGAAATCTTCCCCTTTTGAATCTCCTTGCCCACCCCCAGTCGGTGGGAAACACCCCTCATGGGAGCTCAATGTGCTTGGCTGCTTGGCAATGGGCAAAAAAAAAAAAAAAAAAAAAAAAAAACCCCAAACAAACAAAAGAAGAAGAAGAAAAAAAAAAACCCTTCAAGAGCTTTCAGACAGCGTCCTCGACGTTCTCGTCTTATCTCCAGTCTGATGGTGAGGAGTAGATTCATGCAATAGACTCAAGTCTCTACGGAGCGGACCGGGAAAAGTAGCGGTACATCTGGCAGCCAGATGGCTAAAGTTTCAGCTCCCTCTCACTGGGACAGGATTTGCACAAAGACCACACAGTTGACTCTTGTGCTGTACAGTAGGGCTGTCAACCTTTATGCAGAACTCAAACCGTGACGACCTGCTCAGATTCAAAATGAGTCCATCTAATACTTCATGAGTCCATCAAGTGCTTCGCTTTGTTGTCCAGCAGAGGGTCCTGTCGAAATCCACCATCAGATTGAAACGATTCCAAATCATTCCAACTAGATTTCTTTAAAGATACTTTGTTGGATGTGATTTTTATAACTATGAATTTAATATTCTGGGTTTTGAACTGTTGGTCAGGCAAGACCGGACTATAAAGTGTGGGAACTTGCAATCTTTTTGTTTTCTTTGTTACAATTTTTGGCATTTGATAGCCTAAACAACAGATTATCATTCTGTTTCGCCACATTGCAACTTGAATATTTTTATCCCCAGTCAAATCCATCAAACTTTCAAACCAAATTTCCATAAAGCCATGACGACAAAATCCAAATGAATGCACGTCTAGTTGCCAACAACTACTGATGTGCATATTAGGAGTTGTACACCTCCCGCTAAACAGTGGTGACGATCCCCAGTTGTTTCCCTTAAACAAGTGTGGTAGAGAAGAGCTCAGTAAGATGTCAGCAGACATTGCTTTATGTTCATTATAATGTATTCACCAGGTTTAAAAGTGTTTTGTGATTCTACTCGCACACTGAAAATGCACATAACAAGCAGGTGGAGCAAAAATAGTAAATTCGGGGGTGAGGCGTTGATGGTTTGTGCGTTTTTCCTTTCGGAAATGAAGGGTTTAATGACAGAGTGCATCATACACTGTACTCATCGTAAAAACACTTTGAGGCTGAAATAAAGGCATAAATAAAACTTAGGTGAATTAAAAGTTAATGACATAAACAGTTGCAGCGCCACTATAATAAAGGTGCGAGCTAAGCTGATATATGACGTACGCTCTTTCTCACTGACTTCCAATTTGGACAGGACGTGCTTTCCTCACAGTGAACCCTTTTCAATCTCTGTCACTTTAAGGACGTTTAATCAGCAGGTTTCCTTTACACACCACTGAGTCATGCATGACAATACGCATGTTCCTATGACGTCCAGTCAAACGCTTTAAAACACTGACAGCAGATACTCCCATCGCCCCGATCCACAGAGAACAGCTTCCTATGTGGTGATGTTATTTGTAAAACATCTGAGCATAAAACGAAGCTGACTGACACTTCCTGACAGACGGTTCAGTGTTAAAGTTGTCGACACACACACTTGGACTCAAAACAGACTGCAACACACGAGCTTACGCTGATTTCGGCGTGGGCAGGAGCGCCCTATAGCGAGTGGCAGCCAAGGCCTGTGTAGAAATAGCCTTCAGTCGTAAACATCCTCCTGGAGAAGCTATCAAGGCAACTCTTCAGCGAGGCTGTTTATCCCACAGGTCAGCCGAAGGAGTGTCGCACTGCTCATGGGGCCAATAAAATGATGAAACAAACTCAATGTCCCGAGGCAGCATGAAACAACATTGCCAAACGTCTATGACACCATCAGCCGGGCTGTGCACAGCTGTTCGAAGTTAGCTAATAGCACTAATATTTAAAATCAGTGATGGCACACTAAGAGGAAAAAAAGACCATAGAAGCTGGAGGCTCCTGCCAGCCTACCAGTATTACTCCATTCAGGGCTCTCCCATTTAAATTCAGCCGGTGTCCCAACTTTGCTGTAGCAACGTCTTCAGACAAAAGGGTCTGAGTGCAGACAGGAAGGAGCGTGCAGCTGCAGGATGCATCTGCTGGTGGCCCCGAGGAAGGATGCGGAGCACTCTTCATTCACAAGAGATGCAGGGGTTCAAGAGAGAGGAGTATCATATTGTAACACAGAGAGAATCTTTCAACACAACTTCCCACATTGGGATGGAGAAGAGAAAAATCAGAAGTCGGGCAGAATGAAACACCCCACCCAAAAAAAAAAAAAAAGTCCAAAATAGAGGCAACTTGCTTGCTCTAAGCAATATCTCTCATCATACTCAAGGTCACTGGGAAGCAGCTCCTTTAGTCTGATGATGTGACGCCTGAATGCTGGCTGACTGAACAAAACCACATTAAAAAAAAGAGAGAGAAAAAAAGCACACAATCATAGAAATACTAAATCAGCCAATGCTGGCTGTAGCATTCAGGTTTTTATTTACCACATTCCCACCAAACAAAGTCACGAATGTTGCGACAACAGTTCATTTAAAGTATCACAATTAGAGGCTTGGGGGTAATTCATTTTAAGTCAGATTTGTAACAGCACTGTCCCAGTTTCTTACTCATCACAGGATACTAGGCCAGCACACCCTTCAATACAGTTCAAGTCACACCCCCTTCAAAGTACAGGAAGTGTAAGTACACCTTGACAGGAAATGCTTAGTTGTAGCCTCTGAAACTTCCCACACTGCAGCTGTACACATATTTCACCAATGAGGTTAAGGGTTACATATAGCCGTGATTCCACAGGACATTGCTAGTTCCTGAGCTAAAATTTCAGAGCCGCACGGATATGAGCTCAGTCCTTCCTCTGTACGAAATCTTTTCTCGCTTTCCTTCAACTGTTCCCAAAGACCTCATTGTGAGTTTGTGTCAACTTAGAGCTCCAATGTTTGTTTTTGTCGAAAATAAATCTCCCAATAGTGTGTTCAGAGAGAAACCATGGCACAAAGGAAGCTGTGTGGTACATTGTTCAAGGATGCAATTTCCAAATCTGATCAGACTCGCCAGAATAGATTCTGCACTGCAAGACATTAGATAGTGGATTAGATTAGATAGGTTAACTGCTGAAGTGCACAAAATGGCAAAAGCCACGAAATGAAAGGCTTTTTCCCCCCATTCTTGCAAAAGCAACACATCTATTGGGAATCCACGACTGAGATACAAACTATGTAGTAAATATGGCATAAATCACATGAATAACCTTTAGCCTTCCACATTCTTGCTTTCATCACAGCTCAACATGGAGCTGCTAAAAAGGGTGTGCAGATCTATTTTTAAAACCCTGCCTGTAATTTATTTCATTTCAAGATGGCAATTTTATCCCCCTATGATTTCAAGGCTGCAGTAATGTGGCTTTCTTCTTTTTTCTAAACCCAGCGTCTGACCACAATATTCTGTTCAGCACCGCTGGGCCAACTGACAGCATTTTTACTTGTCATGGCCCCAGAGAACCTCTCCACCGGCAGATTTAACACAGATCTTCGTAACATGCCTCGGTTTGCTTGCCATTCAAGATTGCAATCTGTAAACTTGTCTGTATGCAAACAAATCCCGACTTAGCAGCTGCATTTTCTAAGTTGGTGTGGGATGCCAGAATCCTGTCAAATGGGTGCTGGTCCTCTGGCAAAGGAATGATAAACACATTAATTGCCATGAAGAATGTAATCCATGTCGCTTTGTGGACATCAAGCCTGGCTGGTATTATAACAGAATGGGTTACCCTAATTAAGCTCTCTGCAAAAGCAAAAGTGGCTTCACATTTGAGAGATTAAGAGCAATTCTGCAGTTTCAAGGGCTGCATAGTTGAGCCTGGAGTCTGAGATAAAATCACAGCAGGAATCTGAAGTGATATTTAGACAACAATGTATGCCATTTCCTTTTGTATCCTTCAGAGACGTACTGATGACATGTCTAACAAACACAAGCCTGCAGCAGGAGTCAAGTATCGCGGCAGAAAGAGCGTTAAGTATATCACAACTGTACCTGTCATTCAGCTGTTCAGTCCACCATCCGAGAGGTGTTCGAGTCTCTGAGGAACACACAACCAGAAAGCACAAAACAGTGGATTAATGAAGAGCTAGGATGACAGCTCTCTGGCAGAGGCAACTGCAGCACTGGTCTCAGTCGGACATCCTCGCTGGCATGCCTGTCTCTGTCTCTCTCTCGCTCTCTCTCTCTCTCTCTCTCTCTCTCTCTCTCTCTCTGATCTGCGAGGTAATGTGTCTCTGCCCTGCTGATCACACACTACAACAGGCAGTGGTCTCGCATCATTAACGTGTCCTAATAAAGCGACTCAATGGCCATGTCCTTCAGTGAGGACGGGATCCCAGACAGGCACTCAGCAGGAGAGGGCAGGGAATGTAGAGGAGGGGCCGATGGGCAGCACAGCTCTCTGTCTGAGACTTAGTGGGGTGACAGCATGCTTCCTTGTTGCCGTTTTTTTATGTTACTTTTTCGTATGCAAGGCTGCTCGCCTGTGAGTGTGCATTTGTATGAGTAACGCGCAATACTGTGTGCGGGGATGTGCGAAAAGGATGTGGAGGCGGACCCAGAAAGGCTTACTCATCATCCAGTTCACTGTCCAATCACTATCAGAGGCTCCTGGCAGCACAATGCCTCCCACACATGGCAGACCTTTTAACAACTACCTCTATCACTTAAATGGAAGCATCACTTCTTAAACTTCTTTCAGACAGCCACAGCCATTAACCCTCTCTGACATCACGTAATGTGAAACTGCCAGGAGGCTGACGATCTGTAACAACTGCACGCAGATGACATCACGTAAACCTAATTCACTACGATGCTCTAATTACTCCGTTCATTAGTGGTTAACACATGCCATGTTGACGGCAAACAGGCTTACAGCTGGGCAAATACTTAAATTTAAGCTTGAGGTTCAGCTGCGGAGGGCTGTGTGCTCCACCTCTTGCAGTTGTAACCCTGAGGTCAGACCAACTTCTTATGCACTGGGTGTCCTATTTCATCCTGGGGGCTGCAGGAAGTTAAGAACAAAGCCGGCAGCATTCAGTGATATACCTGCACAGAGAAAAACTTTGTCCAAGCATAATCACGCCTGACAACAACTATGTGTGTGAAAGTATTGGCTTTCTTTCACAAGATAACACCTCACTGAAACTCATTTGCAAAAGTGAGTGAGCGGTTTTTGAGATATGGATGTAAACTCTACTGCTGCCACACCTGTTCCTTCCTTCCTGCAGCGCACGCCAAGACTCTTCTTGTTGTTGCAACACTGTGAATGTGAAACCAAACCCTCCCATGTAAACCGCGAAACGGCAGCAGAACATGAATGAATCAATCAGGGGAGGCAGCTGTCATGCACATGATTTTTGTTTTCTGGGAGACTTTTGTAAGAGGAAGTAACATTACAAAACACACATCAAGAAATTGTGAGATGGAGTTGCTCTGACATGTACAAATCCTTTCTTTCCTTTTATTTTTATGTTTTACTATTGGAAGGAGATAAGACAGAGCACAGATCCAAGAAGAGCGATGAAGACAATATGTTCTGCGACAGATTCCAGGAAACATCCTCTCTGCAAAATATTCTCCAATGGAAAAAAAAAAAAAAAAGGATCATACGGCTAATATCACCTGTCTGTTGAAATCCCTTCTCAGGCCTGGTGTCTTTATCAACCCCAAAAAGTAAATTTGCCAAAAATCTTTTGACAGGGACAGGAAAGAAAGAGGCATTAAAGAGGGAAATAATTCACCCGGGCTTGAGCTGAGCTACAACAAGTACGAGCCCGATAGTATTTTAAAAATAACTAAGCTTAGATCCAATAAGACGTTTTCAATTTCCTTCTTTCCATCATCTTTCCCCCCTTTAGAGATAGTCAGCTAAAAAATACTGCAGCTGCTAGGAAATCACGACGAATAAAATACCTAAGGGGATCAATTTTGGTGAAACATGATATTATTTAGAGTGCAGGAATCAAATATGACACCTTGTGGTTAAAATTATCTAATGCACTCCAATGCTTTCATCAGTGGGGGGCACAGATGTTCATTATCGAATGACATCTATTTCAGCTCCAAACAGGTGTTGAGACTGTGACTTGGTAAAACTTTACGGACACCAAAATTAGAGATATAAACAACAATTTCTCATATTTACACAAAGCATCACCTGGCCTTTAGGGGAATAAACTTGCCCAAATAAATTCCACGCCCTTCTAGTTTATCAGCGCCTGACCAACCTCCCTTTAAATAATCAATAATAAAACATGAACTATGATTAGAAGCTTTTCAAGTAAAGCCTGGGAGGAGTGAGGTTTCTGCTCGCTGCCTGTTTATCAAGATAAATCAAGCATAGATAGCTCAATCTTTTATGATCCAAGCGTTCATTCACGGAGGAGTTTCATGCTCTCAGCCTTGATTAATTGTGATGTTCCCAGTTTGATGTGTGCTCTCGGTTGTCAGGAGCCAGTTTCGGTCTTCCCCCGGGATGTAAGTGAGGTAAAGTGATATGAAGAGAGGAGACTGATCCCAGCTGGACTGGCTAAATCAAACAAAAGCCAGGAGCATGACACATCAAAGGCAGTCATGTGCTTTGTCTTAACATAGACTTTTCATTCTTTACATGGCACCTAATGGCCAGAAAGAACATATATTGGTGGAGTCCATGAATCTTAATCATGACTATGGATTTTTAAAAACATCTTTCTGTGCTGACATTATATTTTCAGAGCCATTAATTAAACGATCCCAAAATGCATTCTATTAAAAATATACTCCAGATTAAAAATCCTTTTTTTAAACTGGGTTGCTAACATGTTAACATTAACTATTTTATCAGTCAATTTTGCCCACGTGGATTTCAAGCCATTTAAAAGCAGCAACTTGATTTGATCCAAAAGTAGAAGTGAGAGCCTTTAAGACAAACAGCCTTGATTGTGTTTTCTTCTTTGTACTAGGCAAAAGCTAAATCACTGAAAATATGGGGAGTTATTTTAGAGTTACATTACTAGAAGGGTGGGGTGGCTGGTCCTAAAAAAAAGGTGGAAAAGTGACTTTAGTATTGCAGCACAAAGCTCGCTCACATCAGCCAGGACTTTTGCGACATTTTCACCACTTTTCGGGCACACAAGCCTCCGTCGCATCCACCAACAACAGTGTGGGACGTGTTAGTGCTTTGTAAGGAAATAAAAGAATCAAATGACATTATGAGGAAACTTGTTCAGGAGTTTCTATCAAGATAAAGCGGCAGCTGCAAGTCTCTGACTATAATGCAACGCGCAGTGCTCTGCGGGCATGGAGAGCGGAGGGGGGTGCCAAGCACATGCATGCTCCATCACCCTCACAAACTGCCCCTCAAGTATCGCCAAACTGCCCCACTGCGGGTATTTTAATGCACAGTCCAAGGAGCCGAGGAGACTCTTCGACACTTTGTATCCAAAGCGGCGTCCCTGTCCACTTTGAGGCTGCCGTAGTTGGCGCAACAAGAAGCGTAAACTTTAAAGATACTCACCATTTCGATACACGGCGGATGAAAAGGCGTCTGAGGAGAAAATGTTTTTTTTTTTTTGTTTTTTTTTTTGCCCTCCCCCAGAGATCGATTAGTCCGACGTGGAGGGTGAAGCCGAGGTTCAGCCCCTGCTGTTTATTCCACAACAGAAAATAGCATTAATTGATTTTATTTTAATTTTTTTTGTGTGTTTTCTGAGGAGATTTACGAGGAAAAGGAGGCTCTGCTGTGTGAATAAAGGCAGACGACGCATGCGCAGTCTGTGGCCATCCTCGGACACTCCAGTCCAAAAAAAAAAAAAAAAAAAAAAATCCTGGCAAATATTTTAATTCACTTTAACATCATTTTGAACTGGTGAACTTACTGTTCTGTATCTCTAGAGGGTTTCAGCAATGCTACACCATTTAAAATGGCTGTTAGTATTATAAGTATGTAATATTGGAAAAAAAAAAATCCAAAACACAATTGAAAAGCAGGCTATCACAAGGTCACAGAAATGAAATATCGGCCATACATCATCTGCAAAGCCTCTGTTAGAGAACTGAACCTCAGGAAGTTAGTGATGATAAAGCTGGATATGATACAGTGAGGTTTACTGGTTGTGTTTCTGACGCCAATATTTCCAGCTTTCATTGACCTTATCTCATCTTGTGTCATCTTAAAATCATCGGGTTAAGCCTTAAATACAAACCACCCACAGTAATATACAATAAATACCTAAAGAAAAGCACAATACCAGGCTATATTGTCCCATATTCATAATACTGATAAAACTGACTGCTGGATGATGTTTTGACATGTTTTTATGTTAATGTCTGATTAATCTGAGCCCAATAAGAACAGCAGCTCAATCGTGCTCCCTATAGTCCATTTCAGACGGTATTGAGTAGACTGCATTACACTATGGGAAAGGCTAACAATTAGTGTAAACCAAATAGCTGAAAACAATTAGTCCACGGATGGGGAATCGGGGTGCAGAAGCCCAGAGATCACGGCGCAAACAAAAAGTAGCGCTCCTTGTAAACACGCACCCGGGCGCCTCATTACCAAGTGAATGGATGATGAGCTGTCAGGTAACAAGTCTTGAGGACGCATGTCAATTTCCTTTAATGTTCTCAGCTACTTGTTAAACATGAAAGGGGGTGGGTGAGGGTATATAAGACACCCCTAATCTCCCAGCAGAGGAATTTGTCATTTACTGGCCTTAAACATGCGCTCATTGGGAGCTCTGGGCGTCGCGCTGCACGCATCTCTGCTGGTGCTGCTGGCTCAGGGGATCCACAAATCCAAAGATGGACTTTACGTGAGGCCGCCGCGTCGTCTTCCCGTCACGGATCGGCCCACCGGGTATCACCTGCCGACCTACATGATGCACCTCTACAGGAATTTCAAGCCAAACTTTTCCAGGCCGATGGATACGATGGAGCAGGATGCGGCGAGGCGAGCAGACACGGTGAAGAGTGTGACGGCCAGAGGTGAGATTTGGTTGATTGTTCTCGGAAAGGGAGTCAAAAACATAAATAAAGAAATGGAATTTCCACGAGGCACAAATGAGAATGGGGGAAGAGTTTATAAGCTTTAAAATGCTCTGTTGGATGTTAGTTTTTTCCCCCCATCTTGGCTCAAGTGTTGTCCTGTCAAAGCTGCGTGCCAGACGACCTCAGAGGGCTTCAATCCACATCCCACTCAGGGGGCGAATAACCAGGCAGGGATCAGTGTGTGAAAAGGCCGGTTTTCGGTATAATTCTCAAAGCAAACCTCTTTTTTTTTTTTCTTAAATAGGTGATGTTGATTAGATACCTCGCCAGACATCCCCCTATCCAAATCCCTTGTTAAGTCAAATCAACAACTTCTCTCAGTTCTTTTTCACACTTGGCTTGATTAGATTAGAGCTCGGGATTTAATGCTGGCACAAGCGGCCATCAGAGGGAACCCCCCCCCCCCAATCCCCACATCCCCACATCCCCCTGAATCAAATTTCACATGGCTGCTAGGTGTTAGAGTTATTACCTATTTGTCTGACTGAGGATATGCAGAAGCCAGGGCGACCAGAGATGTGTTAAATGATTGGTTTGGCACGGATGAGTGAGTGGATTAATATAAGAGTGGTTTCTACTTCTGATTAACAGTCCAGCTAAATGGGCCAAAGCACTGGACAATACCTATAAATGTAAAAAAAAAAACAAAAAGGTGGTTTCATCCTTTAGATGAATTTGAACCACACCTGTTCTCTGAATCACAATGACCCCCAGCATCCCTCCTCCATTACCTACATCCGTGGGTGCAGCACATGTTGTTCTACACTGGGCCTATAATATTGGCATATTTCCGATATTTGTTGAGGTATCAGGAAAGCTGTATCTTCATGTTGTGGTGTGAATGCAAGTGTCAGTTAAAATGTCATGTTAAAAACAACTGTTTTTGCACAAACTATATAAAAATGCATTATTTTAGTCTCTATCTTCTCACTATATCTTGTGAGGTTGATTTATTATCTAATCTTACTCCCACTCTCCACCTGTTCAGATTTATTTAATTCTTGCTGCAGAGACAGAAATAGCAATTATATATTGCTCTGGCAATATCATTTGTATTTGTCCTGATTTAGACTAAGCTCAGTGTCAAAGAGCAAAAATCCCTGTCAACTTCGATATCGCATTTAACAAGTAGCCTTTATTTCAGTGAAGCATTTTCAGCATGGTTTTTGTGTTGCAGTTTTTCCATAACAGGTGGATTCTGCTTTCACTGGCACATTCATTAATGCAGTTTACATATGAGTGGATCACATCTTTCATTGGATGTTCATCCTTAATGTCCACTTTATGAGAGCCTGTGTGATAAAGTATGAGTCCCAATGACGCTAATCTTTCTCTTTTTTCTTTATGAGGTTTGGCTTACCGACACAGGCGCTGGGTTGCGACCTTTGACCTCCACACCCTGCTGGCTGACAAACAGATCCAAGCAGCAGAGCTGAGAATCAGACTCCCTAGGACACCAAGCGCTTACAACATCTCAGTGGAGGTCTATCACCATGGCCAGGCATGCCATACGCACAAGCACTGCCAAGAACAGCAGCTGGTGGGGCTGCTCACCGAATCATCACTGGTCACTTCATCACAGAGTTGGAAAGTGTTCAACATGACAAGTCCTCTCTTGGACTGGCTCGGACAAAAATCTACAGAAAGAATTCAACTCAAAAAAGTATCTAGCAAGAGGAAAATGGTTCCTGATCAGCCTGTCGATGTGGCAAGCTCCAGGAGTGAACCGGACGTCAGTGACCGAGCCTTGCTGGTTGTCTTTTCACACACTGGCTCAGATGAAAACTCAAAGGCCAAAGCAAGCTTGCTTCATACAGCTGAACAATCCAAATTCTTGTCCCCCGCTGAAATCAAAAAGGCCTATTGGCCAAAGAGACGCAGGAGCAAGCGTGGCCAGCGAGAACAAACAGCAAGAAGTCTGCAGGTGTCCAAAAGAGGGAGTGAAAAATCTCTCTGCCGCAGAGTCAACCTGCATGTGGACTTTAATCAAATAGGCTGGGGCTCCTGGATCATCTTTCCTAAAAGATATAATGCCTACCGCTGTGAAGGTTCCTGCCCTGGTCCTTTGGGAGAAGTTTTAAATCCAACAAATCATGCTTACATGCAGGTGAGTACAATAGTATCTATCTATTTATCCATCTATCCCTTCTGTATAAACTGATTTAATTCTAAATAAAAAAATTCTCTGATTTTTCTCATCATTTTTTAGAGTTTATTGAAACATTATCACCCTGAGAGAGTGGCATCACCCTGCTGCGCCCCAACCAAGATGAGCCCATTAAGCATGCTGTACTACGAAAATGGAGAAATGCTACTTCGGCATCACGAAGACATGATTGTGGATGAGTGTGGCTGCCAGTGACAGCTGAAACCCCTTCGAAGCATGGCCTGTGTTGCTGAGTAGCGTAACAGCACAAAAAGGATGAAGCTGAAAAAAAAAAAACAAAACAATGGAAAACACTTAACCAGAAGGAAAAAGCTCTTCTATTTGTCACTGTATACTGTAAGATTGTGGCTGATCGATGTGTGGAGACAGAAATTTAGTTTGTGATGTGAGCTCTGGTTGGATTGAGAATTTAAGATTTGCTGAAACAAGAATACAATAATTTTTAAGCCTCTTGCTGCACAGCTGCATGCAGTTGTCACAATGTAAACAAACTATTTTGAATATTCCAGCACTGCTTTATTGTACACTAGTAATCGTGCAACTGAATAATGATGTATATTTAATGTAAATATTAAAGAAATTGTATTTATGTACCTTTTGCACATGGTGTGTGTATTTATTCAATAAGCATAAGAATGCTAAATAATAGTGGGTCTATATTTAATGTAACCTGTTTTTTTCTTTTTAGCACTATGACTCAAATCTGTTTTGGTTTTCTTTGATATATACTTATTCAAAATGTCTGATACAATAGAACACGCACATCAAGTTGGATAGACTTTTCCAGTTTCACGCTGTTTCAGCCAGTCATAGCCAAAGTTCACTGATGCTCGGCAATTCAAAAATAAAGCTCTGAATAGCAGAGTAATATCTAGCAAATGCTGTGAACTGGTTGTTAGTTGTCACAATGCCAAACTAAGTTCTATTCTTCTGAAGCCAGAGGGCTCATTGTATTCAGGTCCTTTGAAAATACACTGACGGACCAGGAATTTGCCAGAGTCATGACCACTGCAGTGGTCAAACTGGGAATAGTGGACCAGGACTCAAAGGTAAGAGAGCAATCCCAATCTCAGGCAAATATGAAAAAAAATATATATATATATCATCACGTTATACATATTTTTCTATTTGCTGCCTGTAGGTTCTGATCAGGCTAAAGTACTTAGTATGATGTTTAGTAGTGGAGAAGGATGAATAACTATAATTTGGAAACTGAGTGAATGTTATTTCATTCCACTGAGTCACTGAATTGAATTTCATGTTTTTATTATATGTAAATCTACTCTAATCGTTTTTTTTTATTTACATCTAATTCAACAGCAAAAATTTTACTTGAAATAAATTATCTGTATTATTTTTTCTTTAAATTTGCATTTAATTTAGTTAATTTAATGAACAATTATCTGGCGTTTTCATTTGGTGTCTTTAACCTAAAGAAAAATGTGTTCTGTGACAGGAATTAAAAACGACAAAGTGAAACTTGAATCATTATTTGGTTTGATTTGTTGTATTTCTGCGCGCTGACCGCGCAGCACTGATGCTCCTCATGTATCAGCTGCTAGCTGCTGCTAACTCCATGCTAACTCCATGCTAGCTCCATGCTAACTTCATGCTAGCTCATTTCACGCAGCAGCGACGAGTTATACAAAGTTTGTTATCTGTGTGAGGTGTCGGGCAGCCTGGGTATTACCTTTCCGAAGGATGTCCGAATATTTCTTTGGAGAATTGTCATCTTCCGGGGCTAAAAATACACACTTAGTTACCATATTAGACCGGGTCGCCCTGCTGTAGCCGGTGTTAGCTGATGTTAGCTAACACCAGCTAACGCTGCCAGGCTCCATAAGAGGGTGAGTGTCTTCTCTGTTGTTTCACCAAAAAAAAAAAGTCTGTAAAATAATGACTATCAGTAGACTCGACAGGCTCCATTTGTGTTTCTCTGACACAGTAAGGCTGAGCTATTGTCGGGCTAAACTTTATCTTACATTAAATTATGTGAATACTCGAACGGAAACATGATCGTCAACAGCCACTGAGTGGTTTCTACTTTTGGCTCAAGCTGCCGTAGAAACTTTTATTAATATCTGTCCACAGGTTTTATGTAGTAGTGAGGTAAATGCACAAAGTACTTGGAATAATATACTGTCATTATTTCTGACGCCATTATTCGACTGTCATACATCTCATTTATAAAAGTATGTTAAATGTTGTATGATCCTTCCTTAGGAGAAACTACTGCAGAGAAATGGCTGAAGCGGTTGCAAATGTGGCCCGGAGGGTCAATGCAATTGTAGAGGAGGGAAAAGACAGTTTGGGTAAGACTTTCTGAACTCATCTTTCATATTGTATGCAGCTCCCTTCTGCTGTCTCCTAACAGCTGAGTGAGTAGCTCCGAGTTTGTGCTGTTTCAGATTTCACCAGCAGATGGTGACAGAGGTTTGACTCAAATAACCATAAACTTATATCCCAAATGGATTTTTAATGGTAGATACTCAACACCGCTCTGATGTGGTAATGCTCAATAATCCCATAATTGCATTTTTTTTCCCTCTGTGCAGATCTGTCAAACTGCAAGCTAATTTCTTTCCCAGACGGTGTGTTCAAAGTCCTGAGGAGCGTCTCAGAAAACATCCGTGTCATCACATTGGCTGACAATGAGATTAAGGCGCTTTCCAACAAGTTCTTCTCAACCTTCAGTCAGCTGAGAGGTAGTGGACAATTAATACATCACAGCTCTTTGGTCCATGGAAGAAATTATGGTGTGGTTGCATTCAGCACGCTGTGACTGAGGTACAGTCAAGTCATCCCTTTATTCACTTATGTCTTGAAATTTTTGCAGAGCTGGATCTGCAAGGCAACGTTCTCACCAAGCTGCCCGATGCCGTGGGAGAAATGGAGCATTTGACCAGCATTAATCTGGCCAATAACAGCTTTACCGTCTTCCCAGATAAGGTTACTGAGGTTGCTACACTGGAGAGGATTAACCTGGAGGGAAATAGCATCACTGGTAATTAAGGCCTCTTGAATGTGTCAGAGAAATTTCAAAATTGGGTTAATGCTGAATTTTATTTCTCTTCTTTTCCTATAGAAATTCCCATGGAGAAGTTGTCAGCTATGCCAGCACTCAAGTGGCTAAACGTGAAGTCAAACCCTTTAGACTCAAACACTCAGTCTGCTCTGCTGTCTCCCTACAGTTTTGACATTTTGTCTGCAACAGAGTCATGAATGACATTTGGCATACCACATATAGACTGCATGCTGTGTGCCTTTAGCTACTTGAGTTGGCGTTTTTGTGCCTGAGATGTGATGATTCGCAATACTTGAAGATCACCATGCTGTATAAGAAACAAGAGTGCAGAGGTGGGTGAAGGTGGCATCATCTTAGATTGAGATTTACACCATGTATGTGACCGCGCCTTGTGACATCTACTTTGTATTCTGGCTAACTGCAAAGGGCTGATGAACTTGACATTTGGAGATGAAAGCGATTCATCTTTATCCACAGTTAGACCTTTTTTTTTATATCTCATTTGAGATACTTGCAATCACTTATTTATTGTTTGTAATGATATAAAAAGTTTTTTTTTTTTTTTATTAAAGCTTGTACAAAAGTAGCTGGGCATAGTTATTCATTTTTTCATTGAGTGACTCATTTATTGTTGAGAAAATATCAAATGAAATGTTGATTTGCTATGCTTGAGTGAATACAGGTTCAACAAACATATTTTATTTAGGGCAATTCCCTGAAGAACAAAAATGTACAAAACCTCTTGGTAGAGAAATAATTCCTTCAGCTCCAGGTAATGGTTATTTTTTCAATCAGCTATGACAATCAGTTCAGCAACATCAATCGATTATTAAATAGTTCTTGGTTTATTTTCTGTTAATCAGTTAATTTACAGTTTTCTCAGTAACTTATTAAGGTTCACATCTACTTATTTTTTCCTCAAAAAGAACATCAGCTACTTTAAAGTTGTAATGCTAATCCCAGTCAGGACATTGGCGTATTTAACGGACAAGCAAATTCCTGAAGCTACCTGGTCACCGCGGTTGGTTTTAGTTGGTAAGAGAGAAAGTGCAGATGGCAGCGTAAGTGCTAATCAAGCTCTTAAATCCTCCATCTGTAATGACGGCTGTAGATAACACAGACTGATCCGTAGTGGAGTGATTAAAAGTGTTTTGCTCTTGACTTTCCCGGTATTTAAATAGCATTGTTGAGTCTCGATCACGTAAGATGAAGTTTGGGCTGACTGGATCCTTCCTGTCAGACAGGCACAAGAGGGTTTAGGCATTATGATATATTTATACGGAGTTCATTATGACTGGATTATTTTGTGTGTTTTGTTTAGTTTTTTCCCTGAGTTAAGAGAGCCTGCCAAGCTCACACACACACACACACACACACACACACACACACACACACACACACACACACACACACACACACACACACACACACACACACACACACACACACACACACACACACACGTCAGCCCATGGAGAATATCTCCTGACCCAAAGGGCTGCAGACTTAAAGCATCACATGACGGCTGGCTGCAGCCTTGCATTGGGCATCATGTATTCTGAATCACTTTAATTATCCATATACCAGAGGAAAACTGTGGTCATTTTTTATTTTAGTAGCTCCAGGGTACATTTATAGATGTTCAGCTCTCCAAGCCAAGATGCATATATTCTACTTAGGGAGTTTATTGAACCATTTCCCCAAATTATGAGTGTAATTCATAAAAACTTCTTCACTATGTAATAAAAATAACATACATACACTACCAGTCAAGTTTGGACACACTTTCCCATTCAAATGAATAGGAAAGTACGTCAAAACGTTTCACAGATAGTGTATATTCATTGCAATTATTTTAAATGAGAACCATTTGGTAATTATACTCAGTATTACTATTGTAATATAGTATAACAGTACTATAGTAATAATAATAATAATAATAATAATGCTGTAGTGAATATACTTGTGGCTTAGTTCAGTAATGGTGTAAAAAGTCAAATAAATTAGCACCTACCTGTTTTTGAATAGTGGTGGATTTTAGAGAAACTTAGGGATAAATATTTTTAACAGAACACTCCTCAAACCAGGACCATAAGTATGTTATCAAATAGTTACAGTGAAACTCTGGAGGCAAGAAATCACAACTTGGGCATGCCACTCTAATCCTGCTTTGGTAATTGGTTTACAGCTAACACCAGTCAGCTCCATCTGTTTTTGTCTGAAAAGAGCTCTCAAAAGGCCACATCTTACAGCAGGGAAGTGGAAAACAAATCACTTCACACGCAAAGAGAGAAAGTAGAAACCACAAATTCATGTTGCAGCATAGAGAAGTGGCAATGATGAAGGATTAGCTGTTGATTACTATTCCAAGAAAGGCTGCTTCTCCCAGAGCTTTGCTTATCGATGTTTGCTACAGATTACAGAGTTGGATTTGATTCAAATGCAGAAAAGTGTAGCAAGCCAACAGAAACCAGCACACTTCTGTCATCTGGCCTTTACGCTCTTCATACAGCTGCTCTGTTGTCAGTTCTCTAACTTCAGCTTAAGTAGTGCGCATGTCTGCCTCAATGACTGCCTGTCACTCAGGATCTGCTTAGTTCTCCTTAGTTAGTGCAGAGACTGCAGAAGGTGAGTTTGGAACCAACAACAAACATGAGCTTTACCATCGAGGAGAGGGGCCGGCCCAACACCCAGGAGTACAGGGTGTTCTTTAGTAAGCAAAACTTATATAATTATTGATCTTTATGAGCTTGTGTTCTTGAATTTTAATTTGTGTGAATGAATCAGAGCTAAAATACACATTGACTTCACACAGAAAACTCTGAGGGTAACTACATCTCTCCGTTCCATGACATACCCGTCTACGCCAATGAGGCAGAGGTGAGCGTCATGGGTGTACATTCTGAATGACTTCTTTTACTGTTCACAGTGAAGCTGTGCATTTATATAGCACCTGTTTGTTGCTGGGTTTGATTGATAGGTACCCCCCCCCCCCACCCCAGGTTCCTCAGTCAGTTAACTGGCTTCAGTAAATGTACCTATAAATGCAAAGGTTCAAAAAAGTCCATTATGTGACTATTATGGCTCCTATGCGAAAAATTGATTTGTACAAAAAAAATGTACTGCCCCTCTTTCTCCTTTTTACAAGAGAGATGTTGGTTGTGAGTCATTTTCTGTCACCAGTTCGCTTTTCTGGTTACACAGTCTCGCTGGTAATAAAAAATTCTCACCAGTCATGTTTTGTGTTTTATACAGTACTCTGTGTATATCAGCAATTCCTTTCAGCTTTCTTCAAATTATGCAGAACTGTATTCAAAAGTAGAAAATCCACTGCCAGCATGATAAAATGGTGTTTCTTATCTTATTGCAGAATGTTTTTCATGCTGTGGTGGAGGTTCCAAGATGGACAAATGCAAAGATGGAGGCATGTGTTTACATAATTCATTCAAAAATATTGTAGGTGCACAGAGAAGCATATTCGTTGTCTGCACTTGTTAGAGATTTTTCTTGTGATGTGTTAAACAATTATGACTTGGTTATCATTACACTATCAAATATGATAGCAGTAAATGATTGCTGATCTGAATTGATCATAAAAGCCACATAATAATGGCAATTGTATGATTTTTCCTTTCCATTTAATTTTTTTTTTCCACCCACATTTTTCAGATTGCCACCAAAGATCCTCTCAATCCCCTAAAACAAGACGTGAAGAAAGGGAATCTCCGTTTTGTAGCAAATGTGTTTCCTCACAAAGGTTACATTTGGAATTATGGAGCCATCCCGCAGGCAAATCCTGTTCAAACAATATTGGATTAGAAGGAAACCAAATCATGTCTCTGTGCCGTCAAACATCTTCCTTTGCTTTCCCTTTTGACAGACATGGGAAGACCCTAACCACAAGGACAGCGACACAGGATGTTGCGGAGACAATGATCCTATTGACATATGTGACATAGGAAATAAGGTGGTGAAATAGCTGTTTGTGAATATTGGGGATACAGGCATGAATTCAGATGCTTTTTCCAAATGTGTGTCTCTAATTCTCAGGTGTGCTCACGAGGCGAGGTAATCAAAGTGAAGGTTTTGGGAACTCTGGCTTTGATCGATGAGGGGGAAACAGACTGGAAGGTCATTGTGATCAATACAGAGGATCCTCAAGCCGGCGACTTTAACGGTGGGAATACGCTGAAACACTCTGGCAAATAATACAGCTTACATTTTATTCTTTATTCTGTATTTCTCCTTTCTTGACTGGTCGCAGATATTGATGATGTGAGACGACTTAAGCCTGGATATCTGGAGGCAACCTTTGATTGGTTCAAAAGATATAAGGTCCCAGATGGGAAGCCTGAAAACCAGTTTGCTTTCAATGGAGAGTTCAAGGACAGGGTAATACGTTTCATTCTTATATTTAGCATTGTATTCTGTTACGCACCTTAATGTTTCATTTTATTATTCTGGTTTATTGAGACTTTCACGGAGGACGCAAATAAGGATATGGTATTTTTTTTTTTTAGGACTTTGCTATTGCAACGGTGAAGAGCACCCATGAGTTTTGGAAAGCACTGATCTCTCAAAAGACCAATGCTGGCGAGTTAAATTGGTGAGCATCTCGTAGTCATACTCGATTAATTAAGCAGTAGGGCACCTGTGAGTATTAGTGTTGGATAATTATCTGTCTGAATATACACAATTTTAGGTTATTTTGGCTTTTACAGCCAAAATTATTTCCTTCATTTTCTCTTTCGTGTCAGCATGAACTCCAGTGTCTCAGACAGTCCATTCTGCTGCTCTGCTGGAGATGCGGAGGCTGTGGTTAAGTCTGTAAGTTTCTTATTTTCACATGCTGATTTAAGAGGCCTGAACTTCAACAGCGATATAATAGAGATGATAGCCTGGTAACTACCAAACCCCTCAGACAAAAGCCATTGCTCATCAGGAATCATCATCAGGACAGAGGAAAACTGAAGTTGGTGTGGGCTTTAAAAAACTGCACTTCAAGATTTGCACTATTGGATTTATGACGGAATGTAATAATATAAAAATACCTTATCTATTCATTTCTACCTTATCTAGTTATTTGTGTGTGCTTTTTATTCTCTCTTTCATATGTCTGATGCTGCTGTAAAGTGCAAATTTCCCCACTGAGGGACTAATAAAGGATAAGATGACAATAACCCCTTTTAATGATTTCGCAGGCATGTGCTTTTGGAGCTGAGGATCCTATTCCAAGTTCAGGTGGGGGTTTTGTAAAATTCATTTGTTTTACTGCTCTAAGTGATGGTTGGAATGCTATTTAAAAAAAACAAACAAACAAAAAAAAAAAAAAAACAATGACACTATTTTGTTATTTTTCAGTTGACAAATGGTTTTACTATGAGAAGTAGAAAGGAAAATCCTGTGTTGAACGATGAAGATGTGACTTTTCCCCTCCTGTATTCCTTCCTTCACGCCTTCCATCTTATTTCTACATATCACAGCAATATATGAACGGAACAGATTGGATGCGTATTTTGTGTCACACTTTTCCTGTTTTTGTTTTATTGTGGTTATTCACACTTGGTTGTATGATGCTGCCATTGCTCAAACAGCTTTTGTGATTCTGGTACTTTGTAAAAGCACTTTTTATTTTCATTGTAGCCCATAATTTCAGGAAGGACAGATCATCATAATAAACCCACTACATCCCAGTATATGGTGTATTGCATTGATTTTACTGCCACTATCACATGACTAATATTATTATTAGTACACCTAAGCTGACCTACAAAATATTGATCCAAAGCGGATAATGGGCTCCTGGTATGAAAAGAAAAATTATGTTTCATTACGTTGCTCTTGTTACCCAGTTCTATACAAGGGTTCTATACAGTCCCTCCACAGGCTGATAATTCTTGTGAACCTACAATAAATGTCACACTGAATGTGCAAGTCCAGTAAATGATGCATTTGTTGTTCCAGAAATGTTATAGCTCATCCACAGTACAAATGACTGTAAAAGCCAAGGGATGCACCACTATATGAAATTAAAGCCTTGATTAAACTCTCTCTCTACACTGTGTTAAACTATGGTTACAACATGCTCTTCTGCAGTTTGTCGGATAATAACTTTGTGGTGACAGTATACCTGCTTTTGTCTTTTCTTTCTTTTCATATAACATCCAAATGAAAGTAGTGCCCAAGTATCACCTTTAACAATTACTTATAAATTACTTTCCTAATCCCTTAGAATAAATATTTTTCCCTTAACGAGTCATGACACTTATTTTTAATATATGCAGAGTTGTGGTGACACATGAGATAGTAAAATTAAAGCCAGAGATTTGTATGTTTAATACAATCTGGGAAATTATTATAAACTAAAATATGGATTGTATGTATGTTTGTTAAAACAGGGCAAGGCTTTTCCAAGAAAATTCTCAAAATTGTTGTTTTGTTGAGGTATTTTATGTTAAAACTTAGTGTTATAATTCCACAAAGATCTCTAGTTTGGAGACGTGGCTATCTTCTGTGTCGCCTAAAGACAGACAATCAGCCACCCAAATCTTACCGGAGTTGATGAATGAGCATTTTATGTCTACACTTTAAAAATTAAGCATTTGGGGATTCTTTTCTGACAGAGAGCTCCTGTGCTTCATAGTGTTAACATTACAAATACTCAATGAAAGCCTACATTTGTCATTTTCTCTCATTTACCGACGATCGCCATCAGGGGGCGCTGTCAGAACAACCCGAAGGCCAATTCAAACTCACGAAGAAGAAGAAGCGCTTCATCGCCTGTTTCCAAGGAGACCACCGACACTACTGAGCGCTGGTCGGCGCCGAGAGGTGAGTTAGCTAAAACCGGAGAGCAAGTCCGATGTCATAACACGACATGCTGTCACATCGAGTTATTTACGTCTCTTTCTGACAAGTTTCCGTTTTGGTGAACGTCGTCCACCAAACGAGGTCAGGCTCTGAAAAAGCACCAGAGGTTTGACGTCAGCTAACACGCTAATGCTAACTAGCCATACACCCGCTGTTCGTTTTAGGAAAAGAAAATAAATACACAAACACAAAAGCTAAATTGAAACAAGCCCAGGAGGAAACGACCACATGCCTGCAAACACAACAGTCAGACAATCGGTCCTTTCACAGTGCAGCAAATCAGGTCAAAGCAGAGCTGTTGGATATGGTTGTCTTCAGGGAGTCAGGCTGCTGTATATCATTTTAAGCTGCATTCATTCAGAGAGGTGATAATGAGTTTGGAGGCATTAAGTTTGATCTGAGGGATCTTTTTGTTAAAACACCCCTACCTGTTGTACCTATGGGGGAGTTCCTGTGTTAAGTCAGAGGTTAAAATACCTGCATGATGCAATGCAATTACCACACTAACTCTGCTGCTAAATCATTTGATGATGTCTTCTTTAATTACGTGGTAGCAATTGTATATTATCATGTGCAGCAATGGAACACATCAAGAAATCCTCATATGTAATAAAATGGTAGAAATATCTTCTTTTTTAAAATCTCAGGGCCATACTCTGTGGAAGCAATTCAACTTTTTTTTTTTTTCCCCCTTTCAGGCCAGAACCAACAATGTCGTTTTTATTTGACTGGATCTACAGGGGGTTTAGTAGCATTTTACAGTTCTTAGGTAAGTAACGTCTGCAGCTTTGAAATGACCTAGCAGTGTTAAAGGGGAAAATAACTGCTAAAATCTCAAGCCAATGAAATGCAGCAATGCCACAAGTTGCATTATTGATGGAGGAGTATCTAAAAGCTATGTGTGGGTGGTGCAAAGTCAAAGTCAATCTACACTTCTTCTAACTTTAAGGTCTGTACAAAAAGAACGGGAAACTGGTTTTCCTGGGCCTGGACAATGCTGGTAAAACAACACTCCTACACATGCTGAAAGATGATCGACTTGGCCAACATGTACCTACACTGCATCCAAGTAAGGAGCGCTATACAACAAACAGGAGTGGTGTGCCATAGAGGGGTAGTGATTTAACTGTAATAGTTAGAATTGTGTTTATCATTATGCTACATTATTCTCAATATTCTATTGTCATTACTGCAAAGCTTCTGAGGAGCTGACAATTGGTGGCATGACCTTTACTACATTTGATCTGGGAGGACATGTACAAGGTGAGAGCTTCATTTTTGACAGTAAAGACACATATAGTGCGTTGTTGCAAAATCTTTTGTCTGAGA
This sequence comes from Echeneis naucrates, assembly GCF_900963305.1. Lineage (NCBI taxonomy): Eukaryota > Metazoa > Chordata > Actinopteri > Carangiformes > Echeneidae > Echeneis > Echeneis naucrates. The sequence goes on along the minus strand of NC_042529.1, from coordinate 5,902,760 downwards.
AATTAATTTCATTTTAGTGCAGGATTAAACTGTCTTCAACATACTTGGCCTAGTTTCTACATAGCATACTTAGCATAGTTTCTACAGTTCCCTGCAGCACTGATGTCTGATGTAACTTAAGGAGCTGTAAATAATAAGTCAGATGCACTTACCAAGCTTAAATGTGAAGCACATATGAAGAGAAAGGCAGAGGCAGGATGTGCTGGCATGTAGAGGCTGTTCCATCCAGTCAAAATAAAATCTCATTCTGAATCCACGCAGGTGTTTTCACTTAAGTCCTCTGGTCAGAGTTGTTCTCAAGTCTCTGTGGGCGTGTACATGCTGCGCTTGATTGACAGCTCAATCACTCCTCTAACTTTGGTGCATCTGTTGAGGCAAAACTGTTCATTATGCCATGAAAACAGCTATTAGATCACAGAGGTGGTGACTTCACACTATTCACAGGTGTGTGAGGACTTAGTTAGTTAGATTTATTTGTATATTTACAGACAATAAAGAATACAACAGAATCCACCTGTTTCTTTCTAAAAACTGCCATATTACAAACTGAGAGGGAAATTGACTCTCATCCTGAACTGCTGCAAAAAAAACCAGGTGTACTAACTGATTTTCTTTATAGCTCGGAGAGTTTGGAAGAATTACCTGCCAGCTGTGAATGGAGTCGTCTTTCTTGTAGACTGTGCAGATCATGACAGGCTCACAGAATCCAAGATTGAACTCGATGTAAGATTTAAGCATCACTTTTACAAGCGTTGTCCAGTAAACTGCACTGACATTTGGTTCACAGAATAATATCAACAAAGGCGCCGCTCTTGTATTTGCAGGCTCTTCTCGCTGATGAAACTATTGTCAATGTACCAGTTTTGGTGTTGGGTAATAAAATCGATCGTCCTGAGGCCATCAGTGAAGGAGGACTGAGAGGAGCTTTTGCGCTTGATGGCCAAGTTACCGGAAAGGTAGGACTAACAGATAATGTGATGTCGTGTGCCTGTGGCCACATGTCTTGATGACCACCATCTACATTAAACATTATTGTGATCAACAGGGAAATGCCTCTTTGAAGGAGCTGAACATTCGACCCCTGGAGATTTTCATGTGCAGTGTGTTGAAAAAACAAGGCTATGGGGAAGGTTTCAGATGGTTATCACAGTACATCGACTAACTTACGTACATACATCTGATGTTAACCAGAGGGGATTTTCTTAACACATTTTATGAAACATGACAATGTTCAGCCCAAATTTAAAATCATATCATTAAAAGCGTATTATTTCTAACTCTTAGATTCTTAATCAAAGGTGTTAAGGTTTCTATGCAATGTTTTAAAGTGATTCATGGTCTACTGTCCCATGTGTGTTACAAGTGTTAATTTATTACGTTCTAAAACTGTGTGGCATATTAATTAGATCATTAGTTCATACCTGATTACAATACATGTGCAGCCACACAATGTAGAGTAATAGATAACTATTCAATACTGCGGCATCATTTATCATTCACAGATTATCTGCTATTGGTGGGATTTATTAGAAAGTGCGCGATGAAAATGAAAGACTCGTGGTGATTGGGATGACTAGTTTGTCGCTCCCCTGAAATCAGATCAAGGTGGTTGAATTTAAAACTATTAGACAAATAACTAAATACAGAAGATAATTTGTTCATTTGCTGTCATGGTACGCAGCCCCAGCCTTTTAAAGTAAATAGCCAAAGATGTACGCTGTTGACTGAGGGATTAGCAGGCAAAGGAATTGAAAACATTTCATCCTGGCCAAGCGCTGAGCCAAAATAACATAAAATCCCTTTTGGAAAACAAAAAAGCCCAAAAGACTGCCCATCCCACAACTGACGGTAAACATGATGAGGAAAAATGAGTCAAACTGAACAGCTCAGTGATGACTGTGTTGTGATTAATATGCTGCTAATTTTCGCTTTGACAGTTACGTCTTCTCCCATATGTGTTCCCCAGAGTGATGCTACATGTAGGCAGCTAAATTTAAACGGGCTCTTTGGACTGAAAGATGAATTTGTTATCTTTGAATTTGGTACGTTCATAAAATTTTTCATGACTTTCAGAGGCGACCCTTGCTTTGTGATAGCTATAGATAATAGTAATGTATTGAACAGCAGAGACAATCTTAGTCTACTGTATTTGAGAGCAGGGAAGAATATTCATATTTCTGACTGTGTCCATTGAAGTCTGCTCATTTCTTCAGAATGTATGAAGTAGTGCTGCATAAAATACAGTGTCTCATATCTCTGCATAGTATTGGTTACAGTTTTTCTTGATTAAGGGTAATATGGTTTGGATTAATGCCAAGAATGAAATGGCAATATTTGAAATAAGAGATTAAATTGTGGATAATTACGTTTTTGTTATTTATATCTTTTTATAGCAACATGTTCTGTAATAACCGCCATCCAGTATTAACAGGGTTGAAGTGCTGCAGGCTGTGCACTTTTTGACCATCTAAAAAGATATGAGAGTGCAACTCGCAAACATTATGCAAACTTGTAATTAGTATATTCTATAATTCTAATATTATTCTAACATTATTCTAGATACTTGAATATTTGTGCTCTTTGAGTCTGTGAATGTAAATGTGTACATTTATTTTACAATGGTTTGTATGACACTTCATCCTCATAATGAGAAGCTGGAAATGGATAATGATGTACAAAAGCATGTGATCAGTGTCCCCGTTCACTGTTTTCTACATTATGTTTACTGAACAGTGGTGTGCACAAGTGACTGAATGCCCTTAAATTCTATTAAAAAAACAACGGTACATGTTTATAAACGCCCCTAAGCTGACAGCAGAAAGTACAGCAGAAAGTACATTGTTTTCAACAATTACAGATTTTGTGCTAATTGTTTCATCGTGAATGACAAAATGCAAATAAGATGACTAGGTTGTTCCATGTGATGAGCTGTTGTAATAAAAGTACACCTTTTATAGACTCATCTGGGCAAGGTTAGTTCTGTTCTTTCATTCTTTATGGCAGTGTTTTTCATGTGGTCATGTGATTGATAACGAGTTTACATTTTTGTTTTGGTGCCAGAATATTCTTCTTCTTCTCCATAAAGAGTCCAGCGATTCATTTCTGACTTAACTCTGACAACACAAGTCCCTAGAAATGTGCGGCTGGAGGTAGGTGGTGACAAGGCTGCAGGCACTTTTTCTGTTCTTTTGCAATCAGTTGTTTTATGTTTTTCTATTCCTGCTGGAGTCGGATCACATTGTTTAGTCATTTGATTTCACTTAGCTGTATAAAAAATATATACAGTTCCACCACGGTGATATTATTGCTTTAATAAAACCTCCAGCTGGGTGAACACTGTATCATCTTAGTTTTAGTCACCTGTCTGTTGGCCAATAGGAAGAAGCCAGAGGGCTGTCGTTTTTGATTCGGTGGCGCTATCATCTTTTGTTCGACAGAGGCAGATCACTGACATTTTGTTTTCACTGTCAGACACTGACAAAGCTTTGATGCGTTTATCCCCAGGCTTAATTACTGTCATACGCCTTATTTTCATATCAACTTACTGCAGCTCCTGTAGAGATCTTATTCTATATTTCCATCATAAGACACTTCAAAGACATCAACACTTTACAGCAGCCATTGTTGACATTTAGAAGCTCATAGTTTCTAAGATTCCACTTTTTTACACTTCGACAACCTTGAAGGCCCGTACTTATTTCTGTTGGTCTGATCCCGATGAAAAACTGACTTTAAACTCGGGAATTTTAATGATTGATCTTTGGTTCCATGATTTCTGCCGATCATCCACATACCCTAAGACAGCGCTGTCGTTTGCATTGAGGTCATGTGAGCGGTTGTGTTCTTTGCAATCATCATGAGGTGTCAGTTTAGCACCAACATAACCTCAGCAAACAGACTCTGTCGGTCCCAATCGTGTCTCAGCTGACAGGAAACGCTGGAGCTCTCCAACCTCCTCTTGTTTTTATTCCACTCCAGGCTCCATGATTGTAGATGATGATGAAATTAAACACAATCAGATGTAATCGAGTGTGTAACAGGCTGTAGCCGAAAAAATCGTCAGCAATCGGCGCCTCACACACCAGGAAGGAGACCGAAAGGTCACGAGAAAGTAGTTCTTTTCTTTAAAATATTCATATTCACACATCCAGCTTATGTTTTATAAGCAGATTACTCTCTGTTAGGTAGGCTTACTGGAAACGCTGATGGTTTATTCATGGAGCTGCTGTTGGTGCAGTCGGTGAAACAGATTGTTCTCTTGACCATAATGAGGACACCAAAACTTGGTGACTCATTAGCCACAAACACTTTAAACACTGAAACAGATAGTAAAGATTGAAGCAACACACACTTTGGCTCCAGGGCCTTTATTAGTAAAGTGCTTAGGCTAGATGTACATTCTTATTCACTAACATGCAATACTAAAAACAACCAAATGTTTGGCCTATTAATAGCATGAATGGAGACATGGCAATAATATTCTCAAAAAAAAAAATTACAATGTGAATTCAAATATACACACAGAACTTCAAGTAATGCACAAATTTTTTTTTAGAAACACAAAATACAGATTCTCAAGTTGCAAACTCAGAATAAAACCTAGTTGTGCCACATTCCTTGACATGATTTCAGAGATAGAGGACAGCGATTAGTGGTTTCTCCTGCAAGTGCAGTTCTACAGATTTTCAATAAAAGTTATCCAACTGGAATTATAGGTCCTGTATCATTGTGTGTATCCACATCATTCGTAAAACATACACAATTTAAAAACTGCCATGAGCTGTGGTGCACTTTTACCATAAAGGTATCTTGAAACCATTGTAACCTGAAATCCTCTAAGCTTGCTTCATAGATAGTTTACACTGGATTTATGTACAGAATCTGAATCAGTTTAGAAATACATCATCGCATGGTTGTGAACTTTTTTTAAAGGAATAGTTTGACATCTTTGGGCTTTACGCTTAATTGCTTTCTTGGCAAGAGTTAGAGACGACTGGCCACTTGCTGAAACAAATTGTTTACACCATTTCATCATATCAACAGTTGTTTCTTTACAAATTCAGCTAATTCAGTCTAATTTTAGACTCCACTAGCTGAGAAATGCTAAATGCTCCACTATGTCACGTACTGTCGCCTTTAAAGCTCATTAATTAAGACGTTATAAATGTTTAATCCACAAGAAAAATTCAAAAACATTTCCATTTCTTTCCCTGTCTTGGTTTAGTCCATCACATCATAAAAATTTAACACCGTGGTTTTTATCCAGATTAAATAAGATATGCGCTGTTTTAGTGAGTATTAGAGATTTTGGTTGGTGAACTGTTTACCCTTTAGACAGAACCTGCCAACCTATTTCCCACTCCTAGTTTCAGCGTCATGCTAAGCTAAATGCTACATAGGGCTAGCTTCATTTTTAATATACTGCCATCAGAGTGGTGCTGAACTTCTCATTTTTACTGTTGGCAAGGAAGCTAATTAAGCACATGTTGAACTATTCCTTTAAATTCGGATCTCTTGTCTTTCCAGCAGGGCGGCAGCACTAATACTCAAGCAGTTGTTCACACATTACAAAATTACTGGTAATCTCTATATGCATAGATGGCGCTTGGACAAGATAGGAATTCTGATGGACTTTAGCTACCTATGGCGCAGTAGTCAGTGGGTCCTGCTTTTCAGGACGGCAAAACAAAAAGCTCTGTTGCTTAAAAAACAGAGAAGAGAATGAAGCAATTACACCTATCTACGACAAAAACTGGTCATTATCTCATCACTGGGCCTGCCGTTTACCACATATCTTACCAGGATGATTCATACTTCCATGCCTCCCAAGTCCGATCCCAAAATGTTTCGCTGCAAGGAGAGAGCCATCCCTGTAGATTTTTTTTTTTAGGCCGGCAGCTGTAACATGGCTCCCTGCGCAGGGTCAGACAGTTCTACCAGATGTAGCCGCCATCGTCTGCCTCACCTTCCTCTTCTTCCTCCTCTTCTGCTTCCTCACCATTGTCCTCTGCCTCTTTCTCCTCCTCATCCTCCCATCCCACAGCGCTACCAAAATCCCCAGAATATCCAGCAATTTCATCTGGAATGAGGTAAATATGGGAGACATTGAAACGTATTCGTGCCCAAATAACTGGGAAGAAGAGACTATTGCCATGCCAGCATCTTGATTTAACTTCAAAAATTTGTGTTTGGTAGTCTATTTCATTCTAAATTAAATATCTTTAGGTTTTGTTGGTCTTCAGATCTTCAGGTCTTTTTCACTGATGTTTTGAAAAATGAAGATGTACTCATTTTTTTTTATACATTTCCATTTTTTCCCTACTTATCCTGTATGAAAAAAAAAAAAAAAATGAACAGATGCTGCTTTTGCTTCCTACACTGCCAAAAATCTCCATCTGGTAAATCATTTTTTTGTCTGTAACTGATTCCGGCAAATCTCTCATACTACAACAAAAAACAAACAAACCAAACATCTGATGAAGAAAGACTACCAAAACCTGCAAGTGCCTGTAATCTGTAATCCGATTCATATGGCAGGTTAACGCACCAAGATCCAGAAATAAGCATCCCGACTATTACAGACCAGTCAAAAAACAAACAAAAGACAACTTTAAAAGGAAATTTTCTTGCCGTGCACAGCGGGAGAAGTTTCAGTATCTGCCAGACGGCCCTCTCTTACCACAGTCGGGGTTGCCATGGATTCTGGTGCCCATCATCTCTCCACCATGCTGGTCCACACACCAGCACTCCCCTCGGCTCTGGTCACACTGCACTTTTCTGTAGTAGCCATCCTCATCGCAGCTGGGAATGTACATCCCTGCAAGGACACACACACACACTTAGTTAAATATTTATACCCTCAGCACACATAGCTGCCTCATGCTGATGCCTGAGATGAGCGCAGCATAAACGAGGATGCCAGCACGCCTTAGTGAACCTGTAATAAGACCATCAGTCAGGATGGAGAAGCAGCTTTTTTGGCAGAGGATTTCACACACAGTGAGAGCTCGCCCTGTTTGTTTTTCACTGGCATCCATACACCGGTGGACGTGATTTCCTTCAGTATGTTGCCGTGGCGCGTTTCCTTGTGTTGTTTGAGCTGTGTGTGAAAGTACAGTGACAGACTCAGCTCCACTTTTCCAGCCTCCCTCAGGACGTCCCTGTCAAAGCTGAAGCATAGTTCCCTAACAAGCGCGCACCTTCCCCACCCAGCCACCGCCAGAGCCAGCATAAACACACCTCTGGAGCTGAAGGCGGTAAAGGAGCTGAGCAGCATGTTGAGTTCAGACTGCAACCCAGAGTTTCCTCGGGAGCCAAACAGGCATGTTCAGCCTCGCTCCTTCCCAAAGCCAGAGCAGCCCCTTAATCCCCCCCACCCCCCGCCCCCCAAGGCTGATTAGGGTTTAATCCTAGCCATGAGTTTGTGATCTCTTTAATGAGTCTCCTCCTGCTCCTTGCCTGCTGCTCCAGGCCCCTTGTTACAAAAGTACACCCCGAAGACAGCGAAGCAAATGCAGGGGTGGGGGCCGCTGGCTAGAGGATGCATTGTGGCTATTTTCTGTTTGAATGTGTCCCTCTGCATGTGTTCAGTCAAATATTTGTACTCTGATGCGAAATGTATTTACCGGGTTTCTTCTTAGCTGCCTCGTGCACCTGGATCCTCTCCAGCTCAGCAAGGCATGGCGGCTCTGTGAGAGTAAGAGAGGAAAAGTTTCAATGCCTGACACTTTATCTCAATCAGTGCTCTTCCTAATTACACATTTTGCCCATATTGCTTAAGAAGTCATATATTTCATTCCCTCAGAGCCTGATCTGAAAGAACATATGGTTGTAGCCTGAGAATGACGAGGACATTTCCAGAATAGAAGCCGAGACAAAGAGGAAAACATTTTCTCCTCTGCACACAATTCCTGTTGTGTTTCTACCAAATTTATTGTCAAGTCACAAAAGTAATGGCCCTTATAAAACCGTTTGTTCTGATTTCATTTCATAAAGTACGTGTCCAAACCCCGTCATAAGAATATTTTTAGTTAATGGCTGCGTGTGAAGCAGTTTATAAATATCCCCAACTAGTGATGAAAAATTGATTAGGATGTCAGAGTAACCTATTGCATTCATGCAGGTTAAATGGCTGATCAATTGCATAATTAGCGTGCAAATGAGGTTCCTGCCAGGGATATCCTGTATTTGTTTAGTAAAGGTCAAATGGTGCATATGTGCACTGCATAAATAGCTTCGTGAGCTCGGGTGAAAAAACATCCATTGAGACGAAAATAAAACTTAATTTAAAAATGTATTTTCAAGCACGCTAACTACGTCTGGATTCGGTTTATGACCATTTCGACTGACATTTCTTTTTACGCCGTTAATGTCACTGTTTCACATGGCACCCGAAAGAAACAGCAGTGAAGGAAGATGTCAGGCTGGAGAAGGCGGCATTTTGGGCTGCTTGAGGAGCCTTAAGTCAGGAAAGGATTACATTTTGTGGTGGATGGACAAAACCTGGACATTGTGGGCAGAGCTCATTGAGGCCACAGAGAAGGACTGTCAATTGCTCACACAGACAATCCGGCAAACTGTTACAGCAGATGACTCAGACAAAAGATGCCTTGGCAGGATTGTCCTCAGCAGGGAAGAGGAAATGCTAACCATGCTGGGGACGTTGCTGGACCCGGACAAGCAGCGGAAGACAGATGAATGGATGGAGAATTCAGTCATATCTTTTCTACAAGCTGCTGAAATCTAAAATAAAGAGAAGCAACAGAAAAACCAAACTGTGCTTTGAAGACATTGAGCAGGCTGCCAAATCTTGCTTTAAAAAAGCGGTCTGCTGTCTGCTAGCAGACTTGGCTGAGGGGAGGCTTCAACATTTTGGGAAACACACTTTCTTGAGATATCACACTGTTCCCCTTAAGGGTAATGCTTCTTCCTTGGTATTGAGGTGCAGAACTGAACAGAAGTTAGTTAGTTAGGTTTGCCCCTCAGTGCTGGAGAGATATGGAGATCAAGATCACGTCAATAAAAAAACCTGCTTCTGCCAGTGATGCCACCTTTTTGAGATTTAACTGAAAACTCAACACTTCACTCACTTTCTCTCCAGAAGCAGAGGCACCACTCCGCCGTAGAGACCTTCCCATCTTTGTAGCTGTCGCAGGAGTTGAAGAAGGGTCGGATGCAGACTTCATACTTGTCCAGGTTGATAGCAGCCAGCTCAGCTTGGTCCAGATACAGATCAGTGTTGGTGTCCAGCTTCGAGAACATCCAGCCAATGGAGTCCTTGCAGCTTGCTAGGAGGCTCTTGTCCAGTGCTGTCAGAAATAGTTTGCATGTTATTTTTTCATGTCCTTCTGTTTAGACTAGATTTTTTGTATACACAAATGACTTATAAACTATGAGGCAACAGAATAAAGCTGCTTTGTGCGTTCCTAACCTGAACCGGTGCCAGCTCGGAGCTTGCCAGAGTTATTTCGCTTTGCGTTTCCATGAAGGAGTTGAAACCAGTCCCTCAGGCGGTCGCCCAGGTCTGCCAGGTCCTGACCAGTGCAGCTCTCTGAAGGAAAGGGGGGGGGGGGGATCCTTGCATTCAAAGCTCTAGTAGACACTAAATAGCAAGCACCTTCCACAGCTTCACGCTTTCCCTGATGTTCAGGAAGTCACAGGATTCCCCTTCTGTCTGATTTTTCATTGTGTGATTTTTTTTTGCTCGCCAAAGAAACAAGTTTTGCAATTCTCCACTACAGCAAATTCCTGTTATCCAATAAAAATGTGCTTTAAGTCTCAGGCTGAGCACTTATTCCAGGCCACAGATGAAAAACAGGAGTAACATTTCATCTCTTTGATCAATTGGCATTTCCACATGCCCAAGAGCCCAGGCAATCAATAGTGTTTGGCTGCAATGATAGATAGTGTACACTCTAAATAATTAATTACTACATGATTGAAAGAGCAGTTTAACCACATGGGAGATATTTGGCGAACAGTAATCTTTGAAATTGGTGAGTATCGACCCTAAACATCGAGCATCAGGTTGATTAGTTGTCTCAGGAAATTGGAATCTGTGCTTCTGTCTACACACACTTGACAGCAGTGCATCATAACTTCCCCCCTTTGAAACCTCGATTCAGGAAAGGAATGAAAACACACGAAGTTGAGAAGATGAACAAAAGGCACTTGCCACGTTTGGCGTCGGTGTTTGTGATGGTGACCGAAGCTGTGGCGCAGGGGCAGAAGCCGGCACACATGATGTTCAGGTCTTTTCCTGTCAAACAGGCCTGCTGCTCCAGCTTACACTGCATGGGGAGAGGAGGGAAGGTACGGGGGTGGGGGGGGCATGGATGTGGTTGAAATATTTATGGGGGTGACCGCAAGAAAAAGAGATTGCTCATTCAGATGAGACATCACTTAGAGAAAGGCAGCAAGAATGAGCTGTCATTTTCCACCGTCTTCTCATGCAAGGTCAGAATTAAAACGTATGCATAAATCAATAAAGAGTCCTGTTCGCGGATGGTTTACGATGATGCTGCTCAAAACAACGTCAGTCATTAATCACGCGGCCACGTTGAGCTGTTGCACTTGTCCTCCTGTGAGCAGTGATGAACTGTGCTGGCCTGTTGCGCCCACGTATGTGTCAGCATAGCAGGAAACAGCACTTGACTGGACCGCTCTCATTATTTAAAACGATGACACGGCCACTTTCCATTTCTGTTCAGGGCTTTATGGGGCAAGAAACCGGTAATACAGAGAGAGAGAAATTATCCAAGCTTTCAATTTAAAGGGCTTTTTCTTTTACCTCAGATGCGTAGTTGTGTCCATCAGAGCCACACACGGGTGAAGAGGCAGCCACCGGACAAGGCTTACAGCTGCTTTCATGGGCCTCCTGATGCGCTGACTGTTTGACTCTGAACATTAGAGGGGCAAAGAGGGGGAAAATTCAAATGTCAGCCCACACAGAGAACAACAACAAACTAACCCTTCTCATCTCTCTCCACCTCTGATGGTATCTACACTAGAAATAAAGTTTAACTTGCCTGTGGAAGGCCGTCTCTATCCTCTAGCTTGGCTAAAAACTCTTCCCAGGAAATGTTGTGCCCTCTTACTCTCTCAACAGTTTTCTAACAAACAATTTCCCTGGTAGACAGGAAGATGTGGAAACTGTTGACAGGGATCTCTGCGGATTAACCGGGGCCAGCACACAACAGATGCCTGTCTTGTCTTCCGCAGCAGTCAGATTAACAGTTTACTGACACCAGGATGGCAGAGTCACTGCAAACTCCCCATTTTTCAAACGACATCCCAACACTCCTCACCAATTCTGGGTCTCCAATTTTCGGAGACATCCAGCCCTTGCTGCTGTCAGCTTTGAAAGCATTTACTGTAAACTGGTTCAGACAAAAGCATCTGCAAAATGATTGCAATGTAATGTTTTGTTTTGTTTTTTTTTTTGTAATGTTTTGGAGACGAGACTTTGCTGCAGAATTTTTGAAATTACAGTTTTGTATGCTGTAAGCACAAAGGAAATTCATTTCATGGTTTAGTAGCAGGAATCTCAGGGGCAGATATCTGAAACAGCCAGACTAATAAAACCAAAACTATCTGTGTGGGTATATAATGATAGCTTTCAGTAAAAATGTATGTTTTATTCTTTGGCTGAACTGGGAACTTTAATGTCAGTTGCTTTCAAACGCACATTCGTATTTGCTTCTGCTGCAAACTTCGACAGCAACACAAGTGCTACAGACATTTCTGATCCTAATTACCAAAAAAATCATAACTGTTGTTAATATTGTTAATATTTAGATGCGCTGTTTCATAAAATTTCCCTTTGCTTTGCTCTCACACGGTGATTGACTAAATGTTCAGTGAACACAAGCAATAGATTCTGCAGCACGACTTCTGAGGCTGCTACTTAATGATGCTGGGATGGTTTAGTGTGGTTGCGCTCGTCCTTATTACCCATTACTTGACACAGTCTCTCTCATCTCTGGAGTGACTCTGTAAATGAAGCACTTTATTGAAAAAGATAAATGCCTGCCGCTGCAGATAGGCTTTGCAGGTAGTAATAATTCACTCCATTAATTCTTTTCAGGCTGCAACCCAGCTCATTTGTTTTTCAGTCAAAGTGGAATGATTGGGTGAAGGACCAGATAAATGCTTTACAGTAGAAACTAAAGGGTCTTTGTGAGGCGCACAGTATCCCAGAACGTTTAAAAATCCTTGCACACGCCATAGAAAGTGGCCAAAACCAAAAGAGTTCTCTTTATAATTATTGCTGTCACATGTTGTCAACCTCACCTCCTCTCTCCTCTGCTTCCACTTCTACTGATTATTCAGTGTCGTGTTTTCTAAAGCTGCCCCGATATCTACAAACAAAGTCCAGTCACACCTTCATCACCACAGGTCAAGTACGCAGCGTACTCAGCGTTCAAGTGGACTGAGACATGAAAACACTGTTGCTAGGTGACAGTCAATACAATTTTTTCATATTGACAGTTTTTAATTCATTGTCATGGTCCATTAAAATATGGACTAAATGATTAAATGCAATTAATAAGAATAATACATTTTTTTGAAGTAACTTCCATTTGGCTCCAAAACATAAACACAGCAGGTCATAACACATATCTCACATAACACAGGTCATAACACACGAGCAAAGAAAAAATCCAATAAACTGAGGGACACACTGTTTCACGTGAAAATGTGAAGACTTGAATTTGAATATATTTATATATAAATATATTTTTATTGAATATATTTATTTTTATATTTGAAGTTTTGCTTTAATTGAAGTTGAGTCTGTTCACTCACAGACCTTTTCTCTGCATGTGCTATGGTTGCTCTGCTTTTTTACCAAAAGCCATTATCACCTTGTTGGCCATCATTCATTAAGCGGTCTCACTTCGTTGATTTGAAATAAAAGCTGCTCCACTTGTGGCCACTCTGGCTTTGGTTACGCCACTTATGGTGTGTGCTGAGCTGAGCAGATAACTTTGACCAGTTACACGTTTTTAACACACAATTAGCTCCTGTGACTGTGGCTCCATATTGTTTTCCACACAGTGCAGCTTCATCGTGTTCATGTTGCACTAATATGCAGCTGATCAAAGTCTCTTTCAACCAGTTTCATAATTTATGTTTCAATCAAAATAATTTGGAGCTATCTTGCTTTTGGAGATATTAATTTTTATTCTAGCTTAACTACATATATGTATGAGTTCACAAACTGATGAGCCATGTAGTTTTGAGTAATTAAACTCAGTAATAGTAGCTTCATTAATAATTGATACTAAGCCATGGGAGTTTATGATACATCATGCATTAGATCACATCATGAGGCATATATTCGTTATGCATTAATGAATCATAAGGTATGTACCCTAGACATTAAGTGCTAGTCATTAAACTAGCTTCTCTTTCTTCTGAGTCTAATAGGAGCATTGCTGTGATAACTGCAAATGTAGCTATGTATAAAGAGCACATGGAAGCCAACAATCATCAGAAAGCAACTAAATATTTGAAGTTGAATCACTTTAAAGGAATTATTGATGGAATATTTCAATACTAATGTATTTATAGCACTTATATTTTACTTTGAAAAGCCCATCTTACCAAATTGATGCAGTGCGAATGTTCAGCTGTCAGTTTCAAGTGTTCACAACTTTTATTTCAAGTAAATGCATCTTTTTTTCAAGGCCTATGAATTCAGATTGTTCATTTCAAGTATCCATTTTTAAACTGACTGGAATATGAATTCAGATCAAAAATTCAAGAAAATAAAATCTGGTTACTCAAATTGCTTTGGTCAAATTCAAACAAAACGGACACACAATTTTGACTTCACCAAGTCAAGAAGTATTCCAATGATGAGCATGGCACTGATTAGGTTCGTTTGCACGTCGCCTCTTTATAGTCCTTATTTGCCTCCATAACTGTGGGTGTTCGTTTTTACCACCTTCCATCCACGCAGTTAATTAGTCATTTCTCAGCATGATGGTTCCATCAGAAATGACTTCACTCTTGACTCATGACACTCTCTGGCCCTGTTACTGAGCTCAATCAATAGCTCTCCAACCAGACATCAAAAGGCTTTTAACTAACACACCGCTAACGGCTGGTGCCTGTCTGTCCTGTCCACACAGAAGTCATCAAAACATCGGCAGCACATCTCCGCCTTACCTTTGCTCTGCTTTCTTGCGATTGACACACATGGCCCTCTGGTAGCCTTGAGCGACGCACACCTTGTGGCGGCTGCACTTCACATTCTGGCACGGGTCCTTGGTGGTGTCCATGGCTGCAAACACAAAATAACAATAAAGAAAAATCCAGAGGTGTCGATCACAGCTCCGCTTCTCATACTTCTCACACTCAGTCTATTATTTATGTTTTGACAAGCTGTTCAGCCACGCGTGGAACGACAAAAGAAAGAGGAATATAGCTACTTTATGTGTTGTATGATCAAGGTCTGCATATTTGCACCATTTGTAATGATATTCCATCTTCACACGACTATCATTTTCGAAGACGCATGCAATAAAAATCATGAGATGTGTGACGAAAAATATTCTAGCAGTGCGCACAAAATGAGCCCATTGATTTTATAGCCAGCACTGCTGAAAACATGGACGCCTTGCTGTCATTAAGGAGGCAGCCCATCGTCAATAGCACCGACTGCAGTCTCCAATGGTTGTCTCTGATTGCGAGGAAACTTGACAGCACTGATTGAGCATCTCTTTCTCTTGGCTTGTCACATCTCACTTCCCCCATGACAACTTATCACCGGCTCTCTCCGGCGTTCCTTTTGCCTCTCTCACGCTAACACAGACGCTCCATCTTTGTCTCCCACAGTCCCTCTCTTTCTGTCCTCTTCACTCTCCCCCCCTCCTTCTTCCCCCCATCGCATCTCTCTTTATATCTTTGGAGAGTTGAATGGTTCAATGCCAGCCTCTTTTCCACTGATACACTTAGATGGAAATAGCACTGCGTCCTTCACCTTCCCCTGCCTGTGGTCAATGGCACCCAAAACTGGATGACACACACCACCTTGCCACAGAGGCCTTGCAGAGCTCATATGTTCAGATAAATTTAAGAGTGTGTGGCGAGCAGCAGTGAGTGAGCCGGAGGAATTTAAGCTGCGAAATCCTGAGTCAGCTCTGAGCAGCTGCTTTGCAGTCAACAGGGTCAACAGACAAGGTGTCAGCCAGCCAGATGTCTACAAACCGAGCGACTGGGAGATGTTTTGATGCCACAGGAGGGAGGTACGACGAACTGCGGACTTTTATGGAATCTGCAGATGACAAGACATGTCTGAAGAAATCCAAAAATACTGGTGGGAGCTTGTGTGCTGAAAAAGTCTGACGAACAACTGTAACTGAGCTCTGAAAGGCTTTACCAGTATGAGACCATGGCACTGCCTGCACGGCGCGTTCGCAGTAAAAACACTCAGCTCTTCTTGTCCTCAAGAAAAAGAGCAAAACAGCCACTGGTAATCTGGTCATAGCAGCAAAGTCCATAAAAACAGCCAGACTTTTCTCTGTTTCTCCATGTTTGTGCAGGGAGTCATATGTGACAAAGTCAGCAGTAAAAGTAGATATATATGCCAAGAGACGTACGTGTACATACAGAATGAGATTAAACATTTCCATCATTTTTCTATCTTTCAGAGAAAACATCGGCATTCGTTTTCTTTCTTGCTGTATCAAGATTTTGTTACATGCTAGTTTGTCTAAAAAGCTTAACATTTGAAGCAAGGGTTATTTGTGCCAAGATTGTGTTGACAAGAGCAGAATGTTACAATATGATACAGACATATTTATCTTCACACAGTCACAGAGTGAAGAACTCTTCTGTTTTCTGTAATTAAATTTCAGGCTTTTATCTGGATTAGAATAAAAATAAGACAGCGGCGTTCATATCAAAGGCAATGGCTCACATGTAATCAAAATTAGTATGTGTGTTTCTTGGGAAGCTATTATTTCTTCTGTCTATTGTGATTGAATAAAAAATCCATTTATCTTTAGCAACTTCTCAGTGTGGGCAGCACAGCCGTTGCCCCACAACAAGAAGGTTGAGGGTTCGGTTCCCGGGCCGGGGCCTTTCTGTGTGGAATTTGCATGTTCTCCTCTGGCCTGCGTGGGTTTCCTGCCACCGTCCAAAGACGTCATGTTTGGGTTAACTGGTGACTCTAAATGGTCCGTAGGTCTGAGTGTGAGTGTGAGTGGCTGTTCATCTCTGTCTGTCTCTGTGTGTTGGCCCTGTGATGGACCCCCCCCCACCCCCCCACCCCCGCCCCGTGACCTGGAAACAGATAAGTGGCAAAGGATGAATAAACAAATGAATGAATGAACTCAGCGCTGAAAAAGCTCATAAAAATACAAGATGTAGCATTTAGGCTTAGCAGAAAGGCTCAAAGACAGACAGCTGGATTGTGGCAGTGCTGATAGCTCATAAACTTGAAACAGTCGTTCCATATAAAAGATGTGACCGCTTGACTTTTATTCTCTTCATATGTTCCAACAGGTATTCTGCTCCTTCATGATTTAACCCCCTGCGGCTGAACAGAACATCCCGGCTCTGCAGCTGATGGCACATTTGTCTGAAACTATGATGGAAAACCTCCACAAAATCACACCAAGCTGTTAACACACATTTGATTTCAAATATTTCTTAAGAGAAGCAGAAAGAAGCTGGGGGCATTTTGTATTTCCTGTAGTATGCTTCACTGGATCACATCAGTTCTCTTTGGTGAAACTCATCACTGAAGTTTTCTTCTGCTTGATCTTACAAAGACTGTTGCTGTGTTTTGATAGCAGGTTTAACACAGGTTCCTTCACGGACCATAAACCTTTATCGAGGGAAGGGATTAAGCTCTGTGTCTTTTAGTGTGGAGCTTTACTCTTTACTGCCGTCGATGTACCTGCCTCCACTAGACATCATAGCAATTTGGGTCAAAAGAAAGAACTTAATAGTTTAGTTTTGCAAAAGAAAATTGGCCAGTTTTTGGCCAGTGTAAATACATCACTACATATTAGCATCCTCATCGGTTTGCTAAAACAAATGTTTAATTTACTAGCTTGATAGCATTTGTCATTCAGCAGGTATTCTGAAACAGCTTCAAGCTGCTGCAGTGTCTGAGACAATGGGAAAAGGAAAAAGGTGTGGCTGACTCACAACAAACAAGTCTGTTCTGTTGAGCTGAAGGCAGCTACTGAGTCAGGTGCTGATCCATAAACAGCCATGTCTTATACTGATGTACTCATCTAAGGCACACATTTATAAATAATGGGAATTATTTCAAGGCTTAACCTTTTATGAGATCATTTTTAATCATCATAAATGACAAGGGGTTATTTATTCTATAGAGCTGTATAGAAAAAGTTTCCCTTCAAGCACCATCTTGACACAAAACAGATCTCTCTTACGGTATTCTTGTAGAACTCCCACATATTGAAGATGAAATCCAAGCACAGGATTGAATTTGCATTAAAGATCCATCTCTGCCGTTGTTGTTCACATCATGCCACATTGAGAATTCAGTGTGGGGCTGGGGCAAATAAGGGCCATTATGAGCTCTAAATCCTCTTGTAATCATGTCAACAAAAGGAGATGTGACTGCACTGAGCCGGGGTCCAATTTCTCGGAGATTATTATAATTTTTGTGCTGTGATCAAAAACACGTCAGCGTACAACTGCTTTCTCATACTGGATGAGGTTTCTCCAGGTTGTCCCAGCTGTCTGGGGTCACCACTGAATTCGTCGACAGCAGTTGGACGGCCCCCTCCATCAAAAAACCTTTTATCAACCATTTGTCACTCATTCAGATTATCGGATTGTGCTTTTTATAAAATACTTTAGAGATTCGGCGCACGCACGCACACACACACAAAAGTTAATGGGCTGCCAAGGTATAGTACCGCTAATCTGACACTAAAAAGATTTAACTCCTATAATATTAAAAGCATGAGAGAGATGGACCCATCTGACAGCTTTTTAGTAAATTAGTTTCAAATGGATTTGCAATTACTGTCGTCTAAGAGGATTCTTTTATAGCCTTCAACTTAATTTGTGGCTGCTGAGTTAAAGCGGCCTGCAGCTTCTATTCAACTCCAATGAAGGTATGAAATTATTTACTCATGATTAGTGAGGATACAACCCGTACGCCTTCACCGGTTAGTCTAACACACTAACTCTGAATAACTTCCTGAAGTTATTGTACAAGCAGAAGCATCATCGCAGCCAATTATTTTTTGTGATCCAGTTATTTTTTCTTGAGTCACAAAAGAAATCTAATTTATCATCACAAACAAACAATGTCAAGGTCAAATATGACAGCTCGTCTGCTGAGTCAGAGCAGGGGTCTCCCTACTGGTTTGGAGAAACAGTTCAGGCTCTGCAGAAGTAGCCAAAGTCTCCTGCTTGTTCTTTCGTTCTGTCTGAAGCCAGCAGGTACACCTCTCCCGAGTCCTCCCTGTCTTGTTGAATTTGCAATTAAGAGGACCTTGATCAATTAGGTCTGCAGAATTACTCCCAGCGGGTGCTGCGATGGGGAGAAAATCAATTATACTATAGGTTCAAGTGATTAGCTATATACTATATATACTATTTTTTCTTAGTTGACTTTGTGGAAGAATTTCTTTCTTCAGTTCATAAATACATGCTTTAAATACCTGATACTATTAAAATTTGATACGATAAGTGACTATTAATTCTGTGACTTTAAACTCAAACGCAATCTGAAAAAATAGCATTGAGATATGGCTACATTTTTCAGTAATTCACTGGGTTTCTTTCTGGCCACCATATCATATGTTCATTCTCTTTTTAGCTCTGTGTTTGGGCTCTAAAGAGAATATCTGTCCTTTCAGCTGCTATATTTTTGTCACAAGCCAGTTGTTTTATCGAAGGTCTTCTTTCCATAACAGCTACTGTAATGTCAGGGGAGTGAATCAAAACAGTCCATTTGTTGGTTAGACACAAAAAAGCAGACCAAAACTGTGAGCTGAGTTGAACCAAATGTGCAGCATGTTTAGCTCAAAGGTCAGACACGGTGACAGCAATAGGTTTCACCCCATCAAAAGCTTTCAGTGAGAACTACCTATTTTCTACTGAATATGAAAATAGTGAAAAGAAAAGTGTTCTGTCCCTGGAAAGATGGATGTACGGTGAATTTTTCAAGTGCTTGACTCAATACTACTCAGCCTTTTTCAGGTTTCTGGTAATCAGCCTATTTAAAATAACATATTCGAAACCTGATAAAACATTTACAGAGGTCTAACCCCATAAGTGCCTTCTTGTATCATTTTTCATTTCTTTTGAATACAGAAAGACTATCTGACTGAAATGACAGAGAACTGTTCGATATGTTCCCACATACTCAACATCACTCCTACACTGCTTGTTTTTAAGATTTTTAATTTTTTATTTCTGTTGTTGACTAGGCGCAGACCCTACGGAGGTAAATGAAGCCTGGTGGGAGTTCTGAGCTGAGCCCTTAGCAACAAAGGCAATTATAGCAGGCTTTTCAAACTAATGGATCGGACTGGGGGCACAGCCTTTCCTTTCCTGAATCGCAGCTGCCTTCTTGCCCTCTACAAGTTCTGACACCTCAGTCCTGCCCTCAACAGAAGTGGGATGATTTCAGACAAACTGCAGCAGTTAAAGAAACAGCACTTCTTTAACGTGCATCGTGCTGTTTGGTTGTTTTATGCCGATGTATGAGGACAGATAGCTCTGAGCATTTATTGTGCAGGTTAATTTTTGCTAACAAACTCTGCATGTAGGGGAAAACACACCAAACTTCACATGCAACTACACCGACCATCAAATATCTGCAGAAAAATAAAACAGGATTACTGACTTACTTTCATCAGAGCCCACATTGTCCTCCATGTTTTTGATGTAGTCATCCTGCAAAGAAAATATATTTGCATTAATTGATTCAATATTTCATGTTTGCTGACAAAGAAGAGGAGGTACGCTCTCATTCTCGTGCTTAATCTTTTTTTCATTGCCATTGAGAGAATTATTTAAAAGAGCATAAATAATGATGATGGACATGTAAAATGATGGAGTGTCTTTGCCACAACTGAGCACCAGTTTAAATGTTTAGCAATTCAAATAAATGAAGCTCCCATAATGAGATTCAACAGATGGCATGCGGGCTAAAAACTGATTATCATAATACAAAAACTTTAAAACAAATTGGTTCATTTATACAATTTTTCCTCAAAATGTATACTACAAAGTGAATGCACCATACAAATTAGTAAATCAAGTTTATCCCTCTCATCACTATCACTACAAAATATCCCTGCCTCACTGACGACATTCTATCTAGTTTCCTTAAGGACTAAGGGGTGGATATTCATTGTTGAAATGGTTAAAACTGACATGTCTGACTCAACAGTCTCTTTGCTGACATTTACTTTGATGTTTTATCACCTTAATCAAATACTCAGAAGCTCTTCTGTTGTCGCCATACTTATGTGCCTTCTTGGTACGATTGTGGTTGTTGCGCTAAATGTGCCATCTAAGAGTAAATAAACAACCACAGCAAGCCTCTGAAAGATTAAATTTATCTCATAAAAAGGACTTTGACTATCTTTGCTCCCACGCTGTTGCAGAGGGAATATTTGCAAACTAACTCTCTAGGTTTTAGATTTTGTCTCTTGCGGCGCTGCACTGGAACGTAAAAAAATAAATAAATAAAAATCCGCCTCCCTCTGCTGCATCCATTCTGACCCATTTCTCTCTGTGTCGGGACCAGGAGGATCAACTATAAAGCGGTTACCACTCGGCATGAGGCCCAGAGAGCACCCCGAGGATCAGCACTGTTCAGTTTAGCTTGGTCTTATTCCGCTCAGGGGACAGCAATGCTGAGCTCTCAGACTTAAGCTGAACAAGTATAGCCACAGGCATCTTCAATACAGTGAACAGGGTGAGGAGTCGAAGGGCTGTTGTGTTTACACTTGTTTTTCTACAATGGACTAATAGTTAGGTGTCTAAAAAGAAGAATACATTTCCACTGATGATGTCACCACTGATGCATATTTTGACGGAGCTGTTATTTTTGATTCACGCGTTATTGCCCGCAATCCTTTTTTGTCTTTTTGTTGAAATATTGCCACGCTGTATTGGTTTTTCTGTTCATTAGGCAAGACAAGCTCTTTCTCCCTGGGCAGGTGACACCTACAGCATAAAAGAGACGTCAGAATAAAAACAGACAGTGCTTTGTACACAATAAAAGAGACACTAACCTCCACTTCCTGTGGCAATGACAAGCAGCATTGGGGGAGAAAGACAGGGAGAGCCATTGTTAGAGATAAAAAAAAAAAGAAAAAGAAAAAGAAGAAATAACTTCACACTTTTCATTTTGCTTCCATTCAGCATGCAAACAGTGGTTGGGTTTATTACAGTTATGGCAGCAGTTAAACTGTCAGCCCCTTAATGCACGTTGATTGCAAATACATGCCTTCGTCTCGCTTCTCTCGGGGGACAACATAAGACAGTCACAGAGGATTATGAGCGCCTATTAACTGAGGATGATCAGCTGCCACTTCTATGAGCTGGCAGGGGTCCCAGTCACTAAGGGCCCATTCTCTGGCTGTGTTTACAATCGAAAGCCAAGCAGCCAACCTCCCACTAGCTCAGAAGTTGTGGATGAACCATGACCTGACACATCAGCCTTGAAAAATACAGGCAAATTGGTGGGACTCTTCAAAGCCAAAAGGGAGATGTGATTTAGATGTTGCTTTTTCTTTTTTTACAGTTGCAAAAGCAGACACATAGAGCACTTTTACTAAGCGTAGCATGGACAACACAGACAGATATACCTCCTGTAAAGTACAACCTTGAGTTAACAGGAGAGTGACTACTTTCCTTTCATTCCATTTCATCGTCTTGGCTTTGGTCCAAGGGCATTACACATCAATACCCACCACACTGCCTCTCCCTGTGTGTGTCATCATTCAATGCTCTGGTGTGTTTGAGAGAATTATAGCACTGCATGGTTTATTTCAGCAACTCAACCCAGTAAATAAACCTAATTCTTACACACACACACACACACACGGCCGCACCTGTCTACTTAACAGTGCTGTGACAGCATCTTAATAAATCACTATGAGGAATTTACCGGCCACACAAGAGCAAAGCCGAAAAAGCCAGAGGAAGGCTTTGAAAGGCTAAAGGCAGAATTCATCACCGAACCACAGCCAGACTCGAAATTTCACCTCAGAGACTGTTTTGTAGAGGTAAATATACTTTCTGAAGCTACAAAAATGTCCAGATACACGAGGGCTAATGGCACTCTCTCAAAAAAAAAAATTCATATTCAGCTGGATGACTGTGATGAGTTGTGTGAGAGGAAGAAGGAAGGAAAAAAAAAAAAAAACACCTCTCCACTGCTGAATTACTTTTTCCTCTTCTGATGCGCATCCGTAGATGGGATTATAAATGTTATACTGCAGCTATTACACTGAATATCATCAGAGATACAACTCAAGCTTGTTACACACCAGATGTAATGATTTTTTAATTCATTATTCACAGTATTTCTGGAACAACCCAGCTCACAGATCTACAGGGACTGAAAGAGGCCCTGCAGCGTGTCCTAAAGAGCGGATTGCTTATCTTCTCCCAGCAGCAGTGTGACAGCAAGGACACCAGACCGAGGCTCCATTTAGTCCTTCACCAAGGTTGAGAACTAGTGCTGTCCCACTGAATCCCAGCCAGGTTGCTGCCACACTACACAACAGCGAGGCCCAGACGAGAGGGAAGTGAAGGAAAGGTGGGAAAGATCAGGGAACAAGGGGGTATGATATTCACGGTGGAGGTCCCCTGAGTTGGGTGATTCATATCACACATGCCACCTCTTCTGCCATTTGTCAACAAGGCTGTAATGCAGCTGGTGTAAAACAGAGCCAGGAGGCTAATGGAGCTTGACTATCCAGATGCTGCAACTGCACCTCCCGGACTGCTCGCTGGTATTAGGCTGACAGCATTTGGCCACAAGCCTGACTGCGCTTCTCTGAGTTAACGTCTCACCTCAACCAAACCCTGTCTGCCGGGACATAAATACCGCATATAATCTTGAACTTCCTAACCCCCCAACGTTACCCATGCCCACCCGTCTCCAGTGACACCCAAATGCTTGTACATGTTGTGGCTCTGCAGGACCACCACGGGGGTAAACTGAACTTTTGTCTCATGAAACGTTTCACTGATTGTCAGATTGTTTGACAGGATATAGCTGTTTGTGATTGTCAGCTAGTCAGTGCGAGTGCATTGCTGCTGAAGGAATTAAAGCACTGCACTGGATACCAGATTAAAATATGAAATTAAACATTAAGGACATCAAGCAGGTGTTGAGGTCTGAGCCAAACCAGTTCTGTACACTTCTGCCCATGACCTCTCTAGGATGGCCAAGTTGAGGAAAGATAATAAAGAAATTTGTTGACAGGAAAGGTTTTGCTCTAAAACATTGTTAGATGGTGTCTTTGGAGATGTCAGAAACTCCCTCCAGACAGCAACCAAGCAAAGTGAACAGGCCGACAGAATCATGTGATTTATTTTGATGGATGACCAGCCACCATCCGCTTTTGAAAACATCTCAATACAATGCCTTGTTACTTGCTGCCAAAGCAACATTTCTTCCTCTGAATCGGAGCAACTTTGAAAAGGATTGAAGGTATATCTGACCCCATGACTGAATCAGTTAAGCAAACCTCTGTGGTTTCAGCATCTTAAAATTCATCACGCATCATGTCTTTAGTGGGGATAGAACAGACGAGAAGGAAAAATATAAAATTGGATTAGTATCAGCATTATCAGGTTCTCAGGGTTGCGTAATTTGTATTTGAAAAACAAATGTGTTTATAAGTGTTTATCCACAGCTTAAATGTTACAGGTCAAGTGCAATTCGCAAGCAACACCCTGCATCCTTGGCACCTCCAACTGAGAATACAAATGAAGCAGTGATCTAAAAATGAAAGGTGTATCCATCTCAAGAGAATAAAAAAAAAACCTCAAGCAGAAATGTTGAGGAGAGGAGTTCACAGGCTCCGAGTGTTCAAACTGAGAGCTGCCGGAGCACGACCTCACTTCAGCTCGTCGGAGAAATGCCAGTGCCAGAGTAAAAGAAATGTCACGGTGAAAATCTGCATCACCTCGCCCTGCTGCAATGATCCATCACGTGCAAGCAGCCCCTCTCACTCCATCACTGCAGCTCATCTGTCCCTGTAATGTGACAGGGTCGGTACAGTCTGGGTGCTAAAGGACACTTACACACATGGGCTGCACCTCATTACCACACACACACATATATAAACACAAATGCCTTCAATTCTCGTCTGCTGAAACAGAATGTGCTGGAAAATGTTTGATATTAAATAAATGTGGTGCATTTTACAAAACCTCCATATGCACACAAAACCCTGCACGCACATAAATATTATACATTTATCACTTCATCTGCAGCTGAAAGGAAGATAAGCTCCCCTGACCACCAAACATCATATTTCCTTATCTAATTCACCGAGATCGTATTTTGTTGTTGACTGATTTTCTGCAGATACTTTATCCAAACAATCTGTTCTGATGAATAGGTTGGCTATAGGCTATATATAGTAAATATGAAGCAGATGGTCAGCTTATATTAGCCCAATTTGCTCATCTTTATACAGATTACACAAAAGAAAGAGAGAAAAGTTTTGATTAGCGAAGGTTAGTGGAGCTGCGTGGTGGATTTTGTTACTGTTGCATGGAGCCAGGTTAACTGTCTCAACAAACTACATCTAAACTTGTGAAAGTCCTAAGTGTAAACACAACGAAGTGGGTGTTTTGCTTTTTAAAACATGATGAAAAGCTAAATTTGGTGTAAAGTTAGACCAGAAAATATTATAATTAGTTTATTACTGAAGCATCAAGATGAAATCATAGCAGCAACATAAACATTTAAAACAATTTAAAGCTTCAAATTCCTGAAATGTCAGATGCTTTCTGTCCCATTTATCTAATCCTTTACAACCTTCTTTCACAACAAAATGTTCTAAATTATTTCCCACAAACTGGTTTCCAAACTGTAAAAGCTTATTTGACATAAACAGCTTAGACTCAGAAACTAATTATGTACATGCAACCACATTTATAAGTGTGTATAACAACTTTAAGTGAGCTTGTTTCTAAGAGATGCAACAGCAACACAATCAATCCAGCGATTATACAAAGTGATGCTGCTTGCCGGGACGTAATCTCAACAAATCCTGGCTATTCTTCAGCACGTTTATCTGTCTCTGCTCTTTATTGTTTGTCTCCAGATTCATTTCTCTAGCAAGTGTTAGAATTTACTTCAAAAGCCCACATTCCCCAACTCATACAGAGGCTGTACTTTCCAAACAAACCCCCTCGCTGTCTGGGCAACAATTGCATGCTTCATCCGCCACATTAGTCCTTATTGATATTCTGAATATAATATTTGCAGTGAAGATATAACTTAAACAGCAGGATGTAAGATAGAGGTTAAATGATGATGTGGACATTTTGAAATGCCTCCGGCTGTCATTTCGTCAGCTTCATGAAGTCGTTTACTTTGGTGGTGACTAGATAAACACAGACTGATGGATAGAGTGGTTATTCGGGGCATGTCTGTAATGAACGGAGACCTGCGAGGGGCTTTCCTTGGCCGATTGCTCTGCTCCGGGCCGTGGCCGTGTCATCCCATCAGATCACTGAGGTGTATCTGCCTCTCTGACTGGCAGGACGCTATCAGATCATCATTCCCTCGGCTGTCATTTGCACAGTAATGCGCCTTTCCTGATTAATGAAGCCAAATTATGTCTCCCTACTTTAAATCGCTGCAAGAAGGGCACGCAGGTGGAGGCTGTCTTGAATCTACATTTCACCCCTCTGTCTGTCTGTAGTTACCAGGGAGCAGCGGGAATCCATCTTGTCTTTGCCGGGTCATTATGGCGCCCCGATTCAGCATGCTGGGGCCTGAGTGGTGGAGGTAATGTCTCACTCTGTTTGTACCACGCTGCCTTTGAAAACGACGCAGAAATGGGAGAGACACTAATGGCGCAGACCCACAGATTGAACCACTTAGAAATGCATTAGTGTTCCAAATCGACACTGTGTGTCTCTGGTAACCGGGAACGCCGGCTTTAGAGTGGCAAAACACTGCGTTTTCACATGAAGTAGTCATCACACAGAAACAATTCCAGAAATATTTTCAAATTTCAGCATACCAACTAATGTTACCCTGATGAGAAACAATTCCTTGGTTTATTGATTAAAGTGTGTCTAAAATCCCTGCAGCATATTTGCTCTGGCAAACATCAATATAATCTATGGTTGTTTTACAAACTGTTAAGTGTGATTACATGCTGTATATATGAAAGCCTGAGAATTTTCATCACACTCAAAAGATAAAAATAAGAAACCCACTGAGAAAAACGGAGGTGTCTCGATTGCAACAAAACACCAGAGCATTATGGGATTAAGTCGCAGCCCAGCTACACAGAGCTGGATCAAATTGATCATCTGAGCCAGATTGCTCGAGGGCCTGCAGGCGAAGGACGCATTTGTTGTTTCACAAGGTAAGACGCCTGCCTGCAATGCAGTACAGTACGGAGCGCAATCTGCAGCCGTCTCTGCACACTGAAGGGCACGTCTCTCTTCCCAAGCCACAAAGTAGCCCACTGTCAAGCGTGCATCCATCTGAAACACTTGCACTCTGCTGATATGCAGAAACAATCAATCTGAATGAGGAAAGGGGACGGAACGGTTGGATTCACCCTCAGATGCAGATGATCAAAAGAATCTGCAACTGACATTTTTAATCAAGTTATAGGCCGGGCTATGTGACGTCAAAGGATCGTCAACCTCAGACAAGAGTCTACATTAAGACCTTCTGATTCGGGGTTTTTCTCTGAGCTTCTGCCATCAGCTAATTAAACTACATTTCAGGACGTTGCATCACAGGGATGAACCTTTTCCATTTTCTGGAGCTCTTCAGCTGTGGTGCCCAAATCCCTGATGAATTAGCACATGAAACGGTGGCCACACTCGCTTTCCTACAGCAGGCTGTAGTGGAATCAAGTCATTGCATGGTCTGAGAGATGCAGTAATTGGAGAGGAGGATGACGGAGCGGATGCAGAAAAATGGATTCTGTTGGACCCGGCTGCTGAGCCAAGCAGAACCCTGGAACGGCAGATAGTCGGCAGCAACCTCCCCTTTCCAACCACCGCCACCCATTTGCAAAACAAAGAAGCAAAACGAGAAGAGGCCAGCCTTCAGGTTGAGCTCCTCAGAGATGCCCCAGGGAGCTTGCAGCTTACGCAGGCCTCCTTCACTCTGCTGAGCCATGCTACTTCTGCATACAATATTAGCAGAACAAAAAAGCCTATAACAAGACAAGCAGACGCATTTGGCTCTACCATAACCAAAAAAAAATACCTGAAACCAATTTTCTCTTTTCAAATTGGAGTAGCTGGACTCATCAATATTGGTCCGCAAAGACGGAAACTTATCAGCATACCTGAATACAAGAGTAAGCTTAAATCTTGTTTGGTATTGGGATATTTATTTAACTTGGGAAACTTAAATCAATATTGAATGTGGTGAAGGCTGAGAAAATAAATTATACTCTAACAAGCTGACTTTGTATCTGTGGACAATAAAAGCTTTCGCTACTTGAAATCCAAGCCATCTTTATGAAGTGGTTTTCTGATGGGCAGATTCATGTCTGTTTCTCTTCATAAAAGTCTATCTAATGAAAGGAAACTTTAAAAAGGAAAAGATTGCACAAGTGACGCACCGAATGAATTTATTATTTATTTCATTATATACCAGGTTGTTGGTACAGCAGTGTAGTATTTGGTTTTGCATATTGACTTCATTTTTAATGAAGGTTTGGTTTACCCAGCTGAAAATATTGATAAGGTGCGCTGCGGTGTCATGAAGGCGGGTGATTGTATTTTCTCTGCCACCGAACATGCTTTCTTGCTGAGAGGGTGTCGCTTGAGGTGAGAGTATGATACATGATTCTGGGCTGACTGAAGGCTACAGTGAGTTGCTATTAAAAGGGATGGAAAGGTATACTCAGTCAGCACAAGAATGGTAGGAAAACAAGCATATCAGGGACGGGCAAGTGTCAGAAGACTTCAAAGTATCTCTGAAGCACCAAATGAATGCACTGATGAAAATAATGCCCAACAAATTCTATTCCAACTCTTGTTTGAATCAGTTTGCTATGGTCTAAGATACCCAGCTGTTTGTGGAAATTTCTGAGGCTCCTTTTAAACTATAGAGTGTATATGTAAGAATTTTTTTCATTATTATTATTACTTTATTTTTTTAAAAGAATTATTGCCTTCAGTAGAAACTGAGATGAGCTCTGCAGAGTGTTGAAAATAGTATTAAGGGGCAGACTTATGTATTGTACATTCATAAGATTAATACAACATTAATACAAATTGCTGACAATCATAAAAATAAAAAAAATAGCCCCATCCTTTTCATTTAACCAACTGTTCAGTGACCAAAAAGTGTTGCATGGAGATTTTTTGTTGTTGTAGTAAAAGGCTTTACATCTGTTTGGCCACATTGCAGTCCTCTGTCAGCATTTGTGTTCAGCAGACCTCCAAAATTTGTGATTATGATATCATTTTACCACCTTCTGTCTGCGCTGCGATTACTATATTTTTTTGGAGTTTGCTCATTTTTTAACAGTGATGCCTGCTATTTAAATCAATTAAGCTCCGATAACAAATCCACTGACGTTATAGAACTCTTCTTGCAACTGTCAGACACATGAGTTTAGAAATCAGCAGCATGGTTAAGAGCAGATAATGATGATAACCATCCCAGTTGAAATGCCGCAGGGATCTGAATGAGACAGCTCACAGGGGTAGCTAAGTTAAATATGCTAGCTGGCTGATTACATTTAATTCCCCCCGTCTGCCATGGCAATGAGAACAAATTGGGTTGTTGTGGTTGCTGATAATGCTAATCTCCTGCAGTGGCAGTGGAATATTACAGTAAAACAGGGAGCCACACTGAGATGTCACTTTATGGCTTTAGGAAGGACTACATCACACATAAATGAGATTCTGTCGGGTTCGTTCAACTGAGAAAAAAAAAAGCTATTAGCGTTTTAGCTCTACGGCCTATCCCTGCTATACGATTTGCTTGACTAAGGTCATCTTGATATGACTTTGTAGTGTGTATCCATTATCCTGCGAAATCGACAAATTAACAGCCTCTGTCTCTCTCCAACACACACAAGCAGACAAACAAATACATCCACCGCGTGTCACAAGTGTTAAAAACAGCTTGTGCACAGGCAGGAACTCAGTCCCCTCTAAATGTGCCCTTGAAACCTCCCTGTTGCTCTGACCGCGAGACGAGGCTCAGCTGCCCGTCATCTTCCATATGCAGCTCTGGGACAGTTGGAGCAAAAAGGAACAGGTGCCCATCTCATCCAACATTGAATGGAGCATGTAGATGGTAAAAGAGGCTGATTATCCCCAGGCAAGAGCACGTCCTCCAAGTTTTTGTAGCTCCCTGGTCTAATTGTACAGTGCTTGCCCTGCTGTTTCTACACTGAGTGATTTGTGGCCTGAAGCAAAGAATATATCAATGCCAAGTTGAACCTGTGCACCGAGCATTATTACCCCTATTGTTACCAAGCATAAGTGATAGGACTGTGTTTGCTCAGGCCATGTATTTAGAAGAGCTCAGTCCCAGACAATTCTTAACAATAGCAAATAAACACCTGAATATATTCAGAACAGCACATTTAAACAGCTTCAATATATTTCCACCTGGCTAATTTATGCAATGCAATGGTTTTCTGTTTTTTTTTTTTTTTTTGGGGGGGGGGTATAATAATTTCCAAAATGGGTCCCGTGACTGCATCTTTTCTGGAGAGATATAACACCAGGTGAAGCCATTTCTAAACTGTTTACCCAGTCAAGAGTAGACAGAGGTTTCAGCCTTGTGTCTGTGAGCGATAACAATAAAGGTCATTGGAGATAAACAAATAGGAATGTCATTGTCGCTGAGTGGCAGAAGGTGGATGGACGGTCTGTAAACACTAATTGCATTTCTTACTACATCACATCAGTATTAATATATTACACTTGATTTTACCCTCTCGTAAAATACATTTCTAAGGGAAGAGCCTCAGCCTGTTTTAGTAAATCTAAATCTCAGCAGCTGGGAAAGAATAAATGCAAAACCATCAGCCACTGATGATATCAGTATTTGTGCTAAAGAGCATGATAGCATGCTGATATTAGTATTTCCCTCAAAAAATTGCTGTGCTAATAACATCTCCATGGAGCTGCTACTATAGCTGTAGACTTAATTTTAAAAATAAAATGTAATTAAATTAATGAATGCGAGTTTTGCCTCCAAACTGGCAGAAGTTCTGCACAAAACCTTGCCAGCTATGAGTTTCCATTATTGACTACTGACCACAATAGAGAGCAATAGAGATGTTTTTTTTTTTTTGTTTTGTTAAAAACTTGGATCATCGTCAGTGTTGGGCGTGCCATCATGCCAGCCATGAATGAAGACAGACACACCAACAGAGTGGTAGCATTTATCACCCTGCCTGCAGCAAGGCATTGAGGAGCTTCACTAGTACAGAGACAACTCTCAGGCAGATGCCACTATAAATAATGCATGAACAATAGTGCCAGAAGAAGAACCTTGGAACAGCTAATTATTCAGCTCGACATTTCAGCAACTCACACTGCTGCTGGAGTGTGTTAATACACTGATGTAGAAGGTGCAGCCAGGCTCCGTTATGAAACACATTAATCCACATGTACCGTCCTATCACAATAAGTAGTGTCCTCGTCCCCAGCCGAGGGAAAGAGATTCTGTGGGCTGTGAAAACATGGCTTTGCTGATAAAAAGCTTTCCAGCTGTTCAAGGCAGTTGTAGAGATTTTTTCTGTCTGCTTTGTTTTGTTTTGTTTTTTTTTAGCAGAGCATAAAATGGTATCCAGCTTTTCCATAGGAGCAACAACACAAAACAGCCTCTCCACTCTATTAAGAATCACCCACGCTTGTGTTAGGAAGCCAGCAGGTTCCCCCTTTCTTCTCACTTTCCACTGTTAATTGTATCTGAATAGTCCAAATACTCACAGAAAACCCCCTCAGACCTCCAGTGAAAGACGTACATGGTAATGACAGGAAGCAAGAGAGCGTCTCTTTCCACCACTTCTGCCATTTTGCTCTCATTAGTGTGCAAAGAGCAGATCTCCACAGATAGTTGGTTTGATAGGTTGATCTTTGGATTCACACGGCAGAGGAAATGCAGATAACAAATGGCTCATTTAACTGTTATGGTTACTCTCCTCTTTATTTTCAAGCCCTGCACCAACTCTCTGAATTGAAGCTAGGCTTAATTTCACATTTTTGACAATTTGATATTCTTATCTTACCCAAATTTTTCAAATGCATAATTACACTGGCTGTTAGCCCTGGAGCATACATCCTGTGAGAGGCCAAGAAACGGCCGACGTTGAAGTCACAAGAAGAAAAAGCCACAGCAGGCAGTGTGACTTTGAGCCAAATAAGGGAGCTCAGTGTAGCCTAGGATGCTCTAGCATCACCTTCACTGCTCACCTGCAGGAAAAAGAGTGAACTCTGCTCTTGCATTTAACATCAAAGAGTCTCAGAGAGGAGCTAAGCTGAAGTGAGATCAGTGACCAAGTAACATCACTGCCATCATTTCACAAAGAGCCACAAAAACGGCCCATGTATGTCTGGAGGAATCATCAAGTCACTCATTAGTGATAAATTATTTCATCCAGCCTGCTCTCTGTCCTTAAGTGTATGAAGCCAACTAAAGTGTGTATATATATCACTGTTGCTGAAGAGCAGTTGAGCATTGAGGTGGCAGTGAAACTTATAAAATTATAAAAGTCAATATGTTTGTTTTGTTTTCAGTTTTTTGGGTGTTTAACAGATGAAATGGAAAACCTTCTCTAATTCCATCTTTTTACATGTCAGTATTGGTTTTTCTGAGTTATATTGTTAGAAAATGGAAGTCTTAGTAATTTTGGAAATTGTGGTTTTTTCGACAAAATGTACAATTAAAAGAAGTCACTTTCAGCTGTTCACTATTATATAATGAAAAAATTAACCAATGGATCAGTTATGATGAAAATAAATATTAACTGCAGCCCTGAATCTTATGTGCGTGCCATATAGGAAACATTAGAATCATTTCCTCTTTCTTCTTTTTTTTCCAAACGTTCCTCACTGGGGATATTGAGGATGCAGATTTAAGCACACTCAGAGACTTGGGTTAAATTAAAGAACAACTCATTGTTATCTAATTACCGCATTTATCATTGTCCTAAATCAAATTAAATCGTAATCACCAATAAGGCTGATGGTCACTCGTATTTTTCCCTCACTATGTGCTAATTTTAACAACCAATGGAGCCGAGGTGCCATTTTCAAGAGGGGGGGGGGTGGGGAGGTACCAATTTTCCCTCATTAAAAATGTAGCTGGCAGTCCAGCAGGTGCAAACCTTAAACAGCCCTCTGTGGTTGGCTGAAAGGCTCCACAGCTCCTTAATGGCTGCCCTCTTTGCACAGCTCAGAGAGATGGGAGACTGGCTGTGAATGAACAGCACAGTATTGTTATTGTTCACATAAGCAGCGGGGTGAGCTCCCACCGAGCAGATCCACCCGAACACACCAGAATGCAAAGTGGATGTTGGGATTGGAAACACGCACGCACACACACAAAAGAGCATCAAGTTGTCAAACAACTTTTCAAACTGATCAGTAGATTTGTGGAGACGCAATCCAGTAATTATACCTAAAATGGATGGATGTAACCTCTTGGCCTGGATAAATGGTGAGTGGGAGAACTGTTGACGTCTTTGACATTTGCAGTTCAGCTTGAACATTGAGGCCGGTCATAATGGAGCTTGTATAACACCCTATAACCTGCTGTGGATTATCCGGACACCCCCTGCCTCTGCAGCTGTCGGACTTATTGTTCTTCCTTCCAGCATTTCCTCATTATGTCCCCATGCAGGATAATCGTATATGTACAGTGGTCCAATTTACACACCAGTCAGATGACTATAACCGCCATGACTGTGTGTGCCCACATGCTGTTTCATTTTTTTTTACCCTGTGCTCTATTTAGATTCGGTATGAATATTCCTGTTTGCTGTTTTCACACCACCTGTTTGCCAAGACAGCTCGTAAACAAATAAAACCCATGTCACATTTCAGATGTTGTATCTCACTGCCCGGTACAACAGAGAATAGCCCTGTCTGTGCAGACCCAAGCCAATTTGGCTGTCTGTCTCTCCACAGTGTCACATCTCCTCGTGAGCTGTGCTTCAACAATCGCCGTGAGTTCTTGACGATATTCATACAGACAAGCAGGACAAAGCAAGGACAAAATAATTTCCTACGCAAGTAAGGCCTTGTGTTTGACATCACACTGCTGCTAACCGTTCCTGAGCATCGTGTGTGATTGTCTGTCAGACCAGAGCAACACGGAGAAATAAAATATCCGAAAAATGGTACTTGCTTATTTAGTGAAAGGTAGGCAACATACTAGATACCATTCACATTCTCAGACATGAAACCTTCAAAGTTAACTTACTTCAAAAAAGCTAATTAATATATTACCTTGAATAAGGAAGGGTTGAGGGTAGAGGGTCTTAACTTAACACCACCAAACGCACACTTTAACACAGCGGTTGTACAGCCTAACTGTGACTTCTTCCTTCACGCTTTTATAACTTTGAAGAAAAATTTTATGAAAGTGCTCAACAGATTCGTTCACTTCGGCATTTGCAAGACTTTCTGTAATGATTAGTGGCAGAGAAGCCTAGTTAGGCTTGTAAAAGAACAAAAAGCAAAAAAAAAAAAAAAAAAAAAGGTTCGATCGTACTGGTGCTTGAAAAATAAGAAGCTACATTAATCAATAAGGCAATCAACCAAAGAATTATTTGACTGAGTCATTGAATAACATATTGATTAAGTTGTTTATTAAGAAAAGATAACATCCCAAATATTGTTTTATTGTTCTAAGCAATTGCAATTATTTAATTACAGCCCTGCAGACACATCTACCATTTACGCATTGCATTCATGGTTATAATTCTAATTTGTTAGTGGTCCCAGATCAGCTGCGGGCCAAAGTCACCAGCACCTTTACAACAACTACTGCCAGCGGGAACTCAGGCTTTCCTCATATATTTACATACATCAAATTTAGATTGTGTATGATAATACAAACAGATGACACATCCAGCAATCAGCCTCTACAGAACTTCAACGAACCTTCTCATGACAATTATGGATGCTAATCCCACACAGATCCATGTAAACCACTACAAAAACATAATATAATAAATATGTTTGCATGATAGCAAAAATTAGCAATTCACTTAGAAATTCTCTGTCAGGGTTGTTCAGTGTCCTCAGAGAACCTGGGCTGCCGAACACATTCCTGCATGACACCCACCATGGTCAGAGGAAATGCAACAACCGACTGGCTGACATTGATAAGAATATCTCTCCAAGGTGATATTTATGAGCTGTGAGATTAAATAACTGTCCAGTTGTCAAACTAGAAGCTTGGATGTGGGCTGCTAACTGACTCCTCCTCAGAGGTGCCAGTAATCCTGATTCATGCCATGTTTCCTGTCTTTTGCAATCAAAGAGCCGTCACAACTGTATCAATGTAAAACACCCAGCTTTGTAAACCCTTAATGTTCTCACGGTCTCCCCATCACCCACGTATCCCCAGGCTGGCTATGTTTAGGATGCTGATGGAAGAAAGTGAAAGGCAGGGCTGGCCAACATAAAGTCTACTACCCCATTTGTATCAATGAGGGTGGATTAGTCCATCCTCAGAATAACACAATACATTCCAACAACAACATCGATATCAGGCTCCAAAATGACCGTAAAGTTGAAACAACACCACTTTAAAGCAGTTTCAATCCCATTACAACCTTCATGGAGATCGGAATTATTGCAAGGTTGTTGTATTAAACCGCATTACTTTTCACTGGGTAATAAACTTGGAGCTGAACTGTATATTAGTGTGCATATTTCCTTTCTTTTATTACTTCACCTCTGATGTTTGTTCTGACTATTTAGGCAATGACCAGATAAAGGTAATAGACTTTTGAACCAGGCTAAGTTTGTGTGATATGGCCTCGCATGCCATGAAATGAAATGAACAAAATTAATATACCAGTACAGATTTTACTACTACAGACATAGAAATCTAATAAACAAATTCTGTATTGCCAGTAAAAATACGAGAAAATCTGTAAAGTCAACTGAACTTCCACTTTATTGTCCTAGATAGGATCTTTGTGTCTTAGCTTGTTGTAAGAAAAAATATGTTAAAATGAAACAACTTAGAGCAGTGAAAGTGTGACATAAAGCCTGACGGACCTGTGGCCATCATCAGGTCACTCTTTTAAAACAAGAACTCAGTCATCAGTCACCAACATTAAACAGACAACTGTAGACCTGTCTCATCCCGAGCAAGAACTTCCTGTGAGACCTGGATTGGTGTAGACCAGTTTGGTATCTGGATCCACTGATGAAGCTATTCCTGGAATATCTGTGTTTGGGTGACGCTATTTTGGGAAATGAATGAGCAGGAACGCTTCACGGTTATCCAAATCTCAGGATTTGGCAGAAACTTGATTTATCAGGTAATTACGTGGATTAACCAAAAACAGACATTTTACTGTGTGACAATGAGAGCGGAAGAGAAAGGAAAGGCAGCAGAAATAAATGTTGGCTTTTTTCTTCTTTTTTTTTTCCCATAGATCCCTTTTCTCTCAATGAACTAGTGAATGAATCATTTCAGCTGTGGAAGTTTCATACTGTCTGTAACTTCATAAATGAAATATCTCTGGTGAATAGTCCTCCTGGCATGACTGAACAGAATGAACAAAGCTGTTCCTTTACAGCTCAGAAATCAGACTGGACCACAGAGCCACACGAGAATAAGAATCTTTGCTTCCCCTGTACTTGATATTTGTGATTTAGAGGATACACAACTGATTTCGCTCTAATGCTTTTCAGTCTGAGAAGCCTCTGAACTGCACAGTATATGTGCAATATGGCAGATGGAGTATTGATCAGCAAATACATACGATGTTCAGAGAATCACAGTTATCCAGAAGGAGCTTGGAAATAGCTTTTGGACTTATGTCATAAATTTTCCTTTGAGCTGTATTTTATTCACTCACATATAAGAAGCTCCAAAGCTACAGTACTATAAAATTACATTGTACAATAGTAGCCAATTGTCTACCAATTCAGGAGTTTTCATTTCATGAAATGTCTCACCATCATACCACAAAATAAGCCACCTTGACAAAATGAAAGAAAATGTGGGTTTATCCAACATTTCATTAAGCGCCGCTCACGCGTTCACGTGCACGCGCATTGATCCATAAGCTCCCCAAGATCTTTAAACACACTATCCTCTGTTATGTTTGTAATATCAACATATATCTATGTGTGTGTGTTTGTGTAAAAAAAAAAAAAAAGTATATCTAGTACCCAAACTGCTAATATTGCATCTATGCGCACTTCAGAGCGACAGTTCACTGTGCGCAAAATCACCTGAGAAAACATGCTGCCTGTGGAGACAACGATTAGTCTCCACAGGCAGCAGCATCTCCAACAGCAGACACAGAGCAGCATGCGTTTAAAATTGCACAGACACACACAAATAAAAATAAAAATAAATAAATAAATAAATAAATAAAAAGAAAACACAACTCACGTCTCTGAAGCGATTCCAGTGTTTGATTTTCCGGCTGTACTGGGAGATGGTTGACAGCCATTGCTCATCTTCCATGAAATTCCCAGCTTTTCCTGCCTCTTTCCCACTTTTCACGTCCACCTGGAGAGAAAAGCCCACCAGCAGGGTCAGGCAAGCGACGGCTCCCACAGCGACCATGATGATGCTCGGAGGAGGGAGGGTGGAGGCGGAGGAGGAGGGGGGGACAGTTCGGCTCTGGGATGTATCCTCCTCCCGGTGCTGATGCTGATGTCCTCTAGCCAAGGATCCACATACAAGACTGCTGCTGCTGCTGTTGCTGCTGCTGCTGCTGCTGCTTCAACACACTGAATAGAAATGAGAGAGAGAGAGAGAGAGAAAGGAGGGGAGGGAAATAAGAAGGGAGGGAGGGAGAGAGGCAGTGGTGAGAAAGAGTTAAAGGACAGATTACATCCTGCACGAATCATTTATTTCTGCTTACTTAGATTCATTATTTCTAACTTTATTTTGCTTTTTGTCCTGTTGATATGCAGCCCCCACACACAATGTCACACTGCAAATGAATCACACCAGTGGAGCAGATGTTTATTGTTGCACTGATGATCAACCAGAGTTTTATTCATTGTATTAAAATGCTGCTGGCAAAAGGCCAGTGTCTGTCTAATATTTACCCCGGCGAGACTCACTGGATCCTTGCTATGCACTTAGACGGTGAAATTAATAATACAAATCGACAATAAAGTTGGAACAATATGAGGAAAATGACTCTGAGTAAATTAGGTAAGACAGTGGGGCCCAAACTGGGCTCCACAGAGTGCAGAGGGTCGCTGAAGAACTCCTAAGAGAGCTCGGGGCAAATGAAACTTAATTTAGGTTAAAATTAGATCCATTTTATTCTTAATGTATTCATTAGCAGCACATAGAGCGGTATAAGAGTGACTTAGCTCAGTGGTGTCCTTAACAGATAAACCTGAAATAGTTATAGTTATGTGGACGAAACAACGACTATCAGTGCTAGTGGCTGATTTTTGTGCTAATTTAACATCAAAATGAGATTCAAATGATTTAATTTCGTTGAAGACAGGCAGTCCAAGTGGAAAGACAGAGCCACAACTTCACCATCAGAAATTAAAGTACAGCGACAGGCCACACCTGATCATGTTCCCATTAGCAGCTAATTATTATTTTTACTACAGATTAATCTGTTTATTTCTCAAATAATCAAATTATTTTTAGGCTCCATAAGAACTCATAAAAAAACTTTTACAGCAATATGTGGCATCACTTTTCTATGGTAACTTTATGACAGAAAATTAACAAGTGAACAAGAAGATGACAAGAAGATGACATTGTCAACAGTAAAAGGTGTAAAAAACCTGCACATACCTACAGGTCAGATGTTCAAGGAACATCTCTAGAAGTCCAACAATAAATAATCTCTTTTCTTACAAATGTACACACTGTAGAACAATAAATATACCTTCTACAAAAATAGTTTTTTTTTTTCCTGTACAACTTCAGCACTACCTCAATCTCTCTATGGCACTTGTCTGTTTGACGCCGAAAGCCTGAGATCTCAGTCAGTGATGCTGAAAACCCATTTTGCTGGTTTGTCTGCAAAGAAAAATGTGAAAGGATGGACGATGGGATCGGACTAAAAAGGGATGCGTTCTGGCTTTTTCTGCATCAATCTGTGACTTCGAACTGTGGCGTACCTGCACATCATTTCAAGTCTGCCCGCGTTATTCCTCCTGCTCCCTAAACTCTCTATGCCCTCTTCCTCTCCACGCTCTATTTCATCCCCATGAAGATAAACGTAATCCGGTGCTCTGCAAAGATTTATTTTCGTTTAAGGTTACCAATATTGGTTGAGGCTGAGTAGCCAGGGGCAGGATCACATTGCCTGTGATGCGGCTTTATCTGCTCGGACTAACTCTGACACTGCTGTCAAAATAGTTGATTTGGCAGATGCAGGCTTTCCTGAGTACAGAGCTCCAGATTTGGGCAGCAGGAGAAATGTCCCGCAGCGTCAACCGACTGCGCACATCAACAGAATGAGAAGCTGGGCATGATGTGTTAATTAAGAGGTCGTCCTCAGTCATGTCAGGATCGGGATGAATGTACAGCAGATTAATGGCCACACAGACGAAATGGGCCGCCCAGAAGCATTTAAGACCGCGTTCTGCTTTGCATCATTAACTTTTAAGCACTGAGATGTTATTGGGAAGCCTCTCCCTGGACCGTGGCGGAGGAAAATTTCCTGAGGGAATCCTACATGCACAAGAACAGCAACGGCAAATGGAAAACATGTTTATGAAAGGCTTCGAGTTGTTGATCACTTCAGAAGTTTCAGGGCTGAGAAGACTCAAAAGAGCTTTATTTTGTTTATTTATTTTTTTATTGGAGCTTCCTACTGCTGCCCGATCAGCAGCTGAAGTAGCAGTACAGTTTGCAGGACCACCCCAAAGTAATTTCCACATTTACAATAGGCTTACATGTGATATAGCAAGCTTCTGCTTCATTGATCAGCTTGAATCCTCTGCAATCCTCCTAACAGCACCATTTTATTATATCTGCTTACAGAGCACCCTTTGAGAAATATATTCACTTTTCAAATAACTAAAAGACCATTTGTGACTCTCAGTCTTGATGACAGTGGTGAACAACCTCAAAAGCCATGAAATTAAGTTGCATCTCAGATCATCTTGTTTAGCATTCAACTACAGCTCTCACGCTCCCATGAGGCCCTGACAAGCCTTTTAGAGTCTGAGAGTCAGGCAATGATGTTGTTGAATGCTTAAATAGTAACTCTGTATTTGGTAAAACAGCGGGGTGCTCAAATATTGACGGTAAAGAAAATTTTTTATCTTAAAATATAGACGGAAAACGTCAGTGGCCCTCTCTCTGAATTATTTACTTGGCCTTTATATGTGTGTTCACAGTCGAAACAGAGGGATTGGTAATATTTCATACCTGACTGGGATATTGCATGACCTCTTTATTTCTCATAATGTAAGGATGAGGCACTTTCATTACATTTTAAAACCTGAAAAATGACCTTCTGCAGGTTTGTTGTGCTGCGTTAGCTAGCAACAGTACCTGGTCTGAATATAAACTATATAAGATCAGAGAAAAATTGCCCCATAGCGAGAATTGCATTGTCATTTTGTTTTACTTTGCCTCTTCTTAGACGGTATCTAAGTCAACTTACAGCAACGTGGTTGTGTAGCAGGTTTTGTAGGAATACTACTTCCCCATTTTTGAGCCTGACAAACAGCAGCCATTGGTCGATGAATATTTTCATTCACTGAACAAATCAGACATGTGAGACGTGATTCAGAGGTTTGGATCCAGTTTTTCTAAAGTTATCCTCATTACAACACCTAATTAATGAGACGAACTCCTGGTTTTACGGGCACTAAAATGGGCTTTAATGCAGAAACTGGCTGTATCATGAATTCCAGGTGACTTGAAAAATAAAAACCTGATGTAATTTTTCTAAAACATGGTAGGAACTCCTCACAACGCTTTAAATTTGAACAAGTTGTGTGGCACTGTTTCTTGCACATATCAGAGTTAGCAGTGGAAGAGTGCCTTTAATTGTAAACAGATTAACTGATGCAATCAGTTCCTTTCTAGGAAGATATGGATAAATTTTATCTATCCTGTTCTTCAAGCATAATCAGTTTACACAAAGGAGTACAGGGTGGAAGCTTCATTTGGATAGCATCAGACAAGACCGCACCAAAATTTAAAAGCTTGCTTATCTATAAATATTTGCTGTCTACAAATGTGAACGCAGCACATCTCTTTTCTGTCTTACTAACAGCTCATAAGGCCCAACATGAGCTTCACTGCTTATCAAAGCTTTACATATGCTCACATCGCTTCAGGAATTCCCAGTACACAACAATTAAGTGCAGCGGACCAAGTGTGGCGGCTTTACACATTTATTTATTCCTGTCACATTTATACAGGATATTCAAATGTAGCACTTCCTCCCACCGTGAAAAAAAGTGGTGGTCATTAGGCCCAATTAATTTCAACAAGGACATAGCAATGATTAAAATATCACTTTGTTGTAAATCTATTCATCATCATTATTTGGTGGAAACCTTTTTTTTCCCGACAATGCTTCGCACCAAGTTTCATCGACCGAGGGCCTTCATCAACCAACGTCAGTGAACAGTTCTGTGCTGCTCCCATTCCATCAGTGATCTGCAACACATAATTACTGGTTATTATTTTTACTCCAAAGCTCCCAAATACAGTTGAAGATGATTGTTCTTTAATCAACTGACATTATTTAGAATATGTCACAAGTCACAAGCTCCAGAAATCAGATCTTCAGCATATTAAGCTTATTAAATTCTCAGATTTAAGAAGATAAATAGCAAAAACAATGAATTAATCATCTTACCTGTTCTTAATTCATTATCAGCTGATGTACTAATGAAGTAGAAAAAAAAAGGACAGAAATGGTCAAATGTTAAAACTTCAATGTCCTCGGAGGAACAATATACTAATACTAAACTTTTATTTACCGCTGAGTGTATAGCTGTCCTGCATCCGGAATATATACACTTCTATAGAGAGCTACAACTTTCTCTATATGCACAATATAGGGATATGTGCTGTATGGGAGAAGATATTCTGTAAGGCAGCTGACATACAGATTCATAATTCTTACTTTCAAATGTTCTTCTGTTTATATTTTCATATTTGTGGTAAAAGTGGGGGCAAAGGGGCTATTTGGACACATGGACCATGTTAGGAGACATAGGCAATACAGTAAGTTTTCATCGATGATGCAGTAAAAAAAGGATATTAAAGCATAAAATATTGATGCCACAGTAAAGAATAAATGCTGTGAATGTATTTTTTATTTTTTTTTTTAACAACAGCCACCATAGATGCTTGGTTGTGAAGTAGTTTCTGCCTGTGATATGTGCTGCCACTGGAAAGTGTGCATGAAAAAAAATTGCCTGAAAGCAAGTTCCTGGATAGGTGAACCATCAAAAGAAGTTATTTTGAAAGTTGAGGAGAGAATAAACCACATCGGGACACATTTAGTCAGTAATCTCTAGTGACTTACAGCTGTAAGTGGAGCTGCTATAAATGTGTATAGATTTAATTCAATTGGATTCAAACTGGGTCACATAGCTATTAAAAGTGCAAAGTTAGTTTAGAGCAGTCTGACAGCAGCGAGCAAGCACTCTAGCTGCTGTTTTGCACACCAGGCAGCTGCAGCGGGGGGAGGGAGAGGGTGCAGCACCTTTTTCAATCAAATGCACACAATAGACAGAAGCTGGCTGAAATTCGGAATTCTTGACATGCACAGTCTCAGTAGATTATTTATTTTTAGTTCGTATTAGTCCGACTACTTTTAAGCAACAAATCCCCATCAGTTTCACTTTCGCCGACCAACGAGAAACATGCATCTTTAAGTGTTATGGAAAGGAATGTCTCTGCAACACTTCAGAGTGGATGGGAAAAACATCTGGAGGGGGAGCATTCATTTGATATACATATTTCTTTAATAAACAGAGGAGTAAATAATGCCTTGGGCATATTAACGGTGAATAAACCATGATGAAGGGCTCCATCACTTCCTGTGCTAAAAATTATAAGCTGTTCAAAAGAAAACTGGCGTCAACATTTCTTATCTTGGCATTGGTGTACAAATGGCTTTAATGTCATTGCTGTCATTAAAGTAATCTTTTTAAATATCAAGATTTGCTTCTGCTCCGTGTTGTTTTTCTACCTTTGCAAACTGCGATTTGAAGGTATCTACTGTTTTTTTAAAATAATAATAATAATGATCATCATCATCAAAAAATTGCGAGATTATTCATTTATGAAAGTTGGTTGCTGCTCTATTCTTGTACAAAGTGTGCATAAAGTAAACAGCAGCTCTGAATGACTACCTGCTGTTCAAACAAGCCTGGTTTTGTGCCTCTCCTCCCTGTGTGAATGCCTCCAGCAGTAAACAGACATGGACAGCTGCAGGCAGCCTCCAGACACAGCACTCTGAATGATAAAGAGCTGCTGCAGGGATCACCTGCCTTCTCGCTGGAGACACAGATTAGACTTTTCAAATACTCTAGCCTTGGCCGTACATCAAGGCCGCTCATGCCATTTGTGACAGAGTGATTAGTGTTAAAATTCATATGGCAGCGACACTTCACTGGATAGTCACATCCAACCTAGGAGAACAGTCAAAAGGAAGGCACCCCATCATACTTCACAGCTAATGATAGCCAATTTGAAAGATTTGTTGGCCTTGCCTGGCTGGATCATTTAAAGGGTACCTATGTAACTTCACATGGATATATTTGTTTAATCATTAAAATGTCCAAGAAAAACACAACACCAGGAAGGTTTCCTTTCAGTCCATTTGGTTTGGTTTGAAATATTTACACAAAATATATCTGATCCTGATCTGGGCAAAACTACTCATCACCTTAAAAGCCTTAAATTAAACATAATTAAATGCAAACTGGCCAAAGCATGCAAAAAATCTAAAATATCTTTTTAATTACATGGTCATGACTGTGAAGCACCATTTTATTCTGAAGTTTATGTTAAGGTCAGTCCTCCTGACTGAAAGCTGAATTTCTATACACAACAAAAAATTGCATTGTGCAGTTCTGAATATCAAAATCCTCAAAATATGCCAAAAAGAAGGGGGGAAAAAAGGTTGACATTGATCAAGAAAGACCTTTTCAAAACAGCCTCCATCAAAAGGGCTACTTTGAAAATTGGCATGAAATTAAATATGCAAATTGGATATAGGTCAAAACAATACTTGGCTGTGATAACACAAGACTCAAGTTACCAAACATGATGTGAATTTTCATTACTGAATGGTTCTTAGTGTTATGGGCTCATGTAAATGACAGCTTCTG
Organism: Echeneis naucrates; assembly: GCF_900963305.1. Classification (NCBI taxonomy): domain Eukaryota; kingdom Metazoa; phylum Chordata; class Actinopteri; order Carangiformes; family Echeneidae; genus Echeneis; species Echeneis naucrates. The sequence continues at coordinate 5,859,050 of NC_042529.1, read as the reverse complement.
CTTTCACTTTTTGAAAAGTAGCATATAAATGACAGAAGTTTTTTTTTTTTTTTTCTCCCCCAGCTGATCTGATATTGTAAAGTGTTGCCGACAGTGTTGGCTACTGTGAAACTGCTTTTAAAACATTTGATTCATCAGTCCATATTAACAAGCAAGTGCACACATGCACTGTGTCTGTGTCTCCTGCGAGATCTGCAGAAATTCAGAAAAGCAAATTCAGAAAGGAAATAGGTCAGCACTAACACAAACAGACACAGAGGTCTTATTTATCTGGCTTATTGAAAGGGACACATGCTTGTCTCTTAGTCTCAAGGGTCATGTTGGAAGCTCCTAGAACAGGAAGCACCGGGCTGACTAATTAGGCTGAGAGATGTGGCAGGGCCAGGGAAAAAGAAAAAAAAATAAATGATGAGATGTATGTCAGGCAGTGCGTAAGCAAGCTCACCCACACAGGCATGCATAATAAGATGAATTTGTCAAGAATCAATCCAAATCAATCTGTCTCGTGGAATTTACAGAAAACAAAATTTGAATGTGAAGAAAAAGCATAATTGAAAAAATAAATAAATAAATAAATAAATAAAGGAAATAAATAAAATCGTTGTGTCTGGCATTTAACAGTCACTGGTTCAGTGCACTTCACTTTTCAGTCTTCCTGTTCAGAATTTCAAATCAACATATAAATATTAAGGAAATTGTTTAAAACACACTTTAATGGTGAGTGTTTATTAATATATCTGCCAACACAGAAATAATGTCAATAGATAGATGGGACAGTAACGCAAAGCTATATATATATATATATATATATATATATATATATATATATATATATATATATATATATATATATATAGGACATTGCACCTGGCCCACCTTTACAGACTTAAAGCTTGTATAGTGCTCAATGATTTGATGTTTCACATTTTCATTTGATTTTAGGCAGAACAAATGATCCAAACGTGATGGCTTATCTGTTCTGTTGGTGATGCACGCAACAAAACAGACATTTGGCAATTTGAATGAACATAAAGTGTTAACATCTTCTTTAGAAATCTCCTGACAGATACATCTGTTTTGAGTGTCTGTCAAGGGATGACGTATGTCTCCTTCACATGTGTTTTCAGTGGAATCATTAGAGAGGACATCTGGCCAACACATCTTTAATCATGTCCCTACCAAACAAAAAAAAAAAACAAAAAAAAAAAACAAAAAAAAAAAAAGGAAGCACATCCTCACTGAATTTCATTAATGTGAACCATCCTCTCTCACTCTCTCTTCCTTTCTGTGTTCTTGGCAAGTCCCAGAATCCATGTTGTATTGTATTACCTGAAAGCGACATTAAGCTGGATGTGTAGTGCTAACCCACTAACAAGCATGCTCTCAGGAGACAGGGAGTGAATAATTAGGTCCTTTTCTAAGTCTGAAGAGATAAATTATATGCCCAGACAGTACAACAGTCAATGCATAGACTGCCTGACTGCCTGACTGGCTGCCTGGCTGGCTAATTTCTGATGAGGAAATATGTATGATCCCATCTAATGGTGTGTTTTGACACTACTCCAGGAGCACAGCAAAAAAATGAAAATAAAATCCTGCCACTGTTGAAATGGGAGGTTGTACTGCACAGGCAGAGCTAACAAATAAAAAGTGTCCCCAGTTTCCATCAATGTAACTTCTGGCCACTCTGCAGTTGTCCTCCTGCATGCCAAACAGAGAGCGTCGGCAGCTGAGGGAAAGGCTGAAAAAGGTTCTGATGGCAAGAGCAAGTGGTCGGGCTCTGTCCAATGTGTCAAGTAACACACTCAACAGACGAATGTGGGAACAAGGCTGTGGTTTGTGTGTGAAGAGCACTGATAAAGGAGACTGAAAAAAGAGACAGTCCAGACTGGTATAATAAATCATGTTGGTGATGCATTAACACGCATGAGGCCGTGGGATGAAAGGAAGCGGGTAATACTGAATGAGACCAGAGCAGAATGTTTCAGTAGCTATAAAAGTTTTCTGATTTGGCTCACAATGTATTTCTGAAACTTTTATTGTGACTATTTTTTGTGAACTTCTGTGCTAAATCATTATTTCAGAATTCTCAAAATTTGTTTCTCTGCTACAAAATTGAAGAAAGGTCAGATCAGCTATTTCAGCTGTTGTGTTTTGACAGTGAGACAGGACTTACTGAATACATGGCAGTAAAATTGACTTGTGTGACCAGGCGGAAAGCATATACAGAGATAGAAAGATACAGAGATGACTGGTCTTTCATCTTAATCTAGAAATCTAACCCTTATCTAAAAACATTTCCAACAAAAGGAATATTATCCAACAGGGAGTCCCGTGCAAGATGAAAGATTTCCATTCCTTGCAAGTTAATTCTTTGTAGAAACAAAAGAAATAAGTTTTAAGTTGAAATTCTTGCTTTTATCATGTTTTATTTTGCTCATCTCTTCCATTAAAATGCATTTTCAGTCATTTATTTTGATGTTGTTTGACTCAAATTCCCTGAAGGGAACCCATTTTCTGTCAACTGAAGTACAAAAACACATATTTGACAGCCTAGAGTATTTCAGAATGGATTTGCTTTTTCATCTTTTGAATGACTCGCTCTATTTTTCATTCATCCTTCACTCTGATCGTTTTACTTTGCCCCATAAACTGCTCCCAATGAACCTTATAGAGCAGAGAATTTAGCTCAGATATAGGTCGAACAAGACATCTGCAATTTCATTTTTTTGTTCTTTTTAGATATAAAAGCCTATGCTGCCACCTACTGGACAAACTCCACATGAATTTTATTCAAATCTGGAAGCTAAATTTCTTCATTATTTAACTTAATTTCTTACCTCAGAATATGCTCATCTTTGTAGCAGTTTATGCAAAGTTGACGCTTCCTGCAGTGGTGTAGTAGCCTGTACAATCTGTCGAATATCTCTGGGACAGCAGCACAGTGTTCAGCTCAAACTCTCCAAAATGAAAGTTGTTAAATTTCTGTAATCAAAGCAACAAATACAAACTTCAATTCAAACAACGCAATTTTTTTTTTTTTTTTTTTTAAATCAACATTGACATTAATTGGACAATATCTAATAAAAAAAAAATCATTAAAAAGTCAAGTCAACCTATCTTGTCAAACTGCATAGAAAAAAGAAGATGAGCTGTCAGTCAAACCTGGTGTTTCTATGGTTACAGGCAACTGAGCACTTGGTAGATACCCATGTGCCATTTTCAGATAGAAGGAAATTGAGTATTTTGGTGTTCATACACAAACAACCTCTGCACCGGGGAAGAAAGGAAAGTGAATTTAAGCTTTTCACTAGCAGTGTCAATTTCACTCCCAAAGAAAGGCTTTCTCAGAATTATATTGGTGTGTAAAGGGAAGAAATAGCTTGCCCAAGCAATGCTGTAAAGAAATGCAGCCAACAAGCCAAAACCAACAATCCACATTTTTACACACTTCACACAGCATTTGCTCTGCTGTGCAAAGGTGAAAAAATAGGCTTCCCTCTCATGCACTATTTTCCCACTGATTACACAACAAGATCTGACATTTGTCTTATACAACAAAAAGCCACACTGTGAGTGGCCTAGGCAGAAAGACAATCTAAAAATGGATGCCCGTATCCCGTTATTTTAAACAATGTTTGGGTTTCAACCTTTCCATGAGGGAAGGCGTTCCACTCAGCCTTTGGCTGTGGCTGTTCATAACAACTAGTAATTATTTTTGGACAGGAACTTCGTACAAAACTAGTTCTTCTCTTGCATAAACCAAAACACTTCAGACTGTCCAACCTGTCATTCTGTATTCCAGTTATGAGTTGCATTTGAAATTCTTTAATATCTATTGACTGAAGAGTCAAAATAAATAAAAGTAAAGCTTTTAATCCTCTCTGACAAACTAAGAAAACAAATTGATATTTTCTTTCTTATTACACTAGAAATAAGCACCTCTAGTTGGATGTGGCCTGACTTGGGATCATTCTTATGAGGCACCTTGATCAGACTGCAAAAGAGGCTCTGCACTTTTTTTCCCCCATCACTTCTTCCTAAATTAATTGAGATTATGAGATCAGATATGAGCTTTCCACTTCAAATGTGATGGAAACATCAAAAGCAGTTTAAAAACCTGCATGAAATGCTCACATGAAATTTGTACTTTGCAAGATGTGGGAGTACAACCATTGAGGAGTGAGTCACAGTTGTCATTCAGTCATTGGAAAAGGCAAACAGGAATAAATTTCCCCTAACCTTCAATATGTTTCTGGCATCAAAAGCTTCTCTTTCGCTCACAGTCTGTCTTCCTGGGCCGCCTGTGTCTTCAGCTGGGGGAAAAAGGGAAAAAAAAAAAAAGAAAAGCTCAACAATGTAGCATAGATAAAAATAATACAGATGTAATTTCATGATCGCATAAACATGTTTACTTCTGGACCTAATTGTATAATTGTATTACAAGAGTAAGGTGAGAATGAAGATCAGTTCGATTGCGTCGTCAATTAGTTTATGACACACATAATAATGAAGAAAAAAAAACTGTTTTAATTGAATTTGTCCTCATGATGGTAAACATGGTCAATAGTGGCACAGCTCTCTTGGGCTGTACTGTTGCTCAATGAAGTACAAATTTGAGAACTGGGGCTGGACTTGAGCCATGGTTAAAATGAACGAGGCCATTGTCATATTACTTGGAAAACATGCTGCCTTGTGCACATAAACAGAGATGTAGCCAAACACAGGGATAGCTGCCCGATGCTGCCACTCTGCAGGAATTTGTTGTTGTGATTATTCAAGACTCAGCTCTAACGTCATTGTAGCTCCAGCCCAAGCCAAAAGATAATGAAGGGACATTAGCAAATAGGTTCAGGGCAGGAGTTAACAATGTGACCACAACAGGCCAGTAGGTTTATTTTTTTTCATGCGAAGGTATGTTTTTACATGTGGTGTCTTTTCTGAACAGAGTGTTCATCACAGTGCCATGCAACTTCACTCTGTCCCATTCTTTGACCATCAGCCCCAAAGAGACAAAGTGCTCTATCAGCTGGTCTGCAATTGCCTGCAGCCTGTTTAAAAAAAGAGAAACAGAAACAATTTAATTAGAAGGGGTCTTTTTAGACACATTTATTTTATATGAGAATGTATTGCTCTTTTACACACTTGTCAGATCTGTCTTTCACATCCACTTTGGCATACAAGACGTCCACCATGCCAGGGTCATCGTTCATGTACTCGATACCAGTCACCTCCAATGGCAGAGGTTTTCCTTCTGTGATGTCCCTAATGAAAGATAAAACAAAATGTATATTTAACGTTAATGTCTTAATCTTGTCACCAAAAACATAAATATAATCATTATTCTCTCAATACTTTTCAATTTCCCAAGTAAGAGTGCTGTAACCCAGAATTCATCCATTAAAACTGAAAAGGCCTTTAAAAACCGATCATAAATACACATAAGTGAATGTGCAAAACAATTTACCAGAGCAGTAATTTTTTAGAAAATATTATTCAGACTAAACACTATATTTGTTGGGAACCACTTTGGTGCCACAGTTAATATTTTCAGCAGTAGGACAAGGAACAGGGCATTCAATAAGAACAAAGTACAGTGTCCAAGTTAATTGTAATGAAAGAGAGTGGAGTTTTATGGCAGAGAGAAATAGATTATAACAGTGTTTGTTTTCACAAAATCAACAAATTTTTGGTTGACTTGAGCTTTTTGGCTTAATAGACGAAGACAATGTTTTGGCAGATAGTTAAAATCCACAAATATAAGTTCTGTACCTAGTAAGGGCTGTACCTGATGAAGTTTTGACATTCTTGAAGATGTTCACATGCTTTTCTCACTTCCGTCTCATTTAACAGAGCCAGGGTTCCTATTGTCAGGTGAAGCTTTGCAGGGTTCTGAAAGATGCTTGCCTCTACTCCATTATCCTATAGATCAGGTCACAGCAATTTATGGACATGGAATTTTATTAGCATAATGTTCTGATATCAAACAATATATTTACATCAGTGCCCTGTTTTTTCTATTCATGTGCTGCAGCATCAGAGCCTGTCTTTACTAATCAAGTATACAAGCATAAAAAATTTAAACATATGAAAATGGCAAACAAATATGAAATGGAGGATGTTCAACAAACATTTAAGTTATGTTATTATAAAATACCTGTGAACACTGCTGCAACACCTCATCCTTAAATTTCAGGAACCTTTCTTGAATTTTGGGATCGTTGAGAGGGATTGACAGAAAGTGCGTGAAAGGTTGCTTTCTCCGGAAACTTTCGATAAGGACCTCAACTCGTGTGACCGCAGACAAGACTGCAGCCTTGTGAGCACCTGTGATAACTATCATAAAACAGAAACAAATTCAGTGGAAGTCTTTCATTTCAGAGTGCACTCTCTCATCTTTTTTATTATGACATTTGCTCTGAATCCTCACCAATCTGTCCCTCCACTCCTTGTTTGGGTATGCTGATCGATGTCTTTGTGTCAAACTCCAGACGTCTGCGTGTCTCTCCCTTTTTCCCAATGATGTATCTGTGAATCCATGAAAGGCAGAAGGAAACACAGACTCATGTTACCCTGCGTAGAAATAAAACCTCATCTGCATTTTGTAGATAACTCACTTGTAAAGCACACTCGGGACATCGAAGGCGCAGCGGTATCCTTTATCAGTCTTTTCGACAGAGTAGGTATCACAGGTTTCATCTTCTGCAAACTCCTCACTCTCTAAACAGGTAACCACAAACCTGAACATGTGTTATTGTTGCTACAGCCTGACATCACTGCAATTTAATCCAACTAATACATTAGACAATAAATCTGTCTTCTTTTGAGTTGTATTGTTTAGTTTTTCTATAAAGCTGTCTGATTACTTTGGAGCTTGTAGTCCGGGGTGCTTCTGAGCTGCACTGAACAGGTGTTTCTATTAATTTGTCCAACCCATTCAAATCAATGAGGGTGGGCTAAGGCTAAACAACAACAGCCAAAATGATGTGGGAACGCTGTACAATGCAATACAGTCCACAGACTACACATTAAAAATGAAGCTACATCTGATTCAGCACAAGTTCAAACACAAACTGAGCATTAAAACTGATGTAGCATTTGTTGCAGGACAGCTGAAACTGCCTACATAAATCCAAGCAAGGTGTACCTAATAAACTGCTAAATTAGTGTTTCTATTAGAGCTAACACTAACCTGGTGGTCCCATGTAGGATAAATCCTCTTCTTCCTCATAATTTTCTTCTCTTATGGCGTTCTTTCGATATATTCGTCCATTTATGTTGATAAGAGTTGGACGTAAAACGTCCATAATGGAAACTTAGCTAACCTTACACAAGTGTCTGGCTAGCTCCGCTGCTAGCTAACTGTTCGTATAAAGAGATTAAATTAACTCTTATTCGGTTGCCAATGTGTAAATGAATGAAGGCTGATTCTCTTTAGCCTTAAGTGTTGAAACGGAGACCAACTTCAGTGTCCTTTAGCTTGGTTGACGTTTATACGTGAGTGGAGCCGCTAGCAAGGCGTTAGCAGCTGTGCTAGCTATAAAAAAAAAACAGCTAACAGTGAAGATTCATCCGCGTCGTTTTTACCTCAGTGTGAACGTAAAGTGCAGATTTCTGCCGTAAACCAGAAGGTAGGCAGATACTCAAACGGAAACAACTGCGCGGATTTAAAGTCATTATAAATCCACTGGAGTGTGGACGGTAAGTCACACTGGCCCAGAAAAAAAATGTGTTTAATAACACTGGAGATGGAGGGTTATTGTCGTTACTGGCGTTAGCTTTAGCATTATCGTTAGCTTTGTTTGCTAGTGCCTGAAGCAGTGTGTTTTAACGGAAACATGCTAACAGTAGCGTGTACGGGCCGGTTTGGTTGAGTTTGTTTGTCTTTCTGAGCCATTTGTGTGTCTAAATTTTTTCCCAACAAGGCTATGGCCGCGTCTTCTTCGTCCTCATCTGCCGGTGGTGTGAGCGGCAGCTCGGTGACCGGCTCCGGGTTCAGCGCCTCAGAGCTCATCCCCCCCAGGAAGGTCCTGTACACATACCCGAAAGGAGCCGGTGAGATGATGGAAGGTGAGACCAGACTGTTCGACTGTGTCTGAGCTTCAATAAAACTGGAGATTTGCCCCGGTCATATCAAGGCCTCCTTTTTTTTCTGTGTGTAAATGATTATAGAGAGATTATGAGCTGTCGTGCTGTCAAACTATTATTTCAGCAGCAAACGTAGTTTAGCACAGTTAAGTCAGGCTTTTTGTGCTCTGTAACACAAGGAGGGACGGTCTTCCTTACAGACAAGAAGGAAAAAAATCTCATGAAATTCATTCGTTAGGCTTCCACTGTTAGATCCAAACTTCATCACATCTCAGTCTTAATGTTGAAATCCTGCTAAGGTTGTATACAGTCTGATAAAACACAACACAGAGCTAAATATGTTAGTTCCAGACACTTACATGCAGATGCAAGCATTGTTTGTTTTGGTCCCCCCCCTCACAGAGTCATGGCTACTGAAACATCTGTTTCTCTGATTCAACTAAACAACTCTTGCGGCCGTTTTGATGACATGTTTGAAGCTAAAAATGTCTTTATAAGTACAGTATTTGTACTTAAATGATTTGTGTGTAAAAGTGGGCGTGATTTCATAACCTGACAACCTGACAACAATGTCGTAGTGTCACTAAGCTTGTGTCCGTTTTCATCCAGCTGAATTCACACAAAGCAGTTCAGAACATTCATTGTGAGCGTGAGTCTGTCTATTTTATGTTTCATCAAAAGTTAGTTGTAGTCCAGCAGCAAAGTGTGCTGGTTCACCTTTTTGCTTCTAGGTCTAGTACCCTATACTTACAGTAAGATTTGTTTATGAGGGTGCAAGGCTGTGTGGTTTTTTTTTTTTTTTTTTTTTTCACCCCTTTGTTGTCTATGCAGTCCTTGTTAGCTCAGAATATACTAATTAATGTGGTAAGTTTGGCAGCAGAGTACTGCAAGGTTTAAAACACCCAACCAAATCATGAATAGGACTATGGTCATTCTGAATGTTTCTTTGTTTTTCTCTGTTTGTGTCATTAGTATTTGGTCTATTTCCAAACTCTGAATGGCCCTGTTACATAAACCTGAAATTACATAATATTTAACCTGAATTTCTTATTCAAAAGCAGCTTGAAAGCCTGTTTATCAAAAGGTTTCAATAATGTCTTTTCATTAAATATTTCAACTTAACTTTACTTTTGTGTGTTTCTTTAGATGGCTCTGACAGATTTTTATGCGAGTCTGTATTCAGCTACCAAGTTGCCTCAACACTGAAACAGGTTAAACATGGTAAGACAGTAACTGTAGATGGGAAATATGTTCAGTGTTTTCGCTCACTCCCTCAAAGACAAGTTCCCAATTAAAGGAGTCTTGTTTTCTTCCAGATCAACAAGTGTCTCGGATGGAGAAACTTGCAAGCTTGGTGGAGGAACTGGAAGCAGATGAGTGGCGGTACAAGCCCATTGAACAGCTATTAGGATTTACACCATCATAAATGAAGATATCAAGATGCCTTTGGTTAATAAAGCAGCCAAATATAAGGAAAAGGGAGCAAGATGGGTGTTTCAGTTCTCTGGTTTTAATTCATATAGCATGAAATATTATTTGGAGATACTGAATGTGAGATGTTATTTTATCGCTTTTACTATTATATGAGCATGATTAGCTTTTTTTTTTTTTTAAATGAGGGTATCTTTTGGCCCAGCATACAATAGAGTCCTTGTCATATAAGTGTTATAATATATTAATAACAAAGCAGTTCAAATTTTTTTAAAAAGCCCATAGTAGACTTTTCAGCTGGTCTTATAACGTAATGAATCTCTTGAAGTCAGACATGTTTTCACATGACCACTGTAATTCATAACTCTGAAAACCTGTATGGGTCTTCATCACTGTTTCTTCCAACAGCACTGGGAGGAAAAACAAAGACAGCTTGTAAATAAAGTCATACTTGAACACGTCTTATCTCACTTGTTTTTCTTGATGTACAGTCTTAGTCTGAACTCTGGAACACAGTTCATTTGTATTATATTACTGATCTTTGTGCTGCTTTGCTTTTAAGTTATCCAGATTTGCATATCTGTCACAGATAATATTCATCTGAAACTGAATGATGTTATTGTTTCCATGTCCCCGTGATGTGTACATACTGTACACCGCGCAATGAGGAAACGCAGAAGTTGGTGTTTTGCTCAGGGAAAGAGTGTTTTCAAACAAATGAGGGGTGGGATCGTACAGAATGTCCTGCTCTGAGCATGAATGCTTATGGACAACCCTGGACATTATGAGACACGCCTCTTGCCGGAGCCAAAATTTCCTTTTGAGAGTTCAACAGTTCATTTTCTAACAGTTTAGTCTTGTGTCCTAGTTAGTGTGCTATAAAATGTACTGTTTAACTTTGCAACTTGTTTGCTCACAGTTCCCAAAGTAGTTTTGTTCTTTCTTGAGCTGCAGAAGAATGTAATCTTCATCCACATTCTTTGTTTGCATTTACGTTCTTTCCACCAAAAAAAAAAACAACCTTTTCTAATGCTAACTCACATCACAACAGTATCAGAACGTACTGTGCCTGCATGTGTTTATGTCTTTCAGTTCCTCTCTGAGAGTCCATCCCACTCACGTGTAGCAATGCAGCATATGTCTGGCAGCTTTCCAAACACTTTTCTTTGAGCAAACATCGAGTATGTCAGGTACAGTATGGGCCTGCCAGTCAGACACACAGCTGTGGTTTCAGCTTTGCACTACAGTTATTTTTCCAAAATTTTTTTTACTTTTGATAGCACCATAAAATTTAAGGCAGTAGTAAATTCTAGAAGAAAAACAAAGAACTATCAGCAACCTGATGCACTCCTATTGTTCTGCATGTTTTTCCTTCGTGTACTTTTTGAGGATAAATGCGGAACAAATCTGTATGATTAAAACACATGACAGCATTTTATCAAGTACCCTGCTGCATCTGACTGTTTGCATCTTTGTTTGGCAGAGGAAAAAAAATCTGATGTAATGCTCTGCAAAACAGGTGACGTAATGTGCACTGCAACACCGAACCAGCTGAGCAATTGTCTGCATGGACTTTTAATCAATGCTGTTAATAATCCTGGTGCACGTACACCGCTGATATTTATTTATGCTCACATAGAACATTAAACAAAGACATACAATACGAGCCCTGCAAGCCCTGGCAAGTCCCTGTATATTTCCATAACGGTAGGATCTGCTATTCATTCCCCCATCCCCCTCTTCTCCTCCTGGTGTTTGTCCTTCTTCTCTGCTGGCATGTTACCAGGCAGGATACAGGTCAGATGGCGTGCCTCTCTTTTTGATTGGCTGGTAGGAGGGGGCGGGGGCGTGGCCTAGCAGCCCCTATATAAACATTGTTGCAGGACAGATCTTCGGAGCTTGGCAGCTGGTGAGAGACAGCAGAGACGTCTGGGAGGCAGAAGTTTCCATGCAGTCGCTTCTGTAGACAATAACCATCCAGAAAAACTGTCCTCGGCACAGTTAACGGACGGCAACGGCATCAATTCAGAAGAAAATGTAAGTCATTTTGTCGCAGTTACTAGGTTTGCTAGACTGGTGTCTGATTTGAACAGTTTAAACATCTGTTAGCTTCCTCCAAACAAAGATATTTCTCCTCCATATGTTTTTTTCCTAAAAACACAACCCTAAATGACTTAAAATGTGCCTTATTTGCGTTGAATTTCATGAATATTCATCTGGAGTTGTTGCTCATTCTCTCTCTTTTTTTTTTTTTTGTTTCCTCGTTAACAGCTGACCTGCAACTGCAAAGAGGACAAAAATGCCTGCTCTCTCTGCACCCACTGATATTGGCAGCTCACCCCCTTCTCCAGTGGACAGCAGCCCCAGGAGGCTGTCCTGGGGCAAACTGGTGCAAAGACTGACTGATTTCAGCACACCTGCAAACAGCAGCATGGACGTGGGATGCACTGGCAGCCGGAGTGATCTGTCAGACTCAGGTAAATGGTGTTGCAAACACGTATAATAATCATTTTTGGAACTGAATTTGGTTCTCCTCTTAATGCACGATCGCAGTGCTGATCCACTCTTGTCTTTTCAACAGGCTCAGTCATCTCTGGTGATCTGTCTCCCTCCTATGAAGACCTGTTTTACAATCCCATGGAGGAGACCATCCTGAAAGAAGTAGTGAGCCTTATTGCAAGAAGCCTAAGAGACGCCAAAGACTCAGACTGCGCCTTACGATGTACCAAACTGCTAATTCCCGAGAAACTTCTGGAGCACATCGGACAGGAGCTCCTTCATCTGGCAGCTAGCGAGCCCTGTGGTCTAAGAGGGGCTCTCATTGACCTTTGTGTAGAGCAGGGAGCTGTCTGTGAGAGTATGGGACAGCTATCCGTGGACCCCTACCTTGTCCCCACCTTTCAACTGACTCTGGTGTTGAGATTAGAGTCTGATGGGCTGTGGCCCAAAATACAAGGACTTTTTAGCTCAAAGTCCCCATCCACTCCAGTAGTGAGACAAGCTATTAAACTTAGTACTGGTTTTCGCGTGATTAAAAAGAAACTTTATTGTTCAGAGGAACTGCTCATTGAGGAATGTTGAGATAGCAAGGGCCTGCCCAGTTAATCTCACAGAAGGGCCTTATTATTACTGTATGCGTAATGCCTTCTGAAGTGTAAGGATGGCACAATGTCGTCGGTTGTTCCTACTGTGAGGGAGTTAAAGCTTTTGGTACCTACAGCAGGTGTTGCTTTGAACACTGGCTCCTCATCGACATTGAGATTTTCAACCCACAAATATGTAACCATCATGCTATATCTAGTAAATAGGCATTTTTGCAAGTATTAAAGTGCGTACCTCAGTTTCTATTGAAACCACATGATGGCAGCTAGCTATATGGTTATAGTCAATGAAAACCATTGTGTTCTTTGTTTCTATACAAGGCAAATAACTGAATTGTACTCAAGTTTTTAATCTCTGTTAATTGTGGTAAGGTGTCCTTCAGCTTTTAAATCAAATGTATCATTGTCACCAATAGGGACCCTAGTGACACCTTGAATCCAAGAACAAAGACCAAGCAGGACTTGCCTTGTGCAGTATATGTGTAAGCTGTGGCTAACATTTCAAATGTAACTTGATCCTGCATCCATGTTGACCTTTGTCATGCTTTCGACTCTATTTATTTGATATTCAAATACTCATAACATTGCACTGTTTTTGTACTTTCATGATCGCAAATAAATTATTTTTTTAACAACCCTGCTGTTTTTATTTCATGTGTTATCAGATCCATCAGTAGTTTTATCTCCCAGTTCCTACATTAATAACATAAACCTCATAAGTAAGAAGCATATAATATCAAGTGACACATACAATGAATGTGCAAATATTTAGAAATTACTTCATCACTAAAATCCTTGCAGTGAGGAAGAATGTTCAGCTATACTGTCTTATTGACAGTTGAGCATCTGCGAAGAACAGCTGAGAACATTTGTGGTGAAGGAACATGACGTAGCAGTTCCTGCCAGGCACATGTTGCACGTCTGCTACAGCGTGAACGTGTGCTGGGCCATGTTTCCAGTTCAACCCTCTCAGTCAGCCATCTGGCAATTCTTCTGTGCCAGAATGTGCTGACTGAACATTTAGTTTCACTTGTGCCGTTATGAGCCACGAGTCAATCGCTACACTTTTTCTTTTTCAAGCATCCATATTTATTTTCATCTGGGAGTAAAAACATGGTGGAAAAAGTGAGCACGATCCGCATTGGTTTGATTGGACTGATCATCTATTTTTCAAATAAATAATACACAGAATAAACAGCCAACTTTAAACTTAAAAAATGTGACAGACTATTTTCCAACAGATGGGACATGACCTAAACTGCAACTGCTTAAACTAATAAAGTATTTCTGATCATCTGATTCTAAAGCCCCACTCTTTGGGGAGGCACATCTCTCATTGTCTTGGCATATATTCCGAAGTGCCATCAAGTTATATGATATAAATCTATCCTTAATACAATTAAGGGAGGCAAAGTGTAAAGGGACATTTCCTGATACTCTATCCCATCTCTCTCTCTCTCTCACACACACACACACACACACGCACACGCACACAACAGAAGAAGACAAATCTCAGTGTTCATGCGTCTGACAAACCTTGGACATAAGTGTGTGTATTCATTAGAGGTTTCACATTATTCCTGCATAGTTTCAGAATGTGCATTCGACCTCAAAATTGGCAAATCTCCCTCAAGCTCATCTGAATGCACATGAAAGAGGAAGCACTTGCTTTGATATTGAATTGACTGCTACATACATTACATCCATAGAACACTATCTAACCTTACTCCATTCTGCATTCTCGCAAAAACCATAATGTGACCTCTGCCAGCATCCAATTTTAAGTGGCTTTTTCATCATTTCATGACATTATATTAACATTACATTTAAACTTTAGGTTTTAATTCAGCGTTTCAACTAGTTCCGGTGGTCAATTTGATGCAGATAGGTGCTGGTTTGTTTGTGTTGCTAGTTGGGCCATCTTCAGTTTCCGGATTCTTAAAGCTCATTTATTTACAGCCAGGAATCTTTTGTGTGAATTCTGGAAACTCTGGAGAAAACAAAACAAATACAATGTATGAAAAAACAAACAAACATGCTAGTAGCCACATAATATATGTTCAGAAGTGAAAGAATACTGACAGTCTTGAGAACTTGCTTTGAAATATGGAAGCAGCTTCAACCATGTAATGAGGCTGTGATCTCGGACAGCTTGGCGCAGCTCGGTGTGCGAGCCCTCTGTGCTCTTTGGTACAGGTCAGTGTCTCCAAAATAGCGAGCTCTGTATAGCATGCCCTCTTCTACAGGAAGAAAAACAGACACAATTCAGGAACCATATATGAAGGCTGGCAAAAATCCAAGCATGTTTTTCATAATTTGCTCAAAACTGATTGTCACAGAACCAACAGTCAATTTCGAGGGTTAAATAAATGAACAAGCATCTTTTCCTTTCCTTGCAAACATACTTTGTTGTTTCTCCTTCCAGCAATTGTTGCGAAGGTTAGAAATATAATCATCCTCCACCGTCCGCTCCAAATTTTTCAGATTCATCCCTGCAAACTCTTTGGAAAACTGCTCCCCCACATAATATGGCACCTTCAGGTTCTCAGTTAGCCTCTTCTGGGTGTAACCCGCTGACCTGTGAAAGGATATGACTAAGCGTGGGAAACACATCATGTGACCGACAGTGACAAGGGCGACAGATCTGGCACCGACTGTCTGTGTTAACACGACTCATATCTGATAATGGCTCACATACAGGCCAGAAGCTCCAGCGGTGTATCTGAAAAACAAAGGCAGACAACATGGAGCCAGAAAAAGATTATAACTCTTGTTAATTGAAAATAACTGAAGCGGCATCAAAAGAATCAAACAAGAAACTGAAAAGTCAGTTCAGCGGATCAGTCATTCAACGTGCTGAGAAAGCAAATGCATCAGATTTTTACTTGTTATTCAATAAATCAGTGACTTGTTACTTGTTAGCTTGTGTACAAACTGCATGAAAATCTGACAATTAACCATCATGGCACAAACCTGTGTTGGATTATGCTGGTTTTTATGTAACGTGAAGATAATCTTTTGTCTAAATCCTTTGCGAATTTTGCAGAAAAACAGTCAGTTGTGTCATTTAATAACATCCCTCTTAGGCAGGCTTTTTAGCACAGGGATCAACACTCACGGCCTGAAGCTGAGGCTGTAGGGGGGGCTGTTGACCATGATCTGACTGAGAGCTGACACAATAACCAGGATAAGGATGGGCATGACCTGCACGAAGAGAGCCAGACCACCCTGCAAAGAAAACATCACAAATGGCCCGTTCAGAGACATTCATCAGCACTTTGCCTGTTTTAAAAATGTATGAAAGAAACCTGAAGGTTTGTAAAGTGGATCACAAAAGGTAAAATTACACACAACTCAATGTTTCCCCCTGCTGTTGAACAGGAACACTACATTGAGTGAATGTCAGCAGTCTGCAGGATCTTAACAGCGACAACAAACTCACATCTCGCTGTCTCTCTCGTCTCTCTCGCCTCTCTCGCCTCTGATTACGCATCCGCCCATTAGTGTAAATATTAGCATTACCTACATTAACACAGCACAAGTGGCAATTAATTTACAGATCATAACCAGAATAATCTGGTATGATAATGACAAACAGTGGCACTAACTTGATGGGTAACCTCCTCCAAAGAACATATTAAAGAGGTCCTCGGGTGATATATCTGGCTCGAAGTTCCCATTGTCTGGACCTTGTCTTGATGGATGTCTCCTCTCCTCTTCACACTGATCATACTTCTTTCTTTTAGTGGCATTACTCAGAACAGCATACGCATTCCCAATAGCTTTAGGAAGGGAAAGTTAAAAGTCAGATTACATTCAAGGCTTACAAATAGCATCTAATTAGGCTTTTTTTGTATTATCATCAACACCACGGATGAGGCAATGTTCATTACCTTTGAATGCCTCTGTGGCACCTGGAGCACGATTCTTGTCTGGATGGAATTTCAGGGCCAGCTTTCTATACGATCTTTTCAGTTCATCCTCAGGGGCGTCTTTTTGGACCCCGAGAATTTCATAGAAGTCTTTGCATTGTTTTATCCTGTGCAAAAAACATGTGACTCTCAATGTCCGGTTGAAGAGAGCAGATGAGTAATCTATTTTTTCAGGTAGTACCAGAGTCGCGGGCTCACCTCTTCACTGCTTCTAGCTGATCTGCAGAGTAGGACTTAGAGGTTTCTGAAGGCTTCTCCTCAGGTCTTGTGTAGTCACTGGGGGTCTGTCTCTGTCGAGGCCCCGAGGTCCCGCCAAACTCTGAGTGGCTGCCTGGTCTGGGTGTAAATCCATTCTTTGCAATTAGTTCCAGCAGCACTAAAAACAATACAAAGGGACATGAGACATAATTTCTGCCATAGTTAGTTATATCGTAGATCCAGTGAACTGACGAGCTGGTAAAAAGTCTCCTGTATCAGTAAAGGTTTGAAACAATCAATACTTTAGAAAAGTATATTCTAATCTTTGCATGCTTTCAGTAGATATGTAGAAATAAGAATATTTTGAAACGTGACAAGAATGGCAGGCCTGTCTCACCAGCATATTTCATTTATATTGGTATACTGTGACACATTTGACCTTTCTGCAGCATTTTAACTTTGTGTATGGCTCTTGTTCATGCTGTGATTTCAGGAACATTTGAATGCATTGTTCAGCTCTTCAGTAAACAGACTGGTAACATGCTCAGGGATGTGTGTGTGTGTCTCTCTCTTGCTCTGGAGTTGACTGACTTTCTATGTTTAGCTGGCCTGGGCCTTTCAGCCACCGATAGCACCGACAGCTACGCTGCTCTCTGCTTTATGTCGAGGGGGTGTGGACGCATTTCATAGATGAGCACTAACAACCACAGGGGGCAGTTTCATCGGTGTTGATCGGGCAACATTATGTCATGCAGTGGCCGGTATGGTGCACCGGAGCTGGCGAGCCACCGAAGGCCTCACAGGCTGCAGAGCTCATCCGGGATGCAGGTGATGCTGCAGGTGATGGTGTTAAAAATGATGATGAGGATGCATACCTACCCCCCCTCTCTCTCCTTTTTTTTTTTTAAACTCCAGCACGGCCATTTTAACTCACCCTTGGCCTTTTCCGTCGGGAAAAGTCTCTGCGCCTTCTCCAGGAACCTCTGCGCCTTCTCCGGCTGCTCGTTGGTCAGCGCCGCGGTGGCGATGTCGATGCAGCGCTCCGCCTCGTCCCTGTTCACCTCCATCGCGGAGCGGCTAACTGGACCAGAAGTAAATAGAGGCGCCCGCTGATGCCGTCATGTGGATGCTGCAGACGGTGTCAGCCGCTGACATAAATGTATCAGCCGTGAGATCAGCTCCCGCTGCTCTGCCGGGTGTGAGTGGATGTTTTTTTTTTTGCGCCGCCTGTCTTTTGCACCAGATGGAGACAAAGCACCGCTTTTCAAAATGTAGGTCATTAAGGTGGGAGGCCGCGGACCTTCGTTATGTTTTGGACTTGAGAGGTCAATCTGCAGCTGCCATTCAACCTCAGTTCATTTCACTGACAGATTATGAGAAAGATTTGGACATGCACCTATAGGAGCAATCCCCTCCGACTGTAAGAGACGAACGATGACTGTTTAATTCAAATGGTTACTGTCTAGTGGTTATTTGGTTTTGGTTTTGGTTTTTTGGTGCATGTTTGTGCTTTTTATGCCTCCTTTTAGGCTGTGTTTTTTTTTTTTTTTTTTTTTTTTTTGTATCTTTCCAGCCATTTTTCTGTCTCTGTTTAGTCGTTTGAAATATTTCCCACAAAATACATGTCAGTCATTTTAAAAAGAGGCTTGAAACACGTAGCCAGCTGACTTGGGTAGTCCTTGGGCAGCGGGACTGTGTCCAGTTCAGTTTTCCATTCATGGCTCGTGACTCGTCATGATATCAACACAACGTTAGTTGCATGCAAAAGTTTGAATACTTTTTATTTTTTGGGTAAAAAGAAGTGAATATGACTCCTGCATTAAACGGACATTCAAGTCCAGCCTCTCTTCAAACATTACTGCTGGGAAACTTTTTCATTCATGTCCAAATCAACATAAATTGACAGTGCATGTGTCTTGTGCCTTGTCAGTAGTAAACCCCAGGTGTCAGATATCACAGCTTTTTCCCCACATTGCACTCTTCCTTCAGATAAGTTGAAAGTCTCATATTTCTAGTCTGTATTTCACTCTCTATAAGTTCTGTGTCTGCCCTTTCTGTCCCTACTCAAGATATACCCACAGATTTTCTGTGATGCTCAAGTCAGGGGACTGCTGGGACTGCTCCAAAAGCTTCAGCTGGTCTTTGTTAGTTAGATTCTGAGACAATTGGATTATTGTGCTGTTGTTGGAACCAATCTCTTGCCACAATACCACATACTACCAGTGCTGTCAACATCTTTTTAATTATTTATTTGTTTTTCGTTTTTTTTTTTTATAGAATTGAAATAAAAATTAACAGCACACTAACAGCTCACTAACGTGTCGAAGTGACCGTATAACTGGGTTAGGATGACGTGACAGAGCAAGGTGAAGGTCCAGCTGCAAGTACACGGTTTGTGCCAACTTTAAATCTGACTTTTTACAATTATTTTATTTCATCGCCGTAATTTCCTACTAACCTAATCTAATCTAATCAAGCCGCACCCCGAAATGGAAGTGTTGGGCTATATTTCTTTTTTTTTTTTATTATTATTATTTTATATGATCCCTGTACATTTCTACTAATCTGATCAAATCTAATCTACTCCATAACATGTCTGGACGGCAGCATCTGCTCTGCCGGGGTCGGTGGATAGACATCTGGACGGAGAATGAATAAAAGGTGAACAGCAGATAAGCAGGCAGCCAATCAGAAGCAGAGGCCGAGTCTCGAGCTGAGCGCTGATTGGTCGGTCCGCACCTCTAAATTCCAGCTCCCATTGATACGCTCGCTGCAGAGCTGCTGACTGTCGCTCGTCCCTCTCCGGGCTTCTGTACTTTTGGGGCACTCGTCTTCGTCTCTTATCCGGCCTGACATCCATCTCGGAGCTTCCGTCTTGTATTGTTTTTTTTTTTTCCTTTTTTTCTTGGAGGGGGTGAGTTATTTATCTGACCTCTCTCTTTTTGTCTTTGAACCCCCCCCCCCACACACACACACACACCACCACCAACACCACCACCACCACCCCCCCTCGCTCCCCACAGGTGAAATTCAGTGTTACGCAACGCGGCGCTAGAAGTCAGCATCATCGTTGCACGAGCTAGCCGAGCTAACGGGGGTAGCAACACGCATTATCACCGAGCGAGCAGGGCTGCTGTTTTAGCTTCTTCCTATTCACGCCCAGCTGTTCCTATTGTGTCATTCTTTATTTTTTCCATTTTTTTCATTTTTTTTTTGCCCGACCCAATTTTTCCACCACCCCCCCACACCCTTCCATGCTCCCCGCTCAGAGCATCGCCCAAACCGCAGCCACGATGACGGAGGCGGAGGCGTTGGAGAAGCAGCAGCAGCAGCAGCAGCAGCAGCAGCACCAGCACCAGAAGTCCGGCTCCGGCGGCGTCGACGACGCGTTTGACCACACGTACAAAGAGAAAGAGGGCCCCAAACCCCCCGTGGTCATCGTTTGGAAAAATGTCGTGCTGATGACTCTGTTGCACTTAGGAGCTCTGTACGGCGTGTTCCTCCTCCCGTCAGCATCTCCTCTGACCTTGCTTTGGTGTAAGTAAAGCTTTATTTATTTATTTATTTATTTATTTATTTACTTCGTTTCTTTCAGAATCATGGCTGTTATGTCAGCAGCCCGCCCCACTTGATCACCTCTGCACAGTGCATGCTTGCAGGGGGGAGAGAAAAAGTGGTTTCATGTGTGCATGATCCTGCATGCAGAGGGATATAGACGAGGCATATATCTTCAGAGATTATTTTTTTTTATCACTGCATGCCAACGGTGTAGCACGTTTGTGAGCAAAACAACTTGTACCCAAGAATCGCATTAGGTAACAATGTAATGGAGCTGCCAGTCAATACAGATTTAATCAGCAACACATTTGATCTTCAGTCAATCATAAGAGATATTTATAAAGCTAAAGTACCAAACCTTTGTTCTCACTGTCCGGTCTTTCAGTGTATGGCTTTTTATTTTTTCCTTATTGTTGATTAGACAAAGACATTTTAAGACTTCAAATTGGGCTGCTGGAAATAATTATGGGCATTTTTTTTTTTTTTTAAGACAGTGCAACTCTTAACTTAGTCTGCAAGTAATTCTAAACCACAGCTTAGACCTCTGGGTAGCTTTTTAATGCATCTGAGGTGATGGAACTGTGCCGTCAAAGTTCATGAAAATGACCTGCTTTGATCACGGTTTGAAGGGAAGAGGCTAGCACAGACAAGTTCATAAAGCAGATTTTGAACATTGTCAATTAGAACTCGTGCACAGAAAAGCTAGGGTGGTAATTTAGTTTTGGGAGGAAGAACATTTTCACTCTAAACAGCACTGGCCTTTTAAACCACAGAGTAGTGCACAAAGGATGCAGTGCATTCATAGCTTCTGCTCCAAATCTATTTTTTTTTTAGGCATTTGTAAGCCTCAATATGATATAACAAAGGAGAGTGACAAGAAATAGGACAGAGAGGGAGAAGTCAAACTGGAGACTTTCTGGCTCATTGCAGTTGCACCCATGTGGCACCGGCCCTGACTACTCAACATTCAGGTCACCCTGTGCATTAATATTTTCTGCTTTTAGAAAAAAACATTTTCAGATGTAAGTGCGATGGTCTCCTTGAACTAAACAGTGTGATGTCTCAGACGACTGAAGTGGCACTTGTTGCTGGATCACCAAACCAGCCCGAACTGTGACTGCAGAAGAAAATGCCTGATGCAAATGCTTCGCAGTGTGCTGCACAATAAAATGCTCATGACAGAAATAGATGAGTGAAATGTGGTCAGACTCATTTGTTGATCCATTTCTCCCCACAGCACTACTTTGTTTTGTGATGAGTGCTTTGGGAGTGACTGCAGGAGCTCACCGCCTGTGGAGTCACAGATCCTACAAGGCGTCATTACCTCTAAGGATCTTCCTTGGTGTTGCTAACTCCATGGCATTTCAGGTACCTAAAAATGACACAAGCTCACACTTAATGTTGGGATAATAGCAGCTCTCATAAGTGTGTAAATGCTATGTTTTGTGTTCAGTGTATGCAATCTTTATCTTCGCTTCCACCCACAGAATGATATCTTTGAATGGGCTCGAGACCACAGGGTCCACCACAAATATTCTGAGACGGACGCAGACCCTCACAATGCTGTCCGAGGCTTCTTTTTTTCCCACATTGGCTGGCTGCTGGTGCGCAAGCACCCTGATGTCATTGAGAAAGGACGCAAGCTGGAACTCAATGACCTCCGAGCTGACAAAGTTGTAATGTTTCAAAGGAAGTAAGTAGCTTCATTCAGTGATTAATGATGATTGAATTCGTCCATCTGCTTAATATGAGCCTGGAAACAGCACTGTGGTTCTTAATTTCATTACCCGAAAAAGCATCACATGCATCTACCTGAGATTATCCAACACTGGTACAATTGTGTCTGCAGTGCAGGTTCTATTTGTAATTCAGGTTTAACAAGGTGCAAGTCACATGGCATTCGCACAGAGATTTTACTTCAGTCAGAGTTCAATGAAAACTATGTGCTGTGTTGGAAAGTGAGTGATCCCATGTGTGCCAAGCACACATTGTATAGAGTAAACAGCAAGTTTAATTTTTTTTTCTGCTCTCTACCCACTTTGTCTCCACGACAGGTATTACAAGCCATCTGTGCTGCTAATGTGCTTCTTCGTCCCCATGTTCGTGCCTTGGTACCTGTGGGGGGAGACCCTGTGGGTGGCGTACTACGTCCCGGCTCTGCTGAGGTACACCTTGGTGCTGAATGCCACCTGGCTGGTCAACAGCGCTGCTCACATGTGGGGGAACAGGCCCTATGACAAGACCATCAATCCCAGGGAGAACAAGTTTGTCACATTCAGTGCTATAGGTATGGAGATCCTGTGAATACATGCTCTAATTGTTATGGAAGAAAAGACCAAAATAGCTGCAGGGTCGATGGTGTGAAGTACTGTGCATGTTGATTCATGTACATTTTTGAGTTGTAATTAAATCCTCCCAAGGAAATGTTTGCATGTTGTACAAGAAGTAAAGTGTAAAATATTAGGAATACAACACTGGTGAGTTAGAATTGTATAAATATGCTGCAGTGCCACCTTGAGATGCAATCCCATCATATATTGAGTATATTTCACAGTTTATACTGAAATCTGCTTCCAACATTTTTCTCGCCCCTGGATTCATGAGTTAATGCTATATATACCAAATTAATCAGTGCTGATTAATGTTAAACAACTTTTTCATTCATATTAAAACATTTTATGGACCAAATTATGCTAAAAATTGTATAAACACGTAAAAGTGAATGAGCTAATTTGTTATTGTATTTCTTTATTTATTTCTAAAAGACATTTGTGAGCAACAAAAGTTCACAATGGAAAAAAAGAAGAGAACAACAGCACACTCTCACAGTGGAGAGGCTAGAAGCAGAGACAATGAAATGATTGTCAAAATAGTCAGCAGATATTTCACTGTTCATTGATTGCAGCTCTGAAGCTCTTATTTATTCCAAATGCTAATGTCTGATTCTCGCTTTATCCACCTCCACTTCCATTAGCCAGTCAGACTCACTGGTACACTGGCCAAGGACACAGTGTATGTTCCCAGCTCATTCCAATGAAAAGTGCTCATCAGGCGCCTTTAACTTTAGACCTCAGTGACATTTGCTCTGGACAGTGTTAGCTAATTTCTCATGCAACATTAACAGTGCAAGAACAATTCACCAACAGACTTTCTTTATTCCCAATTGACCCTGATGGCTTAAATTGTGATTTTAAAAAAAAAAAAAAAAAAAAAAGTTTTTGTGTTGCTGAGAAAAAAAGTGTCACGTGATCCTGTAGTTCAAAAGCAGCCAAATTTAAACCAAAGTCACACCGCTCCTGCTTATGAAAGTGTGTTTTGTTTGAATGTAAACCTGCTTTCTGCCTCTTCTCATCCATCCAACACACCATGATTTCAGTCTGAATTGGAATGAAGAATAAAGGGCTTAAATTTCCATCATATATCACAGATATTTGTTAAGTAGTTGGCTGAGGCGCTGCTTTAATTAAAAAGAAAAAAGGTGTGACCTTAGGTGGATTTAATCAACATGCACTAAACGGATCACTCCTTAAACTCAGTGGTTAGTTTAGCCCGTGCTTGTTTTTGGTATGACCTGGCTCATTTCTGTTTCCTGTGCCATACAGGTGAGGGATTTCACAACTACCACCACACGTTCCCCTATGACTATGCAACCAGCGAGTTTGGCTGCAAATTGAACCTTACCACTTGTTTCATCGACTTCATGTGCTTCTTGGGCCTGGCCAAGGACCGCAAGAAAGTGTCCCATGAGCTGGTACTGTCCCGAATACAGCGCACTGGAGACGGCAGCCACCGGAGTGGCTAAAAGTGTTGGGTCATTGTCAGATTCGAGGCAAAACAGCTGAAAGGAAGAAGCTTAACAGTCCTTGACAACTATACATTTTTCATCCCCTGAGGATGACTGTCAGCTTCATGAGGGCCTTGACCACATTTTGCTTGTTTTTGTGGTTTTTGTAGCTGTAACTAAACAAATTGTTCAAGATGGATTAAAAAAAAAAAAAAAATCAAATTTTTGCTATGCTCTTGGCCTTGGTTTCTATTGTTCAGTCCGGCCAAGGTCCTGCAAAGATGTTTTAGATTTGAAGTAGATATATTTTGAAATTCAACTTCATTCTCTGCTGTTTTGCCACTTTGGTGTGCATTTATTTCATGCAAGATCAGTCATGTAGCCGATCATTTTTCTGTAAGTATTACTCAATTATTAATCATAATAGACAGGAAGTGGAGCACTGAAGTATGAGGTAATGATAAAACTGATAAGGCATGATGCTGATGGGAGTATGTTGCCTTTTATTGCAGTTTACAGCAGGTTTTTACAGTTCTGATATAAACTATGTTGTGGAGCACTTAGATGTCTAAAAGGAGAAACAAAGGTTGAGCGTTTGAGTATGTTAGGTTTGCTAAAAAAATGTTGCTGGCTTTAATGAAACGTGGCACATGATGGAAGAGTGAGGGGAACCCAGACCTTCTTGTAACTTGACTATGCTGACAACCAGCAAACCAAAATTGCACAGAAACCCAGTAGTGCATTGTGTTTCTGAATATAACTTGGTTGTCTTCTGCATAAAAAAAAAAGACTTAATAATTTAGTCTTTAACGATTTGATGGAGCTTTTTCAAGACAATATAAGGGACATATTTGTCATTAGGTTAAAACTGCCATTTAATGTTAACAGCAAATGATAAAAGTAATTTTATCTCAGAGCCTCTTTTGTGTTTCTGAGGAATATATCACAGTGCCAAGAGCGTGCCAACTGTCAGCATATTTATAATCATCTCTATGGTCCACTAGAGCACAGCAAGTCAATATTGCTTCTTCACTTAACGTCATCGGTTGTTAAATATTGTGGCATCAGTGGCTTTTGCTTCCTCTTGAGATTTTGGTTCCACATGTCCCTCCTTTTGTCCTGAAGCATCAGCAGCTGAGGTGTCATTGGTCATCTTAGCCGCCTGTCATGTGACAGTTCTGGTGTTTCAAAACAACCTGCCAACCATTGCATGACAATAATGTGATTGGTGTTGTAGTGAGGTGTGTTTATTTTATTTTCATTTTAATTTTTTTTTTTAATTTTATTTTTTTTGAGGGGGGGTGACTCTAATGGCAGCATCTGCTTCTATTTTTGTAACGTACTGTGGAGCTGCATCGCTTTTGGATCATCAGAACTGTTGCTGTGGTGATTTCTGAGACGGGGTCTGGTTTCCTTTTGATACCCTACTAAGCTGATTGTCGTTGCAAAATTCAGGTGCAGCGATGTTTATGTTCATCTTCAAGTCTGGTGTGCGGAATAACCTTATTTATGTACGTATTTATTTCTTTTTTTTTTTTTTTTCCCTCTCTTTTGTTTTTTCTTTTTTTGAGATGTATTGACTTAAAAATATTGCTCTAACCTGAATGAGTTTCTGCATTCCTAGATTTGGTAGACTATCTGGTAAAAAAAAAAATACATAAAATTGGAGCACCTGTTTATTTATTTTTTTCCCCGCCAAGAGTCAGGATACAACCTAATGCCTTATGACTTGCATCCATTCCTGATATTCTTCATGTTAAGACAAAAAGGCTCGAGCACCACAAAACAAATCTGAACATGGTCCATGTTTACATGCTGAAGCACCAGGTTGAACATTGCTTTGATTTTGAAACCACGAGCATTTAGTTAAGGCAAAAGGTCACGTGGCAACATTTAAGTACTATAAAATATATAGTATATATATATATATATATAACTAGAGTATATAGAGGTTCATTTTTAGAGAATCGAAAACTCAGCACCTGGTGCAGGCGTTTAATCACAAAGCTTAATGTGCAAAATATGGCTGCGGATGGATGTGCCAACTATTTGACCCATCACAGCATCTTCAAACTTTCGAGCAAAGGTGCTGTCATGAGGAAGGTTAGAGCATTATCAGAGCACATACCAAACCTGACGATAGATATTACAAGCCATGCAAACAACTCCCGCTGTCCAGAGTGTACAAATCAACATTTTCCTAAAGACATTGAGGATCAAAGGGTTGTCAGTTTGAATGATAATGTCAAATCCTAACTCTGTTCAATTCTGAAATAAAATTCACAATATTTTCAATACACTGGTAATTCACTTAAGCGTTGCTGCTCTCCTTTGTTCTTATCTCATTCACTATGTCAGTGTCTGTACTCGACACTTTATCTTTGTACTATCTGTCTGTTATCTATACTGGTTTTCATATCTGCTGCTGAGGATCCAGCTTCACATGCTGCACCAAAAGATGTGAAACGTGAAGCATTTAATCTTGATTCAGTAAAGAACAAGGCCAAAAGTCATCTGAATAAGATGACATCATTTAACAGCAGGGAACTGACACATTAATATTAAAAAAGCAAAACTCCATTTGTAGAAACACGAGTATACAGATTATATTATTGATGCATTGATGCTTAAACAGCATTTTACTTTTGCAACTGAGATGTGCTAGATGTACAATATAATTTATTTGAGTCTCAGTAAGGTTTAGATGCCTTAAAAACACACAAGATATGCAGGATATAAGATAAACATTCAAAAAACACAAACTTAAGATGGGACCAAGGAGCAATACTATTACTGCCAAGAGAAATGGCAACAACAAATAAACTATGGTCCCCATCAAAGCAGATATATCAAGATGGACTTACAACAACCTCCGTCCAGGCTCTCCCAGACGAGATTACTACAAAACAATATACTGAGTGAGACAAATTCTCTTAAGGTTCACTTGGCAGGGAAAAAACCCAGAGTACAATTCAAGACATCACCACCACAAAAAGAGGGTGGAATAGCAAGCCTGGCCTTTATTAATTTCATGTAACCAGAAAAACAACACAAAATAGAGAGCTATAGAAGTGTCCTAATTAAGGACAATTCAAGCAGTGCTAGGCTATAAAGGTCCAGATCTGATGATAAATAAATTGAAAAACCTGTGGCTGAAGTTCCAACTTAAAATATGGACCACAGTTAAAGTAGAATATAAACTGCTGGACAAACGGGATAATCAGATGGAGTGCACACGACCCAGACTTTAAACCCAATCAACTGGACCGAAGATTCAAAACATGGATAAAGAAAAGGGATTACAACGTCTCATTAACACATAAGGGACAGCCAAAAGACTTCCAGACTCTGAGAAACACATTTTCTGATGAAAAGAACAAAGATTCACAATAATGACAACTGCAGCCAGAAAAAGTATCTCCAGGCACTGGTTGCACTCCAACATGCTTGAAACAGAACATGTACATGTGTTAACAGTGAGAGATGTTGCAGGGTGGGGGGGTAAAGAGGTTGAGCTGAAAATATACTGATGACACCAAGTCTGTTTTCTGGATCAACAACAAATGCTGGCAATGCCGTATCTGTGAGCAATGCTTTGATAAAGATAAATCTGAATCATCCTGAGATGATTGATGGGAAACGTGAACAAAGTTTACTTCAAAATGTTTTAGGAACATAAACTATGGAACATTTAGGGAGCATTAACTGAAGACACAAAAAAATCCAACTGCAGGATTTTGTTTTCCTTTGTGAGCCTTTTGCCCACTTAACAAATTGAGCACATCCAGTGTGCTGCTGACATAAGAGCAGAAGTCAAATATAGCCCTTTTTAACGGTGCAGTTGTTGCCTCTTGTCTGCCGATGAGCAAAGCACACCAAAAAGGTTTGCACAGGCCGGAGAGGAATGTCGGACCAGTGTGTTGAACAGAAGCCAGTTCATATTACGTCTTCCAGGTCGAGGACTACGTGCTCTCTTGGAAATTATGGCCCTGTTTGTTGAGTAATGTTCCTTCATTTTGAAACATGAATCCCATGTGATAAGTAAATGAATAATTTTTTCCGGCAAAAATGAAGAAATTTCAGCTCCTTTTGTGGAATATGTTGCTTTGGCCTATTTTAGATGAACACAAAAATCTTTTTTAAAGTTAAAGTCAACTTGTCATCTACATTCTCCACTTTGCTCACAGTTTTGATAGTTGAGTGAGCCGAAACATGTTTTTATGTTCCCTCGCTACAACAAGACAACTTAAATATTTGAAATTAAGATTCCAGATATTACTGAGATCAGTGGATACAGTTAATGCAGTATGTGCCGTTCAAATCTGTGAACACAGAGATATTTTAAAAGGAGTGCTTTTGTGTGTCACACTGAAGTTATGAAAACAGATTTTGCGCCTGTTTTTGCAGCTTTATTTGTCCTTCCTTCACAGCCAAATGGCGGAAGTGAAACATCTACGACACCCACAGCTGCAAAGCTTTGTATTTGCTATAAAAATCAAAAATGAGAAACCACCGCCAAATTTTTTAATCAAACAATTTTTGTTTTTTGTTTTTTTTCCTTGTTTTAACAACTCTCAATCCCGCATCAACAGTTTTTCAATACAAATTCTGAAAATTGGATCACAACTATTGATGCATTACAATCTCTTTAATATTCTAGCAGGTCAAAGTGGGGCATTAATTTTTCTATTTGTATTATATTGTGGATATTTACAGAGAACGGTTGACTAAGAGGAACAGTTTGGAAATTACCCTGTAAAGGGAGGAATGCAGCAGTAATCGTTTGCATCACCGGTCAAAGTTGAGCTGCAACTTTCTGGCAGGATCGGAAGTTTATATGGTTCAGGAGTGCCAGGGTCCAAAGTGACTCAGGAAACTGCTGTGGTGTTGTGTTGGATTATTCCCCCAGCATCACCCCAGGATGACATGACACCGAGGTTACTGCAGGTCAAACCCCCCACGTCCAAAACACATTCACGCCACGGAGCTCACCAGCGTCTGACTCCGGCCGGCCAATCAGAGGCCGGATCCCGACTTATGATCCTGCTGGACCAATGAGCGCAGCGCGCAGGGCACCTGTGCCAGCTTGCCAAGTCGCCGACATTTCCCAGACAGTGAACGCGACACTGGCGGAAATGGGAGCCGGTGTGGAAACGCCCGGTGCGTTCATGGACTCCCGGGGAAAGTGGGACAATGGAGGCAGGAGTCTGGAGACGTTTACGTGCGGCTGCTGGCGGAGTCTGTCTTCAGAATCTGGGCGTATTGTTTTGTTTGGCAGCCGATGAAGAGATAGCAAACATTTCACATTTCCTTTCTGTTACTAAAGACGAAGCGACATCTGCTGTCCAACATGGAAACTGCCTGCTTTATAAATGGAAAAGCATGAAAACGCTGAATTTTAACATGTTGTACCTACAATAAATAAAGCTCACCCTCCTTCAGTGAGTTCTGTTTTAGTTGATTTGAATCTTTTTTTTAGCATCAGTTCAACGTCAGGTTGTATATTGTATATAGTTTTGTTGTATATAGCTTTATCCACCAAGCTTCAATTTGTTTTTGTCGATCATGTATTTTGTATATTAAAGACTTTTTCGACTGTGTATCTGATTTATACAAAGTACAAGTGCGAAGATTTAAAACACTAAATACAAATGAATAAACAAATAAAAAACACCACAGATGCCTTATTGAAATGTAATAGATAGTTGTCAGTTTACAAAAACTTACAGTTCATATATTCATGATTTCTAATGAGTCAGCTTTTATAGAACAGCAGCTGATGGCTTACAAACTGTAAAGATGTGACCAGCGTTCATTTTGACTGTTGCTTCGTCTGGAGACATCCTGAAAGACGTGAGTGAAGTTTCTTCTGGCTTTTTAATAAGGCACAGATTTACCGTTTAGAAATGTAATAAGCCACAGCATTAATGATCAATGGCCTGTAAGCTGCAAAAGATCCACTAAAATAATAGAAAAAAATCATATTTAAAGGATGTTACCAAAATGTAATTACTGGATGAGCGCATTGTGTTGCAGAAATCAATCAAAGCTCCGGCACTTTGAAGAGGATTTTTATTCGAAAAAGATACAGAAATGAGTAAAGTAAGCAACATGGATTGTATAAATATCTGTGCAACCAAAATGAGCACACTGAGGCACTTCACTGCCTTCTGCTGCCATGATACACCAAACTATCCAGCTTTTATGTTCAGCTACAAACTTCAAAATGTTTTTTTATTTGACAGTTCGTTTAGGTTGTATGATCTAAACTAAAACATGTATGATTAAAAAAAAAAAAAAAAATGTCAGATACAAAAGGTTAAGATGTACAGTGGATAGAAGGGTAAGAGCATGTTGAAGAGGGAGCTGCGAGCATGTTAATTCAGTAGCAGTTCCAACATGAATTCATATTTGTTTCCGAGCCGCCATATGAACTCAGCAGTCATTGAAGGAGTTAACATGAATGAACATTCACATCAGTCCAACAGGAAAAAACCACTTACATTCAGCCATTCTCACAAGCTTTTAGGAAAAACCAGTGCTCTTAGAACTAGCTTAACAGAATGAAGGAAAAGAAACAGCAACTTGACGATCACTGTATCATTCTTCTGCAGTGCTTTGACCCAAAACCCCTCATGGCACAATGAACGGGACTCAGTCTACTACATCAGGTGAAGGAAACAATCTGTACTTTTCGTGTTACAGCTATTTTTTTTTTTAATGCATTGATGCTTGTGTGCAAATATACTCTGTAAAAAGAACATGATATGAGTCTGTTTTTGCCCCTCACACACTGATAGATAATTAGCGCAACTCGGTTTTTATTCTCATGACCCCACTTCCGCACCTTAGAGGAAGAGGCTAGCCCCGGATGAACCGCTGAAGTGAGAGAGAAAATGTGCACTGAGTGTAATGAGGAGTCTGAAAATGCGCCTACTTGTATCCAAACACCGCCTTGATTCAAATTTTGCACCACTTGCTTTGTATATTACATCAACTGTTGAATTTACACAGAATCACAACTTTCAGAATACATTCATCTTACTGTAAATTGACCAAAGCAACAAAACAATTCTCTACAAAAAAAAATCCACCTTGCTGAACAGATCAGCTGCGTTCCTCTGGGAAAAGAAGATGCATGGAGTGATGAAGATCACAATCTGCAATATTATTGGTAATTATTCTCATTATTAAAGCACATCATCAGGTCAAAAAGAAATAAATACATATATAACAAAATGATAACACTGAAGTCTGATTTGTGGGGCTCCTGGGGTTAGACGCCCAGCTTGTTGGCGATGGTCATAACCACTTTGAGGATCGGCATGAAGGCTGAGATCTCACTGAAGTTGCTGCTGCTCACCACCTGGGTGTGGACCTCCAGGCCGCGCTGGTAGTTCTGGCTCGCCACGCAGCGGCTGATCTCGTGGAGCCCATTCAGGATATTGTGAGAGAGCTAAGAACGAAAAATGTTAAACGTGATTCCTCCTGTTTAAATTCCTATCATGGATTCCTGAGTGTCAGTGAAGACATCTTCAAACTGTATTTTACTCAATGAAAGATTGAAATGATTAAATCAAAGTTATCAATATTTAACTGAAAGTTATTTCTGAATAAAGCGAAATTTCTAAAGAGCAACCAAACACCTGCTGGGCTGAATCAGACACGTGCTGATCTTGGCATTAACATATTTTACTAGATGATGGTTTTAACAGTGATCTCAGTAATAATCTGAACTGTCAGCCCACTGCTGTTTGAACTTCAGCACGTTTTTTTTTGTACCATGACAACAAGCTTTCTTTCATGAAAAGTTCCTTACCGACTGCTCCCTGAGCTTGTCATACAGGTATCCCAAACGTTTGCCCGCATCATCAAGTTTCCTTTTCGTTTGCTGAAATCGAGATTTCTTTGGTCAATTAAGGTTTCATAAAACTTCATACAAGCCGTCACAAATCAGAAAATTCTGGATGCTGCCACAGACTGTGGAACTTACAGGGTCTCCTGCTGCGAGCTGGCAGCGCTGCACCAGGCTGTCAAAGGTGGATTTAAGGACCATGTGCTCAGCAGGGATTTCTTTCTGCTCCACCCTCTCTGCTGGCAGCTGCTGGAGGAGCTGAGCAAAACAAGAACACATACACAAAGTGCCGAGATGGTTGCTGTGTGCTTTGCTGCTGAGAATTCAGACAATGGTCCCTTGTCACACACCAACCTGCACACTGGGCTCCTGTGGGGCTCCAGGGGGGACTTGGGCTGAGTCTTGTGGCTGAGGGGCCTCCATTGAGAATCCCATCACTGGGGCTGTGATTGGAGCTGGTGGAGTGTAGTTCTCAGGAACCTGTGCACAAACAACGTTGTGATTGCAACTACCTTGACTGAATTTTTGGGGTCATTTGCGAAAGGGTTAGGGTTAGAATTACAACATGCAACCATTTAACTTTTGTCCTCCCAGCTAATTTCTTTCAAAAAAAAAAAAACAAAACAAAACAAAAAAAACTGTATTTGCAAAGAAGGTGGTCCAGGAAAGTTCGACATAACTTGCTCACGACAGTAGTTGTAGACATACTATTCAAATGTAACATATTTTTAAGACAAAAGGTGCAAGATGTTAGATATCATTTTAATGGTGATTAATACCTTCTTCTTTCGAGGTCCACCGCGTACTGCTGGGGGGTCGTTCCAACCTTCTTGAAGTCCTGAGTAAGAAGGGGAGAGTGAGGATATCAGAGACAGACTAAAAGAATTTTTTCATGTGAGCACACTCAAAGCAGCCACTGCGGTATAATTTCCACAAGAGCCAATCTCTTTGTGCTTGGGTTAGTTTGGATGGCAAAATGCTTAGAGTGAGAAGATGACATTTTCTCTAGACTTCAAGTTAATGCAAAACCATCAAATACTGCAAAACGATCAGCCAGCAGCAACAATATCTCAGTGCTGAAGAATCATTAGCTTCTATAAGATATAACTTTGGAGCTCAAACACATATATATCAGCTGCCAATTGTAAAATATCAGAGTCAATTTGCATCCATGGCGTTAGTAGCTTTTAAAATTGTTCTTTTAATACATTGGTTTTTGATTGGCAAGTTCAAATGGAATTAGAAAAAAAAATTCTTGGGACATTTCTACTAGAAACTATTGTTTTTTTGCTCTTCAGTTCTACAATTTCCTGAAACTTACAGCAGCAGAAGCAAACACCACCAAACACACACTGAGTGCCCAGAAAAAGAAAAAAATAACAATTCTGTACAATGAAATAAAATCCAAGAGAAAGGCAGGTAGGTCGGTAACATAATGCTAGAATATTTCACTGAAGTGTACTCTATTATACAGGTCAGATGTTTCTTTCTTTTTTTTAAATGTCACTCAGTTTATGTTTCAATGCACTCATATTCCATATCCAACCCTAAACCTGTCACCTTGATAGTCAGAGTGGGAATTCAGCCAGGGGAAATATCCTGCAAGTCAAAAAGGAGTAAAGGGATGGAATTCACCATCAGCATCATCAGTAATGCTGTGTAGTTCTAATTACTTGGGTGAACACATTTAAAAAATCAAAGGGAATGAATGTAACTCATGACGCTGTGGTGACCAACATGGTGTGTACCTGTGGGAGGAGGAGCAACAGTGGCAGCCGGGAAAGGCTTTACAGCAGGAGCTCCAGGGCCACCCTGTGGATACCCTGAACCAAGAGGAGCAAAGGGGCTGGATGCCATCGGGGGTGCAGGCCCCTGGTTGTGGAGGCCCCCTGGGTACATGGGAACTGGGGCCCCAGGCTGGGAGCTGGGCGGCATGAGGCCTGAGGGTAAAGAGGTAGGCGGCATGAAGCCTGTTGGTGGAACCCCCGGGCTGGGCATGGGGGGCAGACCTCCGGGCGTGGATGATGAAGGCGGTAGTGGAGGTCCTGATAAGTTAGCAGCTGGCATGGAAGGACCTGGAGGAGGGAAGGTTGAGGGAGCGCCCATGGGCATAGGCTCTGGCTGGAACGGCTGATGAGGAAGGAAACCTAGAGGGAGGACATAGGTGAGTATCATTCCAATTACTAAAATCAGCCTGAAATAATGTTTTGTTTTTTTTTTTTGTTTTTTTTTTTGTTTTTTTTTCTTAAAGCAAACAGTCAAACCTGGAGCTGGAGCAGGATGTTGCGGGTATGAAGGCCTCATGGCAGGGCGGCTCGCACTGGGTGGCAGTACATGAGAAGAGGGTGGCAGACCAGGCCCAGTGTTGGCTGGTGCAGCTTGTGGTGTAAAAACCGATGGCATGGGAGGCTGTGGTGGTGCAGCCACCTGGGGAGCTGGAGAGGGCTGGTACTGTCCCTAAGAGTTTGAAAAAAATCATGGACACTGTGCGTGAAGAAAAGTTTCAACATCCATGATTACATATGGAAGATACAATATCATGTTTTAAATCACTAATAAAGTCATACCATAGTCTGCGCTTTAGGTGCAGGAATCTGAGGAGCAGGAGTGGGCTTGGCTGTCGACACATTGACTCTGTTAAAGGAGTTCTGAGGCTGCTGTCCAATGGGAGCCTCTCCCTGAGCATGAAACAGCCTGTCCCTCAGCATCGTGATCCCAGGCTGGGGACACAAAATGGCACAAACATACAAAGGTGCTTATGACAATCCAAATGAAGCTGAGTTACAAATCTTATAACTTATAGATTCACAATATGCCCATCACCTGGTTTGAGTTCTCGGGCAGGTAGGTCATTGCAGTGGACAGACTTCCCTCTGCAGCAAGTATGCCAGCGTAGCAGGTGAGCTTCTCAGCCAGGATGGTGCTCTGAACTGCAACCTCACTGTTGCGGAGACGTTCAATTGACTTACGTAGCATCATTACTTTCTCAACCAGGTCCTGCAAGATAAAGAGCAGACATTCTTTTAGTTCTTTGTACCTTTGGGCTAGAGAAATAGAAACATAAAAAAATCTATTTCACTCTAGTTTAATATTAAGCTTCTTCTAGATTTGCCTTCTGGTACAGGAGGTACAAAAGCAGTTAAGGCATAATTAGCTTGAATGCCACAAGCAAGACTAAACTTCCAAGATTATACCTCAAGACCAAGAGGGGAGGAGCAGTCTCTATGCAGGGCCCAGCACTCCACCAGTTTCTCAACGTTCCCAGAACAGATGTAACATAAACAGGCCTGCAGGCAGCGCTTCTCTGTCCCCTCATGCTCCAATCGACTACCGAGGGTATCTGTTTTACAAAAAAGGGAAAGTTAATGTGACATCAAAACAAATATGTACATGCTGGAATGCTGTTGATCTAGTTAAAAAAGCACTGCTGAAATTATACAGTACACATGGCAGTGAGGTGGGTCAAGGCATGATCAATGTCAGCAACCTACCGCACAGACGTGCAAAGTCCTCAGGGTGAGCGTAGGTCAGAAGAGCAGCCAGAGCCTCCTTCCAGTTTTCCAGCTCACAGCTTTGCACTATGTCTCTCCAGTTCTGGGTCACCACTGATGATATGAGCTAGGGCCCAGCACAAACTGAATTAACTCAACATACTAATTAGTTGTTACTTTTAGGTAAGAGCATCAACTTTAATATTACTTCTCTAACCATGGAAATGCTGTTCTTTTGCTTGGTTAGGTATTTTTGCTGAGTTTTCTTGAGCAGCTCCTCTCCCCCGCTGATAGACAGGAGGATGGCTTCAGCGTAACGACCGTCATTCAAACACAAGTCCACAGCTCCCTCAAAGTTACCAACCAGCAGCGCCTGGCTGATCAGTCCATCAGTATCTTCAAAAGAAATACAAGCTCATTAGCAGTCAACCCTGTCACATAAATTGGCGATGTGTGACCAATCATGGAGCTAATATGTGTGAGAGTCACATTATATGTATTTTAGGATTTTACCACATGATACAGGGATCTGGAAGTTGGAGTTCTCCTTTGGGGTCTGACTGAAGAAATCCGCTGGTGAAACAGAACCAGATGTTTTGGCATCACCTACTGCAGCTGCTTCATCAGACCTCTGGAAGCACAACAACTAATCACAATAAGAAGAAGCTGCAAAAAACAGCAATGAAATAAAGACTAGACAACGAACACTTTATGTGTGGACTTGCTGACCTCAGTGGAAAGTCGCTGCATCTTTTCTGCCAGATCTTTGGCATCCACACCATGTCCGTTGTGTTGAAAGCTCTTGCCCAGGCATTTTGAAATCTGAATCATCAGCATTTTTACAGATAAGACAGAGAATGATGATAATTCACAAACAAGTGTTATAAGACAGGTAATAGGTAATAGCAGGTAATAGCTGCAATAGTAATTAGAGAATAGCAGAATACCTTTATTTCCAATTCATCTTTACTGAAACCCAACAGGCGGAGGAATTTAATTCGGGCTTCATCCTCAAAATTAACCTGCAAACAGAGAAAGTGAAATAGTTCAGAGCAGCAAAGCATTAATTAACAGAGTTAATGTTTCAACATGAATATGCAGGAGCCCACCAGCAGGAACTTCCATATGTCCTGCTCAGCGTCAGACTTGGCGTTCTGAATCTTGGCCTGGCAGTAGCTGTTGAAGGAGCCTGACTGCAGCGCCGCCTGCAGCTCCCTGGAGCGCTGGAGGAATTCAGTCTCTGTGGTTACCTGGCTCAAAAACACTTGTCTGGGAACGGGCTGGGGGCTTTGCACTGGAGGGAGCTTGGGATTCTCAAAGGTTATCAGCTTTCCACCAAACTGAGAAATGAGGAGGATGAGGATAGGGGGACAATGAAACCTCACGCCAGGCATGAAACAAAGGATTCTTTTCCATTAACATAACTGCAAAGTATTTTAATGTGGCTCTTACAGCAAATGAAGCCCCCACTGGCCTGCGCACCCACTTGGGTGGCTTCTTCAGAGGGGGAACTATAGTATCCTGAACTGTTGGCTGAGGGACTTGCAAGGGAGGCAGCACCTGCCCTGTGCCAAAGGGATCCATTGAGTCAAATGAGGAGGAGATCTGTTAAAAAAAAAAAAAAAAATATATATATATATATATATAGATATATAGAGATATGTTGAGGGTGAAAATAAAGCACAAATTATGACGGAAGCTGAAAAAACAGAAAAGTCTTTGGTGATGTTTTTTTAGCTCCTTG
The DNA here is from genome assembly GCF_900963305.1 of Echeneis naucrates. Taxonomy (NCBI): domain Eukaryota; kingdom Metazoa; phylum Chordata; class Actinopteri; order Carangiformes; family Echeneidae; genus Echeneis; species Echeneis naucrates. Next base: position 5,821,868 of record NC_042529.1, on the reverse strand, counting down.
TATGTAGATTGCTGCTGAACTGAGGATATTTGGAGTTCTGGTTTTTGATAAAAAAAAAAATTATGACATTAAAATACATTTAGTTACTGTCCCAAACCATACTTAAGGTGATTACTTCTCAAATTGTAGGGGTGATTTTTCAAGTTCAATGTAACTTGCCCTTATTAAGCCATTCACATTAGCACCATCTTGTGGACATAAAACAAAACTCACAGCACAAGACCTGAGGAAATAAATCACAAAAAAAAAAAAAAATCAAAACAAAACTGTCTCTACCTTATCAGCTGTGCTTTGCTGCTGAGCCTTCAAGCTCCCTCCCATCACAGAATAAACAGTAATCCTCCCATCAAATGAAGCAGTTGAAAGTAGGGCTGGATTCCTGGGACACCACTGGACATCAAAACACCATTGGTTCGTTGTTGGAAGCTCGTAAATGACCTAAAATGAAGAAGATGACACATTTGATGACAAAGTCACAATAACAAGGCATGCGATGTGAGCAATTAACGTCATATACCTCTCCAGTGTTTGGATTCCAGCAGAGGATCCGGTTGTCTTTAGCACTACTCAGTAGGAGCTCAGAGTCCGCCTGGCTCCAGGATATGGACAGAATTCCCCTGTAAGGAGAAACACCAGTAGGTACATACAGTATGTTCTACCAGATTAACAAAGAGCAGGAACGTAATACACAAGCTGTTAAAGCTTTACCTTGTGTGATTCTCAAGGACTTTAAGTGGTGATGTGGCAAAACGGAGGTCCCACATCTGGATGACTGGCAGTCGGTCATCTTCAGAGGCCAACACCAACTGAGTAGCCACATCTGGGTGCCAGAGCATTCCTGAACAGTGCATCTGAAATCACAGGTGAGATTGAAAGTGAGGTGAAATAAAAGGGATGTTCTATAGGACGCAAACACGAAATTTTTTTCTGCACTTAAAGGGATTTGAAGGAAAAGAAAAAAAAAAAAAAAAGCACTATTTGACAGAATGTAACATTGGACTTGACATATTTGCTGTTTTCAAGCCACCAACCCTGTTGCTGTGGTCACTGATCTTGATGATGGGCTCATTCTTTCGCAGGTCCCAAACAACTGCTTTCCCACTGGGGTTGGCTGAGGCTAAGATGTGCTGAACCTGCCTGTTCCACGACACGACACTGATGTCTTCAGCAGGCTGAAAGAAGAGACTGAAGCTGTTACTACTGTCAATGGAAAAAAATACAAAAAATCCCCTCTTTCCTTAGACAAACACAACCCCAACATTCAAATTATGATACACAATATGTGACATGCAAACACTGTGGATTCATTTGAATGAACCTTTCCAGCAATCTGCTAATACTGATGTAGAATGAAGGTGTTCACTAAAAGTTACATAGTCTTTGGGATATCAATTTAAAGCTTGGAATATTTTATAAATTGTCCATATGGCAGAGCATCATTAATGTAATCATTAGTGCAGTTACACGCAGAAAACATGAAAGGGAAACCACAAACAAAACTTTGACACTTTCATCTTCATTAGCAGACATAATACTACTAAAGAAAAGAAACAAAGCTGTCTGTTGGTGATTACGGTTTTTATGTACAGCAATAGAAAATGCATCAGTATGAAAACCTAAGAAGTCTACTTGTTTTCTGCAGCAGACATCTGTGCCTTCATGAAACCCATGATCTCCTGATCATTCCCATACCTGTGTCTTTGCTCCTGGTGTCATTGGACTGCTTAAATTATTTAGATCCCATATATATATCTCTGAATCGTTTGCTCCTGATGCAAGTAGATTATTCTGAGAGAAAGAGCAATGGAGAAGGATTAGTAATCTGTACCACAGCCTCAGAGAGAGAAGTCCGTCTGTATGTGACACAGACATTTACCTGAAAAGGGTTAAAATCAAGAGCTCGAACAGGTCCTGTGTGTTTGTCAGACTGTCCCACAACTGCCTCTGCTCCAGAACTCATTATTTCATGGGGGTTATATACAGTCAATGTGCCATTTTCACTGCCAGCAACCAGTCTCCCTCCAGCACCATCTGCTCCCATTCCAAAGTTGACCCATACGATACTGTGCAACCTATTACATATGAAAGGGATCATTAGTTATTTGCACAAAATCATTCTCAGCAGAAGCCGCTAAGTGGTTAAAACTGGCTTCATCATTTCTACTTGGAGACTTATTACTGAGGTAAAAATCCATATGTTCAGCTCTGTAACTACTGAGTGTTATTAGGAGAATAAATAGATTCAGGCTTGTATTAACATAATAGAGCTTCATATATTTGGTTAGTGCTAAACTTGAGACGGTGCAGTACGTTTCTGTCAGGCTGCAACAAACCGTTATTTTCATTACTGATTAATGAATATAGGTGACCTGTTTGAAGTTGGCAGTGATCCTTTTAGCTGCATGTCCAGAGACGGGTCAGAAAAATCCATCTCAAATATTTCCAGGGCAGCGGTGGTGTTGAAAGAGGCATCGAGCTGTTGCGCCGATGTTCCTAACGCCAGGTAGATGGGATGGTGTCCTGCAGGACTCCATGCCTGGTGGGCAGTCCTCTGGATCTCCTTCAGCCTCATATTCTAGTGATTGCAAGTTTTAATCCTGGACAGACGATTGGACTCCACTAAAATAAGATGTAAAACATTTGTTTGCACAAGAATTGCAAAGTCTTTCACTTATTCGTGAAATTCTAAGCGACAAATGCCCATTTTCTTATGTTTTCTTTATTCAGGCAACACTGCAGACAACCAGGCTCGTCTTAGATGCATTCAAATTTGCATTTATACTTGAACAAATTTGAGTAACTATTTAATGCAGTTTCCTTTAATTGAAAGAAATTGCCATGGAGCTGTTTTTTGACATTGACATCATCTTGTTTTCTCAAAAACAAAACACTCGTCACTCATCTGGTAGAGACTTAACAAGTCTCAGCAGTGACATTGGTATTTCTCTCTCACACAGCTAACACAAACCTGTGCTCACACCTCCCATTTTCCTACTTTTTACTTTACCTTGCTGTAACAGGGATCCACCCATGGTGCCGAATTACCTCCGACTATTTCCTGAAAATGTGGCTAATATTAACTCAACAAATGATTTGGCCATAGAACTATGGCCAGCCACAAACGTTGTTATGTCAGTGTTTTATCTTAACCATAATGTTAAGGATTTACTTGGGTTACCGCTTACATTATATATTTTGTTATTGCTCAGAAATGTAGAAATGCTTGTACCGTAAGCTAACAGTCACGGCTCCAATCACACACTTATTAGCTGCTCTTAACATCACACCGATCTGACTGCAGGCATTAAAAATCTCTCCAATGGCTTTAGAAGCAATTGGTAATGCAAGCCACTACTTGAGGCAAAAGTTGTAATTCTGCAAGCAGTTTAACGCTGCAGCTTTACCTGTGATTTAATCCCAGAGTATAAACGGAGCCGATAATGCTGCTAGCTAGCATGCTAATTGACAGCTTCCCCCTTCGTCAACAGATTTCAGCAGATATATTCTTCTCTTGTGCCAATTTAAACTTTCCAGGCAAGGAAAAGCGAATATTGGATTGAAAATGACTCACGTCAGCGGTTTATTGCAGCCTGGATGTCCGCATCCACAACAAGATCGGAAGCTACTTCAGCGCTAACAGATTAGCCACAGGCGGAGTCCGTCCAAAGTGCTTTGCCGTGTTGTCACTGCGCTACGGTGGCCCACACGGACCATACTCCCAACTAATGGCCTGAGTTAACCCCAACATAACCTCAACTGCTGTTGCAAAATTACTCTCAAAGGTCTATATTATTTTCCACAAAGAATAAATGAATAAAATAAGTCACACAAGATGTTAACTGTTAACATACGCGTTTATTCTTGACAGAGATATTTATGTACACAAGTAGGATCACAAGTCAAAGCATTAGATTTCATAATGTTTGACTTCCTCTGCTTCTTTTTCAGGATCTCCTCCTCTTTCCAAGTAGAGGTCGTTGTAGGGATACTGTTTTGCTGCCTGGAGAGATTAAGAGATTAATGGTTTAATTAAAAGAGAAATCAGTTTTTTGTTGTTTTGATTTTCAGACAGAACTTGAGCAGAAGTGTGGGATTGTATTTACAGAACGCTGAATATTTCAGTGACTGTCAACCCAACATGACAACTTAGTACTGTAATGATTTATCCTCAGGTGCAAACTTCAGAATGTTGATGACCAAAAATATATAAACTTGGATAAAATGGCAAGATTGTAATACCTTTAAAAATCATCCACTGTTGTTGTAGTAGTTACTATGATAATGGCAGAGCCAGCATGATAGGTTTAAGAGAGACACATTCTCCTTTTAGAAACAATTAGTAAAGGTCATTTCACATTTTTTGAAAACTAACTTGCAGTGTGCAGAGTAATTCTGGATCTTGATCTGTACTTACAACAGGTTGGTAGGATGGGAATTTCTCCCCAAGGTAGAACATAAGCAGCATGAAGCCGATGAAACCGAACAGCTGTTTGCACATTGTGGACCAGGACACAGGGCTGGGAGACGTATCCACACGGTTCCTGATGTACATGTCAAAATTCCAGTGCATCTAAATACAGATTGAGAAAACTTTATTATTTACAGTCATAGATAAACTTATACTGTTATAACTGATGTATAAACTGTGACTAAAGAGTTCAACAGTAAAAGACTGAATTCTGGAGCAATTAACAGTTTACTCTATCACTCCCCAGCAGAGGTTTGGCCTCTGATACAATAAGGGAGGATATAACATAGTAAAGTAAAGTTGTCTGCCTGACATTGGCATATAACATAAAATATTATTGTATAATCTCTTTTTCTGAAGAAATGCACACCTACATGTGTGTTGCTGGCAAGACTATGTGTCACTAAAGGCTATTGTTGACAAACTACAGAGAAAGTTCTAATTCCTATAATGCTCTCCAAGCCCATGTACACATCTCCTAACATAAACTACATTATGGGTCAATGCAAGGTCTGCGAATATGAACCTATGCAATAATATGATCCATATTCATGTTGGGGTTTAATTTATCCATCTCCCATTTAACAGTGATGTCGAAGTACTTTTGTTGTAAGTTAGCTCTATATGACAATTGTGTCTATATGACATGTGTATAAATAATTGTACATATTTCCTCTTTGCATGACGTTTATGTTTTTCTCTTCTTATAGCAGGACGTAAATTCTTTAGTTCATCAGTATCTTACCGGCTCACCCCAGTTCCTCCTCAGGTCAGGATGGTCCCACTGGTACCAGGGGTCCCTCTCATGCTGAGATCTATCTGGAAGCTTTGGATAGTCACCAAACCTACAAAAACACAAAAATACTACATTATTATGGATCCAATGACCTGTTTGTTGCATGACTCTTAGTATATACTGTAAGAGCATATGGCAAATATGAGCGGCACAACCCCCAGAAAATATATGTGAACGACTGTAATTGCCACACTTTTACAAAATAAAGCTCACCCCTCTCCATTGTCGGCATAAGGTTCATAGTCTTCAACCCTCATATTATACTTCTTTGCAGCAGCGGCTTTTTCCTCTGGGGTTTTCGGGTATGGACCAGGTAGACTATCATTTGACACACCGGATGCTGAACACCAACAAATGCAAATGCGAATTAACAAAGTCTAACTTGCAATGGTCAAATGCAACTGGAATGAAGGAACATTCATGTTATTCTGTCCGCCACCTCTCTCATTCAGAAAAGCCGCTGGGCTAGCACAGGCTAACTTTAGCATGTCAAGGTTACGTCCATCTCAGGATTTAAGTTTTCAATTTGGCCACACATCTCCATAGAAATTCATCACACAAGACATGAAAAAGCCAAGACACTACTGACCCGCTCTGCATCCCGACAGAAGGGCAGAAATGCCAGACCCTCTCCCCTTAGAGAGGGCTTGGGCCCACCGTCGGAAACCAACACCAGCCATGTTTACTGGCTGCTACTGTCTGACAGAGGAAGAAACACGCATGCGCAAACCTGGAAGTATGGGTCGTCAGAAGGCCCAATTTTATTCCCATTATGATTTTGCGCGTCACTTTATTTTGTATTAAGTAAATCCTAAAGAGAGTAAACTGATACTTGCTCAGAATTTTATATGTAACGGAGTAGATTTACATTCTGATATTGCTCCTTTCAAGGAAAGGATTTAAATACAATGCTGTGTTGATATCAGTAGTGATAACAAAAGCAACTGCAAATATTTTTGTTTTATGGTGTTTTATTTATTTTGAATAACAGAGCCATCACAAAAGAGGTAAGTGCGATGGTGACATGGAGGCTCCTCCAGTGGCTGAAGGGAACATTTCTCAGAGTGAATGCAATAAAGCTCAGAGTCCTGCTCCTTTCCCATCAGATCCAGCTCAGGTGCACTGGCGCATTTACTGAGGGATCGTCATTTTGCCACTGATGTTGCATGGAAAAAAGTCAATCAGAGAACTTCTGCAATGTCTATCTCCACTTTCTCAATGGGACATTGAAGTTCATACCTGTAGTGAAAAGCCAAAATTACAGTAATAACCAAACCTCTCTAAGACATTAAGTATGTGAGTATTCGGATAGGTCTTTGATCAATAACTTTACCTTTTGAAGGGCATACCATCTGCCGTAATGAGGAACTTCTCAAAATTCCATCGAATGTCATTGACTTTGATTGGTGACCAATAGAATTTCTTTATATCTCCAATAACGGGGTTCACGAATGGCAAAGATTCCTGTGACAAACCAAAAATCACAGTTGCAGCTTTTGCAGGCAAAAACAATGGCAAAAACATACTTGAGTAGAAATTTCATCCATCAATCGTCAGCAAGTAAAATATATTACCTTTAGAAAGGTGAAAAGAGGGTCTTCATTTATTCCATTCACCTCAACCTTGGCAAAGACAGGAAATTTCGGCATGAATCCACCGCCAGGTCTCACATACTTCAGAACATTGAGGGTTTCATGATTTACCTCTGAAAAAACAATAAAGATGTAATTAATCATCTGTTTTGGCTGCACAATATTATCATTTCTAAGTACTGAGGATGTTTCATTCCATAAGAAGCATTTTATTGTTGTTGGCTGAGATACAGATAGTTTTATTTACATTATGTACTGTAGCTATCTCCCCAAAGATCACAGCATAATTGAAAATCTATATTTGGTTGGTTGGGGGGTTAATGGTTAATGAACTGTTGTAATTTGAAAGCTTTGGTGTGCGTACCAGGTGACTGAAGACCAAACTGGTTGCAGGAGAAGCCTAAAACAGTAAAGCTGAGGTCACCAAACATTTCCATCAGTGCATTCAGTCGGTGGTACTGAGGGGAAAAGACACAGAATTCAATATCTGTAATAAAAATGACAGCACTACTTATGCGTTATAAGATTATGTGATCTGACTGCAATCAGTCAGTGCTCTTGCAGATTATTACCTCCTCTACTGTTGACCCTCAGAAGGTGGCAACGTTGACGACGAGGAGCACCTTCCCCCTGTAGTTACTGAGCAGAACCGGCTGTCCATCCAGGGTCTCGGCCGAGAAATCATACACTGATTTATTAGCCATGCTTGTACTCCAGCTTGTTTTGAGGGCTGTAGTCAGTCAAGAGTGAGTATTCACACAGCTATCCTGTTGGCTCATCTCATTCACTGAGACATAACCCATGGGTCAGCAACTGTTCAGCATGACTGACTTCATTGTTCTTCTGGGCAGAGGTGAGCTGGCAGGGTGGTCAATTGTTCAACACATGTATACCATGAAGAGTAGCTGTAAAAATGGCTGCAGCTGAATGGGACCAGGAAATTAAATGTTCAAAATAAGTATGTAGCCTTTGTGCAGCAGATCACCTATTGCTCCGCAGAAAAAAGGGTTAGACTACCAATAAATCTCAATAATGTTCCCCCTCTCTTTCAATCCACTGCAATCAAATGTTTTTTTGTTTGTTTGTCTGTTTTTTGTTTATTTTTTTTTTTGTTTTGTTTTGGGCTTGAACACATACTCCACTCTGCAACAACGCAACAGCACTGCCCTTTTTTGCTTTCTCCATGAAACTTCATGTTACTTTGTTAACCTGTAAAACCTGCAGTTCTATCAAAAGTATTTTCTCAATAAAGTTTGTTTTACAATGAAAAATCCTTATGAAACTCCAAGACAGGCAAGTTTTGTAGGCTGCATGATTATTATACACACAACAATTAATTATATAATAATGTATATATTGCGTTTAACATGATCAATGACTAAAACAATGGCCTGCTTATACCCGGAAAATTAGGACTGCTGCGTTCACTGTTCCTCCACTGTTCCAACATGCCCTACACATTGATCATCGGATCCATACGCTCACCTACACTACTGATACTGACTGCCACACCCCATTTGGTTATTTACTTCAATAAAATATCCGTTCCTTATAGCTGAATTTCATGTACATCTCCTCTTTTGTGGCGGCCCCCGAGTCGGTCGTAACACAATAAAGTCAAAAGTCAAATAGCGCACAATAAAACAAAGCAAATACAAAAATCAATAATTAAAACCCTTATTTATTTATTTATTTATTTTACCAAAGTGCGCATAACAGCCTGTATTACTACCACGAACTTAAAAATATATATAGTTTAAGTTTCGTTTTTTTTGTTCTTTAAATTACCTTAACATTTTATTGTTTGCTGATAATTTTGTGCCTATTTAGTGCCATCTCAATTGTACAGCATTTTTCTTTAACGGTTCATAACCACATTTGCCCTAAATATATATATATACAATCACATCAGATTTAATAGAAAAATTACGGTCGTTATTCTTTTTCCCATTTTTACAGACGGTCCCTGAAAGCAGCATTGGGTTTGGGCGACACCTCAAACGTCTGCAAGATGCTAAAGGAAGATACGCTGCTTTTGCGTTTATATGAAGAAAAACACACACTGAAAAACTCGGTATAATATATCCGACTCATGATGGGCGAAGAAGCTAATATACGAACGTAAGTGTCCTTTGCAAATGTAGTTTTTCGTTGAAAAAAACACAGGACTTTGTGGCCCGGCGTGGTTAGCTTCTCAGCTAGCAGCGGCAGCAATAACGTCCAAGTTAGTGAGAAATGCGGCTGCTAGCTGTCACACAGAAAACTTTAACATTTATGCTGCTAATGACGTGCAACTGCAGAGCTCTCGCTTTTTTTTTTTTAGGTCTAATCTTTACACGCGTTGTCGCATGTAGTGTCAAAGTTCAGCTGTAAACACGGAGCTGTGGCTCTCTCCAGCAGATGCCATCTTTTGGACCTGCCCTGGGAAGATGTGCTGGTGCCGCACATCTTATGCTATCTGCCTCTGCAGCACCTGGTGAGCCTGCAGAGGGTGAGCAAGCAGTTTCACAACCTCATCCAGGTCTACCTGGCCAACTGTAGGACTTTCGGCCTGTCCCCGGTAAGTGCTGTTAACCAAACCCTTTTTTTTTTTTTTTTTTTTTTTGTTTTGAAAGGCTCGCTTAAAAAAAAAAAAATCTTGACAAAGAGTGATAGAAAATTGACTGGGAAAATAAATCCACATTTATCTATTGATGACAGCTATTACTCAAATTCTTCGTAAAATCAAATATTATTCAATTTGACCTTTACCAAGATAACTATCAGAAAATAGATGGCTACATCGTTTCTTTTCCAATAATGAACTCCTAACTGCAACATGTAGGTAGCACAAATAATGAGAATTTAAAGCTATAATAGAATAACTCATCTAAAAGAGTGCTGCATGCCCAGTCCACTACAGCATCAGTCGCACAGTGTCTTTGACAGCTGGAAACCTCATGCTAGAAAAGCTTTCAACTAATGATACTGTCTTCAGTATGCAAGCAGAAATATTGAAGCCCCAAGTAAATTAGTTTTCATTTAAATTTTCAAGACCTTTTATGTTCCCTTTATCAAATATTTAACTGCAGACGCCGAGAGAGACGATAGTTTCAGTATTAGAGGAAGTGTTCTATCTACTATTTGTTTTACAGATTGGGCTTTGTGTTCCCAAGGAAGCATTTTGCTCCATGTTAAAAGACAACAAAGTTCTCCAGAGCTTGTCACTTCAGAACTGCTCAGACTGGGTGACAGACAAGGAGCTGTTGCCAGTTTTTGGGCAGAACCAGCATCTGCAGAGAGTAGACATGAGCGGGTGTGTTTGGCTCACCCGCCACTCCCTGGTGGCCGTGTCCTTGAGCTGCACGCACCTCCAGCACCTTGGCCTGGCTCACTGCGAATGGGTGGACAGCCTGTCGCTGCGCAGCCTGGCTGACCACTGTGGGGGGCTGCAGTCGATCGACCTCACCGCCTGCCGCCAGCTCAAGGACGACGCCATCTGCTACCTGGCCAAAAAGTGTTTGAAGTTGAGGTCTCTATCTTTGGCAGTTAATGCCAATGTCACTGACGAGTCTGTAGAGGAGGTGGCCAAGAACTGCAGGGGCCTGGAGCAGCTGGACCTGACAGGCTGCCTGAGGGTCAGGAACCAGTCCATCAGGTAAATGTTTACAAGTATAATCCAACTAGCTTTGCGCACACATATCAACATCTACCACCTCACTTGTGCGCCCGTCCGTAATATCCTCTGCATGATGTGCTTACAGGACTCTTGCAGAGTACTGTCCAAAGCTGCAGTCCCTGAAGGTAAATCACTGCCACAATGTAACAGAGTCAAGTCTCGATCCTCTTCGGAAGCGAAATGTTGTTATAGACGTTGAACCACCCTTGCAGCGGGCTCTCGTACTTCTTCAGGATGTGCTGGGGTTTGCTCCCTTCATCAATCTCCAGATTTAACCAAAGGGCCATCTATCTGCCCAGCACAGGTACATAATATCAGCAGTATATCTACTGTGCAAGCTTATGACATGTTTACATCCAAAACACTGTCAGAACACCCAAACAGGGCCCGAACTCAATGACAGTGAATTTATCACTAGTTTGCTTTGGAGGGCAGCAGTTGATCAGTTGTCGTCAACATTTCCCTTTCTTTGCAATAGGCGTCTTCATCACTGTCACATGAGTCACTTTGAATGTGACAAGATGGTCCACAAAGATGTGGATGTGTTGTATTCACATTTGTAAAAGCTAAACAATGTGGACCAAAAAAACCTCACTGGAAAGTGATCAAAGATATTTAAGATGGAACTGAAAGCATTGCCACATTTTAATGATTTAAGAAAGCCATGTACTTTTTAAGAATTGCTGCCTCGTATCCAAAAGATGTCAATGCACTTTTTTTCAATCAGTCTGTGTTGTCATATTGTGGATTGACAGAAAAGCAATTCTAACTAAAGTACAGTGAATTGTTTTGTTGATACCTTATATGTATGATATTGTAAAAAGCCGTGGTCTTATGTTTCATTTAGAAACATTAAACATGTTTGAGTTTAATTAAACATTTCATTTGCATCTGTGTGCCAGCTTGAATGATCAATTCCCCTCCAATGATTTTCTCACTTAGCACTTGTATAGTCAAAGCATTGATTTTATTTGTCCAGGTCTTTGTTAAAACTGCTCTTTCAGAAACATCTAACAAACCTCATTGTCTACACTTTTTAAGTTTCTTCATAAAAATTGTTGACTGCAACAGTTGTGAAACTTGAACTCTGTTTGTGGCTTTGAAGCCACTGGTGTAACTGGGAATGTATATTTTTTTGGGATGGGTGAAGCAACCCTTAAATCTACATTGTTAATAAATATATAGTTGCAAAGCCACACATGCTTTCTTGTGTTTTCTCTAAATTCCTTTTATCTGTTGAAATGAATTTTGTAAAAAAAAAAAAAAAAAAAGTACCCATGTTGAAAAGCTGTTTTCTCCACTCACATCAGTAACATGTTGAAAATGCATTAAGCAACAATCTTTAAAGACATAATATAAAAACTACCAGGATATTTCTACAGGCCTAACTGGCCTCAAAGCACTTTACCAGTGGTGTGATGTAGGTTGGTGCCTAAAACTGACACAAGGTGGCAGCAATGAGTCAGGATAGTTGTGTCTTCAGTCTGCTATTTGAGCAACTATATTCTGCTTCTAATCAACATCACATTCAGGACCCATAGTGAGAGTCTGCAATATTACAATGCCAGGATCCAGTGTGAGGAGTGTGTGAGGAGGCCAAGAACGTTTTTTGTCAACAGGTGTTGAAAATAAACATCATTCTTAATATTCTTGTTGCCATCTGATGCAGTGAATGCACAGTAAGAATGCACATGTCCCCTTGGTGGAAGAGCTAGGTGTTGAAAAATATTCCCTCTCACAGTTTCCTCTGGTGGTCTGATGGGCAGACTATATTGTAACTTGTCTCTGTGACAACACAACAGGTCTATTTTCCACTTGATGGCATGGTTTACCCCATCTGCTGCATGCTGTCCATAAGCTGAATTTGCACCAACTGAGAGTTGCCTTTGGAGAGCTTCAGGGATCGACCGGCTTCCTTCTGTTGGCTGTGCTGATCATCGTATCGTACCAGTTTGCCTCAGAAGAGACCTGTCCGTACTATAACGGAGTAAATCATGAAATTTTGATCCACGAGGGAACTCGAGTTTACATGTCCTATGACATGTAACCAAACTAAGCAAGATGCTTGTTATGTGTTAAAATTAAAATAAACAAAAATGAAATAATGAAGCTGGTTGGCTTTATGATTTTTCTTTAAAATCTGAATAGATAACACCTCCTTGTCCCTGTAACAGAGAAGGCAGGCGCATTAATAACAATTAACTGTAACTTCTCAGTCTTACCTTCAACCATAATAATGAACATGAGAGCATCTTGATTGTTCAGTGTCCCGTCCTTGTTGCTGTTCAGCAGTCAGTGGGTTAAATGTTTCAGGCTACATTCATCATGTAAGACTTCAATTAGCATTGATCTGCAGGGGGGGAAAGAAACATAGCTGTGTTTTTATATACCAACAGCAATTTCTGTTCCAGTGATTGAGTGTATGGGGGGAGATTTCTCAAACACAGCCAGCCTCACATATTTTGTCTCCCTGTCAATAATATGGCACTTGTCTAAATTATTGATCAATAGCAACTGATCATTTTATACCAAGGCACAAGAACATAGTGGCTTCATTTTATTCCAAATGCAGTTTTAGCCCCTGGCAGAGTGTAATATACTAGACTTATTAAAGCAACAAATAGATTTAAATTTTATCTCCGGCATCCTTCAAAGTCCTCCGACATGTTCACTGTGATCCTGAAAAATAGCTGATATAGGCCTTTTTCTTATTTTGACTTTGTTATGGTAGCATATCCACACACCTATAACACTAAAACTCGGTCTTTCCTCTTCAAGTATTAGCATTTACTAAAAAACATGCTCAGTTTTTATTTGTTGCCTAAAACTGAGCCTGAGCAGTACAAAGCGTCCAGTCATACAAAAGACTTGAAGGTGAATTAAACTTAAGGCAACCTGCAAATAATGTTGTGTTTTTGTCTGGAAAACCAAGAGAAAAAAGGAAATATGTCGGAACAACTTTTATGGAACATTAATCAAGTGAATAATAATCCAAGAATTATCAAAAAAAAAAAAAAAAAAAACCAACCCTCCTGTGATTGATATGAATGCAGAGTTTTATATCCACCTTCAATGTAAATATAAGTAAATAAAATCTGATTCAGGTCAAGAAAGTAAACCAAAAATTGGTTACGGCAGCTTTTCTGCTCCCTGTTAATTAAATAAGTTCTTAAAAGGTGAAGAAAAAAATACTGGAACTACTCAGATGGGCCCAAAACTGTCAGAGATTTTGTTCATTTTCATATTTTTAATTAACTTTTTCTCCTCCATCTTCCATCAGTGAATGAGTCTTTCCTTCATTTATTTGATGTAGTTTATCTCCCCCAACCATTCATATACAACCCTATTGGATCCTGGGACTTAAGGATCCATCTTTTGGCCACCAGAGAAGCATAACTAATGACAACATTAAAGTGGCTTTGTGAGTGTGGCCATCAAAATGTCGATTAACCAAGCAGGAAATAATGTTGGATTTCAAAATCAGCATGAATAAACATGTATATGTAGAATGTAGGGAGCTCATTTCAGAAAGAAATAAAAGTGTTGATGTTCTTGTGTGAGATAGTGATGAAAAACCAGATCTTGAATGTTCATATGTGAGTCACGGGTGTGAGGCCTTTACTAAAAACACCATCAGATGAGATTCAGGCTAAGCGCAGTTGTGTTTTCAGCCTCGAAGTGGAATGAGTGACGGTGCCACACAAGATGTCTTCAACTTCCCGCCTAATTGAAGTGAAATTTCAAGCTTTCCAAAGCCTCACAACTGTCAGATTCATCAGCATCTTCCTAATTACTGTGCTCCTAACCCCGGCTGGACAGGAAACACACGGTCAGCTAACTCCGACCCCGCTGCTGCCATTGAGTCCACACGCTCACTTTATCTCTTCATTAAGACTCTTTTTTGTCATTTGCTCTGAATGAATAGAGCACCAAAGCCAGCATGACTCAACTGTTTACTGCCTGGGTGAAGAATGTGTCAGCCCAGGTCATCTGGACGATCCCTACACTTTACTCCAGTGTCACCAACAGCAACACTTTGCAGTGTTTTTAATAATAAATCGTTAAGGCTGAAGTTGTACATTTAACAATTCTAAAATTGTTCTCAAAGCATAATTTTGAACATAGAACATTTGAAATAGAGAAATATCAAAATGACAAGATGAATTAAAACACCATCTTGTCCCATAATTATCAGGTGGCAGTTGATCGTGATAAAATCATGAGAACATTTATTGGTTATATGAAAAATATCAAACTAAATGGCAGCATATATCAATTTGTAGTTTTTTGGAACAGCATAAGTTATTTATCAAGCAAATATGGCAAATTAAGTGGTTTTAGCTGCTCAGATCCACAGAGCTGCCAGATTTCTTAGTTAAAAATCATCATGTTTTTGACTGTGGGTCTGACAAAACAAACAATCTAAAGATTTTACCCTCAGCGCCAGTACCTTATTGATTTAATAAAACACATACTAATTAACAAATGCAGATAAGATCAATAATAATTTGTTGCAAACCTAATACTTTTATAAATGCCAGTGCAAAAGTTACTACACTGACAACTCTACATTCCTGTTTTATTGTTAGATTCATGATGAATAATATAAAAAAGTGATTGTGATCGAACAAACGATATTGCCTACAACTTGACTGCACACAGTTACGATGGCGTTTCTGAGGTGTTTTGCTAAAGGTTACTAAACTAATGTAATGTAGCCTCTACCCACGAGCCTCAAACTGAGATGAGGGTGACATCACTTGGAGCCATATTTGATGAAGAATATTTAAGGACTTCCTGATCAGTTAATTGCTGCAAAAACCAAACCATTCACTACAATCCATTTCATGGGCTTTACAGCATTAGTCCCATTCCAGAGATGGCGCTGCTCATGACAGTCCCCCTCTCTGATGCCTTCTGCCACACAGACTTGAGTCCCTGCCCAACTCTGAGCACCCAGAGGCCAAGTTTTTTTTTGTAGCTATGCTCAATTTGCCTGCAATATAAACACACTGATTTACCTAATCGAGAATACGTACACAATAAGCATGATGGGGATTCGTCCTGGCAGAGGCATTTTGCCCTCTGATCTAATGTGGCTGCTAAATTGCGAGTAACTGTGTTGAGCTTGTGTCCTCCAGCAAGCAGAGATCAGAGTTCAGTGTTGTTCCATAATCACAGATCACATCTTGTTATGCTTAGTGGACACTGATGCCACAGGCTGTCTCATAATGCACTTTGTAGGGAGACAAAGATCTGATTTTCAACTCTAGAAGGTCCTCATGTTTAAAACCACAAATGATATCACCCCAAAGAATTCAAATAATCCAAACCAAAATATCACCCAAGCCTCCTCTGTCTTATTTTTGCTGTGTTGCTTCAGAAACTCTGGCATAACAGGGAACTCACACTAGTATTTGACAAATGGAGCACAAACAGCAAAATACGTGTTTAGTACATGTCTCAGCCCGTAGATTAATAACATTAACGAAGTTTCCATTAGCACAGCAATCGGGGGAGACAGAGGCGTTCATGCGTAAATCCACATGACTGAATCACTGATAAGAGAAAATGAAACACATCTCTATAGGCCAAGAGGGGCCAGGAAACGCCACTCCAAATTAGCCTGCAGCCCAATTTGTTGTTACTTCATTAACCGACCAGCATCTGTAGAGACAGGGAGGGCAGTTGTGACCCATCTTTTGCCTAAAAAAAAAAAAAAAAATCCACTCTACTTCCAGTGGGCCTCTGAAAAAAAAGAAAAAGGAAAACAGCTTCCAGAGCAGAAAATCAGCTTTGATCGAGGATCAACAATGTGGCAGGTCCATCAGCTATTATGAAGAGACTGGTAGTCAATGTGAGCAGGACAGTGTGCCAGAAAGGACAGTTGGGAGTGTTCGTTTAGCTCAGGTTTGACATCCACAAACAAAATCTGTTGATATTTTCTCTTGGCAATCTGTTGTTTGATTGTTTATTCAGCAGATGACCTTTAATATCCCAGAATAGTCTGCCAATAGAGTTTCAGATCACAGAGGAGTTATCACAGGGGGTCTTGTGATGCTTTCAAAAAAATCTGAATTTGTTATTGAAACATAATAAAAACGTTTAATGTGCAGCTTGAAACGTTTCAAATTGAAAAACTAACTAAACACAATTGATATAAATTCTTTAAAAAGACAAAATTACAGATGCTTTTCTCGGCGCTGAAAAGAAAGTGTGCATCTGAAATTGGATCAGTGTTTCTTAAACTAATTCTGAGGTTTTGGTTGTACAGTTTTCCAAAAAGTCCTGATCTTCTTACTGTAATGAAGCAGGTTCATGTAAAGATACCACTTTTATTTTTGGACTGATTGGATTAAGGGCACAAAAGTGAAGGCGTCCGTTAAATTAGTTTAGTGAAACTTTGACTGAACATGAAGAGGCTTAAGAGAAGCTGAATCATTTTAATGCATGAAAAAAAAAAAAGTTAGATTATAAAGTTTGAAATAAATTTCAACATGAAATAAAATTCAGGTTGCATTTTTACGGAGCTGCAGAATAAACTGGGTTTTCTGAACACACCATCACCGATCCTGTTGACACGTGAGGCTTGCTAGCATTAGCATTAGCATCAGCACGAGCAACGAGGGTTTGGCCATTAGCTGATATGCTAATTTATGCTAACGAGCTAATAAAGTTCAGGTACCTCACGTGCGGTCGGAAACGCTGGAAAACCATTTTGGAGCTATTCGTGTTGCCTTCTGGATGTTTGTCGCCGTGTCGGTTTGGAAGTTTTAAAGGTGAACAACAACCCAACAACAACTCTGAGTGGATTAAGAGTCAGAGAGTCAGAGTCCTGGACTTGAATGTTGTGGTGGACTTTGTTGGAGACAGAGCAGGAAGAAGACCAAGATCTGATCTGAGGTGAGCTCTTCGTCTCACACACACACACACGGTGGATTTTAACTAGTTTCAGCTGCAGATTGTTGTCTGAAAGGCGTGTTTGTTTATGCAAAGACAGCTGGTTGACTTTGGGTGTTTTTTGGAAAACATTGTTGACTGTTGTTTCATCGTGCCTTTGTGTGGTGGGAATCCTGCATGATACAGATTATATGTATTATCATTTGATGTGGGTTTCTCTATGGAGAGCTGTGTGTGTTATCGATGGGAGAATGTGAATCATTGGAGTGTAATGAAGGAGATCTTCCTGTCTTTATTTTTCAGCTGCAAGCTGCAGGTTAATGTGTTCTTATTGTTGCAGTCATGTGGTGCAAATCCTGTGTGATATAAAGAATATATCTGCAGGTGTTGACATTGTCCTTTGTGTTGGCAAGCAGTTCCCTGTCGGTGTAAGTCCTGTATAAACTACAGGTGTTTCTCCAGTATATCGTATAATTAAAGGAAATAGATTGCACATGGGGAGTAAGATGGTGCTAGGGGCTTTTGCAGTCTATATTTGGGCCCCGAGTGGAGATATCTTATGGAGTGGGAACCTCTAAATGTGATACAAAACAAAGTATCAATATGTGTTTATTAGCCAAATTTTACTTTATTTTACTTCTCTATTTCTAAATCAATTACAAAACACGAAACAAAGTAGTCAGTAAATTGAGATCTGTTGCTTATCTATCACTATAGGTGATAGTTTGAGATATGGTATGGTAGTACAAATTCAAAAAAAGGAAGAACTGCAATTCAGTAGTTAAAAAGTTTAAAGATAAACTAAAATCAGCTGCTTTAGTCCCCCACAGTTGGTTGACCTTAATGTGTTGCATGTTTTATTGTTAATCAAATGCTGATATTTGGGATGTGCAATGTCCCAAATACTGATGTATATTGTTTTGATGGCTTATTATTTTGAAGACTGTGTTTGTTTAATGAACATTTTGTTTTATATCTAGATGTGTTGTAGGTTCATGCAGTGCGTGCATAATATTCAAATAATATAAATGGGTGCAAAAATACTAACTTGAACGCCAATGATGCATTGTTTTTCAAAAATGCACTTGTGCAGTAATTACAGCGTAAATGAAGCAAAGACAAATGAAAAACAAAACTTATGATATTGGATGAAAGCTCCAAAAGTTGCTGCACAACTGACCTGCAGTGGATCAGTTGGTGCTGAGGGGCCTTTTCAGCTCTTATCTGCTGATGGAGCTGGATGTCTGGGATGGCTGGTTTCTTATCTTCCATGGCCCACTAATATCCACAGGGGACCAACACCGTTTGGCACCCTGAAATCCCTTTTCCTCCACCGGATGGGAAATCAGCCCGGGTGGATCACGGGGGCTTGAGACATGGATGCCATATGGCTCCTTTTTATTCCCTGAGGAGTTGAGGTCTTCTGAATGCCCACCATCTAAATGCACACCAGAGACTTTGACAATATGTGACGTGACAAAGGAATTCTACCAGTTTATTTTGTTGTTTGTCATTTCTAGAACGCCACTGAGATTCATTAGCATGTGTCAAGACTGAAGTAATGACTGAATGAGTTTTTTTTTTATTTTTTTTTTATGTGGTAGTCAAGTTAAGTTTAACTGAAGAACAGTCTTTAATTCACATAATCTGCCTGCAATATTTCTGGACATTATATTAACATACTCAAGCAAAGAATCAATAGAAACAATAAATAAAATCACCAAAGGGAACAAATGAATCTAGTTTGAGAGCCATTTGATCTTTATTGTTGAATGGTTTACATTGATATGTCTCTCCTGCCAAGAATATTAGATTATTACAGTATACAATATGGACTACTCAAATCAAATTAATCACTGCATTCTGTACCAGTGAGAGTTAAATTATAAGACGCATGGGAACTTTTTTGTTATGTTTTTAGTAAGCCAGGAGACCATAACACAAATGAAACACCATCAAAGGCTGTGGCCGTGAGGTATAGACATATAGTCTTCAATATAAAACATTAACAAATGTTCAAAACGTATTAGAATTAGACAGAAATGTTACCATGATAATCAGAATAAATGTTAAAAGGATTTAACAACTCAAAAGTATTTAAAAAAGGATCAGTCTTGGCCAGTAACACAAGACCATCACATATATAACCAAACAAACCTGTCTCCAGAGAAAAAGAGTTTTAAACTTTAAATGGAGAACAATGTGAAGATTGAAACTGTTTCGGAGGCAAAGTGTTCAGTCTGTTTGCCAATAATAACTTATTACCCTGCATTTTCTAAAGAATAATGTTTTGGATCTTATCTGCGATTGGACTGTACAAACTCAGATAAAGTTGTGTTATATCTCTTCTGGTTTGATTGACAGATCTGTTAAGGGGGGGGGGGGGGGGGGGGGGGGTGGGGGGGGTTTAAGGGTGCATTACTGTATCTGGCCAGCTGAGGACATGCTTTCCTCAGACTGGGAAAATGGAACGTACAGCTTTATGTAGCTTTGACTACACACTGCACAGCATCTAGTGTGCATGTAGAAAAAAAAATATACAGACCACAAACGTTGCTGTTACAGGCAAAGAAATACACAAAATGAATGCTATGAATGACCACAGCTAAGAATAATTATGATCAGAGTTAAATACAATCAGTTAAACATAGAAGAATTAAAAATATGCTTCTTTATGGCATATTTGTGGATGAACAGGTGTTTCTTCTTGATGCTCCTCAAGTAATTGCTGTCAAGCCAATCAGTTGACGTAGATGAGGGAAACCTGACCCCCCCCCCACTTTGAAATTAGCAATTTTTCCCACACAGGTGTAATCTGCAGTGAGATGAACCCACCGCAGCACTACGTGTTTATGACGCAGACTGTGAGACCTCCATCGAACTTCTTTATGAAGTAGATTGAGGACAATTTTTTCGCTGAAAGGCGGTCTACCTGGAAGCACGGGGCTCCCTGCCAGCTGCATGTCATTTCTATCAAATGTGGCCGGGGTCTGTCAATTAAGAATACACAGGGCAATCTGTGGCTGCTGAAAGAGATCCCCTTGGCCGGCTCCCAGACTGAGAGACGGCCTTTTGTTCCCAGGCATGTCTCACATACTTTCAGAGCCCAGATAAGCTCAGGCTTCATGAAGCCCTGCTTTATATTTGCCCACTGTAATGTCTCTGTGGGTTCACGGAATATGGGGTGGCACTGTTGGTGAAAAGGTAATATCCCCCCTCCCACGCACACACTAATGGTTCAGGAACAGAAGCCACAGGTTAGGTGGTCCTGAGGCCTGGCCAGGGGGACTTTTTGCTGAATGATCCCCTCCTCCCAATGTGCCCACCCTTGATCCTTTTCTGCCTCTTTCATAGCGAGGGCATAAACTGCAAAACAAGCGGGCAGGTTTAGCTCTTTCCTGAAATCGGATAAACGGGTACTCTCTGCTTGGATCTGCCAGTGTGGGGGTGAGGCATTTGTTTTAGTATGAACTGGACCACCCACAGACACATAAACAGGTACATCAAGGTGGGTTGAAATATAAGTAGAGGGGAAAGAGAGGTTTGAGGCCATCAAATAGAGGGGTCAAAGGGGACTGGGACCTCTTGATGACTTGGCATCATTGTGGTTAACATAAAATATGCGCCTTGTAAGAGAATTAAGGAAAATACCAGGCATTCTTTTTTAAAGATACTCTTACCTGGATCACGTTCCTGGTGATTGTGTCCTCATTTTGAATGTCATGTGACACATTGTCCTTTCTGCAGATTCATAGAGTCATGTAAATTAGAGAAAAATATGTGGACAGCCTGCAATGCACTTTAAGTCTGGGGGTTGGTTAGTGGTTTCTAACAACCCCCATAGTCTCACTTAAGGGGAAAAAAAACAAGGTCAGATTTCAGAAGTGAAAATGTTTTGGGTATGGGTTAAACAGCTACAAAATATGTAAACGGCATTTTATTGTTATCATTTGATGTAAATTTGAGCAGTAACATGCAGTCCTTTAAATGATTAATCAATCAAAAAGTGAGGCTTTGATAATCAAGTAATTATTTCTGTCCTTTTGAAACTAAAAATGCCATTATGAAAAGAATCAAACTTTCTGACCTCAACTCCACCCAGCAGGCCCATCTCCCAATATCAGTTCTCAATCTCGCTGATGCTCTTGTGGCTGCACAGGATAAAATCTCTGCAGCCAGCAAGACTGGAGGCTACATATTAATGCCTTTGGTTTGGTATTTTTATGTTCAAAAGTCAGGTGTGTAATGTTGAGGTGTCTACAAACTTCTGGCTGTATATTTAATGTTAGTTATAGTGTGGGCATATCACTGTGATCCACGTACTCACATATTGCAAGAAGTGATTTTGTTAAAGAAATGTCTGAAGCCGCTCACATGCTGATTGGGCAATAAAGTGTATCTTGATGGCAGTTCTTATTTCTGTGCATGATTTCTTTTTTTCTCTTTAATTTAAATAGGGTTACAGTAGCCTTTATAGCCATTTCCTTCATCATTGTCAGCAAATTGCCCATGCAAGAATGAGGTATTTAACGTCCAGCCTGGGTGTGGTTCCATTAGATAGCTTTAAGACCATGCTGAGTGCTCTTGAAAATTAGTTTTTTGGCAACTTCCTAGGATGCACAGTCTCCCAGCAAGCCACCAAGGCTTTGTCAAGACTGTGCTGGTTTAAGCTCGCAGCTTTTCAAGCCTCCCATTATGCCTGACTCAGTCGGGCAGAAAGCAAAAGAGCCTTTTCTGCAGTCATGTGGGCATACTGGCATTATACACAGTTCAGTATTAGATATTTGTGAGTCATATAAACAGAAGGGAGGGCACTGAGGCTTCTTGAAGGAATAAAAAAAAAAAAAAAAAAAAACTACTTTATAATTGGTGAGTTATATAAGTGTCTAAATCCTCCTCCAAGGATTTAAATTTTCCCCCATTGTGTGTTTGGAAAAGCAGGAAAACCTCCCAGCAGCGGTGACAAATCCTTTGACATCGAAATCTGTGTGGTACAGTTTAGGGATTGTAAATAAAGTCTTCAAATCTTCAGGTGACGGGTAGTTAACTGCCTCCTACTGTGATTCTGTATTTATTTTACAGTATTTACTGTACCTTTTACATATGCTGCAGATTTTCTTCTTCATGTGAGTAAACAGGAACGTGGATTTTAGGTGAGAGGAGAAATGAATTGAAGTCTTTATCAAAATATAAAATAAAGTATTTGAGGATTAGTACAACAAATATACAAACGCAAATTTAGTGAGTGCTGGATGGCGCCGGGCCAAATGCTGAAAATTTATCATGTCTGTTTTCTGAAATCATCCCGCTTTTGGACTCTCCTTTCAGACATTCAGGTCTATTTAGCCTCATGCACCCTTGTGTAGATTTGTTATGGTTCTCTTCTTCCTTCAGTAGGCTCCACCAATTATAAACTGGATAGATTTCCCCATGGTGAGTCCCTGTCCTCTCTTCACATCTACAGTGTGGATGTCTGTGAGAGTGTGCACGCATGTGTAGCTCCCTGCTGGCCCAGATGCTGGGGTGTGTACAGTGTGTAAATCTGGGGCTAGTCGGGTCAGTCAGGCATGACCTGGACTATGTTGGGCCTTGTCTTCTGAGCGCCTCCAGCAGTGTTCCCCTCCTCAGCTCTGACCAGCCAGCTTCACAAACAAGGATTTAGGTCATCTTGCCCTCCACCTAGCATCACCCATGCTTCTTATTAAGTCACTTTCTCTGATCTGTGGGTGCAAGATGTGGGTGTTTACAAGAGGTGTTTGCTTAAAACAGTTTTTTTTTTTCCCCCTAGTAGCTTCATATTCAGTTGTCTGTCCTGAGCTATAAACGTATAATAAGTTGTGGTTCTTGATTTAGTTATTTTAGCTTGGATCCTGGAGCAGGGCCTGAGCTGGATTTCATACTTTGTCAAGTCAAACTTTGAAATGAAACAAACAAACATGTAAGGTAACAAATAATCATAAAATGATTCTATCTGATTTTACTGAAGCATTCCTCCATACAAAAATGTAATAACGTAGCCAAATTTTTACAGTATAATTTGATTATACAATGTTTGAAAATGCCTCAAAATGTAAAAAGTAATAGTACCTGTGTGTTGGGATGCTTGGCTGTAGAAAATATGTTACATATCCAGGTGATAGGGAGCAACATTCAAATTTCTTTGGAGTCATTTTATTTATATATTTACTCTTTCCTTTTAGCTTAATTTCGGTTTAAGGAAACCCAGACTGGGAAATATCTTGCTTTCCAATAGCTTATGGCTTCAGTGGGTTCTCCAGCCAGTCATTAACTTGTAGCTGTTTAGCTACAAGTTAAAGTGAAGAAAGTCATTAACTTGTAGCTGTTGTAGCTACAAGTTAATGACTTTCTTCACTTTCACCATCTAGGCTGGTAAAAGTGAGTAACAAAACAGTCAAAGTTTAGGTCATATAACAAAAACACACGGCTTAAAGATCCTTTTAAACTCATGTCAGTGGTTTTTACACCTCTATGTGTTTAAATTATTCTCCACAAGTGAAACGTTTAGCAAATAGTCGTTCTAAAGACCAATAATAACTAATATAAAGCTCTTATGCAGCATATTTGAAACACTGGAAATCAAATAGATAAAATATTATCCTGAGATTTTTGCAGGATCATTCAATGTTAGTATTCTGTTTAGATTAGGTTGCTCAGATGTGTTTAGAAGACTTTCATCATCCCTCATTTATTAGTTGGTGTGATAGTTACTGAGGTTAGGTTAGTTTCTAAGAAAAATGCTAAGCTGTGTGTTTAAACCTTCACAAATGATGAAGGCAACAAAAATGCATTTATGCTGTTTACAATCCAACTGTGCTGTTAACAGGACAGCAAAAAAACATCCTGAGTAACAGATGCATGAATACGAAGGTTCTTGCTCTTCATCATCCACCTGAAGCATTAAGTCAGCTGTTTGTTAAAGCTTTATGCTTAAATCAGTTTCAAAACAACAGAAAAAAAGAATTATTTTAGGCCTAACACATGTTGTTTTACCTGACAATTGCCACCACACTACAGCACTTAAGGGAGTGCAAAGGCCCGTCGTAGAACAGGCGTACCAGTACAACATTTACATGGTGCCTCTGAAATCAGATTATGTATGAGTTCAATTGACTTAATGGATTTGAAGAGACTCGATCCTATTAATGAATTGGCTGCCCTACGGCGCTGCCCCAACCAATAGCAAGCTAATCTGGCATGCAAATTAAATCCTGCCTCAATATGCCTGCCTGTTTAATGCGATCCATTACACAGTTTCACTTATTTATATATACTATTATAAAGGAATAGGCTTATAAACAAACTGCGGGAGGGGTTTGTTCTATAAATGGGGCTGTGCTGGCCCTGGGGGGCTGGTGCTGAGAGCTGTGGTTTTCTCTGTCATTCAGTGCCAGTCACTGACAATGGGGTGACTTGTCTTGTGGAAAATATGGATTTGCATTTAGCGATACCTTAAACTGTAAATGATCAATCTCCTTCAACCATTTCTTCAGCATATTTTGTCATGTTTTACATTGCAGGACATAAGTGAGCTTTTTGTGATGTTATATAACTCATCATGAGAATATGTTGAGGGTGAGATTAGATTAAAAAAAACAAAAAAACGATGCGATTATTTCATTATGCCTCTCTTCCACTCCAGATTCCCCACTTTAAGCCCACTGTGCTGGAGGGACATAAGTGATTTGTAGGCTGCTGTGTGCATTCGAAGTCATAATCTGGCACATGATCACTCTGAGGGCTGAGCAGGACGTCTGCTGAGGAACTCCGGCGCTTCCAGCCTTTTTGGTTCTGCCAGGCGCTTCATGCCTGGTTACCTTAGAGCCTGCTTTGTTAATGTCGTCGGGAATGGGGGTCAGGGAGAGGCCAGATTTCACCTGACCTCTGCTGAAATATTACAGCCAGGTTTACTTACTGGCAATGGGGAGAGAGACTCCTAAGCTGGGAGGCAGTATGAAGAGAACGGAGGAAAATGCTGCCAGGATCTGATTTGACTTTTTCCACCAATCCAATGAGTTTTAATCACTGCCATGCTAATATAATTTCAGTCAGTCCCGTGTATTGTATGGTCTAAACACGCTCCTTTGTTGCCTACAGTCTCATGTAAGATAGACCATACAGAGATTCATAGTCTGATTCAATCTAGTTCAGGTGATTTCAGCGCATACTTCAGCACAACTAGCTTTTTGAGGAAAATTGAATAAGACGTGAATTGAATATTTTCAGTTTATTCGACATGGGTTCCCTGACAAATATAAATAAATAAAGCTTTCCCAATGTAGGTATGCTTGAGTGTGTGCACCTCATTTCAAGCACAATTAACTTGAAATGGAGTGCTACAGGATCAATAGTCCCCATTTGATCCAGGGGGGTCTGTCACTCCATGGAAATGGCACACATATGGTAATACAGCCAGCTTAACAACAACTTAGAGGATTTACTGTTGCCATTTTCAGGCCAACATGAATAACAAATAGTGGGCTACTATTAGGAACCATCTTCTTTTATCCCATTCTGAATTAATCACGATTTAAAGCTAATGGACAGGGGGTTAAAGTGATGCACATTGATGCCAAGAGGTGAAAGAATCAAAATAAGACTGTCTGTAAAATTCAGAGCCATAGCAGTGGACTGGTGTTGCAGAATTCACTGCTATAGGAGCTTGCCATAGAACACAACATAAAAAGATAAATGAACACTGAATGACCCTGACGTAGCCGTGTTCCTTCATCATATAAATAACAAAAAGCAGAGCGAATAAAGCAGACTGCGCCGGGCCCAATTCCCCAACGGGTGCTTATATGAAATGCAACTTTCAGGCGTTCTCCCTTCTCAGAATGTGGCATTTATTTGCGGGACTCTGTTTCAATTTAAAGGGAATGGCAGCTGAAGGAGGCACTGGGGACAGTGTCTCATCACCGCCACTTACCACTCTTATAGGCCTGCTGCCGGGGAGGAAAACCTCAGCAGGCAGCTCCACTTAAACAGTGAAGACCTCCACCAGTCAATGTAATGTGCGAGGCTCTGATAGCCTCATATTCTCAATCCTGTTTGGGTGTGTGGGCGTTTGCTCGCCTGCACGTGTGTGTGTGTTTGGTGCACACTTAAGTGCACAATGGTTTTGAGACACAGCACATGGTCATGTAATTTTTTGTGTGTTGCAAGATTTTTCATACCTGTGGAATAAACTATGGTTTTCTTGCGCTAAAATGATTTTCCCACTTGATCCACCCTTAAATGAATAGTTTGAGATTGTGGGAAATATGCTTATTCACTTGTTTACTCTGCTCTCATATATATCTGTTTATTATAAGGCTCCAGTTAGAAGCCAGTTGGCTTATCGTAGTATGACTGGAAACAGCATGTTATATCACAGTGTTGCCTTTGTACAAATGAAGCTATTTCTGGTCTGCGTGCTACTCTTAAGTTTATAAGTTGCTAATAGGTTGCTATCTATCTCAAACTGGTGCAATAGTTGGTGTAAATAATGATAAAAATGTGCAACAGTCATGTATATCTGCACTCACGGCCTCACTCGCTCCGGTGACATCTAATTTACATTCAAAAGCAAATTGTATTGCCTAACATGCACTTCCTGCTAAAATGATGTTTGTGAAGTGCAGTTTTTCATCATTTTTACATCATGTTCCTCATCCTGTGTCTTTGTTGTTGTTACATCACTCTGACTCTAATATGGCACCACTCTTGTACTAAAACTAGCTAATTTGTGATAATGTGTGGTAAATTTCCAGCTTTACGAGTTGAACGGGAACACCTGAACCCATCATCAATGTCTCCTTCAAAAAATAAAGTCATTGCCAGATACAGTCTGGGTGTATCTGGCAAAACTTCATCAGGCCATCATGCTGCACATTACCAAAACAACATCTCATTAATTTCCTCCTTTGCCAGTGACCTCAAGATGCTGTTTAATGGAAAGATGATTTTCACACCGAGCTATAAGGCAGGTGCTTAAAGACACCATCCCATAGGTCGAATGTTCTGATGGTGAAAACCAAATTAATTATCTTGTATTTTCACCCTGAGAAATCCGACTAACCGAAACAGTGTGACTTCCTGCCCAAGGACGTTCCTGGGACCACTCTGTAGAAGACGGCATACGGACGTTCCTCGCCCAAAGGGTTAATGTTGATGAAAAACAAACAAACATGTCCATAAATAGGTGCTTTCCCTGGAAGAAAGACTTTATACGCTACAAGCTCATTTGAAATTCAGCTGAATGTCTCACACAGTGGTTGAACATACAGGGCTGACGACGGGGGGTAAATTAGAGCTCGGAGATGAATTATCAAACAATTAAGAAAAAAAAAAAAGAAGAAAGAAAGCCTGAGCCAAAGGGAAACAGAGCACAGATGATACTGGCAATGCTTTTGAGATGCTCTTGTCTTTCTGGGTTAAGTCAATTTTTTTTTTTTAAATATATATTTCATTTCCTTTACTTTTTTTTTTTTTTTTGTACTTCTGGCTGCAGCATAGATGCATGAAGTTGCAAGGTGCTTTAAAATATTTGTGGTTCATTTTCAAAATGTGTTTTAAACCGTGAATAAGTCAAATAGAAAGTCAAATAAACTGACAGTAAACCAGCAGAAGACGTATCCCTCCCCACCCCCAACTCCATCCTCCTCTCTGTGTTCCAGCCATATTCATTTTGATTTCAATTAAAGATCCTGAGTGTGACTCTCTGAGAGAAATTGCCTGCCTTTAATTAGGTAGTCTAAGTTCATGGAAGCAATTGTTGTTTCCCTAGCACTTTCAATTTGATGAGCCAAGGACTCCCATTTTATAGCTATGAATGAATATGGTTTCATACCCCTCAGGTTCCTTGTCCTGCTAAATATTTTGCAACCACACAGAGAATATTACTTGTGTGTTTGCCATTTGTCCCCTGTGTTATGCTGCCATGGGAACGTTTGTATGTATGTGTGTGTCATCGTACCTTGCACTAGACTGCAGGCAGGTCCCTCCATCTGTGATGAAGAGGTCAGTAGCTGGCTAGGACCACATGGTGCGGTGCAGAACGCTGTCTGCTGGTCAATAATCTATTACAGGACATCCCTCCTCCTCCTCTATGTGACTAATGCACTACACAGTGATGGCCTCCCAGAGGTTAATGCTGCTCGGCTGACCCTGGTCCTCTCTGACAAACACTGTCAATGCTTGATTTGGAAAAGCTCCTCCTCAGCCAAATATCAGGTTTTCCTGTTCTGAACGCGTTCTCAATCGCTTCATATCTGAGTTGAAAAGTCCAGTAGCGTGACTTTATTCTTCATTGTCAAATTAAGACTCAAAGATGGTGCGGACATTTGCTGTTCATCCATAAGATGTAAACCCGATAGAAAGTAAGTTGTTTTATACATACAGTGCAGTCATAGGGCAGTGGAGACTCATTGGCTTGAACATTTTGATGGAAATGATGACTATAAAAGGCCCCAAAGTAAACCCACTCAGTGGTACAGATTATCTGGCTGATCTGTTGGTTTATTTCCAACCTGTCTGATCTTCTGACCTTTTATTGAGTCGTTATTTTTCATTTTAGCAATCTCACTGTGTTCCCTGAGTGTTGGGTGACTACGGTGTTATCCGTTGAAGGCCATTTACATCCAGACTGAAAGAATACTGCAGCCCTTATTAGACAGTAGGTAGTTCTTGCTTTAAGCTTTAAGCTCAACAAATCAATTTAAATGCTTATATTTACCATATTTACTATGTTTTCATGTTCTTTGTTGTCATCTACTGTCTGATTAGACAATCATATCTTATCTGTGTTGCTCTGCCAGGGTCTGTACTGCAGCGTTGTCATATTTTGCCTCTTTAGGATTTTTTATCCTTCAGTCTGGTTTTTGTCAAGTTGGACTGATAGACTGAAGCTAAGTCCTAACCTGTTTGTATCCACAAAAAGTCAGCATAGTAGTGGAGTTTAGGGATAGGCTATGAGTTGTAAATAGTTTTGAACATCTTGCAATTACAGTCAACACAAAATCAGATTGCCATTGCTTCTTTTCAAGTCCAGTATCCTGGAGCACAAAGCCACCACAGTAAAGCTTGTCTCACTGTCCTGACTGTGTGATGACTGTTAGGTGTTTTGTTGCCTCACTCTGCTGTGAGTGTATCTGTGTTTGGGTGTCTGTATCTGCGAGTTTCAAGGTGCCTCTGTGG
This sequence comes from Echeneis naucrates, assembly GCF_900963305.1. Classification (NCBI taxonomy): domain Eukaryota; kingdom Metazoa; phylum Chordata; class Actinopteri; order Carangiformes; family Echeneidae; genus Echeneis; species Echeneis naucrates. Next base: position 5,792,259 of record NC_042529.1, on the reverse strand, counting down.
TGCTGTGATAATCACGCCTCCTCATAGGACCCTGATTGGTAAAACACCATGTTATTCTGACAACCCTCACTTCCAATCAATTTATGCCACAAATTGTAACTCGCATGCACTCAAGCATTGCATGTGGCCTTGTTCCTCGATTTCCCTTTTTCCCTTGTTGGTTTCTACAGCCTCTGCTTTTCTCTCTGAGTTCAATAAGCAGCAGTCAGCGGTGGCAACAAATATTTATCATTGCTGCTGTGTCCTGCCCCCTGCCCCCCCCCCCCCCCCCCCCCACACACACACACACCTTTTTTTTCACGTGAGGAAAAAAAAATTGTTTGTTTTTTCCCATCGGATTTGCATTCTGTGATATTTGCACTGTAGTTATGAGCTTCATAACTGGACTGAACTGGATCATGAGCTGTGACCACTGCACAGTTGCACTTTATTCATCATGATGTCTCTTTGTTTCTCTGCTCTGTTTTAATAAATCACCTGCTGCCTGTGCAAGCCGCTGTCATTTGAAATTCTAGCAGCGGGTCTTGTCTGAGTGCGATGAGGACCACGGGCCTGCCTCATGTCTGCATGTGGAGCAGAAGGAAATTAGCCGCACCTGAATGACAAGGCAAAGGCTCCCACCCCCAGAGGGACTGTGATCTACACACAAACTCCCTTTTAATAGACTTACACCTCATTTGGCCTCTAAAGCTTGTTGAAGGGTCCCAGAGGACAGGAGGGGGAGGCGGGCCCCTTAGAGGTCAGCCCCGCTGCTCGCTGTAAACCAGCTGCAGTGAAAGGCAGAGCTTGATTAGATGGCCATTCACACCCAGAAGGGGACTGCCGTGGAGGGACAATGCCACATTTTCCCTTGCAAAACAACAGGGACATTTTGTCTGGCCTGTCGTGAGCAATATCTGTTATGTTGTGGAGGGCTGTGTGAAAAGCTCAGAGGAGACAGAATGATCCTGCATAAAGTCAACGGGCTGCTAAATCACCACTGCTCTTAAAACAAGGATCACATTTTGTGGTGAAGACTTCTTAGTTTAATAATGTTTAATGGTCTCTTCTTGTTGGTGGATATCAGCAGGTGCCACACATGGAGGAAAAAAAAACCCCAAAACAAAACAACCAACAATCAATGGCACAGTCTGCTACTAAATGTAGAACCAAAATATATTTCAGCAAAAGTCAAATCATTTCTGTAAGCCAACTCTGATCTTTAACAGCAGTTTAACTTAGCTCAGCATAAAGGCTAGTTACAGGGGGAAAAGCTGATTTGTATGTATTCGAGATCAACTACTGGTTCAGTACAAATAACAAAACATAATGTAAACATGAAAATCAATCTAAATGGCAAATTGTTAATATGTTTCTATTGTTTTCTTAATTGTTGAATCAAACCAATAGATTGATGGTATACAGCTGATGTCTTTTATGAAGTCTGTTTCTGAAAATGTTTCTTAACATGCAGCTGTAGTGATTGGAGAACTTAGATAGGCATGTTTTTATTTGCACAGAGATTTAACCATCATTTTTGCATCTTTGGCTTTAAAGCATTTAACAAGAAAGAGGGGGGCTGAATGATTAAAAGCATATCTGTTTTTGGACAGTTTTGAACCTGAATCACATTGAAAGTCCACCGTGCAGCTCTTTTAATAGAATACTACCCTGTATGCATTCACGCTCGATACTGATTACAGCATGAATGCACATTTATTGTATGAAATATTTGATTTGAGTCAACTTAATTGCTCAGAGACCCAGAATAAATGTCCTCAGAGTAACTGCTGCTTACTGAAGTGCAGTCATTCTTTTTCTACATCTTAGCTCGTGTTTTACTGCCTTTACTGCTCTGTCTGTACATCAGTCTGTGCTGTATTTTAACAACCAAAGGGCCCCACTTTAAACACTGGAATAATACCTTGTTCCCTGTCTGACCAAAGGCTTGTAGCTTCAGACATAAAATGCATGAACTCATTTTGCTCATTTAGAGCATCAAGAACTCTCAGCTAGTTGTGAAAAGAAATCTCTCTGAACCGGACAATTGCAGAAAATAAGAAGTACACAGAAGATTTATTTATTTGTTGCTAGAGATTAGTGGATGTAGTTAAAAAAGCAATGTAAGATTATTTTTCAAGGCTCTGATTCGTCATTCCAGCTCTAAAAACTAAATCATATAACACAATGTTTATGTGAAAGCTGCCATAGTAAACTTTGGCTTCATTGTAAAGTTTAAAGTGGATTTTATCAGGTGAAGAAAATCTACTTTTGACTTCTGACAGCATGTTTTCTTAGGTTACTAAACAATAGACCCCACTTCCTATAATCGTCAGAACAGTCCTTGTTTCCAGTGACTCACGGTGAAAGACATTGAGTTCATTGTGTTTGTGTGCCTGGCTCTGTGCTTTCCACTATCTAATTTTTTATTTTTTTTCTCCTGTCTTCACACTTCATTCAATGACATCCAAAAACATTGATGGTTAATTATTTCTGAGGAGGCTTTTTGCATAGCTCCTGTATCCCTGGGTTAATTCAGAAGCATTCCCTTGTCTTCCCAGGGGTATAGAGTTTGCATTTTAAGTGAGGCACAGCACAGACACTCAGCAGCATCTTAACTTCCTAAGTTGAAGTGTGGCTGGGGTTAAGTGGTCCCTATGCTCACAGCACCTATCTCAGCCCAAACATGACAGCTGGGGACTTGACTGTTGCTATGGAAATCACAGCAGCCTCCTCCTCGATGCCTGTCCAACCCCCCCACCACCACGTACCCTCAAGCCCCCCTCCTCTGGGGTGCATGAAAATGCCCCAGACTGCTCATTTGAGACCATACAAGTCCTCCTCCTCCTTGTGTTAACAAGTCAACTTTTCTGTTGTTCTGCCCTGTTTCAAACAGGGTTTATTGCAAATGGAAAATGGCTCGGGGTGCAGTCGGGTGCTTAACCGTGCTCAGCCTGGCTTTGCAGCTGGAAAATTTCCTAGAATGGGCTCCTGTAAACTGGCTAGAGATGAAGACTGAGAAATTGTTTGCCTCACAGTCTGCCTCACTGTTAAATAACCACAAATGGCACAGAAATATAACGCAACATACTGCGTATCAACATAAACAGACAGACAAGATCTTATATAGACGACTTCACGACTGTGATGAATAGCCATTATAACCTTATAATACAACAGGCATTCCCTTAGTAAGCTTTAGTATTGTCATTAAATCAACCTATAGCTTTGCTGCCATCTGTGTTCAGCAAAATTCAGTTATAGCCTCTCTGTACTGGCAGAATCCACGTGCCACGTGGTATTCAAACTGTGTACTCAAGGAGAAACAGATTCACAGGTTCATAGTAATCCATTCATTAGTCCTCCTGAAATCAAAACTGCACAAACAAGTGTTAGAAAATCATCTTGAAGCTGTCAGTTCAAAATTTTGACAAACAAACTGGTCGTTTATACAATGTTTATTCCTCAAGACGCTGCCTGCAAAAAAGTGCTGGAGGAGCTTCATTGCATGACCACTATAAATAATTATCTGCTATGTATTTCATCACTCCCACTCCTTTCCTGTCTCGATCAATCCTGAGCGGAGGAGCCCCGCATGCTGCTGTAAAATGACTGCGAGCTGATGGATACAGTCCTCAGCAGGTCAGGTGACTTGTCTCCATTGGTGCCTATGGCACCACATTTAATCTAAATGTAGTCCTAGACGAGGGGAGGGCCGTCACTCGGCTGTGTGGGATCTTAGTGGTTGTCAGTGTATGTTCCTTCTTGTGTTTTTAATGCCTCAGCGTCAGTGAGAGTGAGCCCTGCAGGTGTTATGTTTTTGGGCTCTTTGTTTGTCCATCCATCCCATTCTTAAAAACATGCCGTCTCAGTAGCACTGTGAAACTTAAAGGATGAATTTATTTGATTGTTGTGTTTAAATGTCGTAGGTCAAGGTCATGGTGACCTTAGAAAACAAAATCCTTGCGATTTTGAGAAATCTGGACCTCCTGAAGGGAATCCCTTCAAATTTGTCCCAAATAATTCACATTTAATATATGACTTGATAAATATTGATGCAAGTTGGTAACGCTAGTTAATTATGAAAATGGACAGGTTACACTGGAAACATCTTGGATAGAACAGATTAATTTGAGCATCCTGAAATGAAAAAGCACAGTTTCACTCAATGCCGGCGCGTTTGACTTGACTTGAACAGCAACAATAATTAGTCTCAGAAAAAATAGTGTGACACTCAAAGTTATGAAAGTTGTTGGCTGTGATGGTGCAGGTGGGAGCCGGCCAATCCCATGCCAGCTCTTCTCCACTCAGCTCCTTTCTCCAGGGCAGAGCGTAGGCATGCTGAGAGCACACATGAGCGGTCCACGCGAGGGCTGAGATCCCGACAGTCCTAACCCCCCCCCCCCCCCCCCCCGGCCAACATCTCATCCGTCTTGCAGTGTGTTGGCAGTGTGAAGGGTAAACTGGGCTGATCTGTGGGACAGGCGGGGAGGGCACAGGAGAGCAGTCTTCCCACTGGAGCCCCGGACCAGCACGCTCAGATTAGAGGAAATTTGTTCCACAATATTGTGGCCTCCTGCTTTCCAAAGCTGGGCCCGCACAGAAGGCAGAGGCAGAGATTTGGGCGGTGGCCAAGCCTTTTCGTCGGGCTCCTCGTTCGCACCACATGTGTCGAGCTCGACTCCCCACTGATCCTTCTAGCTTTATAGCCTCCCTGCCTGATGGAACAAATGCTACATCGCAGAAAATAAACTTATCTCATTTGGATGACAACACATTCCCCCAGGTTATAATGTTGCACCATTTTGAAAAGGCAGACAGGGTCAATTGTACATTTGCAGCTCAACCAGGGAGTCTTTTGCTGTGAAAATGCCTGTCTCACCACATGCCTGACAGTGAATTTGGAACAATTTGCCTTATTGACTCCCTTTGTGTTTAGTCTAAAGTATTAACATAGTAGAAAGCTAGACCAATATATTTCTTTTCAAATATTTTTTTGGCTTCGGTTTCTGAATGGAAGATGAAAGTTGTTTTATAGGTATGTTTCAATTCATTACATCAGCTAGTGCGTCTTTTTTTTTTTTTTTTTTACTTTAGAGGAGGCATGACATGATTGATGACCTTAGTAGATTATCCCCAATACAAAAGCCATCATTGAACAGCAGGGCTGCCATTGTGTGTGGGATGTCTCCCATTGATTTAAGTAGTATATTTTCATGATCTATAAAGAGGCCAGCTGGAGAGAAAATTGTTTGCTCTCAAACATTTAGTGTCTATAAGCCATCACACTCGTGATTAGAAAATGATTCTCACTCTTTGGACTCCTTTATGTTGTTTTTTTTTTTTTTTTGTTTGGGACAGAAGTATAGTTAAATTCTTTACTAAAGGCAATTTCTTACATTGATCTGAATTATTTCAAACCCCAAAATGAAAGAAAAACGCGTACAGAAATTCAGGTAGTTCAACTTAAAAAGAGGTTTTTAGATTCCGGTCTCTTACACTTCCTCCAGTCCACAAAGGGGATATTTGCATTTTAATAATCATATCACCTTTAAAATATGCTGTCATTAATTGAATTTGCCAAATTGGCAAAAATTTTTTTTTTTTCCTGGGTTACATTAACTTTTTTAGGATTCAGGAAGTCTTACATCCTTACATAAAACAGAAGCTGTAGGTAGATGCCTGACACTGGAGTTGTCTTATGACCCAATAATACATTTTCCCAAAGTAACGTTCAAGTAAAAGTTTAATATTTAGCTCAGCCCAAAGATGTTCTTAAATTATTTTAATTTGGCTAAACATAATCCTGAAAACAATAATGAAGCTGAAATCGTCCCTTTAAAGAAGAGCTCTCTGCATTTGTAGACTAGTTCATTAAATTTAAATAATTGAAGCAAAGTAGGACTCAAACTAAAACAAATCTCCGTCCAGAAGAGCAGCTGTTTGTCCATGCTGTCATCAGTGTCCTTTCCTCCAGTCACTTCAGCCAGTCCTCCCATTCACTCCCAAACGACTCTCCAATAGAGCCCCCCTGTCCGTGGACCTATTAACCACAGATTTGTTTTCTTCTCTCTGACAAGCCAAGGTAGGAGTGTACTCTCCACACAAAAGAGCCCAATAAAAAGCCATGAAACAAATGTGAATGAAAAGACTAGAGGATATCATTATATACAAATTAATTCTCTCCGGTGCCGTTGCTGCCCCGTCTTTTGGCTAAGAATTGGAGTGTCTTAATTGCTTTATTGCTTAGCCTTGTGCTTCCCAGCAATCAAGTTGCTTCCATTTAATTCAAGTGCCACAAGATGGGGAGAGAGTGGCCTCTCTGCGGCCCTGGAGCATAATAGACAATGGCGAGTGAGGATTCACCCTTCAAACTGGAAAACACTGGGCCATAGATTAACAGAAATGAACATCATTAGCCTGGCGATGAGGAAATCATTTTCCCCCTCAGGTGTTTTGGAAGCCACAGTCAGACTGTGGCAGAGGATGATGAAATCTTTTTTTAGCTGACCCTCATGAATATTCAAGAGCCATGGGATTTGAGACAATGTTTAGTATCAATTTACCGTTTTAATAAAAGTCGAAACATAATCCTTATTAGTGAAAAATATTAATTAAAGGGGGTCATGACATATCAATATATAGTTTTTTTTTTTTTTTAAAGGCAATCTAAGGGGAAATACCATGGGACAGTTTTATTCTAAAGAGAAGAAAAATCTATTTAATCTTTTTAATTATCGGTCATATTATCCATCTATTTAGTTATCCTCTTTGCATTCTTAATTTATATCATTAGTCTAATCACACATGTACATGTGACTGTTACAAAACTAGTTGCTGGTAGCAGGTTTGGCATTGTTACTAATGCTGGATGAACAGAGCACTGTTGTGTGGAAATAAACTGAATGAAAGACTAGTAACTATTAATCCTAACATCTGTGAGCTAAACTTGTTATCTTCCACATTTTGAGGAGATGCAGGTTATCCAAGTTTTTTCATGTTATTCTGCTGGTAAATACCTTTACATTTATATCTGAAAAGCACAATTATTCTTCTCTTTCTGTTTATTATCTCTACTTGTCAAGATTCTGTCAGGTTTATAGAGACATTTCAACTTAAACTGAAATTAAATTTCCGTTGGTCCATAAATATTCTGTGATTCTGTATTGTTACTACACGTCATTATCGACTACGTATTACATCTATCGCTGTATATTATTGTCTATTGTCGGTTGTTAGAAGAATTTGAGTTTGTGCCACAAATTGGATGTGGATGTTGGACTTGTCAGTCATGTATGAATGAACTGGACCAGAAGAACTGAGCCAGAAGAAACACAACTTTGTAGTCCAAATACATTTGCCATCTACGACCCATGCAAACTTCATTTTTCCGATTTAAGTTTACATAATTTTGTTTCTCAGGAAATTACCCTGCAACAACTTACATGCAACCAATATCATCATCAAAGATTTTGCTGGTAATTGGAAGCTACACAGAAAATACACACCAAAAAAAAAGGTTAAATATTTTTATTAGATCTTATTACAGTTTACTTGTAATGGAGCTTGGAGCAAAGCCTTCAAGTCTCTCAGGCGTGGGAACAGGGCAGTCCCAATGGGGAAATAACGATAACACATTATAAACAAGATTCACAGTAATGATGATTAGAAATGGGAGTGGAAATGTCATATCTATACTACAGCATGAATATGCTAACATTAAACTAGCTAAACTAATTAGAGTTCACTTTAAGGCTAGAGGCAAGTTACTGTAACTTTTAATAACTTAACAGCCCGACGCTCATAACCGTTGAATGTTGTTAATGTGATGGCTGAAATCACTCTTTTGTTGCATGAGAAAGCTTAAAGATCATTTCCCTTAATATGACTCAATACAAATACAAATAAGTCTAACAAGGGTTTTATGCTTTTGGGGAAAAATGAAAGAAAAAAACAATATGCACAATTGCTGCAGCATCATTCTGGCTTCTGTCACACAAAACATAAGATAATCAAGGCTCAGATCCACTGAGTCAAATCTTCCCTTTGATGCATGTTTCGTGGCAGTGGTCTGATGTTTCCTGGTAATAACACAGCAGACATCTGCAAACATGAGACTGTTCACTGATCTTGATCAGCAAGGGCTGTTCTCACGCTTCTGCAGCATTAGGTGGAAGAGAATGACAGGTGCATGAAATAAAATCCCCCATCACAAAAAGCTTGCATTATAGACTTAAATGTGGAAACTGAGGAATATGTTTAGTGCGTTTTGTGACATTGTGTAAACTATCGATGCCTCACTTACTTTTAGACTCTGGGAAAGTAAACTGGTTTTGTGAGGAGCCGACTTCATATTTCTTTTCTGCCTGTTCGACTGGGCCGAACTCCTCCTCCACTTCCCTTCAGGTTAATCAGGAGTAATTTAAAATCCAAAATTCCTGACAGTACATTTTCTGATGGTATTGCCTGTATGTTCTGCATGGCTGTTTGGATCAAAGACTGGTTATCTCTTCTATTGAGCTGTTCTAACCTCTGTCCACTCTCATTACAGGCAGGCAGCAGTGAATTTCCTAAGCAATCAGGACTAACGTTCCTGGGCAGGTATAGACCACGACACTTTAACAAGTTAAAATGCAGAGCCAAGTAGAACATTAAATCAGAGTGAATGAGACAGTCGATTCCCAACGTCATCAAACCTCCAGAAAAGAGGAGACACCCAGCGACATGTCTGTATAGAGCAAGGAAACAGATGTAGAGTACAGTAATAATTGTACGTGAACCTTTTACAGTTTAGTCTGATTTCTCAGATATCTCACTCTTGTCTCTTCTTGACTTCGTTGTAGACCGCTGTTGCTTATTCCAGCTTTGTATATTCACAATATTAACAAAATTGACAGCAAGGCCTTTTAAAAGTTATAATCCTCAAGAATTTCACAATGTCAAACTCAAATTTGACACATTGTGTATGTCGTGCCTTTGTTCTGCCATACCTAATCTCTTAAGTGTGTACAGTTCCCTTTTCAGTGGCAGGGCCCACAATTTCCATGATGGATTCAGATTGTTCGCATTAGCATTACGATTAAAAAAAATTAATACATGCATGTATTTGACAAATTTTGGAAGACAACAGCTGGCGCATGTGTGCATTGCATGTAATTTGTGCACACATGTACATACATGTCCCACACTGCTGTAACCCGGAAGAGCAGAACAGCTGGCTTCATGTGTTTTGCAGAGGAGGCACATTTGCATTGATGTAACCTGCAGAGGTTTGTAAAAAAAAAAAAAAAAAAAAAGACATCAAATTTTCATCATAGGATTATTTTAACTTGTCTAAAATTAGCCAGATTTTACTCTCACATGAAACACTTTTGCAAACCTCATATGGTTCGGTGACAGCCCGTCAGTTATTTCAGCAAGTGCTGACCAGTTACCGTTGAGATGACTAATCTGTGTTGTGGCTGTCGTAATTCTGACAGCAGCAAAGGAGACAGTCAGCCCTTTGACCTCAGTAAGTTTATTTCAGTGTCAGTTTGTAAAAGTAAAGTTGCTGCCACACAAAGGCAGGATAAGGTCTACAACGAATGAAGTTTTGTCTTTACTTTTGGAAGCGATAACTGGAAGTACTTCTTTTCTCAGCGTAGCGTTCGTTGCATATGTCCTATTGGTCACCTCACCCAGAAGTTACTATAACCAGATCAGAATGCAGATTAGCGTCACATGATGGTCTGTAAACTTCTTCAATGGCTGTTTAACCATGACCAGCTTTTTAAAATCCTGACAGCACCACTGAGTGCTTGTACTTAATTGACACAAACCCTTGTCTTGCCTGCAGGCCTGATAAAAAGAATCAGCCGGCATCTTGAATCTGTGTTATGCGTGGTATTCAGGGTAAACTGGGGGGATTTCGGCGGGGTGAGTTGCGAGGTGACGGTAGATCTGAGAGTTTCAACGCTGAGACGCACCAGCTGTGTTTATAGATTCCCACTGCACCTGCAGGGGTTACAGAGCAAGTGCACTGAGGGATTAAGCACCGGGGCACTGGGGCACTGGGAGAAGTAAAACAAGGAACAACAGATTCATGTTAAGGAAGCATGTCAACACCTCCCTGGTGTCTGTACTTAAGCTATTCATTGTTACTGGTTGCTACGTAGGTTTCAAACTAATCTGTGCTTCTTTTTTTTTTCTTTTAGCTGTTAATCAAATATGCCTAGCTGATGGGGAGATGTGGCAACTTGTTAACAGAGGAATTTATTTGAGCAGAGAGAAGAGGGCAGCGTTAAGGTGGAGATAGGGGAGATAAAAGCTATAGGACATTTAAATTTAGCATCCATAGACATTTACGTTTTGCTGGAGTCTGCTAGTTCTCGATTATAATGTTGACATTTTGCTTGGAATTAATCTGATTAATGCCAATGAGTGCGAAAGAACACAGCTCAGCATTTCTCCTGATCACAGGAGATGGATTAAGAGAGAAGGCTTTCAAATTGAATATACCTCTCCCTGCTCAGCCTGCTAATTGTGCCATTTACCACTATGTGAGTCACTGACCGACGCTGTTTAGTCAAACACGGTTCAAGCCACCGTTTTTTATTTTTTATTTGTTCCCTTGTTTTCGTTCGTTCTTTTGTGAATGAACAGGTTCCCGCAAAAACATATTGAGCTGCAATCACTTTGTTCCTTTAAATCACTTGTGGCATTGTTAGATGGGAAATGACTTTTTTTTGCAGAATCCATTCTCTGTCACTTGTTATTGATGACACAAAGTAAGAACTGTTAACAATCTTCTTTTGAACATTTGTTCAGGTCTGTTTGTTGAGCACACAGCATCTACTCAAACATCTCTGACTTACCATGAGTTTCACTCATTTTTGTAAAACTTTGGAGCTCGCATACGATTCTGATATTTTCTTATGACTTTATTCCAGTATTGTAATATTTATTTAGTGTTTTTTTTTTTTTTTTAATTATTATTATTTATAGGAAGTGACCATGTGTGATGCATTTTTTTAGGATTTCGTTGTCCCATTTTCCTTTTAGACTTTGTGTCAGACTTTGCATCATCTTTTTTTTGGGAACTCTTCGAACTCGATAAGATATTTCTAAACAAAAGCTCACAAAAATAATACAAAACATTGTCAGCAAATGTTATCTGTTGGATTTCTTCAAGGGACTTAACATTTTCTTGAAAAGTGAGTTTGTCTGTGGAGCCAAAAAAACATGGCCTGATGTTAAATCATCAACAGGACAGTCATCTTGATCTTGTCAAGATTGTTGTTTTTTATTTTTATTTTTTCTTTCTCTCCACTTGACAGTACTAAGAGACCAAAATAAACTATTTTCATAGATATGACAGACCAGCAAACAACCATATATCCTCATACTAACACACATGACCTGTTTTGTCATATACATATGACACGCCATATAGCCTAAAAAAAACAAAAGCGGAGTTTGGCGCTTCTTAAAACGTAATCGCATCTCAGCATGTTTTCGCTCTTGCTTGACACTTTGGCAGGTTTATTTACACTTTAAGCTTGTTTCAAAATTCAGGCTCCAGCCAGAGAGAAAGAGCAGAATCTGTCGTAGAGTAATGTCTTCCCTCCTCTGGCCCGATTGACTCTGATATCACTAGAGCCTCTAAAATAAAATGCCCATGTGTCCTCGTAAACACACAGCATTTGTTCTGAAGCACTGCAGAGCGAGACAGAGCTCCTCTCCGGCAGCGCTGAGCCTGACCGAGCCAGGGAATAAGTAAATGAATAAATAGGCTGATGTTGAATTTTCCCCTCACTTGCCTCCACTGACACAAATAGGATCTACAGTAATTTATAATGCTGTTAGAGAGGCGGCTCTCTCTCTAACCGAGGTGTCTGTCACTTCTCGTACAGGAGGCCTCGCAGTGCCACAGTGGAGGACCTGCAGCACCCTGACACCCTGCTTTGCTATTCCACACACACGGCACCCGAAGACTAAGTGACATCAAGCCTCATTATTGTCATCACATGCCACATTTGTAACTTGTTAGCGAGCAAATTGTGATAAAATAGGCCGATGCCCCTTCTGAGCATCTCTGGCTGCACAAGCTGGACTTTCCATAATGTTGGCAACCACATTTGTGTGGACACAAAAAAATAGTACAAAAAGTGCTGTTTGGCACAAGTGCAGTTTTACTTCCATCTTGAACATAACAGCAGGGCTCATATCAGTTACTGTGATGTTATGCATCCTGATAAAACCCTCGAACAAGATCTAATCAGCCCAGAAATTTCAGTTTGACTTGTAATGCTGGAATCCTTTATTCCACCAGAGGCTGAGCAGTCAGTGATATGAGCCCTGTGTTACCATCTACATGCATGTTTCTGAATGTGTTACAACTCCATGCTGTCTCCGGTGGGCCACTGCTCGTGTCTCAGTCGTACAGTTCAGTTTTTTATTATTCTTTTTCTTCCCTACCTTTTTAAATCCATGAGCAAAAATAATGAGGAAAATCTCTTGCTTGCATCATCCTCAAATAGGCAAAATGAAAATCTGTCTTAAACAAAGGGAAAGACCCCCATGGCGTCTGGGTCTACAGTTTCTGTCAGATATATTCCTTAGAGGTTTCATGTGACAAAACACAGAAAGTTGCTTTGTCCCTCCTCTTGTCACGTTACACCCCTTACCCATAGGTTTTTTTTTTTTTTTTTCTTTTCCCCCTTCCTGTTGTCTGGCTGTCTGTGCTGTCAGCCCATAGCTTGGCACCTGCTCTCATGTTCCTAATTAGTCTCATTTAATTAATTATATACTGCAGCACTTCTTATTTCTGGCTTCCTTTGGATTTTATTGTCTTTGTTTCAAACTTGCGGAGAAGATCAGCTCAGTTAGGTGCAGCCCTCCTGTTTATTGTTGTGACTCTGATGTCAGTGTTTGGATTTAGCAGTTTTTGGATGTTGAATTCACCGCGAGGTGTTTACTGAAGGGGCAACATGACAGCGAGAGGATCAGATGCAATGCCATTTAACGTGTCTTCGTTAAGTTTCGATGTGTTTCCTGTTTCATAAAAGTGCTTTGTAATGCTGTTAGGACAGGTGATGTTGTTTTGTTGCTTCTTGGTAAAAGAATACCTGATGGCATTAGCAGCTTCCCAGCTGCCACTTCATCCTCCTGTTACACTAGGATGCATAATGTGCTAAAGAAAAAAGCTCCCATCAAATATTTACCACCTGATCAACACAGCACAATAGGGAAAGATCAGACCTTTGACTGAATAGGTCAACCACAGACTCATTGAGTTTCCAGCAGAGAAAACAGGACTGTTGAAGAAAACACCACATTTACATTATGAAGGAAAGACATCCTCATGAATTTATGTTTTATTCTTGAAGAAAAGTTTTTTTTATTCTGTTAATAGGTCATGAACAATTCAAACATCCCTTTCGATTAATTCCTTTAGCTGGTTTTCTTTAATATGAATCTTTTACTTGACTGTTATTTAAAATTTTTACATCTTTGGCACGAAGTAAAAATACTATAAATACTGAGTCTGAAGGCAGGATATAACCAAAGAGATTACTTTCTAAAATAACTTATTTTAATTGAATGATGTCGAGTAGTATGACTTCTCCAGACATCATGAAAGTTCCTAACTTTTACAAATTCATGGGTAACATAGCGGTATTGCTTGCTGTTGTTAAGGAGGCGAAGCAAAAACATCGTTTCTGTATTTTTCTAACAGGCGTGCACGTTCTTCGATGTGGTGTTTATTTTTGTGTTGTTCTTGTGTCTCGAGGTCGTGAGAGTGACCTGAGCCCTTTCACTGCCGACAGCTGATCAGCTGACATAACACAAGGCCAGATATTGTTTCCTCAGTGGCAATTTAGTGTTTACATTTTCAAAAGAGGGCGAACACTTTGCAAACACTCTGAGCATGACAAGAGCCGGCGCAACCAAAATTTTTGTCCTCTCTGGGAACACTTACTGATTTTCCTCCTGCTTTGATTGGGGTTTGTTTCTGAAGAACCCGTTTACTGTGAGGAAATGACAAGAAGTCGAGTTGACAGGCCTGGAGTGAGACAGTTAAATGCCCCTTGCTGCTCTGGATAATTAATAAATAAAGTACCAGGGGAGTCCTGTCATGGCTTCCTCTATGACAGGGGCTGTCTCCAGTGCGCTAAAGCATTAAATGACCAATTCCTGTCAGGCTAACTTCCACTGCACTCCCTTGGCACCCTCTCCCTCATTCTCCCTCTCTCTCTCCCTCACACACACTGTCTCTCTCTTTCTTCCAAAGAGAGCTACTTTGCTCTCTTTGCCGTGAGTTTTTCAGCGACTGATGGCTCTAGTTCATTTCTGCTGAATTAATTGGTCCCTGAATGAATTCTGTTGACAGGGCAATTCATCATGTGTTTGGCCTGACAGTGACTGGGGTGTTGGGAGTGTGGGGGTGGGGGGCTGCAAGAGAAGCTGGGGTTATAGGGGGAAAAGGATGGGGGTTGATGATTGTGCCCTCTCTTCTACCCGCTTCTATTATTCCCTCTTCTGCTAACAGGAATAGCCTGCATCAAATTCACCACCCCCCTCCTCCTCCTCCTCCTCTCCACCTCCTTCCCTCAGTTCTCTCTGAATATTTCCCCCGGTTGCAAACAAACATGCCCGGTTGACAGATCCAGCTGATTAGGGAGCTCTTCTGTCGGCTTTAGAGGATATCCCCATTACTGGCCAGTCAGGTAGCAAGCCCCGTTTAGCCCGGGACCACCAGTGCCTGTTATGCGGGACCTGACACGTTCACTAAGTGAGGTGCTTTGCATCAGGCTTTAATTGCATCATGTATCACACAATCGCCATTAGGGTAATTATTTAATGGTGAAGGGCAAATGAGGTTCAGTGCTGGACTGAGTCGGCCAAACAGGCAGCTATATTGGTTTTTGGCAAAAGGTGTGGTGCTCACCTATATCCTAATAGATATGATTGTTGGCCCTTTGCTTCATTTTAGAAATATGTTGTCATCCAGTCCCTGCTGCCCCCCTGCCCCCCCCCCCCCCACTCCAAAACCACCTCCCATTTTTCCCCCTTTTTTCTCACAGTCAGTCTCAGTCAAGCAGGGCACTTATTATGTCCAATCAATCAATGCTCACTCATTAGGAACCTCCCTCAAGTATCCTCTGAATGGCCTCACACAGCAAGAGTCAAAAATTACCTCATAATTGCTGCTCAGGCATCATAACAAGCTAGGCTGCCCCACTGACATGGCCATACAAACAGGTCTAACACAGGAATTGATGGATACTGGAGAATCGTATTATATATTGCCATATCCAATTAGATACAGCACATAAAGCAGCAGATCCATTCCCTCTTTTCATAACGTCCAAACTACGACTCAGATATAAAGATGTGAAATGTATTTTCATATTTTCCTCACGGCCCCCACCCACTCTCGTCTTGGTGTGTCACTGCAAATGATAACATCCTCAGGATTTATTGTACATTTGACACACCAGTACCCAAATTATAAATCAGTCGCTGCAGCATATTCATACAACCACTGTACAAATCGCAGAGAGAGCAGTTCAGTCAGCATGTATTAGTGTGGAGCAGCTGGAAAGGTCAACACTTAGAGCTGACAATATGGTTTGAAGTTATACATGATGAGGTTCACGGTTAGAGTACCTGCATTAGAAGTGTGTGTCAAAACTGCTTTCACAGGCATCCTACCTCAGTACTGTTAATTAAAAAAACAAAACAAAAAAAAGTAATCATCTTTAATGGATCGATCGTTCTATATGTGCATGTTTTTGTCTTTAGCCAACTCCAGTGAGGTCCACACATTAAAATAATTGCTGCCTGTCCAGTGCAGAGTAATTATGTTAATGTCATAGTTATCTACAGAGCAGAAACTGGAGTATAAGGACATTGTTTTTTTTTTCGTGTCTTAAATGAATTAAAAATTATAGCTGCAGATCAGAGCAGTCTGCTTCATGTACAGAATGTACAGTAAATCTGCATTTTATCACTGGCGCATTAACTTGATTACAGCATCAGTTTTTTTTTTTATTGGAATAAAATCTCTTTATTCAGCCCTCTGCTGAGCTGAACTTTCATTTTATACTTTTTTTTCCTGAATAAATATGAAATTTTATGTTACACTAAAGCAGCATCATCTTTTAATGCTGGTGCTCTTTATTAGCTCTGTGATGGATGAGCAAAGACAGATCCTGATTAGAGCCAATCGGAACATCCCACTGCTTTTTATGCTGTAAATAATATATATTTATATTCCTGAGGATGCTGTTGTCATCTGGCATACTGCAGTCAATTTGAGCGTGATTGACAGAAACATCCAGGTTCACAGTTTATTGGTTTCAGAGGAGAGAGCCAGATATGCCAATTTAGACAGGAAAGTGACAAAAAAAAAAGTTTCCATCTAAATTCCACTTCTGGGAATTCTCAGCTGGGGAAAGGAAAAGAGTCAAGCTCCTTTTTATTTATTTATTTATTTTATTATTTTTTTTCCCCTTCGCCTCCTCCTTTAACAAGGGCTCTGAATGACAAACATATACGACAGTTAGGGGCTGACAGAACATCAGCTTTTGATGCTTCACAGGGGAGCTTTGAAATAAACAACAGGCAGAGAAATTGAATTACAAAGCAAAAAGGAGGTCTCTCCTTGTGGGCCCAGAGGCACCAGCATGCACCAAAAACAGCTCAGCTCAGTATGTTTTTCAGAAGCTGATTTCTTTTTTGATAGTGTTGAAATTTTGAGGAGAGTATGAGACTAGAAATGGCATATTTTACCTAATAAACGTATTAATATTTTCATTTAATATCCTATTGCTGCTGCCGATACAGGACCAGAGGGGTCAAACTCACTTTTTTTGCGATTAAAACATGAAGAGGAAAATAGACCAACAAATGGATGTGAGAATTATTGTAGTACGCGTTTCTATTCTGTGACATCGTTTCAAATGCACGCACTGCTTTATCGTGCACTCCCACAGCCCAAATCCTGTGCAAATCACATAGCACTAATCAGGACAGTGTCCACTTGTTGTAAATCAATAATGATATAACTAAGTCATACAAGACGACAGTGGCGGAGGGATTACGGAGCGAAGAAAGAGTGAAAATAAGCTCTAAGAGGGATTTCATGCATAAATCTCTCGCTGCAACTTAGCACAAATTGAATTCAGGCACACTGCTAGAAAAATTAATTCAGCTTTACAAAGCGAGGAGAGGTTAAACACTTTATGTGCTGCTCAGTGATCCAAATCATGGAGAAAACATTCAGAGGCATTCTCACTGTAGCCTCTGTGTACCATGTGATCTTTATACCTGAAAAGTAAATACGTTTATCTCAGAACAGGCTGATTAGGCTGTGGCATATTCATTGCGGCATATATTTTATTTCAACAGGCTTGAAACAATAGTTATTTGTCAACGCAAGCAGAAGTTGTCGACATATTTAACATAGTCACGCTTTATCTTAACCCATTTCAAGAGCAGGAAAGAAACTCCTTAATATTGTTTGTAATACATGATCCTGCTGCAAAGGAAGGAGAGCTTTCATATTTAGTTTTATCAACATGCTAACTTTTTCTATCTGCCATCTGTAACTGGTTTATAAATTGATATTTGTTTATATACGAAAAGCAGGATTTTAAGTATAGTCCTCATTAAGGTAATTGTATCCAATTATAGTATTTGTTCATTTATACATCTTCACTCTGTGTATAACTCAATGTATGAAGCATCTGTTAGTGCTGTATAGATTTTGACAATTACACAAATTACTGCTTTAAAATATCTTTCTATTGACTCACATATAACTTAGAAGTAGAAGAAGCAGCTGCAGTAGAAATTCTAATTAGAAAATATCCAGAAGTGTTTCTTTGAAAACACTTGTAACGATATTCTTGATTACATTACTGAATTAGTATTACTTTTAATAAAGTTATAGCATACTGGAGTTTGTAAGTATGCGTCACGTTTTAGCCACGTGGTATGCTGTGAGACTGTATAATAACAACAACAATGCCTTTCATGATACGTTTCAAATATTTAGGTCCAAATTGCCTCAAACTAAATTTAATCAAAGCATTTTACTGTTAAATAGTGGAAATATCATTACTACTTTCTAGAGAACAGGTTTATGCCTTCAAGCGTTTTGTTCTCTCTAAAACTGAAGAATTTTCCATTTAAACTCTTACCCTTCAAAAGCTGAAACCAGGAAGACAAAGCAATAATTATGACGTGATCAGCAGAAATGTTGTCAGCTGATAGCACTCCACTCCAGACAGAAACACCATGCAGCCTCTTTTTGCGTAAAAGATTTCAGACACTTTTATTATTGTACAAGTGAGACCAGCGTAATGAAAGTGATAATACCCATGAACATGAAAGACATTTTTTCTTACTGTATTTACAGAGAAGTGTCTTCACATCACACACACACACACAAAAAAAAACCCAAAACAAAAAAAACCCAAACTTCTACAAAAAACAATTTGTAAATAACATAACAATTAAATAAACTCCACCTACCTTTAGGTTTACAGCTGAATATGCATATGATGACCATCTCTGCACTGCATAGAATTTATACATATACCTTCCTCATGAACAACGTGGGTTTTCCTAACAATAACAATAATAATAATAATAATAATAATAATAATAATACTGCTCTCATGATGCATATCGGCGGCCTGTAAATAAAAACGAACAAGAACTAAGTCTTTGGCAAATGCAAATACATTCACTTGACAGATGAAAGAAACCGTCGTTCCAGCTTGATTCTAAGAAATGACTTGGCCTGAAACGTGAGGGAGCTGAAGTTAGGGGGGAACATGTTTAAGGCATTTTAGCTGAAATCGCCGCCCTGCTTTTTGACATTATTGGAGCCGTCAGAATCATCTTATCAGAATGAATCTGGACGTTTCTGGCATCAAACGAGACAAATGATGACACTGATTTGACTTGGGATGGCTGTTGTATCCTTTACTGTGGTTGGATGCCAAAGACTTAATCAACTTAAATAAAAAAAAAAAATAGGGGATGTGAGAACACAACATAGTGCATGTCAAGGCAGTGACACAATGGGTTTTGAAGTACTGAGGGGAGAAAACAGTGAAACTGTAAGTGCCTTTTTACAGACTGAGACTTATTAGACTTACAGTCGTCTTCATGGGATAAAGCAAATATGCATCATCATTTTTCTGCATAATAATGCTCCAGTGTTGCAAACCTCCAAAATAGTGCAAAATTAACAACAACAAAAAAAGAAAAAACAAAAACACAGAAAGGTTTTGCCTGATGACCTCTTGACAAATAAGAAATAGTAAAACACTAGCCAAGCAGTCTGCAGTTTAGTCGATACGAATTATAAAAATGAAATTAAAAAATTATTTTAAGAATATATTTACTAGTTTCTTGAAATCTTGCAAATAGCGGGCCATGGTGATATATTGTCATGACTCCCTCTATTTTCAAACTGACGTTTCTTTATTTATTTCATTTTAATTTTTACATCTTGATTGTGTATCACAGAGAATGTGTCCTAATCTTCTCATGGCATCAAAAGTGATCTTTTTTTTTTTTTTTTTTTTTAATTATTATTATTTTTTTCATTTTTAAAATTTTCTTTTTTTTTACTCATGCTGGATGTTTGGTCGGTGACTGTTCGGATGGATTAAAAACAACGTTAGCCTGCCACAGTCTTCGTGTGCTGTTGCTAATCTCCTCTGATCTCACTGCGCTGCCTTTTGAATGAGGTGGGAGTTGAACTGGGGGGGAGAAAGAAAAGGCTGCTGCTACATTTTATGCTCTGGACAGCGTCCCTGCTGGGAGCCGTCAAGGAAAAGGAATGTACAGTATTGATCCGTGATGGGATGAAACTGTGACACTGCTTCAGGGGAGAAATAAAATCTGGATATTTTTGTTTTCAGTCTTTTTTTTTTTTTTTTGTTGTTTTTTTGTTGCTATTCCTTGAAAACAATTTTCATTGTTTGTGTAGCGTCTTTAGGTGATGATGCCTTGTAGGTTTTCTTTATTAATTTTTTCCTTTTTCTTTTTTTATTTATTTATTTTTTTGGTGGGGGGGGGGGGGGGTGCTTTGAGTGTCCAGAAAAAGCTGTGAGAAGAGAGGCAAGAAGTCGTCTGGAATCCCCCAAAAATTGGTTAAGTTTCTCATTGTGTGAGCCGGGGAACATTTTATGCGCAGTTGCTCAGTGTCCAGTGGACCATGCTGCTCACACGGGGGCAATATGGAGGCTGAGGCCATGGTCCTGCAGGTTGATTTGGTTTCCATGGTAACTAGTGACGGTCATAGGCAGTGGCAGCAGTGGGAGGGGCGGAGCCTCTCGATGCGGCACTATAATAATAAGGGGAACCTGAAAGTTAACAGAAGAACGAACTGTTTGAAACAACAAATACAGTTTTAACTGCCATTTACCAAATTCATTATCATTACTGTTAGTAACTCCAGCAGCAGTTACTTTATCTGACAACTTACTCTGATAAGCTTTTAAAGTTAGTTTTTTTTTTTTTTTTGTTTGTTTCTTTGAGTGCCTGCAAAGATCTCTTTTCCCTTTAAAGCTGTTCCTCCTATCAAGCGTTCTGTTTATAATGACGTCTGTGGCAGATATACCTCTCACAAATTTGAAAGAAAGTCAAAATATTTCTGTACACCGTGCATAACTTCAAGATGTTTTTTTTTGTGACTAAAATTAAAGCTTAATCTTAATCTTACATGTGGTCTTTGAAGAACTAATATTTCCAGCTGACGTACATATATATCATGCTGTCCCAAAAGATAAAATTAGAAATGTGTGCCTAAGAATGTAACAGGGACGTTTGATGAACCAATTGAATATCAACTAGTCATTTGATTTGACTATCTTTTGCAGAGTAAGAATAAGAAAACTGTAACAAAATGTTATTCAGTTGAAAATTTTTGCTTAATCTAAAATAACCAACTGCTTGTCTCTAATCTTATGGACTTTTGAAGCTTGCGTGTTTTTATGTTTTCATTTTTAAGAAAAGAAAGCTTTAAGGAGAAGGACTGTCTATTAACTTTACTGGCAAACAACATTAACTTGCTGCAGTGTGAACTTTCCCAAAGGGCATGAGAGAGCCTTTGATAAAACTTTGATATTGTTGCAACCCAAAAAGGCTTGAACAAACAACATGGTGGGTGTGCGACTCATGACAAGGCATTTTTTGTAACCTCTAATACCACAAAACTATGTATCTAATTAATGGTGGTGGAACACTAGTTGTAAATATTAGCTAAGGTAGTCACCAGGGTGGCAAACATGGTTTAACCCCTTCGTCGCACTCTGAAAAGAGTTTGAACCCAATTTAATCCAATTTGTAGAGAACTCCTGAGCCTTGTTATCATCTTATAACGCGACAATTGGACAGTAAGTGTTTATGGGAGTGGTAGAGCAGTCAGTTACATTTTCTCATTTAAATCTTTCCACTTTTTACTCACTTAATAATGCTGGGTTGCTGAATCGCCAGGCTTCGTTGTAGGTCGTGTACTGTGGATGACTGTAGGGGTTCCCCGAAAATTCACTCCCTGCAAAACAAAACAACAAATCAATTAGCATTTCAATGCGTCAAACCATTACCCCTTCGCACGCAGCCATTTCTCGACATTCAAAACAGGATGCAATTTGATTGAGAAGGGGGGGTGGTGTGTGATAGTCATCGGTGTGCAACCAGTCAAGCAAGTAATTTATTTCTTTTTCATTTCACTTAAGTTATGCAACACTGAACAATACAGGATGTGACACTGAAGGCAGCTTTCCCTGTCCCGTTTATGGATATCTACCCATTCTTCTTCTTCCAGTATTTTCCAAACTGGCCTAATAAATACACAGTGGTAATAAACTGTTTCATGCATGCATTTTTGATATGCTGCAATAAATCCTACAGCCTTTCTTGTTGGAATTTTTAACATCTCCAATCTCAAACCCCTCCAGTGTGAGCCCCGGTGGTTCTCGAGACAGAATTTCATTGCAGGGGAAGTAACTTGGAGCATGTCAGTGAGCACTGCTGTTGGTTCAACACGTTTCTTTCTTTTACGAGACAATAAAGGCTAGATTTTATATGAAGCTGGTGAGAAATGGCTTTGCTTTAACAGTGTTTTGCGCCTGTCACTAAATCTTAGAGGTTGTGTATAGGATGAATGGCTTGTAACACAAAACCACAAGCCATGGGATTAAGGCCCCTCATCTTTTGCTTTGTGCTACATAAGAACAAATGGAAAGTAAAAATATGTTTGACTTGACGCTTTTCCACCCACATAATTTAACAGTTTTATTAGTCAAAATCCAAAATCCAAGCGTGTCCGTACTGCATTGCCTCGTCTCCTCCTCCTCCTCTTAGTCGCTGATAAATTCACAACATTTCAAAAATGTCTTCACCAATGAAAGCAATTTAGATAGCTATATAATACCACAAAAAATGTATTGGGGAACATATACAAATGAAAATACACACAGTTACAAATCGACAGGAGATCCATGTGTATGTAATTGTTAATGAGAAAAAAGAAAAGACATTTTAGAGTTACCCCACCACAATCACACAAAGCATGTTAGGAAAAAATAAGTCTTTCAGTTCAATCATTTCACATCATGCATTGAAGTGGGGGGGCAGAAAAATATCTAGCTGTACAAATAAAACTATCAACATGGAAAGAAAACACCAGCTCAGAGGAAATGGGTATATTTACACGCCCTGAGGTTTCACTGGAATATCTTTGCAAGTTTTCTTTTAATGCAACCTGCTAACTAACAGACAAAAACAAATGTGACAGTAAATATGACCTTCCTGGCTGAGGAGATAAGGAAACGTGTCGTGCCGCCCTTTGTACGGGAGAACAGGGGGAGCAGCCCAAGCCTATGATTGGTAAATGATATGCTAACACAGCACACACTCCACTGGTTTCCCCATCCACCTGGTTTAATCACATCAATGCAAAATACCGGCTGCGTTTTGGTGAAAATGTGTGTGTGCGTGGCGATGCTGGAGCTGCAGAGGCGTATAAACCCCGGCACGGAAACCCAGCATCCCTGCGCCACTACTGGCAGTGAGACACAAGCCTGACCTCCTCAGAGAAACAGTGATTTGAATATTTACCAGGCTCCCATGCCTCTGCCTTTTGACCCTTAACTGTTTGCTGTGAACCTGAACTGTGGGTTAAGTAGAGGAGGGGAACGGGATATGCTCTGGAGCGCAGAGGCTGGGGAGGGCTGATGGGGCTGTTTATCGACGGCCGCTGAGAATGGCCACGCAGGGAGATAATGAGCCAATAAGGCTCAGAAGAAAGCAGGAAGGAAGGGAGTGCGACTGTCCTCTCCCTTGTCTCTGATCACTTATTCAGCCTGTCTAATCCAATCATACACACAGAGCTAATATAAGAATGTATGTGCCTCTAACGCTGCGGGTCAATATTTATCGCCTCACTGTGTCATCTGGCGCTAAAGTCTCCTCGCTAGGCTTCTTAGCTTCTACACCTGTTCGTTCTGAGGGCCAAGCAACCTGTGAAGCAGACCTCGGTGATGATTATATGAAAAATTAACTCACCAGGAACCATTCCAGCAAGCGTGGAGGTTGGGTAACTGCCCTGGCCTGTAGGGGGAACGTGTGGGGGATACCCAGGTAGGGTTGTGTTGGCCATGTCCCGACCTGCAGAGGCAAAACAGAACAGACAAGAAAAACATTGTGAGTATTAATTTGCAACCCGGACAAACTTGGTGACCAGGCATTTAGACAAATTCTAAAGGTGTGCTTCAGAAAGTTATTTTAACTGGGCTTATTTTTTCGACTTCAGATCTAAAAATAGCATTATAAAAAAACAAAAACAACTCTATTAATATTCAGTGCTCTAAGTCCTGAATTTAAAAGGTTACATAGGGAAAGCAAAAGTGCCACAAGCAGCAGTAGTGGTTTTCTGTGCGTTAAATATTACAAATCATGCTGTATATATAACATTATCTGCTCATTGTATCTGGCAGAATTGATATTTTCGTATTGAAGAAAGTTGAGAAAAAAAAACAGCTTATTTAATATTTCTTAACTAATTTTATGAAAACATATTTAGTAACCTGTAAAATTTTTACTCAAAACTATATTTACTTATATCAACTCTTCAAATTTGGTTGTTAAATATAAGTCTTGCAGTATTTTTTTTTTTCTAAAATATTGTTGGAAGTAGAAGTGGAAATGGCTCCAAATTGTACTTGACTAGTTGTACTCAGTTTCTTTATATCTGTTTTTAGTGCACAGTTCCAACATGCAAAACAGCTCCTCCAAACATACATCGCCATCATGCCAGATTTTGCTGATTTAAAAACCTGCTGTTCAGTTTCGACACCTTGACTCATCACCACCGCTGCAAGTCAGTCAACACAGATGATTTTCATTAGTTTATGTCTTCCCAGGACAGATTCAAAGAAGGCCGCATCATTTAAACCTGCTGCCTAAACCCGCAGAGCTTCAGTCTGCCTCGGTAACAGGTGAAATAAAACAGCTGGTGTTTCGCAGGAATTCGAACTGAACTAGACCATTCAAACTTTAAAGCCTGCTTTGATGAGGCTTGGCTGCCTCTGCTTTGGCTGTAAAGTCCGAGCAGTCAGGCCTCTCAACCGAGCGTCATCCAGACGCTCTATAATTGAGAGTGACAGTCGGGTTGTCCTCCCTGGCCACAGGGGCGTTTGGTCTCCAGCACGTAGCCCCAATCTGCAGCAGGGGCCCCAGCTATATTGTCAGCTGTGAGGGCCACTCAGACTCGAAGGGAAAATCACCTTCCACTGGAGCTTTAATGAGGGGCCGGTCCGAAAACGCACCATAATTCAACTCAAAACAAAAATTTCCCAGATCGTCCAGAATGACTCAGAATTTCTTTGGCTTTTTAAGAAAAACACAGTCACAAGTGAATTTGCTGTGTGCGCTCTTTTCTAGTGTTTGACAGGCTGTTTTTATTGTTGTTGTCATGCTGCTCAGTTTGCCACGCTGTTCCAGAAGTAGAGATTTTCATTTCGAAGCATTTACCGGGTTAATAAAGGAAAATAAATGAAAATAAAGATGAAGCATATATGCACCCGTTAGAGAAATTGCTGAATATCCTGAAAAATCTAATCACGCCGCCAGTTAGCATCCTATATGAGAGCATAACTATGAGCAGTTTTATATACAGCTTAAAAGACATCAACATTTTGCATCATCATGAACAATTGATTCATTTTAGGGCCAAGTAAATGAGCCTTCTGGGTAATGAAGTAACTGCTTCTAGTTGCTGGCAAGAGGTGACATGGCTGAGAAATCTGAAGAGGTAGAGCAGCAGGCCTGCTAGGGAGGAGGAAGTGGGGCCTGAAAGAATGGTGTAATGATGGACGGAGCAAGACCTCTAATTTGTAAACGATGAGGGATGCATACAGAAGGCATATGAGCGAGATGATACCTGTGTATATGGGCCACATACATTATATCAGAACATACTGTATGGACCAGAGACGTAACGCATTACTGTCCAGTGAACCTTGACCTGATTTTGGGAGTTTTACTCTAATTTTCTCTGTGGTGGCAGAAAGTAGGCAGTGTAGTTCCTTAAACACAGTCTGATCATTCTGTTTTTTGACTCCACGATGTTTGAAGTATTTAAAAACTCCACTGCAATGTGCTTAAAATGTGCTACTTTTGTAGATACTTGAAAAGGCAATATTTTTGTTCTTTACAATTGTAAACACATCTAGTAAGGTATTTCCACCAGCTTCTTTACATCACTTTCCTTTACACGCATCTTCCAAAATAAGAAACGTGTCTGTTCTTCTGTAACATCACAGCTCCTGCAGAGTTGTCTCCATGTGTGGGGGAAGCTCCCAGATTTGTTTTGTGGACTGACTCACTGAATCACAAAAGTTTGTCAGTCGACGAGTTCAACCACTGAGAATAATTCAAACTGTGCCACAAAATGAAGCATAAAGCTGTAACATGACAGAAATTGTGTGTGGGAAATCCATTTTGGAGTTAATTCTCCCTAAAGACACATGTCAAAACAAGAACATTTCCATCTGTGATCTTAAATTGTATGATAAAGAAGCTATTCAGTCTTATGCTGAACAACTGTTCTCCATTGTTTGCGCTCCTCAGCACCGGTCGCTGTATTGTCTGACGACCTGGTGAGATGTGTCCCTTTGGTTAAAGCGGTTCAGACCCGAGGGCTGTGGCGTTAAAGAGCTTTACAGACAAGAGTGAGGTCATGTCGGAGCTTTCATTTATAATAAGAATTAGTTAGCCACAAGCCAGTGCACATAAGTCAAAAGGAGCCGTGGGAGTACTGTAGGTGGGGGGTCCAGCAGGGGTAAAGCCATTGTGTGTGTGTGTGTGTGTGTGTGTGTGTGTGTGTGCGTGCGTGTGCGTGCGTGTGCGTGCGTGTGCGTGTCTGTCTGAGAGAGAGAGTGTAGACATTGGTAACTATTGTCTAACTGTCTCAGTAAATACTGGCCCAATCTTTTCTTCATTACTGTTGCAGCAGCTACAGTCGTCATACATGACTAGTAAAAGTAAATACTCCTATCTCTTCATTAACTCACTTCAAAGAAATGAAATACATAAAGAGCGAAGGACCTCTGTCTTCACCTCCAGATTATCAAACTTACAGTGTAATTACTTCAAAATAGCCATGATGCCACAATAGTCATTTACACCTTGACAGTTATACTGATAGGTTAATAAAGGAACTAAGAAAGTATTTAATGTTGGTTCGTCACTTCTAGCTGATACCTGATCTATATCAGTCCTGATCTCTTAATCTTCATTCAAACTTTCATCCTAACCTTCTGGATTTTTTTTTTTTTAGGGATATAGATAAGGGAAACAGTCATCTTGGTATAAGCAAAGTTATCTTTTTGTGAAATTAGAAAAAAATAGCAAAGGTGGTCATGTTCTTCAAGGTTTGCGTTATGCAATACCAAATAAGTTAACAAATGTGTGTGCAGGACTGTTGTTTTGCATCGAATTCACTCTATTTGCATCACATGTTGACTCTGATGACAATAATAACAGCCTGTTGGGTCCTGTTTTGTTTTTTTTGTATATTGCAGGATACAGTTGGCAGTGACTGCCAGCAGCTCTGTGACTGTTGCTTTATGTCCCCGTTAAAGCTTCTCATTCAGAGAGGCGCCGGTTCGGAGAACTCTCTGTCCAGAAATGATAGCCTCATTAGCTGCTTCCTAGCCTTTGTTGTTTTTACAACAGAGATGTGTGTCCAAATTCTCATTAAAAGATGGGCTTCTTTATGTTGCCTGCTTCCTCTGACAGTCCCCTTAGATTGAACGCCAGCAAATCAAGCTATTTACTTTTTTTTCTCTGCCCTCTTTTCTTTCCCTGCGAAAATCAATTCAAAGATTTTTGGGTTTGCTGTTACAAAAGCCTCTTGATTTCTGCCTTAATTTGAAAAGCGGCTTATGACCAGGAATGGAGCTGGAAATAGAGTATTTCCTGCTTTTGCTGGGCTCCAAATATTAGATTGTCAGACTATTGTTCTTTTGCAGGCATGAAGTGTAATTTTGGGGATTTAAACACACAGGAGAGAACAAAAAGTTTCTTGTTATCACTTAAGAGTCACTCTCAACCCACAGTGCGACGTAAAACATGGCGAGCCTTTGCATTACCATCAACTTAGTTTCTTCAAACATAAACAGAAAAGCAGGATGACCTTCTCTTTATCTGGCACAGGAACAAAGTCATTTGTGAATGACTCTTTTGCTTGCGAGAGTATTAAATTTAGCATGACAGGGACACCTTCATGTTTGCTACAACAACAACCAAAAATCTTTGACCTCCATTTTCCAGGCTATATGCAGAATGGGGCAATTTATCACAAGCCAAAAAATCTCAGCACCCTAATTAATTACAACTAAGTAAAGAATGTTTGGAGAGCCAAATTGCTTTAATTCCCCGAACGCCGGCTGAAAGTCATTCATTATCAAATGTGTGCTCAAAGGTTAGTTTGCTTTTGTGAAGACGAAATAAGCATTAATTTCGGTGCCTGAGCCTGCGCGTTCCCCCTGTGGGAAGACGGGCGAGCGGTTTGTCACGAGGCCACACGTCACTGACGGCGGCTTCGCTGCCTGAGCGTTGCTCGCTGCTCACTGGACAACGGCGGGGTTTGATACTTTCTGTGTAGTTCACCCCGAGAGCACTCACTCACCTTAATTGGATTTTAAGTGTGGACAGTTGCGTTTGCCGGGATGAAGTTTGGTTCAGAGCAGTAACAGGAGGGGATATAGGAGCGTGCAGAACCAGATGCTTGAGGAGTGGAGTCATTGACACAGGGGCTTTGAGCCTTAGGAGGCCTCCATTAACAGGCCCAGCAGGGAATACGTTTAAAGAGTCGTCAGTATGCAGTCATTGAGTGGAGAAGTGTAAAAACTCCAACTGAAAGCTCAGGGGAATCCAGCCAGTGCTTGAAGAGGGTTCTCAAGTCTGAAGTACCATCAACAGAACCTGTGGGCTCTGACTAATTTCAGGAAAATACAGAAACTCTACAAAGAAAGAGTGGACAATTGGCCCTATCAGGGCCATCTCTCCATTTAGTTCTCAAAATACACAAAAAAGTTCAGAGCTCCTCCTTCTGCTATTCATAAATTCACCCACAGCCCACACTATTTGAATTTTAAGCAGTTTGAATGAACAAGAATAAGAAGCACTTGAGATGAAATCCATCTCTCGAAGGGAATTCATCAAAGAAATTACTTCCCATATCAACAATAGAAATTACCTCACAATATGCAATTGTCCTATCCACATATTCATGGAACCCTTTGGTGTTTTTATGGGGTAAGAGGGACTATTTAGCAGGTAATACAGCATTAATGTGGAGGAGAGGGAGACAGAAAAAAACTGTTTTAATGGAAGTGCCTTCTTGCCTCTGAATTTCGATGATGTGCACAATGCCCTTAAATCCCTTTCTTATTTGAGCCTGCTTTGCAGGTACTTTTGAGCCTTAATAGGATAAGCAGAGGACACAATAGATTTCTATCTCTCAAGTCTTTCAGCTCACTGAGAATCCCGATCTCTGGCAAAGAGCACTTCATGAATCATTCATCTTTAATAGATTATGCAAATTCCAGGACATAAAATCAACAAGATCAATAACTGCAGGCGTTTTAATTGGTGTTCGAAAACATTTTTAGGATGAACATAATCTCCAGTTCTTTCCCCCGTAAAGACACAATTAATTTGAAATTGGATCTCGGCCTAAATACTGCAGATAATTTAGTACTTTTTGCCTGGCTTAAAATTCCTCTGGTAGGCTTATCGCCGCCAAGTAAACTGTAATACTCAGCCATTAGAGAGACCACACACCTGAATATTACCTATTATCCACACAGGCAGGCACTGAGGGAAAACCAAGCAGAGGAGCTGCTAACCAAATACTAATTACCAAGTGGAAGTCAGAGCGATGTTTGTTCCATTACTTTGACCTCTGAATACTTTATTTCTCTGCCTCCGGTGAGATCTACCACCATGAAAAGGGCACGGAATAAATACGTTTGCTGATACAAAAGCAACTAATATGGTTCTCATGTGTACAAACACACACACACACACGCTGACATGCATACAATCCCATCTTTCTTCCCCGACATGTCTCTTTGCACCTGTAACACAGTAAGCAAGGAGCCCCCCCCCCTCATTCTGCAGAGACCATCTAAAATATCCCAGGTGCAAACAAAGCCGCCCGCAGAACCCGGCCTGCTTTCTAGGCGGCCATCAGTGCACAAAGGACAAACACACACCTTTCTTTCTCAGGAGGCCTGCCTTACAGGGAAAAACTACCTCCCACATATTAATGAGAAAAGGGCTCTTTATTTTCTCGTAAGACTGCTTGGCTATCATTTGAGAAGGGGGGCTGCTGCAATTTTCAATCACCCTGTCCTCCCCCACGCCGAACCCCGTTTTCTTTGATGGCTGCTGCATAATTATATGAATTTTAATAAAAGCTCTGTATATTAATCTCAGGCCTCCGACAGTCATCGTAAACTTTCAGTAAACTTAACCTTCTTCTTGGTAATAACATGGCAACAACGAAACAATATTTCAATTAGCCAGGCAGTCATTAACTGTGACAAGGAGAGGAGACGAAAGAGATGGGGGGTGGTAAAGGGAGAGAGAGAGAGAAAGATAGGAGGGCGAAATAAATGATCATGGTGTTAGAGTTAGGCGGCAGAAATGCCAGAGCGTATTTACCGAGGCACATTACTCGTGCTGTGAGACACACAAACTGTCTCCCCGCGAACAAATCACAGGAGCAACACAGCAGCAGCCAACAAGCAGCCAGTCCTGCATGGTGGCCCTTTTTTTTTTTTTTTTTTTTAAACTCTCCTTTCTGTGAGACCTTGCTCTGATACACAGTCATAGTTCTGATGTGCTGACACCCAAAGGTCCTTGTCCAGCGGTGACTGAACACCTCACCCCCCCCAACCCCCCCCCCCCCCCCCCCCCCCCACCTAGTCTTATCTCATCATTTTGCTTGCTCAGCAAAGAAAAACAAAAAAACAAAAAAAAAAAACAGAAGACGGACTACAGCTGCTAAGCTTTTATCGCATCATCGTACCACCTTTTCAGCTCAGAGTGAAACAGTATTAAAAAAGTCTTCACACTTAACTTTTTGGTTTGCTTTTATTTTCATACTTTGTTTTGTTTTTTTTTTTGGGTCAATTGCACAAGCACACTCAGCATTGTTTTCTTTTACAGTTTTTTTTTTTTTTTTTGAAAACCCCTCAGCTGAAGCTGTGGCTCAGCAGCATAAAGGCGTACTGTATGGCACTTGATCTTACCTACAGGGTAGCTTTGCGACACGCTGGGGCCCAGGTCTGGGTTGGCGCTAGAGGATAAACTGGGCTTGACTTCGTCCAGGCTGGAATTCAGGGCAGGGAGCGAGTACTCATTAGCCTGGGAAAAGGACAGTTGAATCATTACACAACCTAACAATACCTAGATGGAAATCCTCCGTTCTCCTCCTCCATTAGGCGCTCCACACAGGCCTGTGCGAGTATAAATTTGTATGAGAGCATTGTGTGTGTGTGTGTGTGTTCAAGCTGCAGGGTGGCAGTTCAAGCATATCATGAATGTATTTTGGTATTGTCTGAGAGGAAGTGGGATTTTGAGATGAGTGAAAAGCCAAGGCGTCAGCTGGCCCTTTGTGCTTGTCTGCAGTCCTACCCCTCATCAGCCAAGGGAGAAGGCAGTTCTGCTTTGTTACAGGCACACCATGTGGTCCTATTTTAGAGACACCATCCACCTTTTTTTTTTTTTTTTTTTAATGCATTTTGCTTTTAATTTGGAGTCTAAACCACCTTTAAATTTCATTGCCTCTTATCTCTAAATCACTCGTACAACTTGTGCTTTTTGTTGCAGTTTAACTGTTTGGGATTTCACTTCTTGTACGCGTTTACATGCTGCGTTGAAGAACTAGCTCAGACAATTCACAACAAAACACAAAAGCTGCACTTAGCCAGGGAGATCATTTTGGGTTGATTTGCCAAAACCATCAGAGAACAACTTCTGAAACTCCCATCTCAACTCCACCTCAGCTGGGGTTCAATATAATGCTTAGATTGAAGCTGCTTCAATGTAAAAAGGGGAAAACAGGAACAATTTCAGTTTAAAAAGTCAGTCGCTTACTATTTTCACTCAACAAAAGTTCATGTCGGTCTCTAAAGCTATAAACCTAATTAAAATTAGCTCATTTAAATCAGTAAATATTCAAATTTTCAAACAACACTCCGTGTGTAAATGTTATTTTCAGCCGGTGTTGAAATAGTGTTTTAAGTTTAATGCAAAGCCCCATTTAACAGCAGCATCTCTGTCCAGAAACAAAGTCCCAGCTGTTTACTCCTGATAATCCATGTGTGCTGTTTTCAGAAGGCCTGTTTCCTCAATAGAAAATGGTTGAAAAACTTTATGTAAGTAAGAATAAAAAATTTTTAATAAAAATCATTTTTCATCTCCACAAGCATACACCATTTACTTCTATCATCCTGAGTTGGAGGCAGAAATCAGGTCTAAAATCCTCAGCAGATGGTGTCAGATACAGTTTTTGTAATTTGGGTGCACTGACCATATAATAATAATAATAAAACGTAGCAACAAATTTCACTCGTTAAATAATAATCTCTTCCAAGCTTGTCTCTCATCGTCATGTCTCCTTTTGTAAATCCACCAAATGACAGTCATGGCAGATGTTGGCAGATTTTTTTTTTTTTTTTTTTTTTTTTTTTTAATGAGATGAGACTTCCGGAGTCTGAGTGTTGACAATGTTTGTCCAAAGCCTAGTGTGAGGCTGAGTGGCTCAGTGGGCCGCGCTCCCACAGGGGGACGCCTGTGACCCCGCACTTGTCTGCCACTATCACCGATAAACTCTAATTGTCTGCTACAACTGTTCACTCGCACAATGTCGGATGTTTTCCTCTATTCTACGAGGCTTCAGACGCCAAACAGACTTTTTATCATGCAGATAAAGGGCAGGAGGGGGAAAACTGAAAAGATAGCTCTGAAAAGGATGACCAAATGGCTGGCAGAAGTGTGGGAGGGGTGAATCCATTGAGTTTTGCATCTCCAGAATGGGTTTTTAATGCCTTGCTACAGAACCCAGACACTGGCTAATAGGGTCACATTTTCCGGAGAGAGAGAGAGAGAGAGAGAGAGGGGAAAAAAAAAAAAACCACCCAACAACAAACAAAAAAACGTGAGGCACCCATGAAAGGGAAAGTACTCTGATTAATACTGCATTAAATTAAAGCTGATTTTTCTGGACTGTTCCTGGCCTCCTTCCTCTTTTCTTCCTTACTTGCCCCCACACTCGTTTTTTCTTTCTTTTCTTTTTTTTTTAGCCTAACCCTTTTCCCTCTGCCTTTTAATACTCTCCCTGACGTTCTTTGTGATTGCAAGTCATTTCCAATTCGTTTTGGTATTGATCTTCCAGTAGAAATCAGTTTTGTAATTAGCTGCAAATTAGGCCCTCTTCTGGAGGTGAGGCCTGTCCCACTGATTTATCACCTGCGTAATTCGCCCCGATTGGAGAGAAATTAAAATGAACTCAATTAGGCGACTGCTTTTGCTTTATGGGTCCAACTTGTAGTTTGGTGGGAGAAATTAATAGTCTCTTGTTGTTTAATGGTATAATGAAAGTAAATAAAGGTTATCCATTGTAATAAGCCCAGAGCTTTTAATAAGCAGTGGTTTCTGGCTGTCGTTTTGGTGTGGAGAAGGGTGGGGGAGCTGTGGTGGTGGTGGATGTTGCCCCAAGTGCCTCCTAATTTTTTGAAATGAGGATGGATGGCGACTGTGGATTTAATGGTTTTAATATCACAGAGAGTGTTTTCATGCATCCACTTCCTGAATGCACGTCACTGTGAAGGCAGCTTTCATTAAACATCAAGATGTGACCCAGGATGGAGAAATAAACAATGAGAGACGAGGAGCTTCACTTGAATAACACAGCAAAAATGAAGAAAAATCTAGGTATTGATTCATTTCATGTTGCCTTACTGTTATTCTCAATTATAGGGGATGCAAGGGATGTGTTTTTCATCGCAAAATCAATAATGTGTGGGAGTTTTCCTTGTGATCCCTCTAGCATTATACATGCTGGCTTGTAATCCAGTGCTAGGCCATCTCAGACGACTGTTTAATTAGCTTTTGTTTCTGAATATGGTTCGGGAATATTCTTCACAACGGTGGTTTTTGTGCTCAATTCAGCATCACGTGCACATTTTGGGTGTTTTCGTGTATGTGGCAAAGCAAAACACACAGTGGGTGGTACTAACCTGCTCCGGTTTGATATGCTCCGTCGTTGGGAAGACGTCAGGGTACGAGGGGCGTTCAAAGACCCGGTCCAACGCTTCCAGCTGCTGCTGAGTGAAGGCATCTGCCCTCAGGTGTTTCCGTAAACTCTCCACACTACCCTGAGAATCACTGTTTGGGCCAGAACCATCTGAACCATCTACAAGAAGAAAGAGCAACAATCGAGACACTGACCCCGGGAAGCTGGCCTTTACTTCAAGCTATGCACTTTATATTCTCCTCATGTTTTTTCTGTATCACCTCTGTGGGGGATCTGAGGAGGACAGAAAAGGATGGAGTGCAGCTTTTTCTGCACCTTAATGGCTGTGGTGAGCCACTGGCGACATCACACAGGCTTTTTCCCTGAACCCCCCACCTTACAGTATTAACACCATCATGATCTGAAAGCCCTCTGGTAATTGATGGATTACCATCACCTGCAAATATATACATGTTGTGGCAAGCATGTATACTAATGAAAGCAGCAGCCAGCCCATTATAGTTCCCTCTCTTTCCAGTCAGAGGATTTCCCCCCCACCCTTTTCTCCTGCTCACTGAATAAAAAAAGGCACAATTTCCCTTTCACAATTCAAAACTACTTTCATTCTCTGTGAGTGCGCGGTTCCATTTGGAAACAGCGGCACAGGACAAGGCGCTGAATAAAATCGTACAGTCTAGTTTAATCATCCTGCTCTCCAAACACAGGAATTTTCTCCTGACTCCTGACCTGATTACCCAACTGTTGGGGAGAAGGATGCCTTAGCTATTCCCGTTGTCACTTGTGTGCAAGCCTTTAAAGCCTTTACAGACTATTCTACCATACCGTCCCTCCCTCAGACCCTTTTTCCTCCCTCCTTTTCCATCACCCCCCCACCACACACACACACACCTCTCCTGACTGCAGTGGCTGTCTGTAGGTCTCCTCCCCGGATCCCACAAAGCTTCAGCTCCCTTACAAATCTGTCATTCTAAATTTGCGGCAGATTATGTTCTCCCCTCAGTGGGAGAGTGGTGATATATGATATGCAAGGCCCCTATTGATTGCCTGATCTGGTGGCAAGAGGGAGCTGAAATGAACTTGAAATGAACATCATGCCTCAACTCATTGTGCGTATAATACTCTACTTAATCCCGCATTTTTCTCTGCCATGGAATTCAATTGATCAATCATGTCTGTGTGATAGTACCATTTGGGAGGGTTATTGCCATTCTATTCTGCTGCTTGACCTTTTTTCACAGGCTGAGGCCAGAGGATGAACCCGACTGGTGTAAAGAGCTTGAAGCAGCTATAAAAGAGAGGGCGAGCGGGTTTGTGTGTGTCTGTGTGTGTCTGAGCACTTGCAGGCTTGCGTAACTTGAAATTGTGCTGATGGGTAGTAAAAAAATTTGTTATGAACCTGCTTACAATAGCTGGTTCACCGTTTTGTTTGCACTGCGGACATGACTGCATTAGGACTTATTTACAACGCACAATCCAACATTGATCTTAGTAAATGGATCAGGTATTGGCCACCTGTTTCTTTGTCAAAGGTTTCGGCTTCCATTTGCATCCATTCAGTCATGAAGCAATTTTTACTGTCCCAGCAATCATTGTCGGTATATAACCTTAATGAACAAATGATTCCAGTCAGTTTGCGAGAGTGACATTTACAGATGTGGAATATTTTATGGGAAAAAGAGGCCACTAGGAGTGAGTCAGGACGCTTTGGAGAGAAAGAGTTGGCTTGACATGCTGTGACATGCATTTACCCCCCTAAAAGTGTCACCTGTTGTTGAGTTTAGTCTGTAACTCTCTATTTTACCCTTAAATTACCTTTTTGTGTTCCCTTAAACTTAAGGTTTTACACTCCGTCTCTGTCTTCAGTGAAAATTTCCAAATTGCAGGCAGAGAAACTTCACTTCACACACTCCAAAATGTACTGGATTAGCTCAAAAAAACTTTGGCACCAAGTTTTAAGAAAACAAAAGGCAGTTGTTGTTTTGTTTTTTTTATAGTTTCCAGAAAGATGACAATGTGCAGAAACATATTTTTTTATACAACACTTATACACACACACGCTGAGTGACGCAGCCAAGCCCAAGATCATTTTTACATAGTGCCCGCCCCATTGCATCAATTTGAATACAATCAAAAGTTTGGTGTGCATCCTTAAATTGAAGGCAAAGTTTAGCCAAGATCATGAAATTCTGAGAGAAAATGAGGTTTGACCAGAAGAGAGACAGAAATTTCCTCCTTCATCAAGAGTTATATTAGAAAGACTCTTCACTTTTGTCTATCAGCAGATGGTTAGTTTAGCTTAGCATCTAAACTGTGACCAGAAGAAACTTAAAGATCTGCCAGCCAGTATCTGTTAAATTTACAAACTAATAATTGTCTCAACATTATTTGTTAATTAGAGCAAATTCTTTGTTTTTAAAAGAAGAGGTTTGGTTTTTGCAGTAACTTGTGTTTCCCCTTTACCCGTCTTTGTGCTAAAAAAAAAGGCTAAATCTTATTTAATCCCAACAAAAAGTGTATTTCCCAAGACTCTGATCTGTAGCTCATCTCTACATTCAGGTGATCATTCAGCAGCTTTTCTGGCCCTCACCTACGATGGTGGCCGCTTGTCACTTTATCAAACTCAATTGTTCTCTTTGCTACCAAAGAAAATAGAGTCATTAATTACTTTCCATCAGCCGGCCTGAGCCACAACACCTGATCAATACCCCCGCCACCATATTTGTCATTCACCTCTTTGAAATACACTTCCCACACACAAGACAAACCATCCTGGGTCAACCTACGCACTCTTCCTCCCACTCAGGGTGAGGATAGCCCCATCTGCCCTCCCAGTTACTGATTCCCATCTGACATTTCAGCAATGCCTTTGTTTCAGTAATGAAGATGATTCTGGCAACATTTAGGTCATTAACATTTCTGTGTAATTCTTCTTTGGATAGCATAGAAAGCTGTTTTGTGTAACTTTTATCATTTCTTCTGTAGTTGGTTGTTGTCAAGAAAAAAAGATGGCAAATGCCCAAATTTGACACGCTAGCGTCTCAGTGGCGGCGTCTTCATGAGGTGGTTGAAATTATGACTGTCAATCAGGACGCATGGAGGACACGGTGCGATATTATTACGGCAACAGAGTGTTGAACTCTGACACAGAGCATGGCTGTTCATTAACTGTGTCCTGCCAACAGCTGACAATGGTTTCTTTTAACTCTCACTCTCTGACCTTGACGGCCATGATGGCGAAGGTCCCCTCACCTTCAGGAGGGCATAAACTTCGCAAAACTGACCGAGTCGTTTTGGTGGCAGGTAAAATGAAATGGGGGAAAAGTGCATATTTTCAGTTAGCATTGTGTGTTGCACCTGGTTGTTGACATGAAAAGTTATTGTCTAGAGAGGACAAGAGGTTTTTTTTTCTATAGGTGGTTTGTTTGTTGCTGAAGTCGTAGACATTTTTTTTTTCTGGGCAGAAAAAGACATCTCAGTCATTTTTATGCGTGGTTACAGTTCTGTTGTTTGGGACGACACTTTCAACACTTTTTGCAACTTTAACTTCGATGCCTTTTTGTTAAGTCACAAGTCCCATGTTATTGCTGCAAAGAAATATTTTTTTTTATCAGCACTGATCATCACTACAAGTCAGATCCCGTGTTTGGACATTTCCAAATCTGCCCATTATGCGGCAGTGATAATAATCTTTGACCACAGTGGCTTTGTTGGTGCATTACATGCTTGTCCCGCTCTGTGGTTGTTTATTGATCACTGGAGTTGAGTGTATTCATCTTGACATCACTCTGTATTAACACTCCGGTAACGAGGGAGCAGTCTCTATCAGATCAGATAACCAGCTCTATAAAGCAGACTCCTCTCTGCGGGTTTCGCACCCACAGGTCATGACCCCCAGCAGGGGGCTTTAGCCAACGCAACTCCGGGTCTGGGAGCGAGTCTGAGTGACTGCCCGCCAAACAAAAACAGAGCAGTTATTGTGAATGAAGTGCAGATTGAGCATGAATAGTAGTTATGTCTCAGAGTCTGGCCCTAATAGAAGAAGAGAGTGATTTCAGAATAAAAGTTTGAGCTCTTTCATGCAATGAAAATAGGGTTTTTAAGTTCTTGTTAGAGGCTCGAGGAGTTGAGCTGACACCTTGAGGTCATGAAGGCCCCCCCGCGAGAAGAACAAGCCCCCTTTCAACATTTCCCCAAATATGCTCTTTGTTTAAATAACATGCCAACATACATACTGCTCTCGTTCCCTTAACACATTGTTATGTATTTAACAAGAACACACCTTTATAATTTCCCACCTGATTCAATTCCTGACTAAATGAAATCAAATTAAAACTCATTTGCATCAAATTGGATGAACTCAGCTGCATTTTGTTTTTCTAATTGAATGTTTTGATTATGTAAACTGAAAGGGATTAGAAGCCAAATTTGGAAGCTCGATTAAAAAAATAAATAAATAAATAAATAAATAATAATAATAAAAAAATGTGTTATCATAATTGATTAATTGAACAATTTGAACTCTGTATCAGTAACCTCACAGATGAGATCGAACTGCTTTTCTCCATTCCATATGTTTGTAAATTGATTTTTTTTTTTTTTTAGCATCTAGCACTGAAAAATGAATGAACTATTTGCAAAAAGTGGGCTGACTCCTAAAATCTGGAGCGCAGCAGTATGGAAAAACACTAAGTTCAGATGTTCCCAAGCTTTTATACCTTTCTTAATCTCATTTGGAGGTTGCACTTAGGTGCTGACATTTTGCTGCTCTTTGAGTTGCTGTGTTTACTCTTCCTCTCCCCCAAAACAGATGCTGATACACAGGGTAGGGTGTGACGGCGGCTCGCTCCATCACTCATCTCCATCCACACACATCGGCTCAGTCCTCATGACGCTCAGAGATGAGAAATAATTAATTCAACAGCTACTGAAGCACAGAATCACATCCATTCTGACTGCCACCGGCTATTGTTGTTGGCTCTTGAAATATATGATGATTGTCTTATCATGAAATTTTCTCTCTTGGTGTTTCTCTCATAAATCAAGAAGAAAAGGCCGGCAAAAAAGCAAGAGAGCATTCAGAATGGCTGAAATTAAGAATCATCTACAGGTTTGATAGTGCAATTTGTGGTGGCGCTCTGAAAGGACAAGCGATATGACTGGACACACTTCATGGACACTGCATATTCTCTACAGACCTCCAAGTTCGGGTCAATTCAGCTCTCTAATAACACGAAGGTGAACAAAAACATCCATGAAAGCTGATTTGTGCTTAAACATCAGATGCTACATGAAAGATTTTTACGTCACCCTTGAAGAAGCTGCCAGTGCTTCTCCTTTGTCTTTTCTGAAGCCCACCGTGTCAGAAGCAGTGGGGGGTGGCGGAGTCCGGGGTTGCAAGGGTGCAGCGGGTGCTGGGGGGGGTACTTGGATGTTAATCTGTGAGGTAATAGCTTTTCTCTGCAGAATTGCAGATTCTAATATATGTCACATTGTAAATGCGCGGACAGCCGTGGTCACCAAAAGACACCGTCTCCAAGGGGTCCCCCCCCCACCCCAGTTCTGTCCATCTGCAACAATGGCTGCCAAGTGTAACATGCTACTTTTAATTTCCAATAACACGTGACAATAGCAGATTAATGGCTCTTATGACACCTGTGTCCCTGAAGCTCCTCTCGCTGAGACCCAGTGTACATAACGTGTGTCACACTACATTATCTCTACATCCCTCCCGTAATGGGGGACCTTTTTTTAAGGGCACTGCTGACTTGGAAACTTAGGAGGTGTCTCTCTGCTTGGCAGAGAGCCACAGCTACTGTCTAAAACAAATACTCTGGGCCACACAGCCAGTCCATTTCAGCAGGGCTTGTGTTGCACAGAGCTTCCCCTCCTTTCCTTCCCCCCTTCCTTTGCTCATTTTTGTTCATGTTTTCAGACCTTGATAATGACTGCTTGTGCCATAATCATCATGAGGCTTACCAAGTTAAGTAGGGCTCAGGCAAGCTACTGTGCTGTGAGGAAATTTAATCCAAGCATTAACTGACTATAGACTACTGCCTACTGAGCAAGGCGAAATACATTTGAATAGCAAACAAGGCGACACTGAAACACAGACACACATGAGAAAAATGTCCACAAAACAGTGAGATTATTGCACAAACACATTTTCTGACTTTTAGAATACTCAGTTTCAGAAAAAGAGTTTTCCAAGGAATCAGTTCCTTCTTGGAGCAGAAATGTTTTTGTCTTGTATTGTTACAAGGTAGCATATGTTTACAGCTTTCAATCATTTCCAGAAATGCTTCTCTAGAAGTGACTTTTTTATGTAAATGTTACAAAAGGGCTTTAAGTCAAGCAAAAGAAAGAAACTTCCTTAATCCAGTTAATGATATCTAAGTTAAATATGGGATCAATGATAAACACCCCACAAAACGATAAAACATGATTTGATTTTTAGCAGAATTGAAAGTTCCTCAAAACTTCCACATTCCTAAAGTGTCTTAGTTCACAACTGTGGCTCTGATTTAAAGGACATATTTCTTAAACGTAATAAAGAGCAATGGTTTTACATTTATCAAATAAACAAATAGAAAATCTGATATTAATGATTGTTGTTTCAGCAGGAAGCCCCCCCAAGAAAATAGTACTACACGGTTATTTACACCACAAATTATGACAAAATAGAGCTGCAGCTTGAGTTTCACAATTAAAGCAATCAATACGTTCAAAAAGACATGATTTGCACCAACTCTTAGTTGAAAATGTTCCCAAAATAGGAAAAGCATGAGCCGCAGAAGGCATGGTAGCTACGCATCTATTTCCCAGAACATATCACCCAAATTTTTAAAATCTTGAATTTCAGCTGTTTTGTTGGCCAATGTGCAATTTAAGAGAAGACAGGAAGAGGACAGCAGTGTCCACAGGCTACTCTCATATGTAATATTTTATTCTTGCAAACTGTGGCCCGAGGCGAGACACTGCTTCCTCAGCCGTGTGTGCGTGTGAGGCCAAGACCCGGGGTTTATGTTTTGGAAAGATAAAGTATCCCTGACCCCGTGTTTCCAGGTAGGCACCAGCTGGCTATTGAGAGTATATAAGAACCAAGCCCCCCCACCCCCCCGCTCCACCTTACCCTTAGTACAAGTCCTACCATGACGCAAACGCACACACCAGCACACACCACCATCCACATGCACAGCTTTCTTTCTCTTTCATCGTACATAGTGGCTGAGCACCTAAATCACAGAAATGGCAGCACATCAGGGGAATCATTTGAGACTGAATAGCCATAGAACCATGGTGCTGTCACCTGGGAGACCTCCACAAAACAGACCAGCTCTCCTCCTCACGCACACATACCTTAGTCCTCTCCATGCCCTTTAATACCTCTTTGCCCTTCAGTAGCAATCTGCATAGAAATGTGTGCATTCTATCATTCAGAGACTAGACATTACACCCTGGCTAATATGAGAGGTCCTCGAAAGACTGAAAATGAACCCTTGAAAATACCAGACGTTTGCATTATGCCTCCGCGATTGCATCTCTTACAGGGAAAGACTTGATTATGTCATTTGCCATGTCCACGTCATGCTGATTTTTATATCTTTGCCAGGAAATCTACCTCTGACAGGTCATTAGTCATCCCTCCCTCCCCGCTCGCACATAAAACATCAATTCCACTCAATATCCCGCAAACCCCTGTGCTTCTCGGCAAACGCCAGAACAAAGAAGAAGCTATGTAAACCGCTGCCGTGCTCTGATTAGCTCTCATTCCGGAGCACTGCAGAAATAAGGCACTCATTCCCCACCCTGTTTGAGATAACTGCCCCTTTTCAGCAGCCGCATCATCCCTCCACACTCATACACGCCTTGTAACATGAGTGCATCTGTTTAGCTATTCTCATCAGCTACT
This sequence comes from Echeneis naucrates, assembly GCF_900963305.1. Taxonomy (NCBI): domain Eukaryota; kingdom Metazoa; phylum Chordata; class Actinopteri; order Carangiformes; family Echeneidae; genus Echeneis; species Echeneis naucrates. Next base: position 5,750,530 of record NC_042529.1, on the reverse strand, counting down.
TATGTAGTGACATTAAGGAAGCCTATTGCTTACAGAACCAATAATCTATATCGCCTCAGGCCCCCTTATATCCACTAACCTACTACTTCGGCAGCAGCAGGAGAGCAGCCACTTTTGTTGAAGAAAAAATAAAAAAAAAATAAAAGCCCTCCACAGAGCTGTAGCGGCTTTCTTGACTGACCTGGGTGGTTGGCTACATCATCTTGACATGTAATTATCTAAAGCCCTTTAATCACTTCCATAAAGATTAATTGCAGGAGACAACAGCGGAGGTCGTGTCTTCAAATCAAAAGACTCCTTGGCAGATTGACACAGTGGTGTAACAGAGTTCAGACTTAGGTGTTTTATAAGGGTCATCTACTGGAACTGAAGCAGGTTTTAATGCCGTAATTGCAAGTTCAGCAAAGTGGGGTTTATAGCATGAAGCAATTGGTTTTTTTCTTTTAGGATTTTAGATCTGCATGCCAATCTAAAGCTAAAGCAGAGTGTTATTTCTTTCTCCTTACCTTCATCTCTTTTCCTCTTTTCACCATTGGATCGTGGAATACCCAGAATCCCATTGATGGAGTAGGATCCTGCGGGGTCATTGGAGGCGCTGGTTACAGGCGGAGAGTTTGTGCTTGGTACTGGGAAGAAGGAAGGAAATGATTAAAACCCAGCTTGTGCTTTGTAATCAATACATACTTGTGTCTGATTGGTATGATGCCAATATGAAGACCCTGCTGATGCTGTGAGCTGCAGCATTACCTATAGTATGGCCTGGTGCTGACAGGGATGTCCCATCGGGGGATGGATGGAAAGGCTGCTGGACTTTTGTTCGAATGATCCTGGGGGGAACAAAGGAAATGCAGATGTCACTGCTGCTTTTCTATGACAGGTTTCTCTTTCCGGTGATTTCCAAACTGCCTCTAATTTGAGCGCACTGTTCGCTCACAGCAGCTACGGCGGAGATGACGTGTGATTAAGATATCCAACGCAATTCACACGCGTAGACGGGATCCGGTCAGTGGTCCTACCTTAAAGGTGAGGTGTGTTACAGTCTTCATTGCACTTTTGGTCTAAGTGATCTTGCAAACAAAGCATGAAATCACATCAATTCACCTCAATGATCAGCTTCACTGACTCTACCTGGCCCACACTAATCAGCACCAACCTCTCCCTTTCCCAATCCCACTGAGGAGAGGGGGGTTTCACCGGAGCTGATCACAGCCCAACTGTAGCCCTTTGCTTCCCAGATCAAACATCTCTGTAGAACCAAGCAGCCCCCATGTGCCAATGCGGATGAGGTTGTATTGATTGGGGCTTGGGGAGAAAAAGTTGGGGATTAGTCACACGGGCAAACAGATGCAAATAGAAAGCTATAAATTATATGTGACAGGAAAGCAATAGTTCCTTATTGCCTTGCACAAGCTTACGCCAGCATTAGATTCCTTTAATCTGAATGGCACTTGGGGAGAAAGGGAGCTGTCACAATAATTTGTAAACTTTAAAACTATTCATCACGTATGCCACGAGAGCTATTTTAAATCACAAGGAAAAGAGCTGAAGACCATGGAGGCTTTTAGGGTTGATTTCTTTACACAGTTTTTTGCATATTTTATTTCCATTAAAAAAAAAAAAAGGGATTTGCTCGCTCGGGTAAAACTGCACAGTGCAAAAACATCCAGATTATAATTTTAAACCAAAATCACTCGTCCTTTTAATTTTGCCCTCCATGTTAACCAGAAACAACATCAGATCATTTGGATATTGATGGTGCCAGGAGGCTTCAGAGGTATAAAACACCGTCACAAACAAACAGCAACGAAAAAGACAGAACTCCCCTAGGAGGCAAACCTGCCAAACAACAAGCTTTTCCAGAAAGCGCATATTGATGTTTTAATTTTTTTCACTTCTCCCCCATAACAGTTATTCGACCCTTGACTTGTGCGTGCTACATAAATTCAAAGAGTTTATTTGGTATCCATGTTCTTGATATTGAATAAGCAATTTGGAAGAATGAATTAATGGCCTGGTTGTTGCCGAAAATCCCCTGAAGAAATATTAAAATTGCTTTAGTTCTGAATCAATAATATCGAGCACCATTGAGGACGTTTTTTTTTTTTTTTTTTTTTATATGTGTCTCGCAGCAGGGTAGCATTACTTGTTGGTCGTGGTGGCCCTGACGTGTCCTACAACACTATCTCTGTAGCATTTAATAATGCATGCAGGGGAAAGGTGTTTAAATAGAGCATCCTCTTTTGTCAACAGTCCTGAGGTCAGACAGTCTGCCACAGAAACCCACGACTGGCCCCAGTCAGAACCATCCAACTGGAAAAGACTTTGGCTCCAGTCTTTAGTGGCTTTTTTTCCCCCCTGAATTGTCTTAACTGGGAAAGCCCTGTTTAAACTTCTCCTGTGGTTTATTCTTAAAAAAAATAAATTATAAAAAAATCACCTTTTCTACTTATAGATATGTATAAACGCACACAGACATATTTTTTAAACATCATGAAGGCCATTAGATAATCTGGAGCAAAGTCTGTCTGGGTTATTGAACCACTAAGGATGTTTTCATTGATTGATTTTCATGAACTCCTCCTTTAAGAGTCCAAACATGTATTGAAATATTTACCTCTCGCTAAATCAAAACAAACGCTTGTGTCGTCTCATTGTGTGTATGCTCCACTCTGTGTGTGTGTGTGTGTGTGTGTGTGTGTGTGTGTGGCACTGAGCTACAGGGAGCCACATTGAAATCTTACATTTCTTCTGCTGTTAAAAAAAAGAAAGAAAGAAAGAAAAATATTCTGCATTAAAGCATAATAGAAATTCAAAGCAGCTCATATTTGACTGATAGAATTACAGCTCTTTGTATTCACAATTTAATTTCCCCCATAAACAAAGACACATAAGGCTTCCCCCTCCCGTCCAAAAGAGAAAGCTTTAATTGGAATTGAAAAAACTTTATAGGGCTCTTTTAATGATATTAATGTACATTTTGAATTTATCACATACATGTGTCTGAGCCTCCTTAAATGGGGCTTTTTAAGCAGCCACGAAGCATGAAATGAATTTTCTTCAGCCTTTTCTCTATTTAAAAGATGTCTTGTGTGGAGCTGTCCATGCTCTCCCATCAGCTCATTAAAATGTAATGCTGATGCTGGCTCTATGGAACAGTGCCTCTTAACCAAAGTTCATCACCAGGGATCTCTGGTGGTGGTGGTGGGGGGCGCTGGGGCAAGGAGGGGTGAGGTGCTGGTGGGGTGGGGGTGTCCTGGGTCCTCCTGTAGCTGCCACTCTCAAGCCCAGAGTGCAGTTTATGACTTTCTTGAATAAAACTGAAGATTTAGAGCATAAATGACGAAACCTGTCACGTTGAATTTAGATATTTTAAACTGATAATCGCTCATCAGACGCTCAGTATGAACGTTTTAATGCAAAGTTGTAACTGCGCCTTTGTGCGCCATGATGCCACATCAGTATTAATTACTGATTTCTTTTATTTTTTATTTTTTTAATGCAGGGATTTAAAATCTGGAGTTGTGTTGATGAGCAGGAAGTGATTTTTTTTTTTTTTTTTTTAAGGCTAGATTTTGGCCTCTCGGATTCTTTATTATTATCACTGTTGCTGTTATTTTAATTAAATTTAGCCAACAACCTCATTTTCAAACGACGAATTGCAGCCGACACATTATCCCCCTCTTTTTAGGAGATTTCTTCCAAAAAATAAAATCCGGCAGAAAAGCCAGTGTTGCTCTCTCTCTCTCTCTCTGTGCAGCAGCTCCAGCACATCAGATGTGCTAAAGAAAATTGGCCTGCTTTATAGCGCCACGGGATCTGGTCACCGAATATTGATCGGTTTTCATCTCGACAGATTCACTCAGTCCTGGATGTACTGCTGATTGTTGAGGGAGTTTGGTCTGAAAGATTGAATTGCACCTCTGAGACCGCAGGCAGCCTCGGCGTGCCGGGCTGCACAAAGTTGGTCAAACAATATTCAGCTGTGGGTGGTGCGTTTAAGGACAGATATACTGTGATAGATTATTTTTAATTTGCGCACCATTGGCGCTTTTCATTAAAGCGTCTCCACCCCGCAGCCTGTTTAATCCAACTGGATTTACACACAAAAAAAAATCTGAATATGCACTTTATCGTGCATATTTTTCAGTTGTATTTAAATGTTAGTTTCCTACCTGTTAATGGATGAGACGCTGGGAACTGTGTCGTTGTCGCAGATGCCTTCAGCCAGCAGTCTGTCTCTGATCTCCCAGGCGAACATGGTTGGATTTTGTCTCTTGTAGTCTGCGATTTTTTCCACCACCTTTGGCGTGGCCACTTTGGGTTTAGAGCCACCGATCACTCCAGGTTTAATGCTGCCAGTCTCATAGTATCTGCAATCAGGCGGTGATAGTTAGACCTAATGCTCCAGAGAAATCAGCATTAATGTTCTTTCCAAGTCAGTGACGCAGCCGTCGACGGCGTTTGGTGTGTGTGTGTGTGTGTGGGGGGGGGTTGTTCCAACATTTAGAGCATTTAATTTGTATTTATGTTTTCTTTTACAAGAAAGTATCCAGAAGTCAAAACTTTTCTTCAACAAAACATCAAACTTAAGGGCGCAAGTTTAACTGCAGTGTCTCAAAACGAACATATAAAAAAAACGCACCATTGCGCGCTTTCGTACGCAACACATGGATCTCATTACGCACCAAAACCGGCAAGACTGAACGAAAATTTAGCTGCAAAATATTTAAAGGAATAAAAGCTGAGTTGTGGAGCCCTCAGCACAGTCCACCTGGCTGGGCCGGAGAGCTGCCACCTACCTGCCCAGGATCTTGCTGACGCAGCCGTGGCTGACCCGCAGCTGTCTGGAGATGTCGCACGGCCGGACCCCCTGGTGGGCCAGCTCCACTATCCGCTGTCTCACCACATCCGGGAGGGGTCTGCCGTTCACAAACACCCCGCCGAGCTGGTTCACACCTCCGTGCCCTACGTGGGATACAACAGCAGCACACAACCACCGTAACATTACATAAGGTTGTAAGGGAGAACAGGAAGCAGGTGAACGTGGTGTTGTTGTTGTTGTTGTTGTTGTTGTTGTTGTTGTTTTCATCAGAAATGGTAGAAGAGACAAACTGTAGAAAATAACCCCCACAGTGTAACTGCAGGTCAGAGTCCTCCTCCTTTCTATGGAGCAGGTGGATTCACATGGATTTATCAGGCTGTGCTTTAACGTCCACTAAACACAGCACATTTAAAAATACCACTGTTGATTCTTTTTTATTTTATTTTATATTATTTAATGGTTGCCATCACTGAGGCGCCAGACTTTGCTCTGTTTTACACCGTTTGCAGTTTACATCACAGTGACCAAGTTATAGGCTAATCATTTCATTTGTTATTATTCATTATACAATATAATTGATGGATAGAAAGAATTCATTTTGGGGTATTTTATAATTATTATTATTATTATTATTATTATTATTACTATTTTGTTAAAGCTGAGAAAATCACAACACGAAACAAATGTGCCCATGGATGATCTTATTTACATAGTTTCTATTATATTAGATTTTTTTTTAACGAAACCAAAATGAGTAAAAATTGAAGGTTGTTTTATTTATATGAGCACTTGCACGTTTTAGTCAATCTATATTTTTGTATTCCCCATTTCTCTTTAAAACAAGATATTTATATATTTTTAACTTTTTTAATTAAACTCAATTACAGTCAGTCTTATGTAATAATTCATTAAACTACCTTTTATGTAGAGGGTTACATTAAAAGCCTAATTATGCAGAATATACAGTATATTTAAAAAATGTTTCTGTTATTCTACAGCTTGTACAACGCACACAATAAATCCAGCCTACACTGGCCAGTGACCCTGTGTCCTGTCCTTAGTGTCATTTCATTTCGGAAAGTGATGCAAAGATAGGAATTTAATTGAGTCTCCACTACTTTAAAGTTGCTCCCGGTCAAAACACAGACTCCATATTTTCTCTGCAGCTCCTCGGCTCATGTTTGGTGTTAAGTTACAGCCTCTTTCATTTGCCCTGCACGGTAATTTTAAATAATTGAACGAGCTTTGATTACTCATATTACATATTATTTAGTAAATGAAGAGGCCATCAATTATTCACTCGGATCCACCACATTATAAGTAAACCACACTACATGTGGACTTAAGTCGGACCTATGGGAGCTTGCTGTTATTTGGATCATTTGAATAATAGATGTGTAACTAATGTGTCCTGACTTATTAGGCCTGAACAAACACTTACACACACACACACGCTGCGCGGGAAGCTGCAGGCTGATGCACGTGTAAATTGCTGAGTACCTCCAAACGCATGTTCTTTGTTTACTTTGACAACTTTAATTTCTGCAGCTCTCACACTCTGTGCATTGGACTCTTGTAGTCCTTTGTGCCATTTGAAATGATTCTTTCCATTATTCTTGGCTTTTTTTTTTTTTTTTTTGGGGAATATAATCTTCTTTCTTAAAGCCCACATGGGATGAATGTGTGAAATACGAGGAAACTATGATTCCACCAGCAGCAGCCTGATGTTTCCATATTTCCATATTTCCTCGAATGTCACTTTATTAGCTCGCCACTTAAAAAAAAAAAAAAAAATCAATTCAATTCACAAAGATGCAGTTTTCCACACACACACACACACACACACACACAAATAAAAATCTCTGCTCTCTGCTGCAGGCCTTTGTATTATGCAGGAATGATGGTTGTTTTTTTTATCCGCATACATATTAAAGCTGCAGTGGCTCACAAACTCAGGTTGTGCTACTTACGGTGCATCGCTGTGAAGGGGTCTGCCTTGCAGTGAATATCCATCGGATAGCAGAGGAAAGAGAGATAATCAACTGAAGTCGCCGTTTCGCCTTCCTATCGCGGGTGAAAACGTGAAGAAGAAAAAAAAGGTGATTCTACTCAACGGAGGGACTTGTAGTTTTAGCCCCCTCCGCCGCCCCCCCCCCACCCCCCCCACCCACCCCCCCGCTTCGTCAACAAAACGATCTGATGGCAACTTCTTCTTCCGCCCAGAAAAGTTGCCCCTTCTGGTGTGTTTTTTTTTTTTTTTTTTTTTTAGCAGTCCGGTCCGGCAGCGGAGGTCTGGCAGGTGCGCAGCATGACCGAAGGATTGTTTTCACCGGAGCGACCTGGATTCAGTTTATCGCAAAAATTAATTTCGTCTTTCTTTCCTCTCAGAGCGGCGGTAAATCTCACAGCAGGTCGCGTTTTCTTTTTTCTTTCTTTCTTTTTTTTTTGTTTGTTTTGTTTTTTCTTTTTCTTGTTGTTGTTTTTCTTTATTTATTTTTTAAGATTTCTTTCTTTTTTTTTTTTTTTTGGTCCAGCTGTGCAGCGGCCCGGTATCTCCTCAATCCTGGTGGCCTCGGTTGACGCGTCAAAGCGGCGGAGGGACGCGCACACACACCATCGGCGGGGTTTCTCTCTCTTGTCGCGCTGGATGCGTGAAGCTGGATCTTTGGGCTGGGAATGAAGCCTGTGTCTGTAGTCTGTGGTTCTAAAAGCTGCAACCCTCCCCTCCTCTCTCTCTCTCCCTCTCCCTCTCCCTCTCTCTCTCTCTCTCTCTCTCTCTCTCTCTCTCTCCCCCCCCCACCCCCTCCTCCTCTGCAGACCCCCCCTTTTGCTTATATGGATGACTTGTCAGACAAAGGCAATAGATGCCAACACTTTGTGATTCGCCAATGCACACAAAAAAATAAATAAAAAAAAATAAAAAAAATACCGGGGGTCCAAATGAGGAGGTCTCTAAGTCTGACACACCGGCAGGAAGGGGAGGGAGATAAATAAGGAATGGATCCGTCGGAGTTACAAATATCAGAGTTTGACTCGACATTAGAGCAGCTGTGAATTATATATTCGCTTACTGGAAGTTTTGAATCAATGAAACAGATTATGTTCAAATTTGTGTTCCTCTCTGATCCTTTTTTCTTTTATTACGCGGACTAACAGCCTTGTCTCTGGGAATATACAGGATGTGTGTGTGTGTGTGTGTGTGTGTGTGTGCGTGTGTTCTCACAACCCGGATCTCGCTCGACCCTTCTTTAAATTTTCCTCTTTTATATTTCATTTCTCTTTTCTTTTTTTTCGCATCTGCCTTTTCTCACTGGAACCGAAGTAGGCCTAAAATAAATAGTTTGTTCTCCAAATGATCCCCTTAAATTTGAAAAAGCAGATGTTCAACAGATAATGTGTATATTATGCAGTTTTGTTTTGTTTTTGGTTTTTTTTTGGCTTCTTTTTGTAAACACTTGGGTGATGGTGTGATGATTACAGTGGTCTGCTGTTGGAGCGATAGCAGTCGGTGAAACAGATCTGCAGTGCTGCTGGGCCTCTGTAGATGGCGCTGTATATTTTCTCAAATTTAAAGGTGCTCTCAAAGACCCCCACCCCTCCAAAAAAATAAAAAAATAATAAAAAAAAAAATTCAAACTTGAGGTGCACTCGGGTGCGTGTGATCAAACTGAGGAGTAAAAATATTCCTCTGGAACAATTATCTATAAGCTCCATGAAAGAGGTTGCAAAGAATTAATCAGCTGCAGTAGAGAAGTCGTCTGAATGGGAAATGAAACTAAACAGTGCATGATGGAAGTCAAAGTCCTGGATCCTATTAATATCCTCATTTTAAATAAGCTATATAAAAATCTATAACAGACAAAACATTGAATAAATACACTTATAATAATAGGGGGGAAAAAAACAAGCACGTGTTTCTAAATAAAGTTACAAAGTGTTTTACATGAGTTAAACAAATGACCAATAAAAGCAAAGGCAAATGTAAAAATACTAGCAAATTTTGAAGTAAAAGTCTTTCAAAATATCTATGTACATCGAAATAGTAACAACAGTAATACTGCTACTAATAATAATAATTCAAATTAAAGAATATACATTCTGGTAATTTGGTAATTTGCTTGTTGCTTAAAGACGATCGTGTATCATTGAATTGTTTTCTAATTAATTCATTTGTTTTTAGGAATGGGGTGGGGTAGTGTGTGTGTGTGTGTGGGGGGGGGGGGGTCATCTCTTAGGGGCAGACGGCCACATCTCGCGGTCTGCCTCCTGGTCAGGTTAGGGGATGATTTCTCTTTTTGTTACTGTTTTTGGAGTGAGCTCCTGGTACAATATGTAGCACTATAGGCTGTAATTTCACACCCGGCTGCACATTTCCCTTAAAGCTACATTCTTTTTTTTTCTCCACCCTATAAGACCCCCACCTTCCTCTGCCCCCCCCCCACTCATTCTCTCTCGCTGTCCCTCCCTCTCTCTCCCTCTCTCCCTCTCTCCCTCTCTCTCTCTCTCTCTCTTATGGCCTCCTGCTCCCCATTGCAGAAATGAGCAGTGTGTGTGGGGTGGGGGGGCAAAATGCATTTTGCAAAATGCTGATATTGTGTGGGTTTTTTTTTTTTTTATTGTTTATAAGTATATATATATAATTATTATTTTAACACATGTCCAAATGAATACAGCCCTTCCCACGTGTTTACTTTGTTTGGCGCGTGTTTGAGCAGCACGTGCTGTGTGACTGTGGTCAGATGGGCCTTATAGCCCCTCTCCTTTTAGGCAGGGGGCCACACTATTCAGCTGCTACAACACGGGGGTCAGACAGCTTCCTAAAAAAAGAGGAATGAAACAATGGGACGAACCGATGAATCACCGCTTCATTATTATTATTATTATTATTATTTTACTTTTTATTTTTTTGCAGCTTCACCTCAAAAGGTCAAACCCTGAACGTGTCTGATTACTGAAGACGTAAAAGTGCAGGAAAGAATAAATAAAAAAAAAATAAAAGGAAAATTAATTAAATGCATGAATTTAAATCAAAATTAGTGGCATACAATTGTAGTATTCAAGACAATGCCACTGCATGTCAAGAGTTTGGAAAATGTTTTTGGAGCCTGCGCGCACCCATTAGGAGAGGTGTAATGTATTGACAGAGAGCAATTTATCTTTTGCCCCGCTTCCTAATGGCCTGTGCAGAGAAGAGAGGAGGAGGAGGAGGTGGTGGTGGTGGTGGTGGTGGAGGAGAGGAGAGGAAGGAGCGCCGGGGGTCCGGCAGCTCCACCCGCCGAACACCAGCTCGCACTGGCGGGCAGCTGTGGGGGAGAAGGACCGAGGCGTCCGGGTGGTGGGGGAGAAGTTTGGTCTGTGTTGGTGTGAGAGGTGTCATCCACCTCCATGTGCACACTCTGCTGCTTGTCTCGCGTTATTCCAACGTCACCAATCGATCTGAGTTTCCCTGCAGAGGGGAGCTGACACCACTGGTTGTAAGTCTAATATTAATCCTTTTGGATTTTTAGGGAGGGGGGAGTTTGTTTGTTTGTTTGTTTGTCTGTCAGGAGCTTTGTGGTCATTTAGATGAATTTGGAGTGAAATCGATTCGGATTTTTTTTTTTTTAAGACAGTAAACAAAAAAAATCTCAACATAGTTAAATAATGAATAAATGGTGGACTTTCCTTTATTAACATCACTTGCTGTTGACATCTATTTTACATTTGAAGGAAACGCGGAGATTTTCAGAAGTTGAGCTGCAGCCTCCACCTACATATGATACTGTAGCTCCACCTAAAACACCTCCTGTGTTTTTTGGGCTTTTCCACAGCAGCAGCCAGGATAGCTTCAACTCTCCGAGCTACAAATCTTGCTGGCGTGAACAGATGGAGCATCAATTTGATTCCATCCTCGACACCGTGAAAGATTGATTTTGCACTTGCTTTTAATTCTGCCCATAATTAATTGGATCATTACAACTGTTTTGCATCGATCCCATCGTTCAAATGTAAAGCTAAAAGGGAATTAGAAAGTGATCTATGTTTCTGTTTTATTTATATTTATGCTGTAGATACAGCAAAGAGCCCGTTTGTGTAATCTGACATTGTTTATTTGCGCGTTTGGACGTTGCAGTAAAACTCAACTGTACAATATCTATTTTTTTAATCTAGTTTTAATGTCTTCGTGGCCTCAGAAAGTGCCCTATTTATTTGGACACACACTCACACACACACACACGCGGATCGTCTTTAACACCTCATAACGAAAAATCGCAATATTCTTCATCCAATTCGTTTTTGTTGCATTTCCTAACACTGACACTGCAATTTAATTCCTATCATATTCCCACAATATCTCTTAAAATGTCTAGCAGCATATATAGTGTCTTTTATTTATTTATTATGGTGATTTTACTTGATAGGAAATTTGGAAATAACTCAAAACCGCATATTTAAATTGAGAAAAATGACTTTATACTTGATATTCAATTTATAAATCAATCAAACCGAAATAATGAACACCTAAAATTCTCACACACTCCACTTCAGCTGACAGACAGGATGGTGAGTAAATTGAAAACGGCAAGTGTATCTGAAAACATCAATAAACTCCTAAAAATAAATAAATAATGGGAAGCGTGTTTTACGTTGAGTCAGAGTCACGTGTTTAAATACAGTCACGTCAGAGTTGCCATGAAAAAATCATTTAATAACACAGTAAAGACTAGAAAGGGAATAAATATTTTTTTAAATATACTTTTGTTTTGTGGGTTTATTAGTGGTTTGTCACGAGTTTGATGCCAGTCGTATTATTTCAGGCCACACCTCACCTCTCAGAGTCTGCTCCAAAGTATAAATATGTCAGTTTAATGCAGCCAATTTAACCGTTTACTGTCTTTGATGGGAAATCATCAAAAATGAAGAATAGGTGTAAAAGTCAGTGCGAAAGTTTACAGCTGTCAGGGTCGTATTTCAGATGATAAAACACACACAGGAAGGACATTCAGCTCTTTGCGTTATAAAAAAAAAAAAAAGAAAGAAAATTCACACAGCAGCTTTTTAAAAAAACTGCACCCAGTTTGGTGTTAACTCCAATTAAACCCCTCTTATATCTGCAGTCTTTTCAGGTTGACTGTTCAGCTGATGATCTGTCCCGTCATTAGTCCTCAACACCAACACACCCCAAACCCCACATCCCCAACCCAAACACCTCACAACACCCACACACACACACACACACACACTGGAGTGGTTCCAGTGATTTTGTATTGTATTAAAGATCCAACTGCAAGTGGGATCAGGTTACATTACTTTGATTAGAAAACACTTTGTTAAATTACTTTTCATACCCTGAGCACAAAAGCAGTCAGACAGTCGAGTTTCTGAGCTTTTCCCTGCCTCAGGTACAGCAAATCATTAAGAAAAATTAACATCTCATTTGCATTTAAACATGAAGGAAGGACCTAGTTACAAAAACATTTCATATTATTATTATTATTATTATTATTATTATTATTATTATTACTAATATTACTTATTCCTGATAAATCTGTTAAAGCTACTGTAGAAGACATTCGATAAATATTTCAGACATGTCTTCTCCCCACCTCTCATGCATTGACACACTAAGTTTGGGGAATAATACACCAAATTCTTAAAATACACTCCTGCTCCTCATTCATTATGCAGATTTACAAGTAATTGTTAAATGTGCCCTGCAGTGCTGGATTAAAAATAGGACTGTATCTTGTCATTTTCAAAAGTATTCTCCATGTTGCATTTATTGTACTGGGAACAGGGGCTAAATCGGTTCTCTTCCCCATCAAACTTTCCACATGAATAGTTAAATGTGTGCCCCTCTGGTTGGAACTTAACAAAGACTGGAGAGGCTTTACAGAACAGGAACAACTACGAGGACATTGGAAACTTTGTGTCTTTATTATATTCTGCACTGGTAGCCAACTATTTTCTCAAAAAAAAAAATTTTTGTAAAAGTCGCTGAAATAAAAATCATCATGTGCACCTGCACCCACAACAAACACTGGAGCTGCATAGAAGCTCTTCTTCCAGTGGATGGAGGCAGCAGCAGCAGCCAGCCAGCCAGCCAGCCCGCCCTCCCATAAGGCCCTGGGTTCATCGCTGTGGGGAGAAGCTAGATCCTTCAGTGGATCTGTGTGTGTGTGTGTGTGTGTGTGCGCGCAGCAGAGATCAGCCTGAGGCGGCTCGGAGGTGTCCCGCCAGCTGCCTCTGTCCCAACCAGACAGCCAACAGCTTCCAATCACATGTCAGCAATATGGGAAACAGAGCTTCTGTCCAGTGGGCCGCTGACATGTGTTAGCCTATGGCGTGTGAATGCATAATGTAGCAGTCACCTCCTGGTGGCAGGCTTTGAACTCACAAATGCTGATTTATTTATTTATTTAAAAGCAGAGACGAGCTGATTTCTTTACTTTTCCCTCTTTGTCTCTTTTTCCTTCACCCCCCCCCCCCCCCCCGCCCTCCGCCCCCCCTCTTCGTCTTTGCTAGTTATCGCGGATGTAATAATGATATGATAATATGATCAAGGAATGTCAGCTGCACACTGTGATCTGCTGATTAGTTTGTGTGTCTGTGGGTGTGCACGAGGCTGTGTATACACATATATTCCTCTCCCCAGAAATCTACGGATGAGCAGCTCCCACATAAGCTCCTGATCACTTCTGTAAATGCTTCCTGTCACCTTCAGTGGTGTAATGATCATGAAAATTGTGACCTTGATCTATGGAAAGCCGTAATGTGACTGAATGGCCTCCTCCCACGCGCTTTCTCACCACCACCGAGCTCAGAGGTACGCTAAAGGACGGCTTTGAGGAAGATTGTTTAGTGGTAATAAAAAGCCAGTAGTTTGGCTTGTAATGGTTCGGGTATGCCTCCTCTCCACAGCCATTTGGCTAAATCTTCAGTGATGGAAGCCCGTGTGAATGTAGATGAGAATCTGGGAGATGTTGACGCTTGTCCTCAGGCACAGGGCAGATTTTATTGTCTGGTGGTCTGCCACGATCAAGCACATAACTGTGTTTAGGGGACAGAAGTCTGCAACATTGATGTTATGTCCTGTGCTTATCATTTAAGGGTAGAATCTAAAAAAAAAAAAAGCAAGCAACAACAAAAAAAAAAAAAAAACCCCAACACAAACGAACCCTCAGCCATCACAATATTATTGTTCTCATTCTGGTGTTCGATGCTGTCATCTACCAGTTTATTATCATTGTTTACCTCAGAAGTGAAAGAGGAGAGCGGTTATCTGTGACTATGACCATAAAATCCATACTTTGATGATGTGAGTCGCATTAGACACAAAGCTGGAGTGTGTGCTTTAAACCGTATTTGTTTGGTGCTTCCAATAAAGTCTCTGCTTACATGAATTTTAATGTGCGACACTGATGTGTTTGGCACAAGAACAACTTTTTGCCAATATTTATTTTTCATTTTTTTGTTTTGCGCCATGTGAGGATAGAAGGCAGAAAGAGAAAAGGGAAAAAAAAAAAAAAAAAATCTCTGGCAGGATGTTGGCTGAATTCTCATTTAGTCTGGAAAATCTGGTTTGTGCAACATTGTTTATGATCACACCCTTGCCAGCTTTTCATATTTAAACGAGCAAAGGTTTAATTACCAAATGATGACAGTGTCATATGGTGCCATGATGGCACAGGGTGTCTAATGAATGCAGAGGAGCGAGGGATGCGTACGCAACACTGAGTGACAGTGGGATGCACAGATCAAAACAGAGGAAAAAAAGAAGAGGGAGAGACAGTAAAACATCTGTAATTTGCAATTCGCTAATGTTCAATGGTTGCTCATGGATTAAGAATTTTAAACTATTGTCTGCCAGATGGAAGAGAAGAGGGAGGGAGGGATTGCAGAAGAGGAGGGGGAGGAGGAGTGTGAGGAGGAGGGAGCTTCTAAGCAGCATATTTACATCTGTATATTATCAAGCCTAGATTTAGTAATCAGACAGAGGAAAAACCAACTGCCTCCAAAAACACTCTCGGGGCATTGCATTTATTACCTATTTTCCAGCAGCACAAACATTAGTGAATGGTTCTTTCTTCCATCTTTTTGTTTTTTCCTTTTTTCTATATATATATATATTTTTTTATTTTTTTATTTGTATCTGAGGCGTATTTAAATGAAACTTGTCAGGACAGCTTGTAGATTGTGGGGCGTTTTGTGCACGACTCGCTCTATCTATCTCGATATAATCACGAGACAGTTTGAAGTGCCGGACCCCGGTATACCTCACACATCACTTAATTCACTGGGAAGTTGGTGTACCCTGAAATATTGCACTAAAGTAATATCAGTTAGTCGGCCGCCAAAAGACGAACATGCTTAACCAGGCATGAATCCTTGGTGAATTACACGTATTTATACTGATCTCACTTCAGAGCTTTTGTCATTAAAATTTGGTCTGCTTGCCTGTCGGTTTTATGTATCTGTTTGCTGATGTACTGCATAATAGTGTGACGATGTATTGCCCGGCTATTGGCACATTTCACTCTGCGACGTCAATAAATAACTACGGAAACCAGTGACTTCGGTCTCGGCTCCGAGGAGGCCGCCTCGTCTCCCACAATCCTTGAGGTTTCTGTTGAGTCTGTTTGAATCAGCGTGTGGTGACCTTGTGTTTCCAAGTTTTAGTGCAGTATAAGTCACCATTGATGGAAATGGATTTAGACTTGAAGAGGTGTAAAAGCAAAGAGGAATACATTGTACAGCGTAGGCCCTTTCTGTTTTATTTACTGATCTCATTCTGTGTTTGAAGGATTTAACAATTTTAGTGTTTGGACAGAGTATTTTACGTACCTAACATACTGATGGGCAGTTTGGTTTGTAACAGTTTCTCACATTTAGTTTGACATTTGTGGAGCTGCAAACTGTCCAATTATCACTGTGTTTTAAGGAAGGTGGAGGAGTAGAAAATATATCTTGTATTTTCATCTTAAATGTAGAAACATGTGGCCTCCAGTGTTCTTTTTAAAGTAAATGATTCGTACCAATTGTAAAATGAATCCCTCCTTCCATCCATTTCCAAATGGAACTCAGTCAGAAGATTTTTTTTCTTTATTGTCTGACTTGACTTGACACATTAGCTCACATTAATATTTCAAGAAGCTGTCAGTAGCTTTTCATCGTATACAAAAATGAGGAGAAACCAATGGTTCCCAAGCCGGGGGGGGTCATTAACCTCACAGGGGTCACAAGTAAGCTAACACAAATGTAGACTTCTGATCCTCATTTTTTTGTGTATTGGATGATTTTACATTTAAACCCTTAAAATGTACTAAAACTCAAACTAAGATTTTGTTATCCTTTCCTTGCCAACTATGCAGCTTCTTCTCCAAGGTTGGGAGCCAACTGGACATATAAGTTCTGAATCACGCAACACCTTTGCCCTCATCTCAGATTAGTTATTTTCCCATTAAAAGGATGTCCCGCTATCTTTGTTGTCTAAGACTCAAACTCTCTAAATGCAACACTGCAGTTCAGTCCCTGCCAGGAAGCTTTTGCGCCTGTCATCTCATTTTTGTCTCATCTGTCTTCATTTCCTGTTATCAATCAGGGTTAAAATGCCAAAGTGAGCAAAAGACAGCAACATCTGCAAAATAGAAGTGAAACAGCAAACTTAGAGTCACAGGTGGAGCACTCGAATTTGCCAATCCATTCAGCAACAGAAGTGGACTGTGGTGAGCTCACCCTTTCTTTAGTAATTAAGTGCTGTTGTCATGCTGTGACGTAATGAATTCACCCTGGCTATCCATCCTGTGACACTGAGAGTCCCTCCCAACCAAAAACACATGCCAGGAAAGCGCACATTATTTGTCTCGACTGATGCACGGACCATGGAAATTTAAATGTTTCCAACAATATGCTCTTTACTCCTGGAAAAATATGATTTTGTAGCTGCTGTGAAAATTGTAATATATATATATATTCGTTTTTCTTCAGTCACACTGAGGGAAATGATCTCGCTGTTTCAAAGAAAAAAGCTGACTCCTTGTTTTCAGTGCAGGCTGGATGTACACCGATGCAGACACATGTTGTAGCAGTTGTTGCCGGTGATATATCCAGGGCCCTCTGACTGCACCGGTCTCCCATGGCTCTCTCCCCAGGACTGTGAAAACATCTGTCACAGCGGCTGCCATTTTCCTCTGTGGTCAGAGCGTCAGGTGAAGGTGCTGCCTGCTAGCCTCATGACATGGTACACATGGGTACCTCCAACAACAGTGCTCATTAACAGGCAAATGGAGCAGGAGCCCCAGCAAATTGAGCAGCATTTCGCCAGGATCGGCCCTGCCAGATTGTTCGGATAGCCAAAGTGACATCACCAAGTGCCAGCCCCCTTTGCCACCCCCCCCCCCCCCCCCCCCCCCATTCTTGCTTTAAAAAAAAAAAAATTAACATCCCTAATCATCTGCCAGGCTAAACATTATTCTTCATGATTCAGATCAGCCATGCTTGCCCTCCACTCACGGAGTATCTCTGCTCTCTCTGGGCCAAAAGCAGCCAGCCTTGGACTGATTGCTCAGCCTTTTGTGCCCTTCGTTTGTGAGAATGGCAAATCGATTCAAAAATCATCACCCATGAGCAGCTCTCATGCAGAGCTGGGCGCGTGAGTGTTGCAGATATGAAATGGAAATCAGGAAAACAGAAAGTGGGGCCCTATTTTCGGAGCGAGTGCCACTCCCAAATAAGTTTTATTGCATATGAATGAAATGATGCGTCCATGTTGAAAACACAATGTAAGCAAAAGGGGTTTAGCACAGCGCTAAAGCTTATCAATGAAATGATAGTTCATTTTGTGATGAATTATTACTTTGATGCTTGTAAAAATTTGTTTATCATATAAATATTTAGTTTATTTTCACAAAATTAGAACTTTTTAATAACTGTATATGAACTGAACTTCAAGTTAAGCACTATGCCTTTAATAAGCCCCTCTTTAATAATGCTAATTTGATTATTTCCCAGTTTCAGAATGATCTATTCTTGATGGCTTGTAGTGTTTTTTCATTCAATACTCTCATGTGACATTGTGCTGCTGCATAAAGACAATATATATGTGGACTAAATAGACATCCTGAATTTAAATTGAATTTTCTTCATTAGTTAATGATGATTATCTTGCACGTTAAGTAGTTTTCCATCTTAACTTAAGATAAGCCCTAAAAAAAAAAAAAAAAAAAAAAGACCAAAAACAGCGAATTAAGGAAAGGAAGAGAGACCACAGAGAGGAAATATAAAGGAACTTTGGCATATCTAATTAATTACAACATATTATAATGTTTGTTTACAGAAATGAAGTGCTGCAAGAGGCCTGATGTTAATTAATTTAAAGCGTACTTCCCCCCTCACTCCCCACAATGTGTTGACGACTTGCTGCTGAGGTACTTTCATGGCAGGTAAACCTATGTCTCATTGGATTTCCATCAATGGCTCTGAGGTGTGTATGGAACAAAAGCTTGCCACACAGATTAGGGAGAGTGTTAACATGATTGCTGATTAATAACGCCAATTAGAATTCACAGCAAGGCGACGAGAAGAGCAGATCAGCCCGATTATGACAAGAGTGAGAGAGATTGTCTGGAGCACGACATACGTGAACCCGCTCCTTTTTTCCCAAATGTTGAGACTGTCTCGCTGAGGGATCGACCCTCAATTTTAGATCTTTTTTTTTTTTTGGCAGAAGACTGAAAATGAGTAAGAACTGCTTATCCATGTGTCCTGTTGCCTTTTTTTGCTGCCACTTTATCAGTGTGTCTGAGAGTGAGGCGCCAGGCTGCACACACAGTATAACCAGAGTCTCCGGAGGTCTTTCTCTGGACAATGATGTATTTAAGCCCCTCCAGAGGTCAGATGGACTCTGTCCAGAACATCACCTGCAATCAATAGTGTTGGTAAACCAGGCACAACTGAGCAGACATGGAGGGTCCTCTTCTAAACACACTGTGAGGGAAGCACATGGGCCATTGCACTGCTAAAACTGGGAGAAGAATGGCTTGACGCGCTGCTACTTAAGCACCAGTGACTGAGGAAGGACGTTTTTTTTTTTTTTTTTTTTTTATGTTGGGCTCCACTGGCAGACTCACATTTTCTATACTTTTTCCAAAACATGTACTCATCCCACTGTAAAGAAAAAATAAAAAAATAAAAACATAGTCAGCAATGTAGAGATTTATGGAAAAAATTTTTTCACACCAAGGTCAAAGTTTAGTTTTTCTGTTTTCATATCCAGAGTTTGTTTTGCAAAAAGTTTCATTCAAAGATATGAATAGATGTCTTTATTTACCTTATGTGACAGTGCCCCAGTGTCTGGGGCACGGTGGCGCGTCCCCTCGGTTCGTGCACTTTCACAAAGTGAATCAAGGATCCGATTGTGATAATGCACTGGATGGGGTCGGTCCTGTGTCGTTACTTCTGGCTTCATGCTGCAATTATGGAAACTAAATAAACACATTTTCCCTGCCTGCAAATTTTCCAGCTCACTTCCCAGCTTTGTATCTTTGTTATCAGGGACAGCTTTCCAAAAAAACAATACATACAAAGAAACCTAGGGGTCACTGATGAAGCTTTTTGTAAACTGCTTCACATTTAATTTGAAGTGTTTTTGACTGAAATCATTAATTCAAGAAATCTGAATTTTGTTGTTGTAGTTTGACATAAAATAATAATAATAATGATGAAGACTCTAACCAAACCAGCAGAGACGCATGATGAGAAAAACTGATAAACGTCGTTTCAAGGTGAATTCATTCTGCAGGCTGTAACCTGAGTTTCAGGAAGTATTCATAAAGTAGTGATGTTCATCCTAACTGTCACTATTTGGTGAAAATCATCTATCTCCAAATTGGGTGTTTTTGTGAGTTGAGAAAGTTTGAGGGTTAGAAAAATCCATATTCACAATAATGAAAACAAACCACAACCCCCTAAAAACTGATACAAGAATCTTTTTTTGTCATACTTCGTTAATTTTTTCTGCAGAAATATTCTGCTTCCCCTTCAGGTTAAGATACTTGTTTTCCTGCGTGCTTTGTCTAATATGTTTGTCACCTTTTTTAAACATTCTCCAAACTCACAATGATGCTGTCGTCTGCAGATTTTAAACTACACACATTTATTGCAGGTACTTTTCTTTCCACCTCACAAGATCCTCTTTCTCTTCTGCGTTCGGTTTCGGCTAAGGTTCACTTCATCGATCTTTGAGATATTGGGGTTCAGTAAAGTAACAAATATGACTGCCATGCGTCTAAATCTTTATCCTGAGCGAGCCTCTCCAAAGTGAGCTGGAGTCAATCATGTGTCTACGAACTAGAGCCCCCAAAACAATGAATGCAGAGGCACCGAGTGTCAGCTGCAAGTGGGTTTTGAAGAATTGGCATAGTCATTTAGGCAGCACCTCACATCCTTCACAAACAAATGAAGCCCCCAGTGCTTCAAAGTGAGATTGATCTCCTTTTGAGGCTCGGCACAGAACACTGGGATTTCTGAATATTGAGAAAGGTGCCTCTCGCCATGGAAACCCAGTGTACGCCCCCCCCCGACCGGAGTGATGTTGGAAAAAGGCACCCAGTGGAGTTTCTTTTTTTTTTTTCAACTTCATCAATATTCACTCATTCATCGTGAATCCTGGCAGCAAATTCTCGACTGTATAACTGGATGGATGTTTCCCTCTTTGTCACCATGAGGAGTGTCTGAAATGGAATTTTAAATGAGAATAGAACAATTCCTGATTTTTATGGACTCCAGTCACAGCCATATATACCACTTAATGATGGAAAACTTTTCAATTTTCCTGTGTAGGTCTTCGGCACTATCCAGCCATTAAATAGGTCAGGGTTGAATGTGCATAGTTTACTCTCAATTCTGTAAAAGAGATGGGAAATCCTGTGTTATGTTGATAAAACTGCTTATTTAAGGGAAAGGGGGGGGGGCATAATCAATAATAAATAATAAAAAAAAAAAGATTAAATATCCTCTGCTGGCCTGCTTTATAGTTTCTTTTTAGTTAGAAATTGACTCTGAATGCAAAGTCTGTGGCCAAATATAAATCAGCTGCTGATGAAGATGTTGCCAGCAGGTTTAAAAGCCAGTGAACCCAGTAAGTGAATGGATCATAGCTGGTCACCCTCTCTCTCAATGACCCATGTGACCATGGTTCAGAACATCTGCAAAAGCCTGTGACAGAGAAACTCTTTTCATGGTGCGCTGTCAATACGTGTTGAAATTTGGTTATGGCACGATTAGCATGACAAACTGCCTGCAGTGTAATTAGATTAGTGTTCATACACATCACTGTGATGAAAGAGTCATTTCTCAACGTTTGTTGTGTTGTAGCTATTCAGGAAATACTTTATTTGGAAAGATTTGGAGAGACAATTCCAAAGTTTGATATGATAGCTGTTTATGAGGCAGAATAATATTGTGTCAGCGAAAAGTTAAAAATCCACTTTAAATCCAGATTAAATGTTCTTTTAATCACCCAGTTTGAGACCTGAATTAATTACAAATGTGCTTCAAAGGGGGTATTTTGTCATAAAAATGTTAATTACCAGGGGGTGATGACCTCCCTTTTGGCGTTGTGTATCCCCAGCTGAGGACAGGGTGTTTGTCCACTGTCACCACTTAATGACGGCGATATTAAGCACTCACAGAATGTTGTCGTGCTTTTGTCTTCATTCATATCAAAATGAAGTTCTTGGAGGCCCACATTTATCAATCACGGCGGGGCTCCAGCTGTTCGCGAGTCTTTGGCCTGGCTTCAACAGCCGGGCTTACAAATTGTCTGTGAATAGCGTCGAGCAAGGCCCCTTCAACCCCCCTTTTGTCACTGTCTCCTGACAAATGCTCCTCGGTTGCCTCTCCCAGACACATGCCTCCTTCCTACCTTCTGCTCTCTGCTATCAGATGGCCTGCTTTGCATTCCCGCATGGTTCACTATGAGCTGCTTTATCTGCACGGCGGCTGGGAGCCCGGCATGACATCAGACAGGGTTATATCACACTGAAGGCCACGTCTGTCTCCTAACAGGCAACTAGATTATTGTACAGATTTATTATTTATTTATTTTTTTAAGTTAATGCTCAAGTGTACACACTATAAATGCTGTGGATAGATGACATCACAGAGGAGAATTGCATTGTAAAATGGTCAACTTCCATCAGTTTGGTACTTTATGTAAAATATAAATGTAGGTGAAAGGGGCTTTTCATGGATTTACTATCCACTTAGTTATGTCTAATTGCAAACACAAGATGATCAGCTATGGGTCATTTGACTGGATTTGGAGTCCCACCAAAGAACTGAGTAATGTTTATTTTCCTCAGGCCCAGATAC
The DNA here is from genome assembly GCF_900963305.1 of Echeneis naucrates. Classification (NCBI taxonomy): domain Eukaryota; kingdom Metazoa; phylum Chordata; class Actinopteri; order Carangiformes; family Echeneidae; genus Echeneis; species Echeneis naucrates. The sequence goes on along the minus strand of NC_042529.1, from coordinate 5,728,356 downwards.
TTGTAAAGTAAAAAAAAAAAAAAAAAAAAAAAAAAAAAGACAACACAACAACACAAACAAATGACGACAGATTTAAAATAAATAAATAAATAAAATACAGCTCCTGAAACAAATGTATATCATTCCTGTTGCCGTTCAGTTTTATTTGATCCACTTTTGATGTGAGTAAATTATCAATGAAAAACATTCAGACTGGCATTAATGAGAGTGACAGTAATTCAGTCCCAAAAGCTGTCCAAGTATCATATCTATCAAGGGATAAATAAGAGGAAGTGCAGGAACAGATGAAGGTAAAGCAGTTTTCTCGAAGAAAAGCTTTGTCTTTCTCCTCTTAACGCATCATTTAGAGCTGTCAAACACAGCGCTGATCTGGCCGACAGCTAGCGCTGAAGCCACATGTTGAATCATCTGTCAGACTCTCAAAAAAACTCCCGCAGATGGAGAGCGAGAGTGACAATCTACAGCTACTCCCAACTGCTGTTTACCGGCACTTTGTAGCTGACAGCAGACACTTTGATGCTGAAGGAGCGGCTGGGCCGCAGCTCTCATTGCCCCCCATAAAGTTAAAAGCAGGACAGATCAGTTTGTGTGGTTTTACGTCAACAGAGAGCAATCAGTCTGTCAGAAAAAGAACAACATGCTGATGAGTTTCTTTCACATATAACCCCGCCAACAAGAAGTTTATATCAATAATACATCATGCATTTTTCTTTTTTTTTTAGCTGCAAGAAAAATCGTGTAAGCGTCGAGGCAGAGGCCTTTCTGACATTTCCCGTACGTCCATGTTTACGTTACAGTCAGACGAAGCCCAAGAATGTTTTGTTCTTTCAGCCCGCAGAGCAAAAAGGCAAATTTAAATGGTTTTGTCCCCTTTTGTTTCCTAATGTGCCGGCGAACTATTTAAGATGTTTGATCATCCTGACACGTCTTTCTTTATTCCCACCCATTTCTTCCACATAGACATCAGTGTATTTATTTAAAAAATATTTGATTTTGAATCGGACTAATGCTGAAAACTAACCTCTGTTGACAGCCACAAAGATTCTTTACTATACTCTTCACAAAGTAAAAACATCATACAAATACCGAGTATGAATTTCCTGACATCAGTCACAGAACGGGGGAAGTCTCGAGTTTTGAGTCTGCGTTGCATTAACAGGAAAATGTGTTTCTTTGTTTCATCTGATCCTGGTCTCTAAGGATCAAGCTGCACCAAACTATTCAATCTGTCCTTGCGTTTGTTGACCGCTCTCTAGAATTCCTCGCAAAAAGAAACGCTGCATCATGTAAAAAAAAAAAAAAAATGGGGGCACCATCGGCAGATAAAAAATGAATTTGTCATCTGAGAATGAATGAAATGTTCAGTTTGCCTTTTGTATCCACTTCAGAGGAAATAATTAAGACAGATGGGTTGAAGAATTAGCTGTCCTCCAAGGTCAAACGCTGATTGCCACATTACTCTATTATTTCACTCTTGTGGAACTATTACCACTGACACTTTTTCATGATATTTTTGTACATCCACACCAGAAGAGAGAGTGAGAGAGATACAAATTGATTGTTTGGTGGCCAAATCAGTCATAGTCATCTTTTGCGGATGGATAAATGGGCTTGATGGCTGTTGCAAGTTGAGGCAGTGAGAGTGGCTGAAGAGCAGAGAGATTGGTTTGAACCCCAGGGAGCTGAATGGATGCGAGTTGCATGTAAGGTAGCGTGTTTTCTTTTAGATAGAAAGGTGAAAAATGTGCGTGGCTGAGTTTGGCACATCCTTAGGATGCACTTTTGTTCCTTTGCTATCAGAAATGATTGACTACCATGTTCACACTTTCCCACTGTGTGACAAGCAGCCTACCTGCTCCCATACTCAAGATGTCTTCTTTAATATCCTCCTATTTGAATCCGTGGAACATTTTTGCAGCTTTCCGTTCTCTAGTCTAGCAGCCTAAAGTTTTCATATCATCATTAGTTGGTGTGATCTCATTCTTGAGTTATCCAAAAATGATTTTAGGTGCACCTGCCCCTGGTTTCAACCACTAAGGGAAACATGACACCTTAAACTCAGCCCTGCGATGGCACTGCTGTTCATATAAACTTCAAAGATGTATTCATTCGTTTGAAGATGTTTGTGTTTTTGTGTTGAGTGTGATTATCACCTGAAAAAAAGCTTTATGCTTTTTCAGTGCGGTGCTTTAACAACATACACATTAAATTTCATTTATGGCAGTTTGGCAGTTTCCACTAAATGATTTCTGATTGTGGTTAAAACACCACATAACTGTCTGACTTCAGTCATTCTCATATCTTTTCTTCTCTTTAGACTGTGTGCACATTGGCAGGTTGACAAATTGAAGACAACTCTAAGCATTTTAGTGATACCAAATACATTTTGATATGTTATGAAGATATCTCAGAAAAATATGTGGTCAAATGAACGCCTGCCTCTGATGAATGTCCTCTATCTATTTGTAATACATTCTGCACCTTCTCTTCCAAAAGAAGCATAGATTTATAATTTATCTCCTTAAAGAATCTCTCATTCTGGTAAAATTAATCAACTCCACCCTGTAATTCCAAATATTTGTTGCAAGCACTTGATTGGGGTCAATGCCTCGATACTGTATCAGGGGAACAAGGAGTCCCATAATGATTTATTACCAGCCCAGCTGCACATATTATTATGAAATGAGTTTATTAGTTTTAAAGCTTGCAGTAATGTGCTTTTGCTTTAGGAAAGCAGGCATGGGTGACGAGAGCCTGCATTAACTACTTGACGTCAAGGCTCCATTGTACTACATGTATCCCTAATTCGGTTCACCACCGTGACATCATGCACATTGCAAAACAATCCAGCTGTGGTACACGACCGTATAAACTAAAATGGGGAGTGATTATGAATTTTGCAGTTTTCTGTCAACGTCAAGTGCTGCTGTGTAATTCTATGGTTACTAAATGTCTTTGCTCGTGGGTCTATTATAACAAGTACATTTTTTTTTTCCAGTCAAAAAGTGCAACATGCAGCTCCTCACTTCTTTTCATAGTCACAGGAGAATAATAACTAAACAAGAATGTTGTTACTCTGTAATGGGAGTGAGACAAAATGGTTTTCCCCCCACCATTATCAACTCCATTTCTTCCTCCCATTCCTTCTGATGATCAATTAGATCTTAATGGATAGCCTGCTGTGCTGTGAGATGATGACCAACATGTTTTTGTGTTGAACTTAGTAAATGACAGAGAAGAACACGCAGCAGCCAGCGGCACCACACAACCGAACCTCCCATTCAAATCGGTGTCTATATGTTTCAGTCACTGACTGTCATTATCCTTTTAACGTTAACTTCTGCAGCTTTGATGAAAGTTCCTAAACCAGTAAATCATCTACGGCTTATTAAGTTGGGCTGAAATTCCAATTCTGCCCAATTTTTGAGTAAGCTACGATGATGTTTCCCATGGCAACGGTTAACTGGGATTTAGGTGCGCTTTTTGCTGTCGGAGACATCTCTGGGTGTCCGTGTTCCATGGCAACAGGCAAATGACATCTGTTGCTATAGCAACTTGTACACGACAGGTTATGTACCATTAGCAATTTTAGACAAATGCACCTTTATAAATTTATAAATTTCTTTCCATCTTCATCGTTCATATTTCAGTCAGGAAGTAGAGCTAATGCTAAAGTTCCCACTAGACAAAACCTCAAGTACGCAATCTTGCAACACTCTTTGACGAGTCTGTCTCCTGTGTGGTGGATGGTGCGTTGCCGTTGTTGCCATTTTATTTAAGTATGCACGATTTTGCGTTGAGGATCAAGAGTCTTTGACACCAACGATGCCCCCATTTGGTGTGAAGAACTCCAGTTGGCAAATGCTTAGCAGCATGGCCCGTTACATCTAATTACGATACAATAATCCAATTTTAACACTAATAGAATCTACCAATTGTGTAGGAGCTGATATTTTGTAGGTGGTGTCACTTGATAACAAACTGCTACAAATATGCGATCACAGTGTGAGAGTCTTATCATAATCTTATTTTAATCTTGAATTAATGTTTTCCAGCGAAGAACTGTGCACCAATTTTGGACTTCTTTTAAAAAAAAAAAAACAAAAAAAAAAAACAAACCTTTGACTCCAGTGTGCAGTCTTTTTATACCAAAGCAGATACATAACAGAATATTTACATCTGTCTTCATAATAGAGTGTAACAGTACAACATGTTGTTTCAGTCCCACTTTCATTTCAAAGCAAATGACGACTCCCTATATCAAATGACAGCACCATTAGTAGGATAAATATTCGGCGCGGAAGCAGCTAAAATCACCAGTATTCACCTGCTAAGCCCGTGCACATTAACAGTCCTGCTCCTCTCATAATGTTAAGTCCTCACACGCTGCCTCTGACACAAAAGCCTGATCAACACCCAACGCTGCTGCTTGTCAGCTGCGGAATATATAAAGATAAATGATATTATGTTAAATCCCACTTAATGACAAATTTTTAATTTTCTGAACATGGTCATTTTCTGGCTAGTGAATCAAGTGTAAGGAGCTAATTACGTGAGGATCTGAGCAAAAATAACTCCTCATTTTCAGGGATAATGGAAGAGAAATGTTGTAGATTAATGGCACTATTTATCTTTTTTAAAATTCTATCTTTCTCTGGTGATGGCTGCGCTCCCCAAGGAAAATATTCATAAAATGAAATTGAAGTCATAACTTAATAGGTTATTAAAATTTCTGAGTGCATATCACTTCTCTTTTCGCAGCGCTTTAAATTTAAATTGAAGTTTGTGGTGTTCAGAGTCACCAGTAGAGTGATTTTTTTTTTTTTTTTTTTTTGGTTTCTTTTTTACATGATGGCACAAAAGAAAAGGAACATGCATCTTTGTCAGGGGGCATTTGCTATTCTAATTTTATGGCAGGCCAGATTAGCAAAAAGGACTGTCGCAGCGTTGGCTGCCGACAACACCTCAGCCTTCAGCCATGTGTTTCCATTAGGGGCCCTGGACCGTCCAGGGGTTTGTTCCTCCTATTATTTTCCATTTCAGTCTTTTATCTTGATTTAAAGTGAGGCTTGCTGAATATTCTGCCCCCCTGCCATTCGATTCCCCTTTTAGGAGGTGAGAAATGCTATACTGTATAAGGTTTCACAAGAGGGACTCTTGCTCCTGCTCTCCGGGGAGGTGATGGAGATCGGTTCAAGGTGGAATAACTATCTTTAGCTGTGCAGTGTGTTTGGAAATGCAGAGAGGAGGGAAAGAACTACCTGCGAGCTGCATGAAGGCATGTTTCTATCAAGGTCACAGGGCAAATCTTTTCTTCTCAGCCAAGTTTATAATACATGTTTTACTGAATGCTCTCTAGTTATTATGAGGCGGGCCACATCTCATAAATTTGTCTCAGTTGTTGGTCAACAACAATAAAACTGTTTTTATTTGACTTTCAGGTTCATTGCAGTTTTATCATATGCTAAGATTTCTGGGGTGAACCACTGACATTGGTTTCACTGAGTGTTGTTTATATAAATAAATATAACTAACAATATTTTCTTAATTTTTACATTTTCTGACCTTGTTAAATGACAGTATGTACAACAAGTCTTGTTGTAATTTTTCCTCTATGCCACAAACTGAGATTGCATATTTGTTAATATGCCATGAAAATATTTCACGTTTAATATGTTCAACAAACTCAGCATGTAACATATTCCTCATTTGGATGAAAAAGTCATTAAAAAAAAGTCATACTTTACTGGCTTCTAAGTAAATTCTGAAAAATTCATGGTGAGCTATTGCAGATCATAGAGATCATGGGAAAACAATGTATTCATATTTTTTATGATGAATTGGACACAAAGATATCCAGCCTCCAAAAATGACATTGTTAAAAGCTTTTCACAAATATTTTTGACTAACTGCTACGAATACTTTTTACAAACAGATTTGTGCAAGAGTTTCCATCGCAACTATTCTCCAATATTGTTAATTATTATATATTCAATGTGTTAAAAACCAGCTCTGTCTGACCAGCATTTGATTGCAATACAGTGGCTTTTGGTTCTCCTTGGTCCTCGAATGATATCCTCCATTTCTTCAAATGCATCGTTCCTCAGCCTGGAAGGAGGCTTTTAATTCTTCGTCTCTGTTCAGATATGAAGCGCTAATAGTTTTGGTGAAGTCAGTGCTACTTCAGAGAGCAAGAGCTGAGGCTTATTATATCGTTTGACTGCTTCAAGACAAACCGGAGCGTAGGGATGCTCCAAAACACTCAGCCTGCGCAAAAAGCCAAGCTGTCAGTCAATCATGCTCTCCATGAGAGTTGTATTACTTACAGTCTGAGAAATTGTGATATGGGGGGTCTCCAGTTGGGTTGAAATTAATAACATTTTGTTCCCCCATTTCAAAAACGGACACACCGCAAATTTATCATTTCTTAGGCAAGGGGCTCTGTAGCAACCCCTTAAGGATCCATTTTTTTTTCCTTTTTTCAGTTTCTATTTAGAAATTCTGCCAGCTCAAAACCTTAAAGTACAACATATACGAAGGCTCATACCATCCTGACCTGTTTATGCAGTATAAAGTTGATAGGCTGTCAGGCCCCCAGCGAAAAGGCCCAGAATGAAGCGAGCTATCCTTTAAATTGCCGGGGTGATATTTGCCGATAATAAAAGAAATAAATCAGACAATGGGGCTGAATATTTCATTTGCTATCCATATTCCTTATGGGCAAAAAAAAAAAAAAAAAAATGATACAGAAATGTAAAAACAGCAATTCCACTTTACCCCCTCTGGAATTGTAACACTTGAGATGCTGTTTTCATGTCTGAAGACAAAGTGCATGCTTTCCCTCAGCCTGCAACAGATAAATCTAATAGGCAGCCAGAATTACTGGTTGTAATGTTGTGTAGTCTTAACCTAGTCGGCTCTTTCACTATTTTCATTTCTGTCAATCTCTCAAACTAATGGATACTCTGCAGAAATAGCAGGGGACTGCTTTCTATTTATAGATTTATAGAATCTAGCACAAGACAGAAAAAGAGGTTAGACAACCACTTTTTTTTTTTTTTTTACTGCGTGGAGAAAACCATACGTGATGCCTGTGAATATGAGATTTTCTTTGGAATAAAGTGTGTTAAATTGTTTATGATGTAAATTCACACTGATTCGTTCACTGACAAACTGTTTTCAGCTCTTTTTGCCGCTTCCCTAACAGGAAACATTTCTTACCTTTTCAGATTTTTTTTTAGTTTTCGAACATGAAAACTTGAGTCTTTTTTTTCTTTTTTTTTTCTTCTTCTTCTTCCTGCTGATAGTAAACTTTTAATGTCCATTTGCTGGGTCTGCTTCTCCACTTTGGACCAATCTAATTTAACTTCAGTATTATATTAACAAGATGATTTTCACCCAGTAGACTGAAAAACACTGCATCCCGCTGCTACTGTATGATAAGTCTTTTGCAACACAAGGCCCAGAGCATATCGCCCATCTCCAAAGCCATTATACATTACGTTTCTGAGATGACACCTCAGACCTCCCACAACCCCTGGGTGAGATTTCCTCCCCTCTGCAGAGGCACTTTAATCTTTATTTCGTCATGTCCGTCCTCCCTGGACCTCTAATATACTGTCTCCTTTCTTCTTTGCCCATTTTCTGCTAATTCACCACCATCTGCCTTAGCATCTGTTTGAGAGCAGAAACAGTGGAGAAAAAAAAATCTTCATATTGAGGGAGAAAGTCTGCTCTTTCTTCTTCTTCTTCTTCTTCCTCTTCTTCGTTGAACTTTTTCTCTCTCCCTCATTGTGTCTTCTGCCCGTCTTTGTCGGAGCCGAAGCCTCCGCCCCTCTCTGCCTTCCTTTTTCGCATAAGCCTCCTCAAACCCTTTTTAAGTCTAATGCTACATGTAAACCCCGGACCTGCTTCCTCTCTTGTTCGTGGAGGCCCCCCAAAGACGAAGAGAAAAAAATGGGAGGAGGGAGGTAGAGAGAGAAGAGAGGGTGTGTGTGTGTGTTGGGGGGGGGGGTGCCTAAGGGTGGGGGTCATATCCTTTCCATGTCCAACTGCTTAGTCAATAACCACTGTCAACAGGAGCGCACAAAAGATCAGAAAAGTGCAATTGTAATTTTTGGACAATAGCAGGGAGCTCTCATAAGGCTGGGCTGAGAAAGGGACACCACCTCCCCTGTGCCCCCCCCCCCACACACACACACACACCTCCTCTCTCTGGCTTCCTCCCTCTCCTCTTTGAGCACTGCTGACAATGGGGAAGCCTGCTGCATTGCCGGGGAGAGCCACGGGATCACCTCAGTCAGCCTGCGGATTACAGACATTCTTTGGCAGGGCCAGTGTTGCTGCGGAGAGCTCGGGTCCTTGCGGGCCCTCTGAGGGCTGCAGGACTGCCTCGGGCCCCCCCCCCCCCCTCGCCACCTCCCTTTCCTTTTTTGTATTGTGTTCACATGTTTGACAGACACAGAGCCCATAATAATCTCTTTCCCGCAGGGACCTGCACCATTTGTTTGGCAGACCCTACAAACAGTTTCAATCCCTTTTCTCCCTGCCTTGTCTTCGCTGCTGTAGCCCATCGCCGTCATCTAATTAATGCAGCCTTCCTTTTCATCTCCACTTCCTGTTTATTGTCTGATCCCCACCCCAACACCACCACCACCACCTTTTCTTAAGTCCCAGCTTTAAAAGTCACTGCCTTCACTAGTTATCGAACCGTATTGGAGTGGCTGGGGGATTAAATAGGTCTCTTTTCTGTGGATTATGGCTTTCTTACATATTCATTGTTTTATCATTACTTCTGTTAATATCATCAGAAATGCAGTTAAAGAGGTCAGGATTCTTTTTAAACAGAGTAAAAAGGATTAACCAGTTCATGCTTGCCTGTTACTTGAAGCAGCTTCATGTGATTTAATTTGCAGCTAATATTCTACTTTCACATTGTTCATGAAATTAGCATTTTAATTAGGATATCCCAGGGGACTTAGTTATATTCTGAGACTATATGCCTGAAACAGAGTAGATATCTGTTACATAATGATAAAGGCAGAGTGATTACCAAGAAAATAAGCTGCTAAAGGTGCCATATTAAAAGAAAAGCGTTCATAAAAGAGCAGGATTTAAAATTCCTTGATTGCAACCAATCACAAGGTTCTGGCCAGACTGTTCAGGTGTCTATATTTTTATTAAGAAGTTCTATATTTATTTATATGTTCGATTATCCTCCCTGTACGCTAGTCTCTTAAACATTTTTTCAATTTTGGAACGTGTCTTTGAAAAAATAAATCAATAAATAAATAACTTCGTCAAAGATTCATTAAAAGCACATGTTTCCTGAAAGAATTCCAGAAAATCTCCAGGCCTTAATGTAAGAGGCTTGACAAAAGCTTTTCTTCACATTGTTATAAATATTTACAACCAATAAACTGTGATAATGAAGCCATGAACACTTCATATCCCTGATCTACATCCACGGTTCTTCAAGGTAGCTGTTGTTTGTTTCATCATTTATTTTTACCTATTGTTTCCAAGATGAAGTACAAATCCCATAAAACCAGATAAAGTAATCAAATGTATTTACCCAAGTACTTTACCTGTGCATTTTCATTTCTCGCCATTTAAACGGTCTGGTCAGCTTCATTCCAGATACTTGTACTTTACTTTACACTATTTGTTTGACAACTTATGTTACAAATTACTTTGTTGATTCAAACTGATACAAAATTATATCAAGGAAGAAATGATGATGTATTAATGTAGTTTAAGATAAGACCTGTCCTTTGGGGGAGGATTAACAAGCTTTCCATCAACATATAAAGTAATTCCAATTAATCCCATCTTTACCAGCTACCACATTAAAGTAACATCCATGTTAATACATCAATTATAACGATCCAACGATGTGCTGTACTTTATTCTGAAAAAGGCTTTTCTACATGATGGGCATTTTTCTCTCTTTCATTTTTAACAGGGTGTTGTTACTGCTTCGAGTTAAATAGCAGATCAGAGCGTCTCTCCAACCACTGCACTTGATACTCCGCGGCACATAGACAATATTGAGGAACTAAACATGATTACAACCATGATTGCGCCTCTTGTAACCAATTTTCAGATGATCACGCTCAAATGTTCGACTTTCCAGTGGCGACAGTCATTTTGCTTGGAAGCACATAAGAACATTTTTCATGACAACTCTTCTCTGTTCAGAACTTCGCTGGTGGGTTTTTTTTTTTTTTTTTGTTTGTTTTTTTTTTTTTCTCCTGCTTTTAGCTTTTTACTGCTCTCCCTTAATGTATGGCATGTGTACTCAGTTTAAAGATAGTTGTTACCTTTAATGATAGAGACAGAGAAACATCTCCATATGGAGTGATATACAGCAGACGTACACAACTATAGCAACCTATTTATGACCTCTCCCTCTGTGAAAGAGAGATTTGAGGAGCCATAATTGGTTCTCCTCACATGTATTCTCCCCAGTGTGCGCCCTGCTCACTCCACAGGGAGCACTTTGATGATAACTTGCTGCATTACACGCTAACTTTTCGACAATGGCTACACGCTCTGTCTTTATTGCCCCGACTCCTAATGGCTATCTTGAAGTGCTGCCTCTGGCAATCCGGTCGCAAATAAATAGAAGCTGACACAGTAATTTACTCAAATCTTCTCTACAGTTTTGCCCCATTCTCCCTCCAGAGATTTTCCCTGTAACAACAATTATTTCAAATGTCATTGATTCCTGCCTGCAGGGCAAAGACAAAATGAACATAAAATCTTTTCACATGGTTAAAAATGAAAATATTTAGGGCTTTCAATAATGGGAAGTTGTCTCGTGAGGTGAACAACAAATGTCACCATGACTTGGTGGTGGTTATGTTTGTGTTCTGGATCAGACATAAAATCAGCTGTTTTCTTCACCAAATGACTATTAACCTTTATCTAATAGGGGCAATGGCTCTCATTTAGAGAGAGGACCCAGCGGAGGACATATAATTCCCTTTCAGTGGAGTCTTGTCAGCTCAGTGCACTAAACAAGATGAACACACGGCCATAGTGCTGTTGTCTGGTTGAACAATCCTCACCCTGCACCTGACATGGTATCTTACTGTTACCTGAGAGCTTGTCAAAATATTTAAACTAAGCTTGAAAGCAGTAGAGAATGAGATCAATCCATATTTCCAGTTACTGTATGTTCCCGTCGTTGTGTGTTTGTGGCTTTTGTGCATGTTTGTATGTCTGTGCGTGCACACGTTTGAGTGGAGTGGAGGGGGCGGCGGGGGATAGGAGGGTCAGGAAAATGTTTGTGGTTCATTTCCTTGTTTCATGTTGTTGTGCAAGGCACAGCTCAGTGGAGGGGATCTTAACATGTCACAGTGTCATGCCAGTGTCTTTCTCCGGTTCTACACGACCTCCTTCATCCTCCTCTCTGCTCTCCATGGACTCTGCTTGGTCAGACACACCAGATAATGTAATAAAGATATTTCTGCTCCAATAGGAAATAAATAAGGTGTCCTTGTGTGACCGCTTGCTATTGACCTGAGCTCTTTTATGGTCCTGAGCTGACCTGTGAGCAGAGGTCTGTGAGGTTGTAGTTCAAGCTCTGGTATAATAAGACGGTTATACGAATAAGAACTACAGGTAGAATGTCAAAAAAAAACTGATCCTGTCCAAATTTCTAATTATGCTGATTATTGTCATTTTTAATGTCATAAATTTTATACAAAGACAACTCATGCAATAACGCCATTTAAATTGCAATTTAACTTTCAAGGATTTATACATTTTGCTAAATTGTTCTATGTTTAAGAATCATCTCACATTCACTTCACACTGAAAAGCTCCAAGAGAAAAACAATTACATAGAGAGAATTTTGTGGGTTTCCAGTCACCTGATTTTTTCCCTTATCCATGCAGCTGGGTGGTGGGAAAATTGTTCTTGTGTGCATTTTAATACAGTGGTGAAAATTAAAATGTTACATTTAGAAAAGATAAGAAATGAGTAAGTCTTTGGGATGATAATAGTGCGATTTTAGGCCCAGCATATCTAAATACGACAGCTTTCAGGCCTTTTAACTAGAGTAGAGAACAAGAAAAATAGAAACCTGTCAATGTATATCATTTTTCAGCCATCCAGCCAAATAGCAGATAAAAAAAGAATAAATTGGACAAAAGCAACTCCTCAAACCAATTAAATAATAAACCTCACCATGTAAACAAAGTAAGGGCAGTGTAAAACATCATGAATATGCAATGCAATATAAGATTTCCTCCATCATCATGACTTTATTCAGCCGTGTTCAAGTATAGTGAAAATATCCTACATTATATTATCACCAGTTTTAGATGAGCCAGCTTCTATAATCATTGTGTTTTATAGCTATTGTCTATCAAACTCTACATCCCCTGATTTTGCAGTGATGAGCCCTAAAGCATATACCCACAACTGCCCCAGATTGCTCAATATTCAGCTTCTGGCTCAGTTTGTTGATTAGTTAGCCTCTTTCACATAAATACTCGCTCACACAGACAGACACACAAATGAGAATTGCACCCATGGGACCCAATGATTCTATCATACTTTAGCTAAACATAGACTGGGAATTAGTTGACTGGATAATCAATTTGACAGAGTGCCTCAGCAATAAGTGAGTGAAATGCATGTCGGATAAGCCTCTTTTAGGCTAACATTTGTCACACAGATCACAAACGTGATCCGCCTGGACAAAGAGCCCTGAAAGTTTCAATCTGAGGTGGTCAAACATTCATATTAATGCAGGGACTGAGAACACACTTATATTTGTCCCAATAAAATGTCTAGCACAGCGTATCTCTGAATGCGATGTAATACTAACAATACTTTTTGGAGAAAAATATACCTCTCTTTGGGCATGTCAGGATTTTTACTGCAATCCAGATAAGTGCTAAACACCTCTAAAAGTAAATGACTTCTGAATAATTACTACCTAGAACCTCTGCTCTCAAGGGAGCAATTTAGGGAGCCCAGATGGCCACCAAAATAGGATTTAGATGCCAAATTGACAACATTACTCACACAGGGATTATCAATTACCTAAATATCAATTTCAGTGTAATGTTACTGAATAGAAGGTGTCTTGGAGGAGGTGTCACTGACCGTGGTGTTGTGAAAGCGACTCACAGACCCAGGCATCCTGTATTTCTCTGCCACAGAGACGCATCGTATACTTATTTTGTTGAAAGTTGAACTTGTCGGACAAATAAGGTCCTTTTGCTAAGTTATCCAGCACAGGAGCCCGGCTATAAATCCTACCTCTATAAATCGAAATAGGAAAAGTTTTTGTGGACACTGTGGGATGATGGAAGAGGTTTGTGATGGCTTTATATTATAAATACAATCTATTTACAGTCATATTAATAAGTTTGCAAAGTCTTTCAGCTGCATGAGGTGAGACAATTTCACAGACATTAATATTAGCAGATCCTACCATCAACTTGAGACACTATTAATTCATCAGCAGAATACAGATGAGTGGGTGTACAGTATATTACATGCTGTACAACCACCTGGGAGATTAGTTTAATATTTCTTATTGATACTGTCTAAAGGAAGCCAATGGATATACGTACTGTTTAGCTCCTTTCATTATTCTAACATCTTGATTATTTCTAGTCGGCAGGTTTTTCTGTGAAACCTTTCACCTTGCACGTTATTAATTTTCCATCAAATTTGTGAAGTTTGGATGCATGTAATTAAGAAGTCAAGCAATGTAAATGAAACGTTTCAGTAAGTTTTCATGACAGTGATATATACTACATAGATCATCTTCACTTATTTCGACTTGCTAATTAATCAACATTATTTATGCAGAGGGGGAAAAAAAGCTAACTTTGTAATTAGCAAATAGCTTTGATCTGTTGCAGCGGACTCAGCAAGAATTTGGAACTTCCAATTTGATCTGGGAATCTAAATAACTCATTAGCATTGTGATTTAGTAAATGTTACATGAAGTCAGGCAAAACACTGCTTCTAATGCTTGTCATGTGGCTGATTATATTAGTCACTAAATTAACAGACAAATGAATCTCTGGGCAAGTAATTCTATAATAAACACAGGCTTTCCTGTTATGTTTACTTTTAGTAATTAAGAGTATAGTAGACGCAACACGTGCAACACGGCTTTGTTGTCTCTTACAGTCAATTCAGAGATGAACCAGAACTGACAGTCACTTGTTAATCTCTGTTTGACTGAAGAGAAACAACAATCAGTCAGCATTTCATAAAGCACAATAAGTAGGCATAATACATCTTTCCTTTGTGGAAGAGGCTCCAAAGACAGAAACTTGGTCTAGTTTTCGAGCCGGACTGGAGCTTTGTAGCAGGCAGTGAGTGAGCACATTAATCTAATGCATCAGCAGGTCCACATTTGTTTTAATGCAAACTGGAGAAAAAGAAACGCACTGCATCTCAAGGGAGAAGAAGCTTAAGATTTCACTCTAATGATAATAGATGATAATGTTAATGAGTTGTCCAAACATAACAAATGGAATGAATTACTGCCTTAGAACAAAGTCTGTTTCATTAAAATACAATAAAAAGGAAAGATTAGTTTTATGTGAGAAGTAACTTTCCTCTTTTGTGGTATTGATGAGAGTAAGGAGAACATATCAAAGTTGGCTAAAGCCTCTGGTTACTGTTGAAGAAATATTGCCACCATTTTCCTCGGACGGTTGTGACAACAAGCTTAGTCGAATATTGTCACGACTGCTGAAGTTGAGTTTCAGCCCACTCATTTTTGGGAAGCTTTTCAAAGTAAGAACTCATGCCCGTTTGAACACAAAAGGTGAGTGAAATAATATCTTGGCCAAAACTGCCCACTTTCATCTGTCTTGATGATCTTATTCCCCAAGTAATGTTCTTCACCTTTAATCAATTTTGTGGTGGAGCTGTGCTCATAGCAGTCAGGAACACTGGGATTATGTGCTGAGGCTACTCTCTCTCTGTCTTTCGCTCCCTCTCTGAGACGACCTTGTCTGTGTAACAGTACTGTTAGCCCTCGGCCTCGGGCAGTCAAACACACACTCAATCACCCTCGTAACCCTTGCAGTCAACAGCGGACTGTCGCAGCCCGTTGCAACAATCTCAATTTGTATTTCGTCTCAGACTGTGATGACTTGACAGAGAAAAATAAGAGGATTTGTCTTGATCTTCAACTCTCCCTTGAGGAACTAAGACTTCACCTTGAAGTTTAGCAACTGCACAGCCGGCTGCTCTCAACCAAACATATCCCTTCATCCATTACAGGTCATAAACAGAATGCATTTTGCCTGAACTAGTACAGTTATCCACAGTGATTTCAATCATTTGCAATCTGTTTTGTTTTTTTAAAGGGGATTTGGGAGGAATTCAGTGTTTTTTAGATTCAAACTGTACAACACTGACATTTCACTCTGATCACTTATGGCACCTACTAATAGGAGCCTGTAAACAAACAGTGATTACCCTAAATTTAACAATATCATAAACTTTTATGAACATGCATCGTTGATAAATGCCTTCACTGCAGTCCGACATCTGTTCACCTTTAAAGTCACTGTTGTTGGAGCAAAGAATCTCTGTGTAAAAATGTAAAAACGTTCAGTAGCTGTGCATCAAAAATAAACTATGAGATGAATTAGCAGCTAAGGTTTATTCCATTCTTAATTAATCTACGTTGTCAAGTCATTCATTAATCTTGTGTAAAGAATTTCAGAAAACCATGTAATAATATCCATTGCAGGTTCCTAGAACTCAAAGTGACATCCTGTTTCTAAGTCTAATTTAGATTTATGTAATATATAGATGAATAAAATGCTACATATAAAACATATATTATTAGCAGGGAAACACCTCACCTTTGGGAAGTTGGAGCATATCGACAAATGAATTTTTGTTAATTCCTGCATTTAAATTTGGCTGAAACGACCGTCCAAATTTCATTTTCTTTTGACCCTTCTACCTATCTTTTCCACATTATTTCTCGAGATTCAGTGTTTTTAGTTCATGCCAATCAGTGCTGACTTTTTAAGTTGACTGCACTTAGCTTCGCAGTGTGTCAGGATCACGGCAGCAGCACTAAATGGCAGAGCAGCTCTTTGCCAAGCCTGCATCAGTAAACACTGCGAGCCTCTAACGGTGATGCACTGTAATGGCCCAGTCTTGAGTCTGGCCAGAACATCGCATGAGGTGCTAAACAGCGACTGGCTATAAATATAAGTGGTGAACACTGCCAGTTGCACTCTTGCGGCTGAAATGAGCCTGATGATGGGGGCTTGTGAAGAAAGGGGATATCAGTGGTCACTAAATCATTCTGTAATCAGCTCTCTATGCAGGATCATCCATGCATGTTCAACGCCCCATTCTGGAAAGCTCCAGCAACAGAACGCTCCAGCTGACCCCATCTGTACCCCATCTCGTTTTGCATTATCCCAAACCCATAAAAGTCCCATGCAGCACAAAAGAGTTAATGATTCCCTTTGTTTTGTTGCAGGGAACAGAACCAAAGCAAATGACAACAACAAATCCATCAAACTTAGCAGCAGTGAGCACATCAGCAGTTTTTGCCAGCCCACCAGAGGCCTAAAATGCACATATTGCATGCTGGCCCCCCAAGCAGCAGGCGGCCCTGGGACTCGCCAGCCCCTTGGTGGCCAGAGAGGACTTGATAAATGACTGGAGCAAACTTCTCTGTCACCAGTGAGGGAGGAGTCCCCCACAGTAAGCTACCTCATCCTAACAGCATTATTCTTTTCATGCCCGGTGTCGATACAGCGTCCTGTGATTGGCGTCACGCTTTGCACAGGTTAATTGGAATCCTGAACTGGAAAACAGCGAGGAAAAAAGTGCAAATATTGTTGCCCAGAGAGCCACCAAAAGAAGACCAGGAATATGTGTGTCAACGCCAATCCTGGGTAAAGACATGGGATGCAAGTCGCATTTCCTAATATTTTAGCTGCTAAGCGTAGCTTTTAACCGACAGCACGAAATATATGTGCTATCAATATGGTAACCGCAAAAAGTTTTAACGCAGGTGCTTTACATTAAGGAAAGATTCGGGGCCTGCATGTATCAGTTAACACCCAAATTACAGTGAAAACCAATGCCCTTAATGAATGTAAAAGTAAATGTGAACCATGTTGTCAAGGTTAACTCTGTCAGCTGGACTTGATTCTTTGGCCTCACATCAAGATGCAAGACAAACACAGGGCCATTACACTGCAACGGACAGCTTCCCTCATCAGGGCGAAGAGAAGACAATGTCAGGTGGCCTTATTGATAAATTAATGAGGCACAAAACGCTTCTTGGAAGACCCGTCCACCACCCTCCCCACATCTCCTAAATTACTGATTTGCACATTATTCACCATGCAGCATTTTGTTGCAGAAAAAAGTCGAGGTGATTAAACACTGCGTCCACGTGAGCCAGTAGCTTAACCATTTCCTTTGCTGTTCGTTCAACACGGTCTTGTTGACATATGTTTGCCATATATTGTCGTCATAGTTTGTCAATGGACGAGTAGCCGGGAAAATCCCTAATGAGACCCGAAATACTTGTTTCATGTTTGAGCAGTAATGGAAATTACTTTTCCTTTTGGAACCGGCGCACAAGAATCACAAGAGTCACAGAGACAACAGATCAAGAGTAAAATGAAGTATGCAAATGTAATCATATTTATCAGAGAATGCTTATGGCAGAAAGCTATTAATTTCTCCTCTGCTTCTTGACACTTTAACATATGCATCACCTGCTTCTCGCAAATGATTATTTTTGTGTTTTCCATCTCCGTTGACAGAGCATTATTTTCTTTCCCATTGCGTCTTGTTATTTTTCTAAACTTTCTCTGTCTGAAGAGTGTAATGGCCTCTGATTGAAATTTCATTCAGAAAAACTAAGTGAAATACATGTTGTGTATTTAATGGGAAAAATAATTGCACGTCAGATGAAACAAAGCATGACGCATAGTAACCAGGACGACTGACTGAAAACACAAGTCAGCAAAGAGGTCAGGCTGCTCACTCTCTCATTTGCTGCAATTACTCGCCGCTCTCGTTCATCTACTCATTTCATCACACGCTCACCTGACTGATCTTTTGCTCACTCGCTCACTCACTGGCTTCACTTTCTATTAGACAATTCGACAAATCTTATTAAAACACTTCACATTAGAGAAATGCTTTGTATCTTCAGAGTTTAAACACTTCCAGTATGATCTGTTGCAGTGATTTCAACAAGGAAGCATATAGTAAGTGGACTAACGAACCGTGGAAACAAACATGGTGTTTGTATGTCGAGTTGCTTTTAAATATCAGCGCCTGAAAAAACCCTGCCTGCCCTCCTGTGTTAACTCCTGTCTCCGGCCTCCCCTAAACACAATGAACACCATCGCTAGCCAAAGAATAACTAGTGATTGTTTGAAAAGTTGCATCATATATATTAATATAATCACAGGTGCTGTTCTTAGCAGAAACTGTTGCATCATAGTGCATCAAGTCATTTTCATTTATTGAATCAAATGTCAACAATAACAAACTTGTGTGTTTGAGTACTAGAATCTGCCCAGTGCACGACAACATACAGCTTATCTCCACTAAGGACTTTTGGGGGAAAAATAAATTCCCAGCAGGAGGCAGGACCTGTTGTGCCAGGTTGCTGCTGAACATTTAGACATTCAGCACACTTTCATCGAGAAATATTTTGCGATGCATAAAATGTGTTAATTGGTCACTAACGTCACAATTGTACCGCAGAATATAGTATAAACAACTGCAGGCGTTACAGATGTTTGTGCACCTGTCATGATAAACGGCTCTTTTTCTATTATTGCATCGTGCCGTGGAAAACTAAAAATATCACCCCTGTGCAGTATTTCTGAAAAGCCTTCTTGTCGAGCAGCCTCGTCATGTGTGACTTCTATGGAACTGTGAAACCCACCGGCATACAGCGAGCTCTCGTGCTCTCTGGAGAGGCACAGTTGCCGCATTTGGATGAATAAAAAGCAACGTTTCCTGTAACAACTGACCGCGAGATGACTGTTCAGGAGTGCTATTTCAATTCATCCCCGGAGCAGCCCTCAGGAATTGAGCCCATATTGAGCTCACTCCTGTGCTCCAAGAGTGGTCAGGAAGATTGATTCCAGGCCTGCATCACCACTGACTGAAGACTGAAGTGCATTGTGGTTTGGGCTTGTGCATCACATGACCTTGTAGCTTGGATAAGAAACCCAAACTGGAGATATTATTTTTCATATGATGTAAAGATGGCGGAATAGTGGTGGCCCTTTGAATGTATTCGGTACTGGTCATTCATAATTATTGTCTATCGTAATAGAACAGCAGGCAATCATATTTTCACTATGTATAGTCTAATGACCTGTGGGTTATTGCAGGGACAGTATGGTGGTGATCACTGCATCTGCCAAAGTGCCTCTAACCTTTTGAGTATCACTTATAATTAGCAAGGATAAGACTTGCAAAAATACCAGATGGTAACATTATTTGATAGTCTCCCAAAATAACGACCACGGTCCTTTAATTCTTGTGTGATAGTTTTAATTAAAATGGCTTGTCAAAACGACAATTTACACTAAATTGATGTTATGCATGATGCTATTAATACAATGGCACTGACATTCCTATTAATTATTCTGACTAGTTGATACCACACACATCTTCATTATCGACATAAAGATTAAGATTGCCTTAACTGTTAGAGGAATGGAGAGTCCTAAGTGATGCATTCATCTAATATCCATTCAGTATGGATATTAGCTCATTTTTAGGTCTAAATGATCTACCTTACCTGTCATATCTGACATGTATAGGTGTGTGTGTGTGTGTGTGTACATATATATTGTTTTGTGACCATAACACCAACACCATAAGAGCGACAGTAAGTGATTAGGCTCCAACATCAAAACTCCCTGCACTTTTTGTCAGGATCACAGCTGTAGCATATTCAGGATGCAGCAGTTCTCCATCATGCCAGCTACACTCCTCAGGATGATTCAGTTCACTTCATAAACATGATCCTCAGTCTTCTTAAATAAGATACTGAAGTGGTATAAATTCCAATGTGACTCACTCAACTGTTTAATGAAATAATGAACAATGCAGCCAACACCAACAGCCTAAAAATTCATAAACACAAAAATGCCTCCATACTTTTTGTGCAAACTTTGTAAAAAGAGTGAATGAATGGCTGAACATACTCCACCAAAATGACTATTGATCAAAAACGTATGAAAAAGAACTCAGTTAGGTCGCAGTGTGTTGTAAAAGGCCCAGACTGCAGTTGGTGAGCAGTTCAGTCAGCTCTGTGGCTCATCTGTTTTTTTGCTGTGACAGGGTAGTCATCTTCATTCCCTTTGTCCTTACTTTGGAGCAGGAGGTAATATATAAAGGTCTGTGCTCACATGAGGTGTCTCCCTCGCCTCTCCACTTGTCCTCCTGGACTGAGTAATGTCTGAAGCGTCACTCTTGGCTTGATATGATGAGTTATATCCTGATTTCAGAGGAGTGGACATTTCATTCTTTTGTAATGTAGACATTTTATGATGCGGTCATGTATGATTCCATCCCATTGGCTTTAAGGTTTTATTGTCAGATAAGAACTGTGTCCTATTCACATTATTAGCTTTGACATAGAAAAATCTTATGGCTGTAAATCCTTTGTTCTATCTCACAGCATGCATAAGTAAATATTTCCACTCATATTTCTATTCTAAGTTCAATATCTGGGTTGAGTCAAAGCAAACAGCAGCAGTCAGGGTGGTCAGTTGCATTATTTCTTTAATATAATTAGGCTTCATTCAGGAGCAACGTATGTTAATTGTCCAGTTTATGACTGTTTGTCCACACTGTTATCCTTTGTTTTATGGCGCCCACCACCGTGAGCTCAAAGTCAAACTCAATATGATGAGGTATTAGCCTCCACCATCGTTTCACTCAGACATGTCAAGGTCAGGTCATTGTGGGATTGTGTTCAACCCCCAGTGGCTGCGGCCACACATCTTCCCGCTGTATGGGACGTACGTTATTTGTGTTCACCTCATCACTGCTTAGATGGGCTGTGTAGAGATGATAACACCCCCTTTAACCTTCTAAATGATTACAATTGTTAAGAAAACAGCTGCTTGTGCTGCCACTGCTTCGGTTTCGTTTTCTGGCACGGTTTTCATTTTGCGCCGACACAAGTGCTCGATGTGTTTGTGTCACAGCTATTGCATGTAATTAAGAAGTTATTTACACAGACGCTGTCCATGTTTTATAGGGGGGAGCCGTCCTGTAGCCAGACAATGATGAACCTGCCTCAGCTGCCTGATGAACTTGTACTTCAGAGCAATGAGACCTCCAGTTTTCCGCCATGGTGTTTACTCTGAGTGCCAAAGGAGGAAGGAGAGGGGATCCATTTGTCCCAAGGTGAGACACACTCTCCAACACCCTGATGTTAAATAAACACTCCCAGACCTCTGGCCAGCTCACACCAGCTACAGGAATACCATTGGTGTGTCTAGATGATGGAGGGCTATTGTTATCTATCGCCTCTGCACCGCGCTGAGAGGCCAAGGAGAAGGCTGGCCACAGTGGCATGTTACATATAGACTCGCCCACTCACATTAAGTCATATTTGTTGGCCCTAAATAAAAATACAACAGGAGATTTGCAGACACTTTCGTAGAATAACATCTGAGGGGACAACGAGAGGGGAAGAGGGAGAGAGGGGCAGAAAAAAATTAGAGCGCAGCTCAGCGTGTGTTTCATCACCTGCAAAGCCAATGAGGGAGAGCGTCTCGGCGTCAACAACTGTAAAGCGTATCCCAGCTTCTGCTGCTGCTGCCATCTCCGCTGCACGCTACACTAACCAAGAATGTGTATTTCTGCAGATGATTAAATCAATACCATTTTGACAAGACTTGTTGGAACATGCCTCTTTATTTTACACAATTCCTTCCCTTTCGTCAGGAAGCATTTATCAACCTGCCGGGGTGCTGTCACCTAATGGAGATTGTTCTTTAGTCTGCACTTGATAGAAGGGAACAATTATGATGCATGTCGATAGTTTACAGAGATATTGACATGGGAACAAAGAGCAGACCCTTGCGGCTGATAGTCTTTTCCCTGACACTCCCGCAAAGTACCTTGGTCATGTTTCAAATCTTCTTCCTGTGCAGTCCCTCTCCCGTGATGCTTTCCTTTGTTTTAGTGGCCAATTAAGGTCTGGAGGCCCCATAGTGCTGGAGTCCTTTGTATTTACTTTACACAGCAAGTCAGACGACATCCTTCATCCGTCATGGCGTTTGGCCGACCCCCTCCCCCACCCCCCCAAAAAAAAAGTATGTCTCCTTAAAAATGCCTTCACTCATCTTTTATTCAGTACACAAGGAGTTAAAGATAAAAAGCCACCCAGGGTGTGACAACAGGCCCTGAATATAATAAGCTTGAAGGAGACAGGAATGAGAAAAGGTGGGATGCATATAAAAAGAGGGAGGGGAGCAAGAAAACAAATGATGAGCTCTACCTATAAATTCTTCATCTGCATTGGCTGATTGGAATGGCTTGACTGTGCGCTCAGCTGTGACTTAACAACTAATCCAGTTTGTAAGTTATTATTTATCTTCAGGAAAGTTTGTCAAACTTGGGCTTTGATTTTCTATCCTGATTTCCCTCTTGTGGCTTGCTCTCGCACATGGTCCCCACATAATTTATGACTGCCTCTGGTCTTGATGACAGATTATTAAAAGTAGAATTAGTTTTTTGCTCGGGATTTCTCCACTGGGAATTGGGAAGGCAGTGCTCTCTGCGGAAGGTCTCTTACGAGGTCTCCATTACTAATAGAAGTTTTTTCCTCTGATGGGGGGGCAAGGAGACTAATGATTTGAATTTACTGTGGCAGCCGTCACGTGGTCTGGAAGGCATCAGTCGAACAGACAAGAGGTTAACTTCCTCCCTGTGGAGAGGTTTATTGGATTGTTTAGCAGCAGAAGGATAATGTTTTTGTCATAGACTGCTGCGGCAAAACAGTGGTGTAGCAGAGAGAAGGGGAGAAGAGAAATGAAGGGAGGAAGGACATAGAGAGAAGGGGTCCAGGGGATGGATCAGGGGGCAGGGAAAAGAAGGAAGGGATGAAAGAGAGAAAACAGCATGATTGTGGCACAGTGAGTAAGGCAAAAGCAAGTTATTTCTAATATAGGTGGACAGATGCTATAAAGCATGGTGATAGTGTACCATTCCTCTACAGCTCTTACATGTGTGCAGGAAGAAACACGCTCCCATTCAGCGGCGCACAAAACATAAGCACATACACACACGTTCAGTCTCACTCACACACAGACAAAAAGAGAGATGTTAGTTCCTTTCACCTGATGGCCGTTTGGAGCTTGTACTCCCAGCATGCCTCGGCAGTATGGGTACCAGAGGGGAGTCACAGCGCAGCTGAGAGCCTCGGCTTAATCTTATGCATCATTAAGCACTCAGCGGCAAGCCAGCGCTGTTCATATACATCATCCACGCTTAATAAACATAATGATGACATAAGATGTAATTCTAGATGAATTTTCATTTTATAGGGAAATGGAGAATTCCTGTAGAAAGGAAAGGAAAAAAAAGTAAATTATCTGGGAAGTACAAAATAAATTATGTTTTTTTTCCCACTTAGATGAATGTAGGTGTTTGGTGCATCTGAATTGGGGATAGTGTATTAGGCTGAATACGGATGTGGTGTTGATGGGGCGGCGATGAGACTTTGGGTTATGGCTGTGGTTGATGGTGGGGCAGGTGTGGTTGGACGAGAGGCGGGGTTGTGGCAGAGAGTGGGGAGGGGGTTGGCTGGAGAAAAATGGGGGTGGCTATTGTGAAACATTTGCAATTTTTAATTCCTAATCGCAGGGCATGATGGACAGGCAGAGACACCCCAGAGTGGAGCTCATCCATCATGGGAAGAGGAAACTGGAGCGAGCGACAGACAGAGAGAGAGAGAGAGAGAGAGAGAGGGGAGATGTAAATTTCAGATGGAGTTACCTTCCAGGAGGGGAGAGGGAAAATAGATTCTCGATAAAAGGGAAGGATGTGGGAGTGAAAGGGCAGCGGGTACTGTGGGAGGGCATCACAGGCCTGAGATTGCTTCATGTCTCCCTGCTGGGACTCTGGAGTAGCTTGGCCAGGAAATGAGTTCTGCTTTCAGGGACTGTACCAGACACTGAACCATCCTGAGAGGTATCCTCGCTGCACTTGTCTTCAGAAGACATAAAGTGGTGGTGACCTGGCAATGGTAAAGTGAATACCAATGGGATATAATCAACCAAGGAAGCAGCAGCGGCACTAAAACTCAGTGGATATGAAAATAGCACTTTCCTGGATGCTATATTTTCCGCCCTCTGTGGCAACCTAGATTTGACAATCAACAGCAACATGAAATAAACAAGTCTGTGTGCATGAGCTGAGGTTACTTTCACACTGCTTGACATGACAACTTTATCTCCTAAACGACTCTCTGACTCCACCTTTAGCTGATTGTTTCTTCTTTGTCAGCGCAAGTTTTCACAAACTGCCCCGATAGCAGAGAGGACCCTGAGAGCACGTAAACTATACATCAAACATGATAACGTCTCATTATGTCTGAGAATTAATTAGCTTCATTGTGTTGAGGTCCTGGTTGCCTGCCTTTTTTGAGGCGTAATGTGAGTTTTAGACCTCAGCAAGTTTGGAGCCAGTGGACCATACGTGCCAGTATGCCAGTGGGTGAGCCAAGTCTCTCAATGCAGGGATCATTAACACCCCTCTTTCTCTCTGTCGTTCTTACTCGCTCACTCTCTCTTGCTTTCTAGTCTACTCTTGATTTCATTTCTATGTTAAATGTGTGTGAAGCTACCCTTTTACAACTTTTATATTATTATGTGATATGATATATCATTTACCCATAATCCTCCTCACTCTCCTTTCTAGAAAAAAAAAAGAAAAGAAAAGTAATAGGCAGGGAGCAGTGACAGCATCAGAGAAATGGTCTTTTAACTAACATGCGAAGTGATGAATGGATTGATCACAATGTAGACTAATGGAGCCATGGACCTAATTAGGCCGAGCAGAGTTGTGCTTAAATGTAAATGGATTGAGCTGGATGAAACGCAGGAACAGCTGAGAGAATGATGAGGTCTTTCACTTGGGGGTCAATCAATGACCAAGCAAACACAATCTATGGGACTCGGTTGTAGTCGTGTTTTTGTTTTTGTTTTGTTTTTTTTATATGTTATAATCTATGTATTGTTGTTGCGTGTACCTAGTGTCCGTCTCTATTTCCTCTCATGTTGGGATCTCTCGCAGAGCCTCTGAGTCATTGATGCATATGGCCGACTGCATGACTTTGCAGAAAAGCTGTAATAAATCTCTAATCATTCTCGTCCCCGGTGCCCAGCTCTCAGACCCTGCATCTTGGCACCTACCACATGTTTGCCGGCGTGCCCTCTGACTTTGCAGTCCGTGTAGACAGCTTCTGTTGGCCTTGCTTCAAATCTGCTGCTCTCACCTCAAGAAATGGCTGCAAAGATAATTAATGCGCTCAGCTACAACACCTAACCCGGGGTTCTGCGCCACACGTCGTGCTGCATTTCACTCAGGGTTTATGGGCACGCTGTGACCTTGTAAACATCTGTGGAGTGAAGTAAGTGACAGCAGCATGCAGATTTGGCACATGTATTTCTCCATGTGTTTGTCTTTGCCTGCTATGCTACCCAGTGTGTCTTGTGCGGCATTTATTTTGTGAGAAGCGCTCGCTAGCTCGGAAACTACAGGGCAAGAAGAGCAATAACATCCGCTGTGAAGCCCTCCTGGCTGCTGGGAAGCAGTTCATGCCCTCAGTTTGGCTCTGTAGGTGCTGCACATCTCAGAATTAATGTGTGTAGAAATGCAAATAACCCACCCCAGTAAAAGTTGACATTGCCTCCACTGATAAATTTTTCTGCTGAGGTAAGAGACAATTTAATGCAGAATTAGAAGACACTCTCTGCCACCATTTACATCCCTAATTAGCTGTAATTTCTCTGCACCCATTAGAGAGAGAGAGGGAGAGAGAGAGGACACAATAGAAGAGGAAGTGGTTGAGATGAAAGCAGTGTTGCTCTCCCTGTTGCCAGGCTGATGTGTGTCTGTTTGTGTCTGAATTTGTGTATCTGTACGTCCTCCCCAGCTAGGTTGCCTTTGGTGATTGATACACGTCTTGCTCAGTCACCAGCCATTGGCACTGGGGTGGATGTAAACACTGATTAGAGGGAGGAAATGAGGCCCTCACTTTGTCCTCTGTGTCAGGGAGCACTGCGGTGGCTGTCTCTGTTTGTCTAGTTCTTTCCACCTGAGCACGTTTCAGAGGACACCGTTAGCTACGCTTTATAGCCATTATTTAGATAGCGACACAACGGGATGCTCCCTTTGCTCTTTGACTGACATGCCCAGCCATGTGCTCAGCAATTCAGCTCCGTCGGACAAAGTGCCGACAAGTTTGTGAGTGCACAAAAATGATGACGTGTCAGTTTGTGTGAAGGAGAGGCAGGATGTGGTTACTGTTAATTTGATGGGAATGCACAAGTAGCAAGCTGTAATTTAAATTTTCTGCCAGTTTAATGCAGAAGGCTAGATTTCATAAGCGTTTTCCTACTTTTTCACCACTCTGTCTTTGTTATGCATTGTATTTACAATCTCTTCATTTCGCAACGTATTTACAGTTGGTCATATTGAAGTAAAAACCAGACAGATTCTTGATATTGTTTTTTCTAATATTATAAAATTCAGACAAGCAGTATGGTTCGCTGTATGTTGATGTAACTGGTTATATTTAGGGATATTTATCAATATTGTTTACCTGTTATGTTGCAATACATGCAAATCATGAAACTGGATATTTTCCACTTATAAAATTATGACAAACCATTCAATTTGAACAACAAATCAGCTTCAACTTCTTTGGTGGTGCCTTATCGGGGAGGAGAGCAGCACAGAAAGAATGCTGCACAGAAAACATTTTTCTTTCTTTGCCAGGAAAAATGAACTGTCAACATTTAATGATAGATATTTGCATTGTGATACAAATCGTGTCCTTGGCCCTAAACATAAGATATAGATCCATTTATAATGAATTCAGATAAAGTGTCCTTTTTGCATTCTCGCTCTAATGGATTTGTGGAGCCAGCGTCAGTGACCCTGGTGCAATCGACAAATACCTGCGCCGGTGGATGATCAAGACAGACATCTATCATTTCCTCTCACACCTTCTAAGATGTCGCTGATACTTAGGTGCAAATGTTTTTTTTTTTTTTTCTTCTTCTTCTTTTTTTTTTTTTTTTTTTGGGAGCTGAATGTATGTAACTTCTGCAAGCTGGCTGACTTCTTTTTTTTTTTTTTTCATGGTGTTGTGAGAATGTGAAGAAGAAAGGGGGCAAAAAGACATTAGATTTTTTTTTCCATCATTAAGCTGTGTCTGGGAGATGATGTGCTAGCCGTATGTGGTCCAGGGGAAGTATTTATAGCCCTGCTGGAATCTTGCTGTGCTGCGTTGATAGCAGAGATAATGGGAGAGAATGGGACGCAGCGAACTGTTCTAATGACACCAACAAGACAAGGGAACAGCGAGGATAAATAAATGTTAGCCATTTTCTCTCGCACATCATTTGCATTTTTTCTTGTTAAGGTCACTTATAGACTCAGACAGTAACAATGAGGGGAAAAAAGCTCTCGCCGAATATAAAATCAGAAATAACAAAAACAGAACTACTTAGTATGCAAGTAATTGATTTTATTTCCTAATAGTGTGACATTCAGTTAAAGATAGTCCCGGTTTTTAATTTTTAGCCGCTTTAATTCCCCAGTAGCTGCTTGAGTGGGTTTCCTTGTGAAATAGGGGGAATACAAACAAGATTTCACTTCATTACACAGGAACAAACTGTACAGAAATTGCACTTACTTATGGAAATGACTGTTAAACATGCACAGCATTACGTGCTCTGCCTGTGCCGAAAAACGCAGGGAACATTAAAGCATGAACATATGAGTACAGACAGTGAGCCAGTGAGGAGGACCAATTACCAAGGGCTGAGTTTGAGGAGCACTTTTCCCAGAGATGATCAAAAGGGACAGCTGATTAAAGAAATACATTGACCTTAAAATGGGCCTAATTTAATCAGCCCCTGTTGCTGGAGGCAGAAACACATTCTTGATGATAAACTGACTTTTTTCCTCTTCAGATGCTCACTGTACCACCTAACCCAAGCAACAGCAGCAAAAAAAAAAAAAAAAAACTGCTGAGAGATCGCGCTGAGCGGCCGGGCCTCGCGTGTGGAAAATAACTTAATTGTTTCGTTTCATACTTCCATCTGACAACAGGAGGAGTTGCAATAACTTTGTGAAAGAGTGGGTCATTAGTGTAACCTCTGGGCCCGTTTTGCTGCTGGAAGGTAATGAGAGACAAACAGCATGGTCAGCAGTAGGCATAAGTGCTGGGGTTTATGGCCAGTGTGTTGTGTCCCAGGTTAACACTGATGCCACCATTTAGAGCTCTGTGTTTTAGCACCCGCCTGCTAATTGAGATGACAAAGGCCATAACAATGACATTGTTGGCCAAATGGCCCTCTCTAGACCCGCGTCTGGCTCCAGTCAAGGACGTCCAGCGGGCCGTAAGTGCAACCTTGGAATTTAAGATGGTGCCTGAGACCTTATGTGTATCTCAAAAACAATTAGCACGGCTCAGGTGGGCACATTCTCAGACTCTTCCAAGTGCTAGACCTGCACCACATGTTTTGTTTGGTGTACTTAAACTCCCATAAACCACATCCTCCACTCACGACAATAGCAAATAAATGACTCAGGGAAAACAACTGGAATGGATATTGCGTTAGCTATTTCAAAAATCAAGCTAGATTACCTTATTTGTCATTTATGTTTCTCATTACACACTGAGGCATCCTTGTAAATAGGCTGCTGTTGTAATATGAAGCAACATGAATTGACACCCCATAAAACATATATAATGCGTTAACAAGAGATATAAACAAGGCCAGCTGTTGAATTATCTTCAACTATCCTAAAACCGTGTTTGTGATCAATTAAAGCTCAGTCTCACAATATTACACTGAAAACAGGATGTCTTCTGTTACCAGTCTAATAATAGTAATGCATATGGTGAGTGTTTTGATTAACATAATAGAAAAATAGCCCACGTAATTTATCTTCTAAGTCCAAGTGAGAGAGAGCCAGATTGGAGCCTGAGGACTCAATCCACCTCAACATATGCTGCCATTGTAAGTCTCTCAATGTGGAGTATCTCGAGCCTCGTTCCCATGATATTTATTGAAAAACATTTGACTTTATGAGCTGCATACTTAATGAATGCCTATCGATGCTGCGGCTCAGCAGATGAGGCTATAATTCTACATATAAGTATCACAACCGCACGTAGGCCTGTAATGTTGTTCCTAACTGTGATCTGTTCTAATTCCTGTTTGTCAGTCCTGGACTGAAGCTTGTTAAAAAGATCACCATCTGCGTCACAATCAACACTCTTCTTTTGCAAGCTATGTTAGGAGGATATATTAGCAGTATAGCTATTCATTTTTTTTGTCCTAACTAAATTTGTGCAACAAAAGAGACAGAAATCCTGATCTGTATGGTTGACAGCTGGTCAACTTAAAATAACTTT
Source organism: Echeneis naucrates (assembly GCF_900963305.1). Taxonomy (NCBI): domain Eukaryota; kingdom Metazoa; phylum Chordata; class Actinopteri; order Carangiformes; family Echeneidae; genus Echeneis; species Echeneis naucrates. The sequence goes on along the minus strand of NC_042529.1, from coordinate 5,698,675 downwards.
TTCTCTGACTGGGTCGTTCATTTTCTTAATCAGACAGTAAAGATTTAGCTCTTCAATATCGGTTAGCTGTGTCAATCCAGCTGCCATGTGGCACCAGCAGAAACTGCCTCTGCTGGATAAGGTTTTTTTTTGTTTGTTTGTTTGTTTTTAACAAACCTTGCACACATGCAGCTCCTGATGCGAACTATAACTGAGCAGGAGCCCAGACACAATCCTTTGTTGCCATACCTCACCGTTATGGGAGGTGTTGATGTCTAGTCCAGCTCTAGTTTTATATCCAGCAAAAGACAAACATAATTCAAATGCATTGCCTGGCTTATCTTATCTTTTAAGATAGAAAAGAAAAACCTCGGAAGTAAATCTCATTCATATATTGGTCTGAAACCCGATCTTCTGTTGCTACTTAACGCTAGTCCATTGGTTTTGTCTGAGTGATTCACCTATCAGAGGAAAGTTAGATGTATTCCACTGATTGTCTAGCTGCAAGGAAAAATCCATCTCGGAGCATCCTGCGGCTGCTGGGCCTTTATTGACATATCAGATGGGACATTGGAGGAGAAATTGGCCTCATTTGTTTCTCATGTCACCTTAATGGCAGATCTCTTTCAAGGGGCAAAGAATTGACAGGCCCCTGGTCTCAGTGAGCAAATAGCCAAACCTAGTTTATTAGTTTCCTCTTGCAAACACTGCCTAATGTGGCTGGCAAGATCAGCCACCAAATTTGAAAAGATCCCCAGAAAATATTAATCAAGTTCTTTGACTGATTGTCTCTGCATGATAAATTATCTGGAAAGGGACAGTGTTGCTATAGCCCAGGGACATTTATCACACACGTAGGCTGAGTAGGATTTCCAGGAGGAAAAACGACTGTGCTGACAGAGTGGAAGGGTCAATTAGACATTTTCAGTTGGGATGTACTGCGTGCAGCGTCTTAGAAACAGTGATCAGATGTGTCGGGCTGCATTCAGTCGCAAAGGCAATGGAAGACTCAATGCTTTCCACCAAGGCTTTGTGTGACATTAATATCTTCTACCGTCTGTTATCCATCAACCATCATCGCTGTCAATACTTTTACCAATCACTTCCCTCCTTGGCTGTGTTAGCGTCTCGTTTCCCGGCTTGATTGAAGTTTCTGTGCGTCACTTGGAAGTGAACAGGTGTCAACCGAGCACAGGCACCTCGCAGATGGCAGCATAATTAGCATTGATTCTGGCAGGCTTTCACAGGCCAGGGTCTAGATGGCCGTGACGACCAACTAACCTCCCCACCTCTTGATGGGCTACCTCTGGGACAGATCGAAGCTCATTTTACTCCTAGAGTGGTGCACACTAAAGGACTCCTCAGTAACACCCACCATCTGAGGCTCACAAATTCCACTGTACAGTATTTGAGTGAAACATCTGACCGGCAAAACGCGCTCTTTAGTCGGCTCAAATAAGCTATGGTTTTTGATTTAGCTTATTTAGAATTATAATAACTTTAGCTGAATTTGTTTTTCTTCTATACTTTAATGTATTATTTTCCTTATCGAGCAATCATGATTATTTTCTCAGTGATTTATAAAGTTTCTAAAATGGAAAAATGGTCTAAAGTTTTATCCAGCCAACAGATGCTCATTTTGTAGGAAACATTCAGCTTTGAGCAGCAGAGATCTTTAGCATATGTGATTAAAAAAAAAAATAAAAAAAAATAAATAAATAAAAATTACTTAATTCGTTGCTGGTCTTGTTGCCAGTAAATTTTCCAGTCAGCAAACTTCGATATGTCAACCAATCATCTCAGACGTATTGGTGATCTCAGCCTGGATCAATTTACTGATAGAATAGATTCATCTTGATCTAGGTGTATCCATCCCTCCATCATTTTTTCATCAACAATCCTAAATAATATTTTAGACTTGTTTTTGCACATTTTGTGAAGCATCTCGGATTGGGTGATACAACCATTAGAGGAACATTAAACAGCGTGAATAAATTCAGTCAATATAGTCAAAGTAACTCTGAGAAAAAGATGTATAAATGTTGTTAAATGTGGCAGCGTCCCTTAAAAGCAGACAGCAGGATTATTCCCTAAGTGTGTCACTGTCCATGCCTCAGTACGCCTCTTGGTATTTGTATATTGCAGATTGTATGCTGGAATAGGCCAACCACTGCACTTCCTGCACTTTGAAATGGATCTCATCTAATCTTATTTCACCGTGTCAAATGGCAGCATGACATGCTGTTTTACGCCGTAACATTTGGTTGTAGCGAACCAGCTGACTGCATCCGATGCGAGGAGTCCCCTTGTTATTATGAACCACTTGTAACGGTGTGTCTGTGTGGTTGTTGTCGGAGTCGGTGGGTCATGCAGACATGTCGGTCACTAATACAATACACAGAAAATTGCTTCTGCGGCAGACATTTGTCATTTGTTTTCCTTCTTGTATTTGAGTGTGTTCAATCCATTACAGAACCATTTTCTGAATCGCTAGACAAATTTACACAAAGACCTTTTAATAACATCCAGTGTAGCTTGAATATGGAATCACAGCGCTCTAAATGTCTTATATTGCAATAATAGCAACCCGAATACAGAACACCAAACACAATCACACATCAGTGACTCATTATTATCAGTGGCAATAATATAAATCATGATCTCCAGTGCATTTTTCCCTTTTCATCTCAGTCTCTTTCACCAAATACTGTCACCGCTCGGTCCCTAACAATGCAAACCGCCCAAGCTGTGTTCTGCGCTGGTCAGGTGTCAGGATTCATTATATTTGCCAGATTTGCATAATGCAAGAGTCATCAAATTAAATTTGCATAATTCCTTTGATTACACTTGTTATTAATATGTGAGTGACATTGATTTACAAAATGGCCTGATATAAGGTTAATGGCCGATGCCACCTTCTTGCGCCGCTGTCTTTTCTCAATTATTATGACGCTTCGGTCGGTGTGCCATTTCTGTTTCTACATTCCCAAGTAGCACGGCCTTATACTGTACACATCTCTGCCTTCACCTCCACTTATTGTACGGCTGCTGTGCTTAAACCGCCCTCTTTCTGTAATTATGTAAGGCAGAAAGTAATTTGAATAGGATGAACAGCCATAACATTGGTGTGCCCTGGCCCATTTAAGCACATTTATGCAGGCCATTATTGACAGATGGCTAAGTGTCATTTGTCAAGAAAGGAAGAATTGACAGGGCTAAGAAACAGAGAGGAAAAAGCAGTCAATCAGGCCTACTTCACAGTCATAAGGGGGGGAAAAGGGGATATCTCTAGTGTTTCCTTCTCTTCTGGGAGAAAGTGTAAGATCATAATACCTATTTTCATAATAATATAAACAGCCTTCAGGCTACAAAATAAGAAGCAGGCCATACTCTGTGTGTATCTATGCATTGCCTGTCAGAGACAGAGGGGTTTCAATCTCTTTTTCATTTCATCCTGATAGCTCTGCCTTTTATTACCGAGGGACAGGAACGTTTCCTGAGGTAAAAAGGAGTGCACATTCCCAAGATAAAGTTGGAGGTTTACAGCTATTTCCAGCCGTAATGTATTATTCCGTTAAAGCAATGATCAGGTAGTGTTGGATGAATGGGAGATGTTCAGCACCATTACTGCCTGGCACATCAGTGAGGCATTATTACATTATCGCTGCTCTTTAGTAGGAGATTGGGTGTGTGACCGGGTTCTGAATACACTCATCCCACTCTCCACGGCGTAAATTGCAGATTGGCTCATTGACTTCAATGATAAAATGTAAAAATTGCCAGTAAAGAGAACATAGACTCAGGTTACTCCTTAGCTGTTTGTCAACGGCAGATGTGACTCAGTTGGTGCAGAGCATGTTAAAGAGTTCCATCTCCCAGAAGTCAATGTCATTTATGCCTGAAACTGCTAAAGCAATAGCTCATCTTGTCTCTGGTGCTTCATACTGCACTGCCTTTGTCTGAGATTAAATTTTGCTCTGGTGGTCGGCTAAAATCCAAAAATGCCACTTATAGTGTAGCAAGAATTACTAAGAATATGCTGAAATTGGGGAAAAACAAACAGCATGATTCAATATTTCAAATTAAATTCCTTCAAAAGATGTGAAGATCAAAAGAAAGGTGTGTTTCCCTCATTTAAATAATTAACAATTACAATACATGTCACCGGCATCTTTAGGATAATTTGTGTTTGGTAATTGACAGCTAATTCATTAAATAATGCACCAGCCATCTAATCCCAGAGACCATGTGTTCAACGTGCACTTAAGTGCCACATTGAAGGGGGAAAAAAACTGAAGGTATTATTATTCTGCTTATTAGGCCTGGGCAGGTGATTCTGGAAATGGATACCGCTAATGTTATTTTGCACGACACTCCAGAAAAGCATTAATCCATGATAATTACCCCGGAAGGAAGCAAATAAAGACAAACTAATGGCGGGGTTGATCATCAATTTCAAACATTCGACTCAAATGCCCTACATTTTTATGCAGGAAACGTCCAGTTGCTGTGCTTCTGCTTGAAATGCCTTTTTAAGTGTATATTATCCTGTCCTTGACTGGGGAAGTGCTAGGAGAAATCATTAAAGCAAATTAGACTATTAACATCCTAAAGAGCATTTATCTTGTGGATCAATAGGCTCTCATCTTCTTTAGAGGACCCTTTGGTGTCCTAAAGCCATTATGAGTCAGATTATGAGGATAGTCAATTCATTACATGCAGATAGGCCAATAATTATTGACACCACAGGTACTAATAATAATTTCAAGAGCATATCTTTTGCAACTTTCAAATTATTTTTAAAAACAAAAAGACAAGCGAACGTGTTATTGTGAGTAAAAGAAAATGACTAAACGTCTGCAGCTGAATTCATTAAAGTTTTCACACTATCTCAGGAGAATCCAAGCGTTCACTGAAGAGGATATTTAAAGCATCCTCTCAGAGAGAGAGGGAGCGAGGGGGGGCGGGGGGGGGGCGCAAGTCTCTTGGCATTGATACACTTGTCGTAGATCAAGCAACACCTCACCATATGATTTTCCCTGCTTTGCTGACTGTGTGTGAAGATGCCATACACCAGGAATGGATTGGATCTGCAGTCTACCATCACAAGATCCGCGATGCTCCAATCAACACACAAGATGTTCAGACATTTATAACTGCATCATTTTTGCAGCGCCCTGCACGTGACGTCAGCGCCATCTCATTTATGTTTGCACATGCTGACATTTTATGTCTCCTGGGTTTGTTGACAAGATAAATTGACACATACATGTGTTTTGTTTTTTGTTGTTGTTTTTTTCTCTCATCTCAGGTTATTTTTTTTAGGTTTCTATTGCATGTCAAATCTGCATTTAAAGAAGGAATAATCAGACATCATCTGGCCCAGGAGTCATAAGAACAGCACACACAAATCAACAGCGCAGACTCCTTTGACGTGATGTTGATTTAATGAACATGATGTTGGACCATTATCCCTCCCCAAGCCTTTGTCAGTATGTTGACCAAGAAAGGTTTTGTTCAAAGCCCATAAATCTCACTCCCTTACGTCGCGCCAATAATAGCCCTAAATAGGAAGAAAATGACTTTCCCTTCTTCATCAGTTGTTATGCTAAAAACTGTAACCTTAAAGTGACCGCTGCCACGCATAATATGCTACACCGTTTGTTGTGCGCTGAAAAGGCGAGCGGGAGATCCTTCTGTTCCCCATATGGCCCCATTGTCTTGGCAATGCCGTGCAATGCGCCCCCCTCCAGAGCGTGCTCGCGGCCCTGCTGGTAGAGAATAAACTGTTGGTTTCACAGAGGCGAGCAGGAGGCCTGTGGAGACAGAAGTGTGTAAAATGTGGGGCTCCCATGTGCGTGGCAGGTCGATTCCACCCCACGGCCAGGGACAAGCCGGCTGAAGAGATAGAAAACGTTCCCTGAATGGTTGACGAGGAATTCTGAACCACAGCAGGATGCGTTTGAAAAGTTTCTCTGCTTGTAATCTGGGAATAGACAACTCCGCAGTATTGAGTCCCCAAATTAACATCCATTTGCTTCTTTTTCAGACGGGTTATAATGGTCATCCTTCATATCTTCACTTTATGTCAAGCGCCATTGGATGATTCCTGTCACACAAATTTCAGCTTTAATTTTGAAATGCAATATGTCAATCAGTTACATTTTACATTTATGATGACGTATGAATAAAACTGAACAATCTCTGTCATCTCTGCATCTATTTAGATTAATTTACAACATCAGTTTTGATTGGTGTGTTTAGACACACTCCATCAACAAATAATTACAGCAACCTCCAACAACAAATAATTGTAAATATTTTAATTTATTGATTCATTAGCTATTGGCACAGCGATAGAGTATTACTCGAGCTGTGTCCTTTGTGGGGGCTGTGTGAATATTTCTGCCATAGTCTCCATTGTTTGGCCCCTGGTAGCACTGAAGCTAAACTAATCAGTCACGAGTTGCAGAGTAGACAACTACATGTGTGGTAAAAACACAATTAGACCATTAAAACACAAAATGGCCTTTCCGGACAACTGGACAACATTTTACTTTCTTTTGCCTCGGTGCATGTAGAGCTGTGTGTTAAGCTTTTTTATGATAAATTAATATGATAGGGGTTTTTTTTCTCAGTTAATTATTTGGTTCCAAAAAATTGTGAAAATGTCTAAGAGGGTTTCTCTTGAGAAAGTGACCTCCTCAGATGTCTTTTTGGGCCGGAGTTATTGTGGGAACAATAACATATATCATATTAATAACTAAAGCTGTAGACAGAAAAATGACTGAACTGGAAATGAATCAGCAGCTATTTTCATAGACTACGAAATAGTCATGTGAATACATGTATGCTCACTGATCCACCATGAAATATGATATTATCTCTCATACCACAAGCCTCCTTCTTTTAGCTGCGCTTTTTTTTTTTTTTTTTTTTTTTTTTTTTTTTTTGTGCAGTTTGTTTGTTTTGGGTTTGTCTCTTGTTTTTTGCATCCTTTTCTCTTTGTCTTGAACATGTGACCAGGACATTAACAAGAGCAGAGTAGAGACATGAATCAGGGAGTCTGTGTGGATGGAGCTGGAGGCTTTGGGAATGTAAGGGTCACCTGGTCAATGAATATGAAGGCCCCTCTTATTATAACTTTGTCAATGACAAATAACAAACTGTTGGTATATGAAATGCTCCGTTGTATCATTTTGTGGAGGACAAGGGACATTTTCAGCTTGGCTGCCTGTACACTAGCCTCTGAGCTGGCCCTGGAAAAGCTGTTTGTTTGACCCTAAGGAGTGAGAATTGACAAAGCAAGCCGGGAGCATTTGTTTCATCTGCTAAGCCATAGATTGAAAATGATTTCCCAATGCCCCGTTTGAGATCTCTGTGAAGGGGGTCATCAATTATTTCCTGATACGTGACACAATATTGTACCTATTTTACTGACCACTGCTTTCTGGTTGGTCAGATAGCATCTCTTTTATCAGCCCATTATTGATGGTGAATGGAAGCACAGTAAACAGACCTGTGGGTTTATTTCTACTTTCTCTCTGCCAGGGTGCCGCAGCTCTTTAGGGCAAAGAGTGAGGTTGGTAACACAGAGGTTGAGCAGGATACCAAAAAAATCATAACTAAAAAGGAAAAAACCATGTATGTACATTTAGCAATTTGTGAATACCTTGAATGTATGTTCATGCAATAATATTTATATATTTGACCAATTTATACACATTCATCATGGAAAAGAAATAGAATAAAGACGACTAGAACAATTGCAAGACATTCATATAGAATAAAACTCTTTTAGGCAATGCTGTTTAATCTTCATTTCACTGGGAGAAGGGTGAGTCTGCTGAAAGCACACTGTTTTTTGAGCAAATGGAGTTCTAAATTGCTTTTTTTAAGTACCATGCGCCAGGGTAATGTCTAGAGGTACCGACACAGCATTCCCGTGGCAATGATTTATGGTGTGGGGCAGCCACAAATTGACTTGTATGCAAGAAATGTAAATGGAAGTGGGACATTTGATGGAGAAGCTCATTTCCAGCCTTAAATGTTTTAAATTAACCACACAAACTCACAAGGCAAAAATGTTAATGGGCATTTTTTCACTTTTTTTTCCCCCTTCACCCCCCCTCCTCCTGTTAACTTAATCTACATTACAGGTCAATTTATTATACAAACAGTGATATTGCTCTAGATTTGCAAGGATCAATGGACTTGACAAAGGGGATTCATTTCAGGAAATAAACCTTTGAAATTAGCCAGGGAATGAGGTAAATTTTTGAAATGATATATGCTTGGCACAGGACAGTGTAAATTACACAAAGGTGGAACCAGAACAAAGGAAGCCAGAGACAGACCAACAAAGACAGCACAGCAAATCCGCTGCCATTCCTCAACCAGGTTGTTTAATGCACATTAGACTCCAATCCTCTCTTCTTCGAGGAATAGTGCTGTGTAATCTTATGTGACTCTCTCGGTTGTACTGTAGCAATAAGTTCATACGCAGTGCAAACGAGCCTTTTTCTAATCCTGAGCTATTGATTATTACTTAGCTGCCTTGTGAAAAATGTGAAATGGAATCACAACCTTCCAACTTTTAGCATCATTTATTCATCAGACACGAGGCTGGTGCAGGATAGCAGGATGGAGGAGTGAAACGGGGAATCAGTGTTCCCCCCAGGACGAAGAAGAGGTGGCCTAGAGGGAGAAATTGTTTTCTAATAACAAGAGCTTCAGGTCCCCCGAGGGACAATTACAACGTTAGCTCCCTTGTCAGAGTAAAAGCCGCTTTCAAGCTGCTCCTTTCATAAAGCTATCATGTTTGCCCCTGAGATATGCCTATGGTCTTCATGTCTTTCTCTCTTTATTTCTTTCTATCACTATTGATTGAGGGGCCATTTATATTCACAGTAGGGGGTCTTAATTATTAGTGTGAGTGAGGCCAGCCAAATAGGGCTAAGTGGTAACAGGGGGCCAATGCCTCTGCCACGGGGCTCTTTACCTATTTAACATTCAGTGCCTCACACCATGATCATTGGCAGTACACTTATAAAATCAACGTTGCTCAGTGGAATAATAACAGTTCTTGAAGTGGTTTCAGTTTGGTTTGTGAGGACGAGGAAAATAAGGATTTTATTTGGTTCTGGAAGGACAGTCTATATGTTTTGTCACATGGATTGCAATATAGTACCAGTCATTTTAAAAAAACAACAATGTATTCATGCTAGTAATTTACAGTCCTGCTTTTTTCTGGCTGTCAAAAACTCCTGAATTGCATTTTATGTACAATAAGTTTTATAATTTGAGTGGTTTGTTTAAACACTTGTACTATTTACAATATAATATATTTTTTCTCTTTATAATGTGCCCATGCTGGATTATCTACTGCTAAATAAAAATATTACTGAATTAACATCCACTTCCTCTTCTTTTTTCTGATATGGCAGTCCTCGTGAGAACAGCAGCACCGAGACTTTGCCTCCTCTTTAATTTAAAATCCCCTTATGCAGTTTGGCAAACTGAGACCATCCAGCCAGTAAATGTTCTGAGTGTTAAGTCTCTACATTTCAGTTAGTCCTGGAAATGAGCTCAAGCACAGCTGTGCTAGGTTCAATCTGCCGATCACACGGATAAAAAACACCCTTCAGTTTTACCTTTTTCGCGCCTCTCACAATAGATATTCTTCGTGAATTGACAACAGGCAGGCAAAACGCTTAAATACTTCTAATCACTCACTGTGTTCATGACCTTCACTCGGGCAGCTGATTTGCTGGACCCTTGAATGTGTAATAACGGCTTTGATTAAGAAACATCTTTCACTTGTAGCTGCAGTTTCAAATAACCCAACATCTGACCTTAGAGAAGGCTGCGAGCGTCTAAGTTCAAGTCCTCTCTGTGTGGCACCGCTCAGTGCTGTGGCCACCATGGTTGAGGGTTGAGGTGGTGGTCGAAGGGTCACGTGGTGCTTGGCTCATAGGCTTCTGTATCTGCAGCCGCTGACAGGAGGACATTGTGTTCCTCTTTTTTTCCACTTTAACCAGTCAGCCATGGCTTACATGGTTTGTTGTGGCCCCAAGATCAGAGGGAGGAAGCTGAATAATGTCTTCCTATTCTTTAAGGGGAGGGCCACGGTTGGTTGATTATAGAATAGCTTTGACAGACCAGAGGGAACTATGGCTTTTGTCCAATTCCCCACACAAAGAAAGGTAAGTTCAGAAAGAGCTTGGGTTGGCTTTTTAAGCAGACGCTGGCTGGCCTACCCCTCATCATGCCATCATAAACTTATAATACCTTCAGGGACTCCCACCTATCCAGGCTGTCAAAGGACAAGCAGAACCACTCGCACTTAAAATATGAGGCATGAGTAATTTTAATTCAAGGCCAGTGTGAAGTGAATAGATGAATTATAAAATCTTAATGTAAATGTTCAAGGACAGTTAACATCTTACCAAATCCTGTCAGTGTTTTCTAGTTGTAACTGTTTTTAAATGGCATTTTCTACTTACTTTGTGCTTCATCATGATTTTTATTTATTTTATTGCTGAGTAAATTGTATGGATTCAACCCTTCCTTATGCATACATGCAACGTGTGTGACCACACACACACAAAGAGACCCACAGTCCAGGCAGTCTGTGAGAATTAGCATTTCATTCAATGTAACAAGGCCAATATGTTTCCAGAAGTGCTGCCATACTGAAACAAGTCCTTAACAAAACAGAGCCTGAGGGCTCGGGGCTGACTCCTGGGACCCCAGCAGCCTCCACGGCCTATTTGTTCAGCAGAATCTGTTATTCTGTCACAGCAGGCCTGTCACAAGTGAAATCATTTAAATGTCCAATCCTGTATTTAAGCAGACTGTCTCACCACGAACAGATGAGCAGCACAAAGAATTTATAGCCAGACGTATCAAAGGGTGAGCAGAGCAGTGTGCGACCTGGTGAAGCAGTTGTCCTGTGGGAGCTGATTTAGTGGCTCTTTCCCTTATGCAACAATAACAAACACTCTCTCGTAATGAATGTCATGGGCATTTCTCATTGTAAATTCAAATTCGGCACTTTAACAGAATGTGTGATGAAGTGTCCTTAATACAACTGGTTATTACTCGCTGAATATCTAATTTTACAAAGTTGCCCCCCCCCCCAGTTGTTGTGTTGTCTCTTGTTGAAACCAGTAACAAACAGAATTGAGATCAGAAGTTCAGACTGGGTTTGCTCCAGACAAGTTATTCTCTGTAATATTTCACATTGGATGTAATACCTCAAGTGGGACACAGTGGACAAAAGGGTTGAGACCACTAAAAGCAGTTTGATGTTGGGGTGTAATGGACCTGTCAACTCTGATGGATTTTCAACTCTACCGTATTGTTTGTCCCACTACAGACAGTAGAGAAAGCTAAGAAGACAGCCATGCAGGTCTATGTGTCTGTGTGTGTGTGTGTGTGTGTGTGCAGCACACATCGATCAATAATAAATTTTTATCTGTATTGGACCAAAATATATAATTGCATGAAGCAGATAAGGGGGAAATCCGATGCAGACTGCTCTTAGGGTGATTTCTCATAAGCATAAAATCTGTTTGGAGGATTATAATCAATGGTGCAACACGACCCACCACGTTGATGATAGACTATCATTACAGATTGTTCTCTGTGAGTAATGGGTCTGAAGCAAAAACAGATAATGTGATTCAATAATATATTTACTTAATTTGTGAAGAGAAAGAAATGGGAAAATCTCGGAGTATCCCAGAGGCCTTAATTAGAAAACTTGCCAGAATAGTGAGGATGTAAGTCGGAGCTCGTTGTTTTCTGCCTACTGTATGTGCATTCATGTCAGATTTAAGGCAGAAGTGGCTTTCAGCCTCCTAATGCTCGGTGTAGACTCACATTAAGATAGATGATTTGTTTATTAGATTTCCAATCAGAATATAATGGCTTTGAAGCATTAGCTGCTGTAGGGTGTGTCTGCTGAAGACTTCCCACCCCCCCCATGCTACCCCCTCCCCATCCCTCCTCCAACCCCACCCACACCCTCCAACCCTCCTGATTTCTTAGCTCTTCCTTTGAGTGTAAACAGACCAGAAAGAGAATTAAAAGGGATCGTATCGCTGTGTGCCACGCCACTGTGCAATTCCCGAGAGATAAACATTAAGCAAAAGGCAGAATGACTGTGTTGTTGTTTTTTTTGTTTTTTTTGGGGCTGTTTTTTTTTTTTCCCTAACAGTCATCAAAGACCCCACCCTCTGAGATTGTTATTAGCCAGGATCCCAGGGAATGTCATATTAACAATGAATGTCTGGTAGCGAAGGAGATTGTCCTAAGTATGAGCCCGGCAGGGAGCTCTCTTTAACTCTAATTCACACTGGAATCAGATCGCCCTGCTAAGATCTCATCAGCGTTATTACTCCTGTGCCCAACCGACGCCTTCTCTACTGTCCATGTGTGTCCTACTGAGCAGAGCAGGCCTCTGCCATCTCACTCTGTCATTACCACTCCCTCTCTCATTTCATATGGCCTAAACTAATGTTGATCAGTATGAAGGAGGTGTGGTAGGGGGTGGCATAAAATAACCCTTTTCTACTACCCTTTTTAATCCATTCTTTTGCAAACATGAACCCCCCCACCCACCCAAATGGATCATCTAATTCTTCATGAAAACACTTGGTGTGCAGGTCTACCAGGAAGTGATGGGTTTTATATCTGCAGTAGTTTGTCTGGAAAAATAGCTGCCAGGGCAGACAAGTGGCACCACTTGTAACTTTCGATACAGACTGAGCAAGTGAGGGTCCACAATTGGAGAATATCTGAATCCTGTCTGTGAATATGAGGGCTCTGTATATAAAAGGATTGAGAAATGTCAGGAGAGTCGTGTTTCTGCAGCACCACCTATAGGTACATGATGCCATCAATTTTAATACATTTATTCAGAGTTGGAGGTGGAGCTGAAAAATTTTTGTCCAACAGAGGAGTAGAATAAAAGAGTTGGTTGTCTTTTACGCCAAAAAAAAAAAAAAGAAAGACAAGAAAAAATGCTTCTTATATTTAAGTTCCTGTTGTTCTTCAGCAGCAAAATATTGAGGGTATGGAGGATTGTATTTTGAAATGAGCAGTCCAGCAGTTCAGAGAAAAAGGAAAAAAAAATGGCTTCGAGATAATAAAAGTGGAAGAAAGGAAATTGGCTTCATAGACTGTGATTCTGAGAAGGGGCATCAAACACTATTTAATACATAATGGTGTCAGAAATATGTCAACATGAGGCAACAATTAGTTTCTTCTTTTGATGTAATTTGTGACATGTTTTGTACTGACAATGTGACTCAGGGCTGTCATGGATGCTGAAATCAGTACGTTGAAATGTACAAATCGCCATGCAAAGCAGCTGCACTGGAGATCCTGTGGGGGAGACTTCACTGTACAAACCTCTGTGTGAGTGCAGTGTGTTGGGGAGGGGGGGGGGGTGGAAGACTTCACTTGTTTTACTCAGATGAATTGGACAGGCTACCAGAGGCTTCAGCATCTTGATAGCAAACTTGATAGAGCAATGGGCCGTGGTGGCACAGAACATAGGCTTACATCGATAAAATGCAGCGTAGTGTGTATACAGTATATATCCAACGAGATGTGTATTCAGTTGAAACCATTAAAATGCTAAGAGAACCCTATAGCACAAATGAAATTGTTGTACATACTCACTGGGCCCTGACCGACAAAATGGAGTGCAAATGTTAAGTACTGCGAGATGTAAAAGTACAAACACATTATGGGCAGGTATTAGCTTATAAAACACCGCAAAGCAGGGAAGAATGTGAACAATCCTTGCACGGCTGTGGCTCAGCCCACTTTCAAAAAGTAGCGAGAAGGCTTTTTTATTGTTTTCTGAAAGATTTCATATAAAAAGAATCAGATGATTGAACTTTGTGTATTTTAGGTTGGGTTTTTTTTTTCACCATTTATGATACAATATTATTGAAGTAAAGCTGGTAGATAACTATACAAATCAGCAAGGAAGGTCTAATTATTTTCTGATTAAATGCGTAACCATTGCAGACTTTATCTCTCATCCGAATTTTGTGATTTATTTATTCCGAAATCAGAATTTTCATTCAAAAATCTTTGCCAGACTCATCTTATCTCAAACGCGAGTCTGACTTGTTCATAAAGCTTTAAATGACCTGACTCCTCCCTACATTAGAGATCTTCTTTCATTTTATGCTCCTGTCAAGTCACTGAGGTCCTCCCCCAGTCTTTTAAATGTTCCGTATGTTTCCCATTAAAGTGCCGCCTCGCCCGCCTCGCCTGTCTTTATACCCCTCAAACTCTTTCAACTCTAGATATTAGAATAGCAAGAAAGGTTAGTGAAGACCTATCGCTTTAATCTGGCTTTGAGTTTATTATGATATAGAAATTGGTTTTCATAAGTTGGGTTAGTGTCAAAGACTGATAAGGTTTCTTGCTTAACAAGTTGAATTATAGTCAGTTTGAGAAAGTTGATGACATTAAAACGGAGCCACGTGATGTCATGTAAAAATAGACCGCAAACTTTGCCACACTCTTTAGTCTTTAAGTCTTGAAGGGGAAATGCTCACTGATTTGTTACCACTCAGCAGTACTTTTCTTCTTAATGAATTTTTAATATCCTTAATGACAGCAGAAGAATGATGTCATTAGGAGTAGATGTTTGGAAAAATGCTGACTTGAACTCTTTTGGACGACCATTTTTATAATGATTTAATATAGATTAACGCCCTTTAGTAATGAGCAGTTTGGCTGTGGGGGGGGTCACCATTGAAAGTAAGACCCTCACCGTCCATTTAACTGCCCACTTTTAAAACTTCACTCTTAACTATCTGTCACTTATTCTGTGAGGTCATTATTATTTTATTTTTTTTCCTTTATTTTATTTTATCTTTTGGTAAGCGACAGTGACCTATCCTGTTAGATGAGACATCAGTGTCAGCTGATTAACTATCACAACTATCATGTAACAAGTTTTGAAATATCCCTCACATCTCTGAGATGTAATCACACACACATTTCTGAATATCTGAGGCAGGTATGGTCCTACAACAGTCTACAGCCACTAATGCTGCGATCATCTCCGGACAGAGCAGTAATGCCATGAAGGCAGAGAATTAGGATTGTGTCCTCCTGGTAATTTACCTACTGGACCTTGTGCGCTGGTGAAGTGTGAATCAATTTGTAAAGGATAGTTAAATTTCTATAACAACCTCCCCCTTCTTCACACTTGACTATCCCACATCAGCTATTAAAAATGAAAAATAAAAAAAATAAAAAAAATCACACGACATCTTATGAAGATGATCAAGGGGAAGGCCACTCGCTGGGAATGATAAAACGACTGGCTGCACTTTCACCCCTTTTCTTTTGTGCTGAATGGATTGACCTCTCTCTCTGTGTACTGTATATGTGTATGACAAGAACATGCATTAGGTGGCGAGATGTATAAACAAGCCTGGAATATAAAATGAATAAAACAAGAAGGAGGAAGCTGGCTGGCTAGGACACTGATATCCCTTGGCAAAATGTTTTATCATATTCAGCAAAGGAAGAGCCTTTATTTTATTGATTTAAAAAAAAAAAAAATCCCAGAGGCACTAAAAGGAACAGGCAATGATTAATGTCCCTCTCAGAAAAAGAAATTATATGGAATAAATTAAACTACTGCGGCAGCAAATTGAAAAATAAGGATGTAAATGAGGTTTGAATACTTAATATCTTATAAAGAAAAATAGTCAATGAGGCCCAAAAATGAAGAGGGATTGCCAAAGAAACATAATATTAAGTCTAATGACTGAGGCTAGATTCTCTGTACTGTCAGAATTTACCTGTCACAACTGATTTTCTAGCACAGACATGAAAAATGAGGGACAGTGTTTGAGGCAATTGAAGGAAGTCAACCTGCTCTCATTGAGAGAAATAAGAGCAGAAACATGAAAAAAGCGTGAAGTATGCAACAAATCTTCGGCCTCAGCTTAGCACTGGCATGTATGGCACAATGCACCCTTGTGAAAAAAGTAAAAAACTAAAGAAAGCCTGAATGCTACATCTGTTGTCATGCCAGCAAATGTTTGATTGTAATCACATACCAGCCCATTACTATAGCTCGCAGGTTAATATGTGCATCATTGGAGTGCATTATGTTCATATAAGAGCTTGTGTTTATCACAGACTTCTTCTCCAGGCTCCATCAAACCTCAGTACGTCTTTATGTTAATGCAAATGATCTGCGCTTGATTTATCCGGCGCCATGACGTTTATTTTTCTCTCACTATCATTGGAAAAGGTCAAGCTGCTGGAGAGACAGCTCCTGAGATATTTGTCACTCTCACTCGTTTCAGATCGCCCTCATCACGTTCACACTCTCTCAATTAAGTTGCAGGGCAATCTGGAATCAGTCACTCCTCCAGCTATAATTCACATCACGGTAACATGCAGCACAATGCCAGCTAAATGAGAAGAAAGCCAAAAGCGAGGGGGGGGGGAGAGAGAGAGAGAGAGAGAGAGAGGTCTGTGTTACGCTATCATTCGAAGTCGTTGTGGAGTTGGCCGCCGGTCCTCCCTATCCATCAGAGGTGGGGTAAAGATGAGAGAGTGAGACGGGGGCCTGGGGAGTGGCAGTCGGGTGCTTGCATTGCACCCCATTACTTCAGATGGATAGCAGAGGGGTGCTCCACATTAAACACTGTTCCCTCAGTCGGAACCTTTAATTATAACTCCTCAGTATCACTTACAGCAGCCCAGCGCAGATGTTAAAAACCTTTCGCGGCTTGGTTACCCCACCTTACTTAATCTCAAGGAGGGGTGAAGATACAGATGGCATATCAAGAGTCTGAGGATATGCTTGATCTCTGACAACAGAAGTGCTTTTCCTGGTGGGGAGGGTGGATGCTCCTTGTTTGTGTACATGTGCGGTTTAAAAAAAAAAGACCTGCATACTTTCCAGTGAAATCGTACTGAGTCAGAAGTTGAGAAGTTGCCATAAAAACTGGTGAGGGGTAAAATGCATCAGAGCTCACACTGTCACTAAAGCGGCGCAACCAATTCAGCAGGGAGCAAGACTTGTGCTCTTAGGTAGGGAGGGAGCACTGTAAATCAGTGTGCCTATGAGCAGCTTTGTTTACATATTATACTCTTTACTCTAGTCTGAAGGGTTCAGCAGCCCTTATATCACCTTGCCTTTGTGTATGGCTCATAAAACTAAAGAAGGAATATAACGCCAGTGTGGTTTGCTTCTTCAACGCTGTGTTGTGGCAACACCGTCAGAGTAATGCACACGGAAACATCAGAGAATATGTTGAATTTCATCGATACACCAGAACTCATCGGTGTTCAGAAGAAAGTTTTTATCTTGGCTGACACCCCCCCCAAGCAAAAAAACAAACAAACAAACAAACAAACAAAAAAACACTTCTTCACGTATTATCTGGAAAGGTTAATTTACAGGATTCCTCTTTATTGAACTCTGGACTGTGCTATTGTACAGCGACACGGTCATTAAAACGACTCTACAAGAAGTGCTTCACACAGTCACCTGTATTAAACCGAGCAGGTAAACTCGCGGGCAGAGAGCAGCAGTACATCCCACTGTTGCACTCAGATCACTGTGCTTGAATTACATTATACCACAGAGCGGTACTGTATCTCAATGGGTAACCATTTAAACGCTGTAACTGAGGTGCAATTTAAAGCCGTGCCTTGGCAAATTACCACGCTCAGCTGTGAGGAGACGCTGCAATAAAATCCAAATCTGGTTCCGTTTCTTGCTGCTGTTACCGCTCCGTCCGCTCGTCAATAGGTGGCTCCACACTTGCCTCTCGCATTTACGACGGCCTGCTCATTTCCCAGCGCAATAAATTACACCTGTGAAATCTTGTAAAACGTTAATTATCGCTGTCACCTTCAAGTTTGTGATCTCAAAACTTTGTACAGAGCAGTATTTTCCCAATCCTTTCACAACATCCAAATCAAAACACTTTTAAAGGTTTTACTTAATTGCACCTCCGTACTTAATTGTATTTACACTACCAACGTGGAGGTATATTGGATCAGTATCAAGGTCATAAAGCTTGGTTGTTAACTTAGATTTCCAGACATGTTGCTCACGGCTCTCTCATCCAGCTGATTTTATTACGCAGGATCTAATTAATTGACCTCTCCGACGCTCTTTTGTTGTCACGGGTCGTCTGTAAAACAGTGTCTGTGGAGGTGATTTTATATGGGCCAGAGAGTATTTGTGTCAACGTCAAGTCAGGCCTGGATACAAGGTGCCACACTCTAAAGGTTTGGTAAGTGTGATATCCTGACATGGAATCCATTTCCCTGAATCTATAAGCCTTGCCTGAGTGACTATGTATTGTGTGAACAGATAACTCCCTCACCCTCTCTCTCTCTCTCTCTCTCTCTCTCTCTCTCTCTCTATACAAACATTCATTGCTGATGGTGCATGCATGGTACCTGAGCAAACACACCAACAATGTGTTCCAACAACTGCATTTCAGCTTTGCCGTCTTGCCACTGTGATGCAGATGAACCGTCAAAGTGTTTCTCGATTTGTTCCTTTTACATTAAAGAACAGCGTTATCACTCATGACAACGCTGTTTCCCATTAAACTGACATCCTGCTTTAACATACAGAAACAGAGCATGGATACAAAATTATGATAAAGCTGGAGCTGCTGAGGTTACCACAGGTATCAAAGGCAAGTCAGCGAAATTTCACCTCTTACACTATCACACATCACCCTGATAGCTCAATAATCCAGTAAATGCATTTTAAGAGACTCACAGTTATTCGTGATGATGGACTTGTTAAATAAATAAGATGAATGTTCCTAAAATCGCAAATTGTTTTCTTTGATTTTGGAGTAAATATAAATTCCTCGATAAAAGAAAATCCTGCCTTTCCCTCAAAGTACACGTTGTATTGGCAAGTATATTTGAAGCAGCAAAATTTAAAGTTTATGATTCAGAGAGCGGTGTTATTTGACTGTTAACACCAACACATTATTGCGTAAACAGCATGGATTTTAACAGCTTTATGTACCCTAACGATCCAATGTATTAAATGTAAAATCTTAATTTTCGAATTAACCAGTGGGAGTTGCTGCAAAATAAATGTCATGGAGTTTACACACAGCACAAACATTATGAACTGTAGCCTGATGGAGTACAAGAAAATGAAAATGGAAATTGTCGGGTCAAGTAAAGTATTTAGTTGCTTTACAATGCAAGTGTTCAAATTTTCTTACAATATAAAAATCTGTCAATAGGAACTCCAGGGAGAATAGTCCATAATTGTGCTCAGTAAGCGAATCGAAATCCAATGATATCAAAATGTATGTAAAACGATACCAACCTTTCACAGCTAAGATTTAAATTATTTATAAACTTCCCATGTCTTTTGACAATCAATCAACCGAATAGTGTATAAGAAATCAGAAAATAGCTGAGAGCTCAAGCTGTTGTCTGAAGATTGTTTGCTTGACGACAGGCTATAAAACCCAATTTGATCTAGAATAATGTAAAAGAAGGAAAAACAGGAAATACTAATTTTTGCCAGGCTGTAAACAGAAAGTTCTGTCTGCTTGGCTACAACTGCTGGTCATTTCTCAGGTGATTGACTAATGAGTCAATCAACAAATTGTTGCAGCGTGCTGTAGCCTTCAACACAACTGGACATATATTAAGCATTGTTGTTTTGTTTTGTTTTTTTTTTTTGCTTTTATGTTCGAACTGATGGCAGACAAAGAAAAATTAAATCCATCTGTGTCATTTGCATGAATATTTTAAACATAAAAAATACATAATCCACAGGATGAAAACACTCATGCAGATATTGACTGATGTATTCTTGTTTTGGTGCTGGTAATATTGTACACTGTAGAGGTGACTCCGCTGCACAGCACTGGAATAGAAAACTTAACTTAACAGACCTATGCATTAAACATATTGTAGAATACAGTGTAACATTCATCACTGTCAAGGAGAGAGTTTGTATAAATTTAAATGCACTCAAGCGTTTACAGCATTTTTCCCCTCTTCCTTTGTCGATGGGTGGGAGTATATGTGTATTGCTATCAAACTGCTCTATTTTTTTTGCAACACCGCAGGATTAGGTATGAAGACTTAAACAACATAATAGTCTTGTTATGTTTAGCGCAGGTCAAATTCAGGTGATTTTAAATATGCTTAACTATTAGGGCTGCAATACTTTGTCTCAATGTGACATGAAGTCAATTCAATAAAAAGCTGAGCAAAAGGATTGCATTGTGATTTGTGGGAATAGCTTGTTCAAAGATGAAGCCTAGTTTAAAACCAATCATGGCCCCAAGTGCCGAACGTACTGGGAACCAAGACATGGCTGTGTAAGTGCCTGACAGTTTTAACATTAAAATAAATTGCCTAACCTTTTCAACATCCAGTGACAAAAACAGGAAAAATGAAAGATAATGGGTTATTATTCACTGGGAGATCCTATACATAATAATGACATCATCAATAATGGTACACTGGGGCTCATATACCAGGGCTCCTGTGGCTTAAAAAAAAGCATTTAATGGAATTACTTATTTTGAATCATCAGTCCTAGTCCAGTCTTCGGCCATTTGAATAAAAAGGAAAGAAAGTGGTGAATAAATGGTGAGAGGGAAAATATTTGTTGGGAAGAAGGAGAGAGGAGAGGGGAAAAAAAAAAAAAAGGCTGACACCGAGACAGAAATGGACAAAGCGCAGGAAAAATGTGGCACGTTATCATTCTTTGAGGTCCGTTTCCAACCTTCAGCCATGAGTCAATTTGCCAAATAACACAAGCAGAACCACACAAAACAGGCACATCAGTAGCAGCTTAAAGTACATGGCAGTAAGTGGGCAATAGACTTACAAAGTATTGCAGCGCTCGCCTGACAAATGCAATAAACAGCATTATCCTTCAGAGGCGACGCTGGTGGTGGCGGCTGTGCTCCACGGCCCTGTGCCCACCTCCTCCTCATTGTGGAGGCCAGGCACAACACACAACACTTGGGAGAGCCGGGGAGCAGTGGGTGGAAGTGAGCGAAAAAGGGGGCGGCTTCTTATGGGCGGTGGTGGTGGTGGTGCCGGGGGGGGGTTTTGGTACAAGACTTGCTGGTAGAACGTGACTGGCACCGACATGTGGGGAGGTGGGTGTGTTAGGCAATCTACAGAACAAATGAGGGCACTATCACCTGTCATATTTCACATTTTCCAGGTTCTAAATAAGACAAAAACCATGTGAGCCGGGTGAGCAAAAAGCTCTTAGGAGGCATAAACAGCTGGAGAATGCTGCACCTCCACTGCACTGTGGCCCAGGCTGCAATAAATCTGTGTGAAAGTGATTATGATGGCAAAGTGATCAAGCAAATGAAATATCTGGGCTTTAGCATATAACTCGCTGAGGTGAGCTTTATAGCCCTTGCTCTAGGAGAGCCATAGCTTGCATGTCCTGGGCAATTTGCTCCTCTTATTGCATGTTCTTTCTTTACTCTGAGAGGATTTGGTAATGTGAATGCTACATGTTTGAGAGCCTCCTCATGCTGTTGTATGGATACTTGGAAGAGTGGTTTAATTTGTGCATCCACGATGGCATTAAATGCACCTCTAGCGGAAAATATGTCATATGTTACAACTGAAGTGTAGTGTAGTCACCTAGGCAGCAGGATTTCAAAGTTTTTCCTATATGCAAGTTGCTTAGGCCCCCGAGCCTCCAACAAATCAAAACTGGAACTTACATTTAGTCTAAATTGTATTTTAAAGTATGCAACGACTTGAGTTACGTTACTGCGCAATTTGATGAAAATGTTCGGGGTGCTTTGAAAAATTCTGAGACTTGTAGGTAAATAGTCAGTAATTAGTAATGCTTGTTGTAATTCTCTTGTCATAATTAAAAAAAAATTGCAAGTTGTTCAGGGCAGCAAGCCGGCATAGTGGTCAGCACTGTTGCCCCACAATAGGGGGGCTGTGCGCCGTTTGCTTGTTCTCCTCTTGTCTGTGTGGGTTTCCTCCAGGTACTCCGGTTTCCTTCCACCATCCAAAGACATCATGTTTGGGTTAACTGCTGACTCTAAATTGCCCGTAGGTCTGAGTATGAGTGTGAGTAGTCGTTGGTCTCCGTTTGTCTCTGTGTGCTGGCCCTTTGACGGACTGGTGACCTGTCCAGGTGACATGAGTGACATGAGATGAATGAATGAATGAATGAATTATATGAAATAACATATTTGTCATACGCTAAACCAGACTTTGTGATTCGACTAACAAACATATCATGTTAAACTCATGTTAAAATTTTCCAAACCTTCATTAAAATGATGAGGTGTAATAAATTTCTCGGTGAGCACGTTTGGGGATAAGGGTGGAGTACAGATCCCGTTTACTGCCCCTCCACAACCTGGAGCCAGCTTTGGCTCTTGAGACCGCTCTTGTTTGTCAAGATCACGGTGCAACAACTTTTTTTTGTTGTTGTTGTTGTTGTTGTTTGTGTTATTTTTTTTACTGCATTTCAGTCACTCATTCAGTAAGCGTCTCATCAGTTCAGTTAGTCAGTCACCATCCCAGCTCTCTGTGCTGCTGAGTCTATACAGTGATGATCTAGCAATGATAACTGGATCAATACCTCCAGCCATGTGGACAGCCGGTTGGGAGCTGCATCACTACTCTCACAGGCGACCGACTTGCAAGCAAACACTTCACCGCTCCCCCCCACCCCCACCCACCCACCACATTGCCTTCACTCCCACTGCGACTGTGAGCATGACAACTCCTCTGATACACTTCATCTTATAATTTGATCAAGAAAAGTGTCACATTAAGCAGATCTCACGGTCATAAATGAGAAATATGTGGATTTTATGATGTGTAAATGAGTGGCCCTTCATGGATGGTTATTTTAGTGTCAAAATATATTAAATACATAGGAAGGAATGGCTGCACCTGATCACTGTTTCCATACAGTCAGCCTCGCTCTGCGCTTAGTTCTTCTATCTTGTTGCACATTTATCTTAAGCATATTTACATTCAACTATAACCAGCAAAAGAATGAACAAACGTTCATCTTTTAACAAAAAGTCCATAAAAATAAAATTTTATACATGCATGCTGGGAGTGTGAGAGCAAGCAGCAGAGGTAAAACCAATGAGATGTTACTTGTAGAGGAATGAAACTGGTTAATACAAAGGCATGTCGGTAATAACAATGTCCTTTCTCCGATGACAAAGACAAAGTGCCTGCGTTTGGAGCGTACAAGCGCAAGAGACAAGTGATGTCTGAAGGTAGACTTTGGGAGAGCATTTGAATTTCATGTCCAAGAAGAGGCAGCCCGTCATTAAAAAACCCTAATTTCTGTGTCAGGTGGAGTTACAGGTAATCGATCATCTTGTCGCAGCGATTTATTTTTTCTCTGGCCGTTCAAAGTGAATTCTGCTTCTTTCCAATTAAACTTGTTGCTGAAAAAGAAAATGTCTCTGGCTATTAAAGGCACATTTTGCCACGTTGGGTCTTTTTAAACCAAAAGTAATTTCTGAACATTTGGAAGAAAGGAGCCCAAGGGAGGCTGTGGCTTCCAGGCAATTCTTCATGTAGAGCTGATCTGAACAAATCAAACCTTTTGAGGTTGGCAGTGGACGTCTATTTAATATATGTGCATAGTACTGGATGATTTGTTTAGCTCTTTCTACCTGCCATGTGATTAGCAAAGGTCATGGGACCATATGTGTATCTTTTGATCAAAGAAAACATCCTCATTAATTCTTTGCAGTTGCAAATGGTGAAAACGATGAACAATACAGCATTTCAGTAATTATTCTAAGTAATGAGATAATCTGGACACAAAGGAAACTTTTCTCTTGACAGCTGCTGCCAGCTTGCGAATAAATTTGATGTGATTCCAGTTAATCTGTCCGCACAAAATGATACTGCAGTGAAGTTTTTCTATAAGCACTGATAGTTGCTTAAGGTCTTGAGAGGGGCTTATAATGTGGAGGGTTTCCTCAACTCTGACGCCTTCACTCAAGCTGACACTCCAGAAAAGAGGTGCTGGCCCTGACAGTGTGTGCCACCAAGGCATTGGGATATGTCTGCATAAAAAGCCATTTATTGGTACATTTCTAAATGGTAACGCTTGTCAGCTTCAATTTCTTGAAAGACCCTCGGTTCACCTGGGGATAGCATGCCTGTGCAGCTCGGAGGGAATACTCCTCTGTCCCTGACAGACAATGACGGAAAACGTTGTTGCTTGTGGCCTCTGTCACTGACAGTGAGGTTTCATATGGGAGCAAGTGCTCCTTTGTCCCTGGGTCTAATTTATTTATGTGGCTAATCTTTAGGGGGTGGAGTGGGCATGCTCAGGGGTGTGTCATTTTACAGGGGGGACCCACCAGAAGGATCAGTGACCTTGTAGAGACATTGCAGGAGATGTCTGATTCGTTTCAATTAGCACACAAGAGGTGTTTTAGTACATAAACACATAATCAAGGATAATCGAGGGGCATCTCTGGTCCCAGATATACTGCTGTACAGCCCCTATCACACATCCGCTGTTTACAGTTGAACTTACAATCAAATGACTTGAATTAGTCAATCAAAGTAAGGGATGTTAGAAAAGAAATTTAAAGTTGAGTCTTCTTAAAGTTAAAGTTGTGGTCTGGTTAAACATGGCATGAGAGCTGCTTCACAGGGCTCCTGTAAGATTCAGTGTCAAAGCCAAGACTACATTCATCCTTAGCCAACAGCATTTATTTGGACAGAGGTGCAATGGCAGCAGAAAACGAGTGGAGGAGATGGAGCCTTGATTAGCAGCTCCCTTCCCAGCATGCTCCACTATGACAAATGACTGACTTCGAACAATATCTAAGGCGATCAGGATAAAGTACCAACCATTTCAAGGCTCAGCAAAATTCTAATTCTAATTAGACTTTGCACCACACACCAAATAAAAATTGTTCCCATGGCATTTTGGCCTATCAACTGTTTCTCCGATCACTGAGACAAAACGAATAAAGAAAATGATTAAAGTGATAACAAAGGCATAAAATTTAAATTATTGAGGCACCACATCTGGGATCTGTATGTCACTGCGCTGCCATTTTTACCCTCTCATTCAGTACTCCATTCTTTCTGCATGAGAGAAACTGCAAAACAGAGGGAGGCAAGGAAAAGGAGAGAAAGAGCAGGAAGAAACTGTAACATTAAAAGGTAGGAAGCGAGAACGCAAATAGGCCTTCAGCTTTAGCGTTATTAATGACTCTTCAAAAATCTCCGACTTTTCCAATCTCTCAGAGAAGCGCATGAAGGAGTCTGCAGATGAAGCTGACCTTCAAAATGTTCTTTGGTCTTTAGTTAAGAAATTCACTTGCCATTATGGCATCATTAAGGAAACAAGGATAAAATTACTCCATGGTTAATGGCCTATAGGATCCCCCACCAAAATTTGTTTCAGATCTAATAAAACTGTGCTTAACACACTTGAATGAATTATGAGGACTGTTATGCAGGGTATTAAAATGTGGAAAATAGATTTTCGAGAGCTTGGAGGACTGGACTTTTCAAATCAGATAGTAGAATGGGATTTTCTGGGCAATAAATTCCACCATGTCTCAATTTAATTTCTTTCAGCTCTTAAATCTGAAGGTGTGATTTATCACGTAGTTTTGATCAGCTTAAAAATACACTTACTCACTGTAGTCAACTTTGCGACCCCAAGAAGAACAAACACAAGTGGGCATTCACATGTTATAGTCTGCGTGCATTAACATGGAAAATAGCCTTTCGTTTTTTTGCCCACAAAGCTGCATAAAGAAAAGCTTTGTAATTAACAAGACGTGTTATTTGAGGTGATAACTTACTATTAAGGCCTTTCATGAAACGGGGGATTTTGCATTTACATTTGCTCAACATGCTGTCGAGAGAAAGGATGCCGAGTTGGTCATTAGCATATCGCCATCAGAGGGCAGAGAAAGCATGCAGGAAACTGGTATGGAGAAAAATGAAGCGGCGGGCTATTGAGGCTCTTCATTGTCTCATATACAACTGCATCGCAAGCCTGCAGAGCTCTCTCATCTACATCACTTATTACCTGCTATTGTAATCCAGACCCTGATGCCATCGTGAAATACAGACTTATTATGAAGAGGGGGAAAAGTTAGCCCAAGATGGTGCCACAGAGAGGTGGTTTGTGTGGTAATGGCATTTGCTCTCTTTAAACTTTAATCTTTCCTATTAATTCCCTGCAACTGGAGAATGTACGAGAGTTAATGTTCCATGAACGTGTTTCTCACTCCGCAATCTCTTCAAGCTAATTACCTTCAGGTGCTAAATGGTGGGAAATTGCCATCCATTTGGATGAGAAAAATTTCACCTCCTGCTCCCTAGTGAAACATTTTTTTGCCAGGCACATTAAGGAAAAAAAGAGAGGAAAAGAGGCAGGCCTCCACCAAGGTAAACAGTGGTCATAAAACTACCTCTTCCTACTCCTCTCCGCGCTCCCGCCTGAAACAGGAAACCACGGTCCCTCTCTCCCGCCACGCCACTTACCGGTGGAGGTCAGCTAGAGGTCAACAGGTGCTCCTCTTGACAAGGGGAATGCAGAACAGATGTTTGATTGGCATGAATCATCTAAACTGCCCATTAGAAACTTATGATGTGAAAGGATAGGACTCCTGGTGCCAGGACACTTTTTAATTTGTCGTCTAAACAGAAAGGAGATCTTAAAGTTGCTGAATTTTTAATTAGACCTGAATGCTTGGCTGTCCACTATCACCGCAGCAGCAGTCTGGACAGGACTTTGACAGCTTTATCTGACGGATCTGTTTGGGTTATTCATTGAACTTTAACATACGTTTGCAGCCAGCTTAGAGCACCTACATTTACAATTCCAATAATAATGACATTAGTATGATTGCTGACGTGTGTATGTCGTAGCATGTAGCTGTCTGGGCAAACAAATGTAAAAATTAGCCCCCCCGACTTTGAAATAAGTTGTTTAGACCATATAATTTAAGAAGTGCTGAGAAGTGCCTGTGTAGTTAACTTTTTTGTCAAGGTGTGTGTAGTTGTGCTGCAGTGTCTCATTGCTCACAAAAAGTAAGTTAACAACAAACAATTGAAACAATTGGCAAAACTAACAACAATAAGAGCAGCAAGAACTTGTGTAACAGAAACCATATAAAAATGTGACAGATTTACGTTGCAGTGTCTCTCGGCTGCTAATGGGGAATCAGACCCCTTTGGAAGCCTTAAACACTGAGTCCTTCCAACTGTATTCAGCCCCCCGTGAACTCCATATGAAATCCTAACGCTGCAGTTCAGCGGGTTCTCAGAAAGAGTCAGGAAGATGCATCATATGAGGGGAGTAAAAAGGCCAGCTGGGATGGGTGGGCCACATTGTGATCACTCACCTTCATCCCTGATTTGTAGTCATTATCCCAACCAGCGTTTGAAGATCAAAAACAAGGACAGGGAGAGTGATGGGGGACAGAGAGAGGCAGCCAGAGACAGAGAATGGGGGAAATGAGTGAAGGAGGGAGGGACAAAGAGAAGAGACGGCTGGATATGTGTGCGTGTGTGTGTGTATGTGTGTGCGTCCTTCCCAGTGACTGCCGTTTGCCCCTGTTTGGTGGATATAGGAGTGTAGATGGCAGGGATGTTGGGGAGTGGGTGGGGTTGGGAGGAGGGTGGATAAGGGTGATAGCACCTTAAAACCAACCAAGCTGCAAAAGCAATGAATATTAAATTCACGCCTAAATAGCTGGGTCTATGTGAAGCATTACTGTATTATAATTTTAGATTTGTCACCGATGGGATGCGGGCTTGAGTTGGAACAACAAGGCACATCAGAGAAACCTTTACCCCTGTGATAACAGCGGTGCTGGTAATTGACAACCTTATCATCAATTTTTATGAATATGGCTTGTGGTGGTCTTGCAATTAGACAAATTCAAATCAAAGTTTGTTTCATTTGTGCTGGAAAGTATGATAAGGTAAGACTGTAAAAAGGAACATACAGTATAACAACTAGAGGGAAGTATTCTCTTTACCCATCCATGTCCCAGGCAGAGTGTTAATGTTGAAGGACTCCCATCAGGCCATTGTATAAATTAGCCAAACCCTTACTGTGCTGAAATCTATCCCCAACTGTTTGAGTGAGAAAGCAGAGATTTTTCCCTCCTTTTTTAGATTTAATTATCTTTTGTTGTTCTTTTTATCTACCTTCAAGGATTGTCCTCAGTGGGGGGTTAAAAGAATGGGAAGTGGAAAAGACGAGGGGGGTGTCTGACAGCGAGTGTCGGGTATGTAGGGCTAGTTTTGTCCTCTGTTTGATCTGATTCCTTACAATGACACAGCGGGAAATTAAATATGAAACCAAATTTAAGCCACTGCTTAATGAACAACAGGGAAACAAAGTTGACTCTGCTCCAAATGAAGTGAAAGTCTTTAACTTCTCCTCACGGCATTATCTCTTTAGTTCAGCTTAGTCTGAGGTCATTTTTGCTTCATTCAGACACCATTTTCAGGAAAATGTTTTGATGATTTGTCATAAGATCCAAATCTCAAAGTATTTACCTCACAAACATATCCCAAAACTGCGCACAGAACATGGAGCCAGTGCCGACTTTTGAGGGTTTGAAGTGTGAAATCCAGCAGGTTAATTACTGACTCCAGTTTGTGTGTGATGTATTAGAGGCGAGTTATCCACAGTGGCATGCCTTCCCACATTATTGATTTAATAGACCTTCTGAAAGAGCTTAGCTTTTCCCCTTTGAGAGGAACAACACATGTAGAACATTAGCTGAATTGGTGGTGTTAAATAATTTAGTATCAACCTATACTGTTTTGTGCAGGCAGTCATACAGAAAAGAAATGAAATGTTGTTATGTTGTTAGATCAACGAATAACAATAACAACATTTCATTTCTCTTCATTGCTCCTGCAACCACATAAAAGATTTGGCCATACCTGAGTTTATATCTTTTTTTTAAATAATTTAACACTTTTCATGACGAGTTCGGGGTAAATACAAATAAGGATAGAAAAATCGTGACAAAAATGTGTACCATACGTATAATAATTCATCTTCCTTTATCCTCTTCTATGACCAACAATATGATTCTACCTGTGAATAAATCAATGGATTGTTTTACTTCTGGCAGGTGGAATAAGAGGGAATTATTTCAAACTGAAGGAAAACTAAACGCAGCAAAAACACTGCAGAACGATGCCTTTGGCAGCAACTGCTCCCCTGCCAAACTGTCACCATTTAGGCCCCGATAACGCAGGTAATTGCATTTCCAGAAGAGCAGGAGCAGATGAAACATGCTGTGGACAGATACTGCTGGCACACTGGCCCCTTCTGTTGGAAAATTTCATTTTTCCACAAGGAAGCCATGAATGCTAAGGCTGAATCCAAATCCGTTTTTCCGCACTTTATCAGTGTGTGGCCCACCAAGTGGGGAGATGGAGGTAATTCATTCAGCTGAGACTCACCACCCTAATCCAATTTCCAGCCTCCCCCAGCAAGAGATAATTACAAGTATTAAAGCTGTTAGGACAGGGGGGAAAGGGCCCTCTCTCCGAAACTCTGCTGCAGGCCCTGGAAATATCGACTGAGCGGGGGGATTTCTGCTGGGAGAACTCAAGCTAAGGTATTGTTCAAAACTAAGAAAGTGTGTTAACTAATGAGGCAAAGGGAATCTCAAGGTATAAAAGGACACCCATAGCCACATGTCATAACATACCCCAGGACTTTTTTTCCCTTCTTTCACCTCGCGCATCACTTAAGCCTGCGCGAACAATCGGTCATTTCATGTGTAAAGACTAGCAGGGGTTCCTGCACAATCAGTATGCATATAATAGTCCTTGAAATGTCCCAACACTTTCAACTCTAAATGAACTTCATGATCAGAGGCACAGCAACTTACCGTCAGTGCAGCTCTTAATAGAAAAACTCAAGATGTGACCAGCTATACGTCTAAGATTACCAAAACATTGCACACAGTCCTGGAGCTCATTATAATACGCTCCTCTGCGGGGAGAAAAATGTCCCTTTTCACGCTTGTCTTTGCCTCAGCGTCTCCAGCATCACACTCACCTGAACTTAAACCAGTGGTAAACTATATCTTTTCATGTCTCAGAAGCCAAAATGGAGGAGTGAGGATGAAACTGCACAGAGGGTTTCTCTTTCTTTCGTTCTTTCTTTTTTTTTTTTTTTTTCTTTCCGCTGCTTAAACTTTGACTCCTCAAGGAGCAGAAGCTGCAGAAAGCTCTAATTAACGGAAGCAGAGACGCTCCTGCGCTCTCCCATTCAGCACTCCACAATAGACAAACCTATGAAGCAGAACCAGGAATGGAATATTGAAGGAATGAATAGAAAAACACCCAAATAAGAGACCCGACATCACCCTGTCCACTCTTAGTCCCTGCTCTTTATTGTGTATCTTCGTTGAAGAGGATCTGCCATTGGATTCCCAATTCTCTATCAATTACTGAAGATCAAAGCGGCATGTTGATGTAAATGACAATGATTGAGTTTGTGTATCATCTAAAAGGAATTTTCTCCATGTTGAGCCACACGCAAATAGGAACCACCCTTTGTCACAATGTTTGCCCGCTTCAAAAGCCTTCATTTGTTGCTAGTTTTTCATTCAATTAAATGCAATAGTACATAGCAACCAAAACAACAAAAACTTAAGCACTCTTTGGACATCAAATTTCTCAAAGTTTTTCCTGAAGGGGGGTTTAAAAAATGCTGAAAACTAACACAAAAAGCAAACGAACAATGAGACACGCTCAGAGATTATAGTTTTTAGTCACTCTTGCAAAGCACATTACATTATACACCATATCATTTATATTTGTACCCTAGAAAACAATACCTCAGTGCACAGCTCTGTTCCATATTATGTTGTGACAGTGTAACTGATACCAGCTACTTGGAGTTAAAAAAAATAAATAAATAAAAAATCCACATTGTTTTACGTAACTCACATTTCAGAGACATCCCACAGCTCCATGCATATTCATACCAGCCGTTTTAGAGAAGTGCTAATCCAGTTAATGAGGCTCAAACTGGTCTTTTTCTATTACATCTTAGGTGTGTTCGGGCTCCAAGATGAGTCAGTTATCCCTATTTGAATGTTGTACTAATTCTAATAAGGAAAAATGTTTGTGCAAAATAGAAAAAAAAGGAAATGTAATGCTCTCCAAAATTGTCTAAATCTGCTTTTAATGGGAGAAATCACTTTCTCCTGCAATCCAGAGTTTTAGGTCATTAAGTGCAAACAATAAATACTGCAGTCAGTGACAAATGTTAATAACGTTAATAAGGCAAATCAAGTTTATTTGTATTGCACCTTTCAACAACAAGGCATTTAAAAGTGCTTTACAAGTTCTAAAGGAATACAAGCAGTATAAAAAGAGCACGAGGTTTGAATGAATCCTGCTATATTAATTTGTAAAAGGCAGTGCTAAACAGGAAAGTCAGTAATAGCTTTAAGCCATGTAAGTTAAGGGTTCATAGTACACTGCTCGGGATAAATGGGTGCATATTACACCCAGGAGTGATCCAGATAAAGGATGATCTCATAGTAAACAGTGCTTTCCATTTAAATAAATTGGCTTTCGCTAATTATCCCTCCTAACACGGGGAGGATCTGGAAATGCTGCATATTGTTGCTAAAGTGGCGGAAATAGGCTTGCTGCTCGTGCTATTTGAAATTCAGACATTTCTATTCTTTACCAAAAATCATACCACTATTGTTCGCGAGCTTTGTTTCCTTGAAATATGACTTATACTGGGGAACAGGGGGAAACTGCAAAGGGGCTTGTGTGAAGTTTTTAATATGTCACAGGCATAGTGCTGTTTGGAAATGCAGTGTATTTTACTCAGCCCCCAATAATCTATTCTGTTCAGCCAGGCGCATACATTGACAAATGTTTCCAGCATTAGGTATTTACCTAGTGGAATGTAATGGATGTAAAGAGTTTGAAAATGCCTGGCACACTAACAACATGAGCAGTAGCAAGACTATCTCGACTGAGGAGAAAGTACACTATTCAAAACAGAATCAATGGTTCTGAAGGATGGTGTGTGTGTGTGTGCGTGCGTGCATGGTCATGCACTTGTGTTTAGCTTTTTCTGTATGTTTGTGTGCGTACATCAGCTTGTGCTCTAAAGCGCTGACAGTAAACTTACCATAAGTCACTATAGGCACAGTAATAGTTTCAGCACAGTCCATGCGGCAGAAATGTAAATATTTTTCCTCATGCAAAGACAACGTAAATGCACAGTGTTATAGAAAGTTATAGAAAGAACAGCAGGCTGTGGAATTTCTCAAAATACTTTTCGCTCTGGTCATGGTACCACAGCAAAATGTGCAAAATTTTAACCAGAAGCCGCCGAAAAGAGCATGTGACTGGGCATTCATGGTCACATTCAGCTCCTTTACTCATTCTCAATGTGTATAGTTGGAGTAATATTTTCCGGATTTGTGATTTTGATCATATTTATGTTATCATTCACAAATTTGGCATCTTTGTTTCTGGAGCAAATATAGACTTTATGCAATAGAAACGTTTTCTTTCTTTCCTTCTTTCTTTTTTTTTTTAAACAAAAGGCTTTCCTTTTAAGTAAAGCCAATTAACAGTTCTTGGAAGCTGTGGTGACTTCACAACCACATTCTCCGAATAAAATTTGCCAAATTTAAAGTTAGGAAGATGAGTTTGACAAATGCATTCAGCACCAAGAAAACTACCAGACTTTGCTCGATTTGGTCCACGTTCAAGAAGTCCTAATGTAGCGGTTTTGTGTCCCTGGCAGGCAGAGAGACAAGAGTTTCAGCTGGGACAGAGGTCTGTGTTGGGACACTTTGAAGGGGCTGATCTATGCTTGGATTCTCTTCGCCTCATCTGTTGTCTGATCTTTTTCTCTCCCTCTCGCTCCGAAAGTACTTTTCAGATCTATAGAGGCCTTACAGCAGCCAGCTCATTCATTACATGCACCGTGTGTCCTGTCAGACGCACAGACGGGCAGGACACTTTCACACAAAAGGGGGTAAGATCATTTAAATTACAAACTCTAGTAGGAGTATTGCTAACACTGAACTGATCTAAGCAGCAGTAGTTTTAGTGTCTTTGAATGGAAAAACTGAAATTAAACATTACTAAATAATGTCAAGTGACTTTTAACGTTGACTTTTCAATTGTTCTGGGAAAGACTGTGATTGTCAAAGTATAGGAAAAATTAAACATGTGGTTAGGCGGTAGAATAGGCAGGTCTGACACATCAAAAGTCCCATATATCTTTTAGAAATGGGATTTATAATCCAGCCCACAACATGAGGGCTGCGATGATGTGCAGTCAATATATGGGTGGCACTCCCCATAAAGGCTCTGGCCTTCTTTCTGTATTTGATTTATTGTCACGGCAGCTCAGCTCAGATGGCCTCATGAAACCTTTGTCAGTCCAATAATGACACTGTTTGTGTTATTTGAATCATCCTTCTGGTCTTGTTTTGTCCATTTACTGTCTTTTAACAAAAAAAGGGGGGGGAATTTTCCATTTTTGCAGAGCTATAATAGTTAAGAAAAGTCTTTCTTTGCTTTTATTCTGCAAATGTATTATTATTACTAAATTTAGCTCCTCTGTAGAAGTCTCATCTGTCTGACTAGAAAGCAGTGATAAGGAATAATTAATAAGAAATAATGCTTTTAAAACTGTAGATAAAGTTGAGTTTACACAACCAAACTGCACTAAGATACCGCTGGCCATAGTTTAGCCATATTCGTGAACATGCAGACAATATTTGTATTTGAATAGTTATAGATGTAATGTGCTCGATTCAAGTTCGAAAACGCGGCATACACACCGTACTTATTTCACGAAGACGTGCCCTTCCTTCACTCTTCAACATCTATTCTTCGTCCTTTTCACTGATGATGTTTTATTGCCGGTCTGTCCAGTAAACAAGCGGAGGTGTACTTTCCACTCATCAAAATCATTAGCAAATTCAACTGTGGGCATTAGTGTGTTCAATTGTTATTGAAATTTTTTTTTATTTATTTATTTTTTTTTAATTTGCATTGCCCTTACTTTCTTTTTCTTTTTTTTTTTTTTTTTATGGAACAAATTAATTTTTTGTGACAGAGATGGTCGCTGCACTGAACTGACCCTGCCAGAATCCCCTTGTAATATGAGTATAAGGTTGTGCCAGACAAATTAAACGCAAGTTAATGATTAAGCTATGAATCTCTCAGACACTTGGTATCTGGGAAAGTTTTAGGGAGGAACAGTTCGGCCCGGCTCAGCGATCATTAAAACGTGCTGACAGCGATGAGAGAACAAGTTCCCGCTTTGATCTGATGACAGATCTGAGCTCAGCCTAACGTCATCCTCCTGCCCTGCCTCTGCTCTCTCACCTTTATTAACTGAGCTTTGTACAACAACGCCTACCACTCAAAATTTGGCACGTACACGCTTAAAATACTATTAAAGGAATTATGTCATATGGAGAACATAATCCATCAAGGGTGCCCTTAAGAGCTGCATGGCTTTCAATTCAAATTTGTTTGGGTCACAGATAAAAAGCACAGATATTGACATTATGTGGATATTTAATTCTCCAGCTCTTTATCCACAGGATGCCTGTGTTCAGCATATGACATGTAACAGTCACACTTATTAATGCCTTCCTAAGCAGTGAATGGCAACACACCAACAGTCTTTGCAGTGGTCTTATCTTCTTTATGTATCAGGTTATAACATCAACATCAGCATATGCAAACTAATGCTGATTCATTGTTATTTTGAAGACCAGCAGACAGACAGTTCTAATTATTACGTTAAACTGGCCCTTTCCCGTGGTGAGGTCTACATCTGTAATATTTAATGTTTCTCTTTTGGACATCCGATAAAGACAAAGGTAGAATAAGAAAGGCAGAAGTTCCTGTGGTATCTTTGCTTGTTTGGTTTTATAGAGGCAAACTTGACTGTTTCTTTTGGAAAGCTTTATCAGCAGCCTGAATCATGTCCTGGCTTGAGCCTCAGCGGTGGGTAACAGTGGCGTTTCTCAGCCCTAAGCAGCTGTGCTGGTGTAGAAATGAAGGTCTTCTGCTGCCCCCCAGGGGTTTCCAGAGGAGATCACAGACAATCTCCCAGCTTCATTTTTCAGGCTTATTTGATGGTGATGCAGTTTTAATATGTGTGTACAGTCGTGCTGTGGGAACAAATCTCAGGTCACCAGGGTGGGCATTATGTGCTTATCATGCTCAAAGCAATGTGTAAAACCAAACTTAGGTAAATAGGCACCGTTTTGTGTTTTTGTTTTTTGGGGATTTTTCACAACATTTGTGAAAATGGATTATCCCAACACACGATTGCAAGGTGGCATAGTTAGTATGTAGATTTTCCTATTTCCATTTTCATGTACTGTCCTTTTGATTTCTGTCATATTAGAGTGAAAAATCATGCACATAATGCTGTGAAGTCTGTAAAATAAATGAAATTGGTATTTAAAAGATCATTAGGACATAAGCATAATGCCATTAGAACAGTCATGGCCCACATTACTGACTAAATATTTACTCCAGCAGCAGAAAACTGGGCCTGAACAACAAATGTCTCATTGAATGGCAGTATAGAGTGTCAATATACTGTAAGAAGACGAAACGCTGAAGTGCATAAGGACACGCAAATGCTCATAACATCTGTTTCCTTTGTGTTACAGAGGATATTGCTTTGTAGCAAGCAACATGTGCCATCAGTGACTGGTAGAATAATATTTGTGTTCCCCCTTCAAAAAGACGCACTGTCACAAAAGCACTTGTCTACATTTTGTAGTTGCTGGAGGAAAATAATTGCCTTATCTGCAACTGTCAAAATGATGAATGCCCTGGAGAGCACCGAGAATTGACTGATGGAATTGGGGGAAAATCTAATCCCTGATCTGAACACTTTGTATAATACATTAACCCCTCTGGTACAATAGGCTGCACAGAAACAGATTTGTATAGACTTGTAGAAATAAATTCAACAGAGGCTGGAGGATCGATAAACATCAGGAGTTATGGCCTCCTCGTCTGCGTGGAGTCAAACAGAGCGTCATTGAAAACATTAAGTGTATTGAAATGTATGCTGGAGTTGAAGTCAAAGAATACGTGCGCAAAATATGATATAATG